>NW_023602073.1:145212547-145843684 GCF_014898055.3 Talpa occidentalis | reverse complement strand
GTGCAGCCCAGCTGAGCCAGGCCTGTGACCCTGTGATGGAGCTGCCAGGGAACCACCTAACCACATCCAGATCCCCAGCCCACAGAAACTGAGAAAAAGAAATGTGTGCAGTTGCTGCCTTTGCAGGTGCTTTGCTACCTCTCCATAGGTAACTAGTACACAGGGAGCAAAGAAAAAGCTACAGAGTCCATTCATCCCATGGGCTTGGAGAGTCAGGGGTCACGTTACAGGCCAAAAATCCCTTGACACTTTGCAAAACCCAGGGTCCCTGTGGCCAGGACAGGCATGGTCCTGTGAAAATCTCTAATTCTGAGATTGCTGCCCTATGGGAAGCTGAGACCCTGGTCTTTCTCCATCTAGAAATAGTCTCAACTTCCCACACTCTTCTCAGCCTCTTCTTCCAATGTGATGCAACATGTCACCCGCTGATAGGAGTTTACCGAGGCCATTTCCTCCGTCGTGAATTACCTTCCTTCTCTGGGTATCCTTCATCTCCTGCTCATGGGCCAGCTGTCAGCATCTCCAAGACAGTGTACCTGACTAGGGTCTCTGGACGACTGAAGCACCCCAAGTTGTAGCAACTACAGTGCTCATCACATTCCATTCTAACTCTTTTCTCTTGTTTCTATTGTCCAGTGGGGTCCATTCAATGGCCCCTGAGGCCTAGAATATTTCTGGTGCATAGTAAGATTCAGAAACTATTTTTTCAATGAAAAATGTGTTCACCCTCAGTAATCATAAACAAAACAGTAAAATCCCCACATGCTATGACATATTGCGGTGCAAGACCAACATCAACTCTATACAATCTGTGGGATTTAACATATTTGCTTCTAAAAGTGCCAATGATTTCTTTCATCACTGAATATTGGAGAGTTTCTCTGCTTTGGGATTTTTCCTTTGTATAATTTAACTTCACCTCTGCCTTTTATTTTTCAGCCTAATTTTTGCAGCCTTTATGGAGGCTTCCACTTCTATTGACTAACTGGGACATTTGACTAAAGGTCTCTCAGTCATCTCTTTGTGGCCTTGTCTTTTTAATTGCTGATATTTCTTCTTGCCAAAAGACATAAACTCTTAATAGAAAAGGACAGTCACAAAAAAAGAATGAAATTGCAGGATCTATGAAGACTTTTCAGAATCCTTTGCTAATTCATGACTATTTTATAAAATATCCCAGCCTCCTCCTGTTTATGCCATAATCTCAATGTGAAAGCAAAATGCTTTTGACATAAAGCACCATTTTTTTTTTTGTTACAGGAGGCCCTGAAAATAACTTCAGTACATCCTGTACACTGTCTCTCATTCCTATTGTGGAAACATCTGCTGCTCTATTATCTTCAAGTGTGTATTTCCCAGCTTCCCTGGTGTTTCTTGGCTCTAGAACCTACCGCTGAGAGTCACTTAGTCGTTGCTATAGGTGAAGCTAGAAATTTTCTTCTGAAAGTAGTACAGAAGAATAACCCTCTAATGAATCAGGTAAAATGCAAGATCTCACAAATAAAACTGTTTATGCTCATCAATATTGGATAAAAGGACAAACTGCAAGTGGTCCTTCCCTCCCAGGAGCTTAACATTTGACATTTTCTACCAAATGAAAGTAAAAATCAAGGTCTTTTGCAGAAAACTCTGTTGGGTGTTACCCTGGGAATGTCCCATGCTCTATGCTGTCCAGAGTCACCTCAACCTGCAGAGATTATATCTGCATTTTCTGCTCCCCCCTCCACCCACACACACACACTGTGGTCAGCATGAATCTTTTTGCAAGAATCAGTCATTCTCTCCTCACTTCCACAGACTTCATCCCCAATCTGAAATGTTTTACCTTCAATGTGCTATTCAAAGTTCGGATTTTGTGGAGTTTCTCATTTATGGATGGATTTTTGCACCGCTTAACAAAGGATTTTCTCAACTCCTTTTTGGTTGAAGGTCGTCGGTCCCCAAGAGGAGATAGACTAGCTTGTTCTAATGATTTGTAGAGCTTTTCCATTTCATCATCGTCAGATACTTTCGCTTCTTCTATGAAAAAAAAAAAGGCAATAACAGTAAACTGAGTTAAAATCAAGGAGAGAACACTGGTGGTACAGGGATTTAAAAGTCTCAGTACTCAAACTATTGTCATCCACTGTAGCTTGAGTTCGATCCCCAGCCAGGGAGCTGACCCACATGGCGCAGCAGACCTCTCCTGTCACACCAGCAGCTTCCCTCAGCAGTGTATTTCAATAAATCTGCCTGTTCTTCTCCAGACTCTGTCTCTGGTGAATCTTCTCACCCGCTGCACCTCTGGCCTACATCCCAGCTCTTGTATGCATAAATAAATAAAAATAAATAAATCTTTTTTAAAAATCAAGACAAGAACAGTAGACACTGCAGTCCTAAAACAAGACCCTCCTGACACCTTGGCCTCAGATTTCTAGCCTCCAGAAATGTGAGACAATACATGTTTGTTGTCCCAGCTACCCAGCTAGTGGTACTTTGTAATAACAGGGCCATGTTTCCTCAAATGCACTAGGGGAGGCTGTGTTTCCGGCGTGTCTCTCAGTTTCTGGCTGTTCCTTGGCTTGTGACAGCACAACTCTGCCCTTCACAGAGTGTTTTCCCTGTGTGACCATCTCTGCTTCCAAATTTCCCTCTCATAAGAAACCCAGTCACATGTTAAACATGTCAGAGTTCTCTCCCTCCCACACATACTTTCTTTCCCCTCATTCAAACTTCAACACATTCAGGAAGGTGCTTTCTGTATGTGAACTCGATCCTTTAAGTAATAGCAGAACTTTAAATTTTACACCCAGGTAACATGGACCTATTGGGTTAACTGAAAGTTAATACCAAATTCCCATAAAATTTGACCTAATAATGTTCAGGGAACAGATATTCCCTATTTGGATTCCCTTAGAAACTGGAGACGATAGTAAGCAATGAGTATGTTCAGAGAAAGTTAAAGGTGTTGGAGAAATGGGAAAAATGAAGGACAAAACATCACATGGTCTTGCCTCTCAACCATCAGTGACTCAAGGACAAACTGGAAGATGATATTTAATAACCTGATTCCAGAACTGTGCTAAGGACAACAAAATAATAAATGCTGCTGTCAGGAGTTGATATCAAGAAAATGCCCTTATTGGCTTTTTTTCTCGTTGTCTAAGAGATGCACAACGTATCGCTAGACACACAGTGGACATACCTAGGAGCCGACCCACCCACAACCTCGCCAGGGGCTGCATAGTCTTCACTCCTGCAGGGAACTGGTGCTCAGTCAGCTCTTCACAGGCCCATGAGATGAGCCCCAATAACAACAGAAGAGATGATAAATCAGATCACCAGAACCCAAAAGATAACAGCACACAATGAAACACACTAGAACTTGACCCCAAAGAAGCGGGGAGGAATCTTCCCAATGTCAACGCAAAGACCAACACCGGGATGTGAACCCCACAGAACTAGCCCTCAACCTTAAGAGGGTCCTCCATTAAGTAGATATGTGAAATCTCCCTTCAAACTTTATATGTAAATATTTTTCTAAATTGTAATTTCATAGTAGAAATGACTAGCTATTTCCCTTGCCTTATGAAATTGTAAAAATAGAACAAGAAAAAAGAAATGTGGAAAAGACCAGTGGCCTCTCTCCCATCAGTAGAGAAGCCAAGTTCAGAATTTCCATCTCCCTTGTCTTCTGAAGCAAAATAAATGAAGGTGTCTGACCCTCAAGGATTCCCAAGAAATTGTCCTTCCTCTCAAGTGTATATTTTAGACTTCTACATAAAATGGTGGAACTTCAATTTTTCACTGAATAAGGCACTTTATGATCCATCTCGTCGAGCCTCACAAATGCTTTGCTAAGGAAGATGAAGACCTATTTTTATTTTATGGATGGATGAGAAATGAAAAAAAAAGAAAATGCTTGAAAAGCAGTAAGTGATCTGTCCCAAATGCAAGTCAGCGATGGACTGGAGAATGAAAATTCAGTTCCACACTGCGGGGGGCGGCGGGTCTAGAGAAGTCTCCAGAAACTTTAACAAGCAAACAGCCACCTCGGGACCTTGTTAAAATGCAGATTCTGGTTCAGTCTTTCCGGGAGGCTGCTGAGACTGTAAATTTTTAACGAGCTCCTAGGTGACGCCACCACCTAGTCCAGGGACCGTGTTTTGAGTAGAAGGCGAGCCCGGCCGTCAGCCGCTGGCTCCCTGAGTGGGAGGGGACGAGGCTGGACTTACAGCCACAAAGTTGGGACTCCTCCAGGAAGCAGCTGCTATTTTCTCTGTGACATGTCCTAATTTTAAAGGAAAAAAAATCTGGCTTTGCTGCAAGGAGACTATTCAGATCCCCGCTCTCATTGGCATCTCCTGGGGTGTGGTGGTAGGAATTTGAGGGAACCCTCTCACATCTGTTAGACTAGGTCAGAGCATCTCAAGGGGCAGGACTAAGAAGCATCCCCCACGTGGGGCCAGTATTCCAGTGATTTAGACTCAAAGCAGGAACAGTGCTTTTGACGTTAGCACACAAGACAAAGCAATTTGTCTGATGTTAACACTGGGCTAGAAGTTCGCTCCTTCCCCAGTGATGCCCAATGATGTGCAACAACACCCTGTGGTCCTCCCACGGGCTGTGCCTATTGTCTGCGTCTGACAGGACAGGCGAGCTCCCACAGGCCAGAATTTGGCTGTCAAGAACACTCTACACAGATGATCTCTTTAAATGCTACATTTTCGACTCTGCCTCCCCCAGTATCTTATTTTTGGTGTTTCCTTGTGCTTTCTAGAATGTGGTTTCTCTTTTTGATTTAGAACATGCAGCTGGCATCAGGAGACAGGAGGGGAATCATATGCCATATTTTGTATCAGGATTTGAACAGAAAGCTTTTTGAGATGGGAAAAATCTAAATGACACCCCCAAGAAGATAGTGTCAGTTGCCAAACATAAAGCACTTGGAAAGGCTTCGGGAGAAAACAGTATCTCCCGTTTCGTGGGCCAGATTCTAAGTGTGAGGAAGGAAAGGCCGTGCTTGCTACAAAAAGAAGAAATAGAAGCAGTATCTAGGCGTTCTGTGCAGCCATGGAGTCTTTGCAAATTGTATTAATGTAGCACCTGATGCCAACAGATCAGAAGCGTGTTACAGGCGTTCCCTAATGAAGCATCTAACACATCAACTACATAGCAAAAGTCTGAGAATCACAGTGACAGACAAATTTTGATTATATAACTAAGATAAATCTGGACGACAGAGTCCAGCACAGTATAATGTTGAGCGGGAGATCTGCTTCTGTGGCCGCTGATAGAGACAGCAATGATATATTGAGTTATTAGTAGGGGGCTGGCACTGTTAACTGTTGAAACACCACCCTCTCATTCTCTTTGTAACAACCCTATGAGGAAAGTGTCATGAAACCCAGTGTAAAAGAGAGAATGTGAAGATGTAGAAAACTGAAAACTTGGATGAAGTCACAAAGTGATAAATCTAGGTTCTGATCCAGAATTCATTGCCTCAGAAACTATGCCAGACTATCAATAGGCTTGATATACTTTCTTTTTGAATAAAACACAATGAAGAAGATTTCAAATCAGGTAAGATATTGTTAATGAAAATGTAGCTGAGGCTGAGGCCAAGGCTCAGAGCCATGTCCCTCCTCTGTCTTCCTGGGGATAATTCCATCCAGAGCCTCCGTTTCTGGGGTGCCCAGGATTTGTGCCTCAAACTCTGCCTCAGAGTCACAGGGCACCAGAGTCGAGGGCAAGAGTTTCATAAACTGCTGATCAGATTCTCTGCAGGGGCGTGGGGAGTGTGAACCGGTAGAACCAGGAGTAGAAGGAGGGAGTCCAGGTCAGGCCTGGACGCAGCCCTGTGTACAGCAGTGGTGGAAGTGCTTAGACAGAACACGGCATCTGGAGGATGCAACAGTGACCTCTAGTTGGGAAAAAGGGATTTTTTTTAAAAAAAAAAGATAGCAAGGAAAAGAAATCCTCTATGAGATAAATCAAATAAATTAAGAAAGAAGAAAATCAGAGAGCGAGAACACTGAAATATAAAGCTAGTGTTTCACTTGTGTCTTATAATCTGCAGAAGAGTAGTTTTGCTTTGACTTCTCTTGTTTATCTACATTTTCTTTACTTTGCCTGCCAGAGTCATCTACCTATTTTCTGTTAGGTTTCCGATGTTTCTATTAAATAAGGCAACTCACTGTATTAATGCTTTTGCCAACAAGAACAAACATACTCTATTGGGTGATATTTAATGCTGTTCTTTTGTGTTAATATGATTGCATCTTGTGCCCAAGCAACTGACAGAAACTTCAAAATTCTTAAAACAAATATTCCATTTATTTTTAAAATCATATGTGCGCCCAGGGGTATGTGTAAAACTTAATGTAAACATAAAATTTGTATATTCGCTCACATCCTAAAAAAACCAAAATCATGGGAAAGCATTAAAAAAGACATTTAGTCAGGTTTTTCTTATTAATATGTTTGTGAGATGCAAGTTAAATGGGAAAAAAATGCAGAAAAAGCTGGAAAAATGCCTAAAATTAAGGTTACAAATCCAGTCCTCTATAGGGAAATATACCAACCGTGGCCCCATAACATCCTGGATCCCTCAGCCATGGGTCTCCATGATGTGAGCAAGTGAACCCAACAGATAGAAATGGAAGATTCAGAGGAGGACTGAATCACACCTGAGACACACTTTGGAACAAGAACCATGAGGAGAGAAGAAGGCAGAAGTTTACCTATGTCCATTTAAGTAGGCAGAAAAATGAAAGTTTCTTTTCTTCCCTTTATAAGATAGAATTCCCTTTTTCCTTATCTCTATGATCACAGTTTACTGTGATCTATAATTACTTAATTTACCTTATAGAAAATCTTCAGCTTACATATTAGAGCTATATATTAAAATACAGCCATCAAATTCCTACTAGAAAACCTTTCCCCAACAAATGACAACAAACCTGAAGAGTTGTAACTATATTTAATGCTCAGGGAACTGAATGTTCTGGAAAATCTATGACTGATCCTTGATTCCTCTCTTTCCTTTGGACATTTGATCCATTCATTCATTCAGTTCATCCAGCAAGTATTCTTTAAAAGTTTACCATGCACTAAGGCCATATTTGGTAGAGATTAAGGATAGTCTAAAACAGGCAGGAAACCTTAATCTTATGTTCATACATTGTACATTTACAATACATGCCAAATAAGTGTATTTTTTCTACAATCCCATCTTGCTTTCAACTTATTCCAAGCCACCATCATTTCACTGTTGGCCTATTTCAATAGCTACATAACTGGTCTAATAGTCACTTTCCATATGTTGATCTTTTCAAAATGCAAACTACATCATAACCCTCTCCAGCTTCAATTTCTCCTAAAATACCCCATTGTACTTAAGACAAAATCCAAACACCTTATATGACCTGCTAGTTGCCACATAAGCCAGATGCTCCATTCCCTTTCTCTGCTTCCAATGTCCATGCTTTTCTTCTCTTCTCTAGCCATAGTGTATTTCTTTCTGTTCCTTGAACTGCAAAAATAGTACCAATTCTGGAGCACATTGTTTTTCTCCACCTGGGGCACTTTGCCAGCTGTTGTTCACATTTATAGGTCCTTTTGTCTCATTCAGTTCCCAATGTCATCTCTTCAAGAAAGTCCTCCCCAGGCATCACTCTCCCAGATTTCAAACTATACTACAAAGCCATAATAATCAAAACTGCATGGTATTGGAACCAGAACAGACACATAGACCAATGGAACCAAAGAGAAAACCCAGAAATAAACCCACAGATTTATGGTCAACTAATCTTTGACAAAGGAGCAAAGAATATGCACTGGAGCAAAGAAAGTTTGTTCAATAAATGGTGCTGGGAAAACTGGGTCGCTACATGCCAAAGAATGAAACTTGACTACTACCTCATACCATGCACAAAAAAACACAAAATGGATTAAAAAACTAGACATAAGACCTGAAACCATAAAATATATATAAGGAAATATAGGCAAAACACTACATGACATGCACCTCAAAGACATCTTTACAGATACATCACCCAAAGCAGTGATGGTAAAGGCAAAGATCAACAGCAGGGACTACATCAAATTAAAGAGCTTCTGCACAGCAAAAGAGACAGTAATCAAAACAAAGAGAAACCCCACCAACTGGATGAAAAGTTTTGCACACAACACTAATGATAAAGGACTGATCACAAAAAATCTACAAAGAGCTGATGAGACTCAACAAAAACAAAGAAAATAATCCAGTCAAAAAATGGGCAGAAGAGCTAAAAAGAAACTTCTCCAAAGAGGAAATACAAATGGCCAACAGGCATATGAAAAAATGTTCAACATCACTTGCTATCAGGGAAATGCAAATCAAAACTACCATGAGATACCATCTTACACCAGTGAGAATGGCACATATTAAAAAAATGCCAACAACAAATGTTGGTGAGGATGTGGAGAAAAAGGAACTCTCCTGCACTGCTGGTGGGAATGCAAACTGGTCCAACCACTATGGAAAACTGTGTGAAGATTCCTCAACCTACTAAAGATAGAGCTTCCATATGATCCAGCAATTCCACTCCTAGGTATTTACCCAAAGGACACAGAAACATCAATTCCAAAGAGCACCTGCACCCCTATGTTTATAGCAGCACTGTTTACAATAGCTAAGCTTTGGAAACAACCCAAATGCCCAAAAATAGATGACTGGATCAAGAAGATGTGATACATGTACACCATGGAATATTACTCAGCATTCAAAAAAGATAAACACATGCAGTTTGCAGCAACATGGATGGCACTGGAAGAGATCATGCTCAGCAAAATAAGCCAGAAAGAAAAAGGAAAATACCAGATGGTCTCACTCATAGCAGGAATCTAGAAAACCTAAATAAGGGACCAGGAAAAAGAATAACTATAAGAAAGAAAAAATCAAAATCAACAAACAACTATGAACCAGAGACACACTATGGTGGGGGGGGCAGGGAAAGGAGGTATTGGGGTCAAAATAAGGGGGTCACAATTGTATGGGGAGTATAAATTTTTTTTTTTTTAAAGAGAAAGCCCTCCCCAGCCAGTCATCTAAATCAAGGGCCTTTCTCCAACCCCCACTATTATATGCACTTACACAATTTCTCTTATACTAACTACCAGAAGTTACACTGTTCTTGTTTACCTGCTACCTGTCTCCCTATCCTGCCAAAATAGGCATACACACCAGACTGTAATTTCTAAGCAAGAATGCTATTGCCTTTGTTATTATTTACAACAGAATCTCCAAATATTCATATTATGCCAGCAATATGGTGGTTCCTCAATAAATATCTGTTAAACTGTTATTATCTTGATATCCTTCTCACCCCTTCATTTATGCATATATCAAATAAACACACAGAACTAATTTTGGAATTATTAATAGGTTCTTCAAACCCCCCCAAGTAAGCTATACTTATTAAAATCTGAGTGTCTAGATTGATCAAAAGTTTTAAATTACTTTTTTGTTTACCTGAAAAAATGAAAAGAGAGAACACATATTTCTAATATCAGAAAAGAAAGTAGGTCATCATGACAGATGCCATGAAATATTAAAAGGATTATAGAGGAATTCTGTGAAGAACTCTGTGCCCACGAATTGGACCATCCCCTTAAAGGTACAATCTCACAAAACTCACATACAAAATGCACAATCTGAATGGACCTATATATTAGGGAAATTGAATTGAAAGAAATTTTCCAAAACAGAAAGCATCATGCCCAGATGAATTCACTGGTGAATTCCACTAAACATTTAAGAAATAAATTATACCCATTCTCTACAATCTCCTTACAAAGACAAAAGCAAAGGGAAAACTTTCAAACTAATTCTTTGCAATCATTATTACCCCAAATAACAAAATCAAAGAGAAGTATAATATGAAAATAGAACTATAGACCAGTATCTCTCATGAACCTAGATGCACAAACCCTCAATAAAATATTAGCAAACTGAAGTATGATTATATATCACAACCAAATGGGATTTATCCAAGATATATAAGGGTGATTTGAAAATCAACCAGTGTGATCTATCAAATGAGTAGGTGAAAGAAGAAAAGATGACATATCATATAAATAGATGCAGAAAAATATTTGACAAAATCCACTGCCCATTTATGACAATAACTTTCAGTTTTACTGGAAAGATAATGGAACTTCCTCAGCTATATACAAAAGGTTCTCAAAAAACTCTGTAGGTAACTTCAGACTTAACAGAGACAAATTTGAAGCTGTATCACTAAGAAAAGTAACAAGGATGTCCTTTTTCACCATTGAAAATTCCTAGCTATTGCAGTAAGACAATAAAAGACACACAGATTGGGAAGAGAGAAATAAAACTGCCTCTGTTTGCAAATGACATGATAATAACATTTTGAAAAAGACAAGACTATGGAGATAGTAAAAAAAAAAAAAATCAGTGACTGCTTGGGATTAACAGAAGGGAAGAATGAGTAAGTGGAACACAGAGGATTTTTAGGGCAATGAAAATATTCTATATGATACTATATGGTGAATACTTGAGACTATACCTTTGTCCAAACCCATCGAACATATAATATCAAGAGTGAACCCTATATGCATTCATTATACTAATAATAATCATTAAATTATACTGCTGTGTAAACCTAGGTAGCAGTTTTAGCACTTATTCTATTTTGGTGGAAGGAATATTGATGATAAAAGAGTCTACGCCTGTGTGAGAGAGGTGGAGATGGGAAACCTCTGTGCCTATTGCTCAATTTTGCTATGATCCTAAAATTGCTCTAAAAATAAAGTACTAAAATATTTGTCAATTTATGCTATTTACAGTTTGTGTAGTTTGAGGCAAAGAGTATCTTACTGCTTTGGCTTTAATAAGGAAAGTATAAAATTGCTGGGAGAGAAATTTGAAATAGCAACAAAAGGATAAGGGATGAACAGACTTCCAATGTTTAAGATTGTACTCTAATGAGAAGTGCCTTCTGGAAAAATGACCTTAGGTTTTATCCTTTAGCTGCAAATTCAGGCCTATATTGGCATAATACCAGTGCCATCCTCTTGCTAAGTAGGAAGACATTTAATAATAGCCAGAATAATCAGAAAAGGTCAGATCATAATTAAAAAGCAAATGAATCTGAGACATAGGCTTGGAGCATTTCAAAGGACTACACCACATTCTTCCCAGAACAAGTGGTTAAACTGTAGAAGACATCATAGAAGTCACAGGCTGGGAAATGCAGGACTCTACAACTTTGTGTAACCAACTTCCTAAGAGACACCATGATAGCCACAGTCATTCAGAAACCTACATTCTTTTTTTGCAGTAATGATGATTCCTTAAATGATACCAATGACTTGTGATCTCCATGCAGATCACCAATAAAGATCTATTTACTGTAAAATTTAAAAATACTTTTCTAAAAATGTGTTTAGTTAAAGAAGAAATTAACTGTTAATTTCCCTGTTTACATTCTGCTGTTTATAAATGGATTCAATAAAAACACAGCAATATACAAACTGCAAAAGGTACCCCAAACTGTGTATATTTACTAGGAAAAAAAAACATTAAAGGTGAATTGACTAGGCACTCAAGGAGAGACAAGCAAGTAAGTCTCAATAATTATATAGATAAAGCAGAACTTCGTTAACTGGATGTGAAAAATATTATGCAACCAGTAAGTGCTTTTTTTAAGAGAGTTATAAAACAAATCTAAGGCACATTCTGATCACACAAGTAAGAAAAAATATGAGGCATACCTATTAGAGAAGACAAACTAAAGTGCCATTACTTGAAGATAGGAGCATTTCTCTGCAAAACCTCAGACAAATCATTAAAGCAATTTCTAACTAAAAGCAGGGTTGCTAGTATAAGACAATGATGAAAGAAAACTATCACCTTCCACATTGCAATCATGATTATAAAATATAATACATTAAAGGGATGCTATTCACAAAAGCAAGAGTTATAAAAAACCTCAGTACAAACTTAGTAAGATATGAGCTCGACCTGTAAAAAGCAGGTTGTTCTTTGAATCATAAAATGACCTCAATAGACAGATACACCGTTCAAACTCCACAATTCAATCAAAGACCACCCAGAAGATGGTGATCATACTGAATGTTGCCACGTGCTATAAAGGGGGCTCTAACTTCCCTGCTGACAAAGTGATACACACAAAAAAGCCATTTGTGGCACCTGCTTCCTCTCTGCCCACCCTGTCTTCATTGATGTGACTGCATTCCTGCTAACCTCCTGCCCCTCCGCTCCTGACTGCACACCCTCCACTCTTCTAGCTCTGGCTGGTGACATCAAGCCCCAAGCACCACCCTGCTGCAGGGCCTTGCACTTGCTGTGCCCTGTGCATGGAAGACCTTTTCCCAGATAGCACCTGGCTCATCCTCTCCCCCCACCCCATAGTTCGCTGCTGAATTGCATTAAAAACATGCCATAACTATAAGAAAGTGAAAATCAAAATCAACAAAAAACTATGAACCAGAGACACTTTTAGGGGGGCGGGGGTGGGAGGGGAGGGATTGGGGTCAGAATGGGGGGGCTGCAATTGTATGGGGAATATAACAATAAAATTTATTAAAAAAAAAAAAAAAAAAAAACATGCCATGTGCACCAATGGAGACTAACATCCCAATCTTAGATTTCACTTCAGTCTTGGGTCTCTAACCCTTTCCCCTGCCTCTGGTGAAAAATCATGACACTTATAAACACTGAATATATTATGTACTTCTGTGCTAACTACCTCCTGCTAGTATTCTACCAATCTCTCTCCCGTCAGGGTAAGTTCTAGGAGACTGTTTATATTTGCTTTTGTTTGCTTTTTTCCCAGTGCATGGTATAGTGCTTGGCACATAGAGGCATTTGATAAATATTGATAAATATTGTTGAATGCATAAGTTTCCCACGTGTTGAGATGGTATAATGGTTCTTGGATGTTTATGTTTCTATCATTAGATGATTTGTACCATTAGTATTTGTTGAAGATTTGTAATATGATTATTGTCTAAGGAAACAAATTGGTCTAGTTACATGCAGCTTGGCAGACATCACCCCTAACCCAACCCTCTATCTTGCTGATTATTTAAAGGTGTTCATAATCAAGTGGTTAAAATCTCTAACTCTGGAGTCAAACAAAACTGCTTCCCAAATGTGACTTCCATACTTCCAAGTTGCACTGCCACTTTAAGCAATTTACCTAACCACTTCCAGCCCAGTTTCCCCATCCATCAGATAGAGGTGGTGAGCAGCTGTCTACTTCTAAGGGTGGTGTAGTAGAGAAACACTGAAAACGCTCCCTTTGAAATCAGGGACAACATGAAAATGCCCATCACCCAATTTCTCTGAGCATTGTACTGCAGGGTCTCCAAAAGCAAAGCAAACAGAATAAATGAGACACAGTCATTAGAAAGGAAAAAGCAAAGCTGTCTTTATCCAGAAAAAGATGACTGTGCATATAAAAAAGACCTTTAAGAAAAAAATTATTAGAACTAAAATGAGAATTTTGCAAGTTTGCCAGATTAAAACATGCACTTAAAAATCATTTGCATTTATTTATTCTAACAATAGTTATAAAGTAAAATGAAAAAGAGAAAAAACTAGTTTTAAGTAACATTTTAAAATATAAAATATGTGGAAATACATCTCACAAAATATTTCAAGTCTTCAGTGGAGAAGCTGACAAAGCTGTACGATGAGATGTTAAGAAGACAAACGGAGAAGGATAAAGAAATCTTTTTACTAACGTGAAGCTTTTATGGTAACTTCTGTTTTCCTCAGTTAAATCTAAGAATGTAATTCAATCCGGCCAAAATCCCACAAGTGTGTGTATCTGTGTGTGTATTTTGTGTAACTTTGTGTGTAACTTCACTAGGTGATTCTAAAAGGTTAAGAGAAGTTTAAATCATCAAGAAAGTCTCACTCATTTAAAAGAACCGGATATATCCTACTAAGTATTAAGACTCATTTTGTTAAAAGAAAGACACAAACATATGAACCAGTGTAGAAAAAACTAGACCGATGTTAAAGGACTAACAAACAGTACTGGATTTGCAACAAAGATGACATCGAAGACTCAAATGTAAGTTTGAGAGAAGGATGGATTCTACATAAAGAACACTAGGAAAATTACATATGCACAGGAAAAAAGACATTACATTCTATTCACAGCAAAATACACATAGAAATAAAAATAATGCCCAGGATATTAAAGTTTATAGAAAAAGGCAGATTATCTCCATGATATCAATGTATTTAAGGAATTACTTTATGAAGACTAAAAAAGAGCATCAACTATAGACTGACAAATTTAGTAACATTAAAATTAAAAAACACCATTAAAAATGCAAAGTGGTAAAATGAATACATTGGCAATACATACAACTGACAATAAAAGACTATCCAGAATAGATAAAAGGCAACAAAAACATCAGGACAACAAAAACAATTCAAGAAGTATGAATAAAAGAAATAAAATCAGCATATGAAAATATGCTACTTGAATATCAAGATTATCAATCAAGATCACCAATTTTAGGCCTCCCTGTTGGTGCAGTGGGTTAAGACGCGACCTATGAAGCTATCCGCAGCCAATGCAGTATGAGTTCGATCCCTGGCCAGGGAGCTACCCACATGGCGCAGCAGACCTTTCCTGTCTTGCCCGCTGCTCCCCTCAGCAGTGTATTTCAGTCAGTCTGCCTATTTTGTTTCCCATTCTGTCTCTGGTGGATCCTCTCGCCCCCCGCATCTCTGGCCTGTACCCCAGCTCTTATATGCATAAATAAATAAATCTTTGAAAAAAATTTTGTTCTAATTTTCAGGTCACTTCTGAAATTATAGTTAAAAAAATAAGATCACTAGGAGATTTTCAAAAGATAATTTAAGTACCTGAGACACAAAGACCAATATCAGTCTTCACCCTGCTAGAAATTTATAACACCAATTTCCACGGCCACCCAGACACTTAAGAAAGTTTCCGACCTCTTATTTCCCATCTACTCTTCTTTCCTACTATCTCATGTTCTAAAGCCAACATCATTTTTCTTAAGCAGAGCTACAATAGCATGATCATTCTGTAAGAGACAGTCTTCTATTACTTATTGCAGTAAACTAGCTACTAGTCCCATATTCAACATCATCCAAATTTCCTCCTCTTCCCAATGGCTTCTCTCTCTACTAACAGATCACATCTTCCATCACTTATACTAGCCCCTTATTTTGATTCCCTTCTCTTATAAATGCCTTGAATAGTTTGATTCTTTCTTGGGGAAGTTATTTCACTCTGCTTTCTTTTGTTAATGTGTTTATTCCTCTCATTCTCCCTAGTAGATACTAAATTTTTTTAAAAGATTTATTTATTTTTATACAAGAACTGGGGTACAAGCCAGATGCATGGGAGGGTGAGAGGATTCACTGTGGGGAACAGAACAGGCAGACTGAAGAAATACACTGCTGAGAGGAGCACCAGGCGAGATAGGAGAGGTCTGCTTTGCCATGTGGGATTCTTGCCGGCCGGCCAGGATCAAGCCCACGCTGCAGAGGCTGCAGACAGCTTCACAGTGCAGTGCTCAACTGCCTGCGCCACCAGGGAGGCTCCAGTTACTAAATTTTTTAGACCAGAAATTTCGTCTTGCTCATCTTTGTATTACCAGTAGCACACAGTGCATGAGTACATGTTAGGTGTTAAAAAGCAATAAAAGCAAAGCTAAACCAGGTGGAGTGTGGTATCATTTCTTTCCTTATCTTCTTGCTTCATGAAGAAATACACCACAAAATTCCTACAGCAACATCTGAAGTAGCATCTGTGCCATTCACACTTGGATTATATAATTTTTTTATAATATTTGCTAAATTTGGTAATATTTGCTAAAATCTGGCTCTGAATTTTGTGTCACTTTCGTGAGAGGCCAGACATGCTCTAGTAAGTCTGTCTCTTCATTAAAAATCTTTGTTATTTGACATGATTCCCAGATGAATTCTGGCTGCACTAAACTTGACGATTTAATTGCAGAAATTGGGTATTAGTCTTAGTGGTTATTCAGCTTTTTGGCATCTAGGGTATGGTCAACCCATTGATGGAGCAAGTGTCAGTGAAATTGTTGGGGGAAAAGGATGTCCTGAATGAGCTCCACAAACACAGGTTTTATGCACTCCACCTCTTCACCCCAGGCCAAAGAGATGCAAGGCACCAAGGACTACAAATCCCATAATGCCCTCACTCCCGAAGGGAGGGTTGCTGGGAACTGAGGGTGGAGTTAAGCAGCCAGGCTGGTTATATAACTAGACATGTGGGCCTTGGGGTGCTTGGTTTTGGGCTGGCTTTCAGCATGCTATTGGGGTTCCCATCTCAGCAGAACTGGTAGCATGCATTCACCAATTTATCTCTCTCTCTCTCTTTCTCCCTGGGTTATTCCTTTCTTCATTTCCCCTTTTTGTAAATAAACCATTTATTAATCTTTTTGTGTGTGCCTGCAGTTGAGTCTCATTGTAAGTCCCTTTAGCTGCATGGGTGAGGACCCACAGTCAGGCCAATCCATTTTACATTGGGGTTGCCCTATAACAAAAATCACTTCCCTAACAGCAGCATAATGTAAGGAGAGACACACAATGTGAGTTATCATGATGCAGGCATAAGCAAGGGCCAGATAACTTTCCACAGAAAGAAAGGGATGGCATCAAGTCAACCTGAGCTAAGCTGAACATTCCAACTGCCTCTTTTGCCACTATGCTTTCTGGAAAGACTCAGTGAAGAACCTAGAGAGCTCTGGAATTCTAGAAGCCCCAATGGAGAAAGGCAATAGGAAGCAATTAACACCCTGCATTTTTTTTTAAATAGCTTACACTGCAGGGGAGCAATGCCTAAAAGGGTGTTTAAATTCAGCATAGAATTCTAGCAACCACAATTTTAATTGCATACCACCTAAAAAATATTTCTTTCCTGTCTAAATGAGAGGAAGGCTATAATATATGCTGTCTACTTGTTTCAGGACTCAGTTATTAACCTTTAAGAATATTTTCTAGGATAAAAACTTCTTTTTCCAGCTAACACATCTCGAGACTGATATTCAATCTAAAACCCAAACTCCTTTCTTGGACCATGTTAAGACTTCAATTCCCTGTCACTGAAGACACTCTGAACAGTATTTCAGACATAGGAAAGTCAGGGCTTTATTTTCTTAATTGGTGGCTTAAAAATAATAACTTTTAGAATTCACAGAAATAAAATATCACTTTATTCTCCAACACACAAACACACAGTTAGAAAAAAAGAAAACAGCAGCACACAATATGCAATCTGACTACTCAACAGCAAGTTACTGCAGACGCAGACAGTGGAGACCAGCTTGGGGTTTCCATAGCAATAACTTTATGTGGTTTCACTTCTGGGAATTTAACCAAATCCCCAGCAGCAGGGCAAAATCATCAGCAAAAATTGTGTAACATATGGCAAATGCCAACGAATCAGTTAGGAAAAATACTTGTAGGTTCTCTTCCTTCCTACCAACAGGAACACCATCATGTCAAGCTGCTTGACAAAGCATAAAGGTTTTGTTGCTCACTCTGCACTGAGCACAAAATGTTAAAATACCAGGTTTCTTCCGTCTCAGATTTAAAGAGTTGTTGGTACCCTGCCAAGGCCTGAGGCATGTGCATCCCCGGAATGACACTGAGAGGTGGGCAAGAACTGCATCTCCCCAAGGCACTCAGGTTATCGGTCCTGAAGGGAATCTCAGTCTGCGGGGTTATCTCTTGGGAAAGAATGCAAATGGCATTTTTACTCTATTATGCTTTTGAAGCCATCCTCTTGAGGGGTGCTTTGTGCACTAGCGTGTGTGCATGACACAGTCTATTTATATGGCTCAATCATTAAAGTAAGAGTTTTCAGCAGGGAAAGAATATTGTTTTAGTTTCACTGGTTCTAGCTGCAAGGATCTTGAAGTATTACGTTAGAGTCTTTCTGGTTCAAGACACTTAAATTCTCTCTCCAGTATATTTTTGTAAGAGCAAGGACTTTCATCGATATGTAATAGGCTATTAATCTCCTATGGAAATGGTTGTCTGAGAATGAGTAAATATCTCCATTGATCAGAAGTGTATGACTTTCCAAGAATCCAAATCTATTTTGAATAGTTATCAGCATAAAAAAGCAGCTTCCTTTTTAAAAATTGAGATAATACCGTTTTAACGTTGTTGTTTGTATTTGGGGAATATAGGACCTTCCCCTTTAGGTGTTGTTACCATAGTGCCCCACCGCCAAAGCACCACAGTTCCCACCCTACTCGATGTGCTCAGTCCTACTCTGTTCTCACCCCTCCCGCCTCTCAGGATGCTTCAGTTCTATAGTCATCTTTCAAGGATTAGTTTTTAAGTTTGGCTTTACCTGACCATATGTTTAGTTGCTCTATATTTCACCTATAAGTGACACCATCCAGTATTTTAATTTCTCCCTTTGATTTATTTCATTTAGCATAATCCCTTCCAGCTCTATCCATATTGCTGCAAATGCCACAAGTTTGTCTTCTTTGATCACTTAGTAATATTCCATTGTGTATATATACCACATCTTGATCTATTTGTCTGTTTGGGGGCACTTAGGTTGCTTCCATATCTTGGCTATTGTAAACAGTGTTGATATGAACATGGGAGCACAAGTTTCCCTTCTAATTAGTGTTTTTGTGTTCTTCAGCTAGATACCTAGGTGTGGAATTGCTGGGTCATATGGAAGATCCATTTTTAATCTTTTGAGGAACCGCTATATTGTTTTCCAAAGGGGCTGAGCCAGGCTATATTCCCAACAACAAATATAAGAGGATTCTGTTTTTCTCCACATCCTTGCCTCAAAACTACTTCCTTTTTACTTGTACCAATTTGCATCAGTTTTGTAGTCCAAGAAGATACAAACTAGTCCCAGGATTTCTTCTACATGGCAGCACGTCATGAACTGGGTCAGCTTGAGTCTACTCTTTCCCATTCCTCACAGTCCGAACTTGCCCCTCCAAATCCCTCAGTGGCTTTTCGCTCCCTTTTCTATCCATTTCATTCACCTCAAGAGCTGGTCATTTTGCCAATGACTTCATTCACTCCACTTTTTCTGATGTAAAGCAAATCATTGGCATTAGTTAGGAGCATCAAATTAAAATGCCATCACAGAGGCCAGGCTGGGAACTCATCTGTGTGAAGCATCTTCAGGTAAGGCCCAGGATGTGGTGACAACTGTAGTGACATGGACAATGAGTTTCCAGTCTGAGCTCAGATTCATGCATTTTAAAATACTATATTGAAAAATGGACAGTGAATCTGAATAGTCCCTTCTCCAAAGAAGACATACAGGTGACCAATAGGCAGGTGAAAATGTGTTCATCATCTCGTATTATTAGGAAAATGTAAATAAAAACCACAAAGAAATATCACCACACATCTGTGAGAATTACCCAAAGGATGAGAAACAAGTTTTGGAGAAGATGTAGACAAAGGAACCCTTGTACAGTGCTGTTTGGAATGTAAATTGGTGTGGCCATCATGGAAAGCAGTATGGAGATGCTTCAAAAAATTAAAAATAGAAAGTTCATATGACCCAGTAGGAGAAAGTTCATATAAGCCAGATGGAGAAAGACAAGCACCCTAATATGATTTCACTCCTATGCAGTCTATAGAGAAAACAAACAGATGAACTAAATTAAACAAAAATAAACTTTAAGACTACAGAACCAAATTAGTGGTTACCCAAAGGGAAGGGGGAACAGGGTGTGTAAATTGGGACAAGGGGACAACCACATGGTGAAGGATAAAATCTAGCAATGATCTTAATCTAGTCTATACACATGTTGATTCTCAATGATGCACACCTGAAACATATGTTATAGAACATTATTATTTCAATTAAAAATAAAGTATTGTGCATGCACACATATATCTGGGTCTGCAGCTCAAACCCTTGGTCCAAATTACTCTAATAGGAAATATTGTTAATATAACAGATCTGAAAATTTTAAAGCTTAAAGAAACTTTCCCTGATTAGACTGGGGGAAGAGAGAGCCTTCCTTATGACATCGGGCCGCTCTAGCTGGGTATCATAGGAATTCAGTTTGACAATTTTCCACCAATATTACACAGGAAATACCAGCCAACCCCTTCTTTCTCTGGTTGCTCAGTTTTACACCAGAATAAATAAGGTATAGACCATCAGAAAAGATTCATCATAACTGAAAACTAATTCAAAATAAAAAGAATTAGTCTATAATAATAATAATAATAATAATAATAATAAGGGCCAATGAGCACATAGTATTGAAACAGGAATGAAAGACTCGTCTTTCTGTCCCACCTAATATGCTCTCCCATTTCCTCATTTATCCTCTAGTCTTAGCAAATATTGTTTTCTTACATTCTGAGGGAAAAGAGCATCATCAGGAAGATAACAATCTGAAGTGCTGACCACCAGGTGGCAGCAAAAGCAAAGTGACATCAACCTGTTACAAGGACAAACATGCTGACCCTTGTCCACTCCCCCTTCTACTCCCTTG
This sequence comes from Talpa occidentalis, assembly GCF_014898055.3. NCBI lineage: Eukaryota > Metazoa > Chordata > Mammalia > Eulipotyphla > Talpidae > Talpa > Talpa occidentalis. The sequence goes on along the minus strand of NW_023602073.1, from coordinate 145,823,149 downwards.
TAACTCTGGATAAATACCCCTGCCCTCTGCCAAAGAGCAGGACATTGATCTTCCAGAAATGATTCTGCTGCCCTCTTCAATCTGTCAACAAATTAAACTACTCTCCTTGTCCTCAAACTCTGTTTCCTTTCATTGCCCACGGGAAACTGAGACTGGCATTCAGTGACAGTATTTAGAAAGTTTACAGTATGAATGTCTATACTCCACTATTTCTTTCCTTGACTAAGACCTGAAATATTTTTCAAAAACCTAAATTCTCGTTTGAGTTCAAAACTTCTATTACTGCCCTCCAAGTCACAGGCAAATTGGCTGTCTTCCTACTAACCACACAGGTGCCTTCAGGGGAAGAAGTGGCCAGACCTGTCAGTGGTTCTGGCCCAGGGGAGTTGGTTGCTCTGAGTTCGCATGGTGCCATGGAAAAGAAGTTATGGCTGTCAGACTGCAAAACCCTGATCTAATTACAAGTTCAGTATAGGGCAGGGAACAAAAAAGGGACAGCTTTTCTCAGGCTGATGGAAGAGTACCATTATTTTATAATCACAAGTCTCATAGCTCTAAAGGCATTTGGTAATGACACAGCAGGGAATGAATGACCTGGAAGCTGACGTTTTTCACATGCAAACTCCTCTACAGAGCAGCCCTGGGGCTCAGTCCACTTGACTATTTAATTACTGCATCTTCATTCATGACTTTAAACACTCATTTTACAAATTAACTTAAGAGCTCCACATATACACATAAATAGCCACTGTGGAACAAAGGGTAAATAATTTCTTGCTTTACCTCTGTCCATCATCCTTGATCCAGTAGGCTTGTCTGGGACAGTAAGATGGTCTAGGTTGCTACTCAAAGAAGAAGTGTCATCACTAGATAAAGAATTCAAAAATCCACTTTCTGATGTGGCAAAGCTGTTTTCCAGGTCCTTGCGACTGTTTGCCTCTGCAGGTGCAGGTGAATGAATCTGCAGAGCAAAAGTTATAGACTGGCCCCCATCCTCGGCGGCCGACGTGCTGTTAACTATGTCAATCCAGGACTGTCTTTCCTTCCGGTAGGACGAAGACGAACTGCCAGGTGTCTTTGTGGCGTTTTCCAGGGAAGAGAAAGAACATGAAGCTTCACTCAGGTTGGGTGAGGCTGAAGATGCCTGCTGTGCAGCCTATTTTTCAAAAATAAAACCAAAAAGGAAATCAGCATTCTCTACCGTTCATTTTCAAGGAAGGTTCTCAACATTTCAAAAAGAGTCCAACAATAGCAAAGCCCAAAGCAATGTGTATGATATTTATATCTGTAGGACAGGGACGATGAGGGCATTTCTCTGACAAGTGATTAGTATAACTTTGAATTTACGAACTTTGGATCTGAAAACTCTCCATATCACAATTTACCCTATTTTTTCAATCATCTCCATAAACTGAAAAGGCCCCTCTGGGGAATTCTCGGAAATACTGAAAGACACCTTCAGCAAAATTAGATTTCAGTCTATGGTTGAATTCTTACTCATTAAGTAAAAGTTCTTGAAAAAGATGATGATGGGAAAAAAAAAAAAGCAAAAGCTCGACCCAGACAGGAAACAAAATAATGTAACTGAGTGGAGACCAGCAATGTGGGTAAAGCACATGTATTTAAACCCTCAAATATCTTTCACATATTCCTTCACATGTGACCAGAATCAGCTCATAACTACATAGTTGGGTGAAATAATACTAACTAATTTGTTCTTTAACAATTTAAAACTCTAATAAGTGTCACCATAGAAGACAAGTAGACATGTACAGGTTTCTACTTCATTAAAGAAAATCCAAACACTATAAGGCTGGCATGATAATGCAGGATCTTCTAAAGGCAATGCCTAACACATGATCCAGAGAGAGTGATAATTCTTGGCCAAATATTCACCAATCCCCAGAGAAAATCTCAATGCTACATCACCAATTGTCCCGTTTTGTGAAAGACTTCACTTATTCTAAAATGTTATCCTTGTTACATTCTTATGCTTTCTTAAAAAATGGTTATAGTCAGGCCTCCCTGGTGGCCTAAGGGTTAAGTCTCAGAGTTTTGACAGCTATGGCATGAGTTCAATCCCCAGCCAGGGAGCTGACCCACATGGTGCAGCAGACCTCTCCTGTTTCCCTGCTGCTCAGCAGTGTATTTCAGTAGATCCAGTGTTCTTCTCCTTACTCTGTCTCTGGTGCATCCTCTCACCACCCCAACCCGCACCTCTGGCCTACACCCCAGTTTTTTAATGAAAAAATAATTTAAAAAAGAATGGTGATAGTAACATAAAGCCCTGTCTTTCTGGAGTTTTTCAAAATGTCCTACATAGCAAAATAAAGATTTGGCAACTCTCTGTTATTCCATTTTTAATCTTATTGGTCAATAAAGTCCAAAAAAACCTAGACATCAATGTTCTACAGGGCATCCTCTATTTGAAACAACCAATAAGACAGAAAAGGCATTTTATGTTCAGTTTCATTGTCATCTTATGGTGTGCTCCAGTCAATTTTAGTCATTCGATAACTCCAAGGAAGTGGGGGGGAGGGATTTTTCTGAGGGAAGAAGTCAAAGAGAAACCCAGGACTCTATGAAAGACTCAGTCACTACAATTGACTCAGAATGGTTCATTTGTTCCAAACTCCAACAGCCCCACCAATGTTGCAGGTTCTGAGCTCTGAATTTTGATAGAAAAGCCACTATTTCCCTGATATGTACCTAGTGGACTGCTTACTACACACAGATGTCAAATAACCACTAATTGCATTTCTTACAAGGAATGACATTAAAATATCTGTTAGGACACCAACTCACCACACGTGTCTTCTCAATAACAATATTTTTCCATAGACAAGAAAACTTCTCATTCAGGAATGTGTCAAGGGAACAGTGACATGAAATCTCCCAGACCATCTACCCCTATAAGATCAAAATCTGCACTCTTTAAAAAACAAAACAAAAAAAAAACCACCAACAGTTATTTGAGGAGGTAATATATACATACACTCCCCAAGTCATCCAAATCAATGCCAAGAATTGTTTACTCATTGGCAGGAGCTACAGAACAAATATTAACAAAAATATCTATTCAGGCCCAGGCCAGTTCCTCTACTGTGAGCTATTTCACTAAAATTTGCCTTCAGTGATCAGCTTCCTTTTCTGAAAAGAGCTAAAACTCAAGCTTTTCCTGCTACTGCTGCTGATACTGCTGTCATTTGATTACACAAAAATGGGATATCTGAGCAAAAGACAGCACACTTCCTGCATCAATTTCCATTAAGCCTTTCTGAACCTCAAAAATGCTTAAAGGATAAAGGAAAGACCTGAAATACGAGAAATGAGTATCAGAGTACCTGTGACATGTACCCTCAGGTGTGGTGTTAACACAAGCAAAGGCTTTGCAGCCATTTTCTCCAGCACCATGAAATACTTTTAAATTTGAGTTTCAAATGGAGAAAAGAAAAGGCATGAGAAGGAAAACTGGGGAGAAGGAAAAAGAAAAATAAGAAAGAGATATGTGTGTCTGATCAAGGGGCATTTTCATTAGAAGAGAGAAACAACAAATTATAAATCAAAATGAGCCTGGCTTTCTATTGCAGGGGGTGCAATGTGCAAACATGCTTCTATCACTTCACCATTCTGTAGCTAAAACGGGGAACTCTTAGCTCATGGCCTTCTCCCATTCATGTAAGAAACTCATGAAACTCTTCATGGCAAAGTATATAAAGGTAGAAAGGAGGGACAGTCACACGCCGAGTGGCTAATGCAAGCCCATCTTCAAGTGTGGCCCAAGGTCCAGTTCCTGCAGGAAGCCCTCCCCAGGGAGCTCAGGGCAGTGCCTTCACCTGGAGCCGAGGCTAACTTCATTCACACTGTGTGGAACAGCATTTGCTTTGTCATGTGATACTATAATTGCTGATGGCCTTGTTCATCTTTTTTAGTGAGTCACGTGGAAATAAGATTGTTCTAAATCATGTTTGCATCTCCATTTGTTGCATCTGTGTCTGATACACAATTGTTTAAAGAGATAATTTCAATAAAAAGTGGCCAGAAGGGGCCTCCCCAGAGGCTCAGCGGGTTGAGCACTGCACTGTGAAGCTGTCCTTAGCCTCTGCAGTGCAGGTTCTATTCCCGGCCGACCAGGGAGATTCCCACATGGCGTGGCAGACCTCTCCTGTCATGCCCTCTGCTCCCCTCAGCAGTGTTCTCGGTCATCTGCCTGTTCTGCTCTTCACTCTGTCTCTGGTGAATCCTCCCACCCCCCGCACCTCTGGACTGTACCCCCGATCTTGTATTAAAAAAAAATAAATCTTTAAAAAATAAGTGGCCAGAAGATCCAGCTATATGAAGGAAAACAGCCCACAGTAATTTAGTCACCTTTGATGAGCACGCTGAAATTTCTTGTATAGTAGCTATGGATGATTTATCTCAGTCTGAGGATCTAGGGGTGACTGGTTCTGATTGTATGTGGTTTCATTCATTTCAGGCCATGTGGGGTTTACATCTTTTATTTTTTAATGAGAAATAAAATAAAACATTTTAAAGGATTTTGTGGGTTTTTTTTAAAGATTTATTTTATTATTTATTATACAAGAACCTGGGTAAGGCCAGATTCATGGGAGGGTGAGAGGATTCACCAGAGACAGAGCGGGGAACAGAACAGGCAGACTGATGAAATACACTGCTGAGGGGAGCAGTGGGCGTGGCAGGAGAGGTCTGTTGCGCCATGTGGAACTCTCGCCGGGGGCCAGGGATCGAACCAGTGCTGCAGAGGCTGCAGGCAGCTTCGCAGCCCAGCCCTCAACCGCTGCGCCACCAGGGGAGGCCCAGGATTTCAGTTTTAATGAAGAGACTATATGACTCAAGCTTAAAATCAATATTGTTTTTCCCATTTTCTGTGTATTTTTTATTCATCTGAGAAGCTTAATTCAAATGCTAATTACCTCTAAAATCCTTTTCTTTGAATTGTTTTAAAAACATAACTTTGACATGAGAAAAAATTAGTTTAAAATGGCCACCCAAAGTTTATAATTAGGAAGAAGTGAGTCATCACATAAACCCTAAGTAACATTAGTCAAAGTATATGAAAAATCAGAAAACAGAGAAATAACTTAAGACTAAACATCATGAAGCCAAATGAGGAAAAAAAGACATACACAACTTTTCTCTCCTTTTATTGCTTATATTCCTAAAAAACAATGGTTTTTAAGTCCCGGGAAGTGTTACGTTTGTATTTCCACCATTGGTAGTGGAAGAATTACTCTGAAGGCTCCAAGAGCCTAGGCAGTACAATCCCCCCTCTGCCACTGACTTTCAACATGACCCTGGACAATGAACCGGCAGAAGTCCCTCTCCACACCCCCATCTTCAGGATCTAAGTGACCTTGGGGAAAGTGGTTTTACCTCCAAGTCTTCCTGGCCCCATCCCCCCACTGCTCACCTCTTCCCCCACCACAGTCCACCCTCCAATAACAGCTAGAGTGCTTCTAAAACACAAGGCAGATCACAATGCTCCTTGCTGAAAGTCCTCTGTGTCTTCCCATCACAAGTTGATAAGTAGCCACAGTCTACCGCCATAGCTAAGAAGGTGCATATGGGCCCATCTACCCTCCCACAACATCTCCATCCACCTCATTACAAGTGAGTGAAAGCACCAGGCCAGTGCAGGCCAAGAACTTTTTAACTCACTTGGGAAAATGCTATGGAGGGCAAAAATGAAGTCACATGAGTCACCTGTTACCACCCTGTCCACCCATGACATATATATTATTGATACATTCTGTTATATATAAATTATATATTGTTATAAATTTATAAGGAAGCTATTCCAACTATGAGCTAGGGACAGTCATAACTGTTGTGGGAAGAGAAAAAGATATTCAACACTTCTTTTCACTTTAAGAATTTAATAATTAGAGAAATAAACCAGATGTACAAAATCTGTAATCAAGGAAATGATAACCACATGGAAAAGGCAGCAAAGAACACTGCACTCTAGGAATACAGAGAATTGGGAAAAGGACAGGACTACCCCTGTTTAGAGGACTAGGGGAGCCACTGTGAAGGAAGTGACATTTGAACATTTGAACTGGCCTTGAAAGACATTTAGACAATGCCATTCGGGTGGGGGTTGGGGTTGGGTGGTTTCTCCTGCAAGTGGAGAAACTTCAGAGGTGCACGAGCGAGCAGGTCTGGGAAGCTTTGGGGAAATCATAGGGGAAATCATACTGGGCTGGTGGTAAAAGAGTGTCACACTCTGAAGGAAACCCAAGGGTCTTAAATAACAAGCCGGGTTGAGAATGAATTCAATAAGCAATCAAAATTCACTGCAAGGTCTTGGCGCAGTTGAATCAGTATCATCAGAACTCCACTTAGCAAGACTAGGAGGAGGTTTCAAAGGAGAGAGATTAGAGACAGTGGAAGGTAGCCTGCTATTTCAGCAACCTGGGCAGGAGCTAATGCTGGTCTCCAACGATGCAGTGCCAGAGGCTGGAAGGAGGAGGGAAGACAGGCTTCCTGCCTTGTGATCGAGTCCACAGGGCTCAGAGAAGGATGGTTAAGCAGGAAGCAAAGGTATAAAAACTAATTTTAGAAAGTCTTAAAATCAGTTCAATGTTCAACCACAGAGCTTCGGATTGTATTTTGCATCTGGAGGATTCTTTTACCTTTTCCTTGTTCTTACAGCCACTGAGTAATTTTTATCCAACTCTCACTTGTAAGCATTTGCATTATTTTCTATAGCACAAATATAGAAAGATCAAGTAACCCTGAGTGAACAGCTATGTGAGGCTTGTCCTCTAAAATGAAACCTGAACTTCTTAAGCTGATTTTACCCCTTTCTGTGTTTGACCTTGGCCTTCTTCCTCTGCCCCGGCCTATGGGCCACAGAGTACAGAGTTTGTTTTTACTTATCGTTTCTTTGGTTTGCTTGAGCTGATGGTTTTTGGTTTTTTTTTTTTCCTTTGGATATAAATGAACTGTACTTCTGAAAAGCATCAAACTGTGAGGACTGTCTTGTTAAAATAATCTGCAAGAGCTGCTTGAAGCTCGGATTATAAATATTTATCTTCTCAGTTTCTCTCAGATCTCATCCACCTACTGGGTGGTCTCTCTCCCGACTGTCTTCAAAATCTGACCATTCCACTTCTCTGCTCTGCCCTCATGTGAACTCCCCCCTCCCACACCAGAGCACTGCACACATTGCCAGGGGTTACTTAGCTTCTATACCCACCCCACCTCCCTGTGTCTTTCCCTTACAGTATCCTGAGTGGGGCTTTCAAATTGGAAACTGAGCACATCTCCCTTGCTCAGATTTTCCAAAGGCCCCTGAACTAACTCAAAACAGCCAAGTCCTTACCTGGCCCACAGACCCTACGTAGCACTACTACCATCCCCAACAGCCTCACACACTCTACTCTCATCTTACTCCAGCCTCTCCAGCCACACCAGCTTCTTGGATTACTACCTATGCACCCAGGAGATCTTGCCCCAAACTGTCCCCTTTGCTTGGAAATTGCCTACCAGGTGGTTACAGAAGTTCCAGTGCTTACCCTTACACCATGACCACTAGAATGATGAGTGATTCCATTAATTTTTTAATTCCAGATTTAAAATTTTCTGAGATAATTTTCCATAATAGCATTATTTTATATTTTGGGGGTCATCATTCCTAAATGAAATTTCATGACCCAAAATATTTTTTTAAAGAGCAAGAACTTGGAAAGATTTTTTTTTCCCCTAGACTTGTATAGCTCAATTATGGCTAGCATAGGCCAGATTTAGCCAAAATAATCTGATTCACACTCTGGATAAAAGTTATCATGATTTTTAAATTTTCATCTACTTAAGTAAATGGCTTAAATGCTATTTTAATCAAATGTCTTGCAAGTCTGTTTTTCAGAAACCAGAAGAAATAAAAACAAAATCTGGCTGGGAAATACGCAAGCAAGAGGAACATATTTTATTTCTATGAAAAATAAAATGGAATTGTTCAACATTTATCTATTTCCAATGTATTTATTCAGAAGAAATGTCAGCTCTGGTGGTTTTCAAAAAAATGGTCAACTTAGAACTTTCAAGAATAACATTTGATTGATGATTCAGGAAAGTCTAAAAAATCCTCCCACTTCACTGACCTAACTTTCTGATCTCATGAGTATCCCTTCATCGACGTGTTTTGAAACAAGCACAGTCTGAGCTCCTGCTGTAACATCAGGTAAAGACCTTCACTGTACAATGAATGAAAGCCATGATCCTTCCCTAAGAACACAGTTGGGTTGCTTTTACTGTCATAAAGGAGAGCTCTAAATGCCTGACTATAACATCCGTTACTAATGTCTTAGTAATCTGCTACACCAGTTTGCAATCATAAAACTGAAAATCACAGTAAGTCATATTGGAAGACATGGATAGAAATGGGAATTTCAGGAAGGGAAGGAGAAAGAACCAACTATATCTTTACGTATTGCTGGCAAAAATAGGAGAGGAAGAAACAGAGACAGAGAGAAGACAGAGACAGGGAGCTAAGAGAGAAATTGAACAAAATACATACTTCTCTATTAAATCAACAAGGAACATATAATGCAGACCTACTCGGTGCAAAGTTGATGTCCTCTTACGAGAAATAAAGGGTAAGTAATCCAACAACAAAGCTGTTAAACGCTGACTGGGCAACATTTTAAGGTTTGGAGATATCACTAAGTTTGAGTGAGACAGGGGAAACAAATGCTCTTTGTAGATTCAGAAACTGACTTTAAAAGAAGAAAAAGTTCAATCAGGAAAACATATGCATATATTCTGAAAGGATATACTGTATTCAAAAATGAGTCTAAATTTTACCATATTCTAAGTTTACTTTCTAATACTTTGCTAAATTTCAGCTAATTCTATCACATAGAGATTTTAATAAACATATTCCCCCAGCAACTATTTATTTCTGGTCTTGGCTGCTAGTCAAATCAGCTCAAAAAGTAGCCTTATGTGGCTGCTGACACCGTGTAAAACAGTGAAGGTCATTATTTACATAATGTGTAACACCTTCCAATACAGGAAATGGCAAAACTTCATCACACAAAATGGAAAGTTCAGGCAGAAAGGTCTGCCAAGTGAAGGACCTGCTGACCTAACAGAACTGACAGGTATTTAAGACCTCAGATAGGCGAGTGGAAAGATCATGTCCTTTCCAATGAGAGAGACCAAGGTCCCCAGCTCAGGCACTCATGGGCTGGGGTGCAGGCAGGCCCCTGCCTCTCTCTGAACTCAGTTTCCTCATCCATGAAATGAAAATTGTAATACCTACTTCCTCATGACCTGGCAAAAGGAAATAATCTTTAAATCCAGGGGGTAAAAAGGACTTTAACCACAATGGCTGTCATGGATAAAACTGACACACTGAAATCAATTACATGTGTTTACAAACAGAAACCTAGAAAGATTTTAAAATATCAAAAAGCCACAAAGTGGGAAGAGATTTACCTCACTTATAACTAAGGATCCATGTATAGAATAATAAAGAAATCCTCTAAACTCGAAATAATAATAATCAGCCAGCTAAAAATGTATGAAAGATTTAACAACAGACACTTGAAAAAACAGGAATGGCTAATAAACATTAAAAAATGCTTGGCTTGATTAGTAATCAGCAATTTCAGATTAAATAATACTACTTCTACAGTTTTTTGGAAAACTAAATGGTTACAGGGCCTCCCTGGTGGCACAAGGGGTTAAGCACAGCACTATGAAGCTATCCGCAACTGCTGCAGCATGAGTTTGATCCCTGGCTGGCCAGGGAGCTACCCAGATGGCGCAGGAGACCTCTCCTGTCTAGCCCGCTGTGTATTTCACTCCCCTTAGCAGTGTATTTCAGTAGATCAGCCTGTTCTGTTCCCCACTCTGTCTCTAGTGAATCCTCTCACCCGCCCCCCCACCTCTGGCCTATCCCCCAGTTCTTGTATGCATAAATAAAAAAATCTTTAATAAAACTAAATGGTTATATATTGAAAACACCACCATCAATTCTGCTCCGTGGTAGCTCTTGAAACTGGAAGTTAACTTTTCCAAATGTCCACATTTGACCTCTTCTTCGGTCTATCACTGTAAGGTCAGTGCATGTCCAACTATAAAGTAACTCTCTCTAGTTGTAACATCCATTAATAACCTGAACTTAGACTGGGCACTTCCAAAGCCTAGACCCAAATTGGACATCTCTCTAGGGACAAACAGAACTCTGCCTCTGCAGAGTTAAAGGCGGGTTATATCTGGTTTCCTGCTATAATTTTGCCTGTAATTTTCTCCTCATGCTATTGTTTTCATCCCTTTATACTCAGTTTCCTTTGCTACAGTGCATGCATCTAGGCAAAGAACTTTCGGTTCTTTCTGAGAACAAATAAGGTATAAATAAACATACACAAGCTTTGTAAGCCCTGGCTTCTCCCTGAAGCCCTTAGCCACGAGTACGGAGAATGAAACATCTGTGGGTCACACACAAGTACTCTCAGTTTTTCATACCAGTTCGTTGCCATGGAGAAGACTCAGCAGCCTGAGAGCTGCACTTGCTCTCAGGCAGTATCTTACTAGCTCTCTGGCAGTATCTTCATTTAGCTTGTTTGAAAAATTTATTGGTCAACAAAGATTTGAGGCACACACCAGTGGAGGGGGAGGTCAGGGGTCAAAACGGGGGTAGGAAGAGGAGAAGCACAAGGGACTGTGGTGACAGTTCATGGGTGCTGTGGTGGTGGGAGAGCTGTAGGGACTGCACCTGAGGGGAGAAATCAAACACTGTGCAAAAATGAACAATGATATAAGAAAATAACTTTAATACAATAAAAAATAATCCATTATAAAAATAATAATAAAAGTTTGTTGGTCAAGATAGCTTCTGACCAGTTGGAAGGAATGTCATCACCTATTCGTGCCAAGCCCATCAGACCATACGCCGGTACTTACCGAAGAGGACCCGGTCTCTGCAGAGTAAGGAGGAGGTGGTGTCTCCGCAGCTATTTCAGGATCTTCCTGCTCACTCTCGCTGTAGCATTCTAAACAAAAGTGAAAGGCTTCATGTTCCAGTGTCATCGTCACATATTCCATAATACGCCAGCAGAGGTTTTTCTCCATCTGGCTATGGCATCCCATCCAATTCCGAAAGGACTTATTTAGTGAGCAAACCAGCATAACACACACACACACACACACACACACACACACACATTCCCAAAAACAGCACAGATTTGTGGCACTGAAATCCAAGATCTCTGGTTTCATAAAGCATTGCTTACTTGGGCATCCTTCGTAAGATAAGAAAAGAGGTGACCCATTAACCAGTTGGTGAACATGGACAGCTACATTAGATATTCTAAATAGTAACAAACATATCTTCTGCAATTGCAAATTTTAGCAATCATCAAAATCTTTATCACTTAATTTAGAAAACTGACCACAATTCTATGTGATTACCAAAAATTATATTTCTTAGTAATGTCAATTTATTCCAGAAATAAAAAGAAAGGGTAATTAATATTTAAATTAGGAATGACACAAGAGAGGAAAACTAACAGCCATAGCAATTCTCTGTCCTTAAGGAAATACCAACATGCAGGAAGAGGGCTACCATAGGTCAGGGAAAATAAAGTAATTCCTTAGAGAGGTGTGTCTGACACCAAGGGAGCATAAAATCAGTAGTGGTTAATTTGACCATAACGAGCTAAAACTGGCAGGATAAGTAAACTATCAGTGGTACCACAGATAGATGAGAATTCCAGGCCAAGAGTAAAATCTGAGCCAAGTATATGGCCACCCTATGGGATTTAATGCAAAAACAAGCTAAGGTGTTGCTTGAGGCTGTATCATAGAAGACTTCACGTACCAGTTTAAGGAGATGATTTTTGTGTAGCATTTTCTTCTCACAATCTAGAAATGTGCTTCAAACATATAATGGGTGTTTTTTGGGACAGAGGATCAAGGAGATGGTTACGGCACTAATATCACAGTATGATAATGTACTTCTTTATTGTGTTAGATCAAGTTGTCAATTTTCCATTTCTAAATTTAAGATTTATAATTTGGTTATGCAGAGATTTTCTTGACTTGTAATTCCCAAGTTTTATGCAGTCTGAGCATTTCAGATATAATGTCTGTTCTGTGACCCTAGCACCTCAAGTCCCCTCAATGTGAAGGAGTAATTACATCCTTAAGAATTAGACTCATGTAGCTTTGAACCCTGAGAGTTACAGACGGAGCTAAATTTATAGCTGTGACCCAGTCTGACCTTCAGGTTCCCAGTAAAAATGTAGGTAATTAGTTTCAGTACACACCTGCTGGAAATCTTAAACTCTGAAGAGGAAAGAGTGGGCTGGAGCTTATGTGTCTAGATCATGAAAAGATCACATGTATGAGTAAGAATTCAGTAAGTGGGGCAATATAACATTTGCATTGACAATTGTTTGAGATGTCAGTGCAGCCTACAGCTGCTACCATGTGGGTGAAGTGTGAAAAGTGATCATAGCCAAAGTGGGAAGTTCTATTCCATGTTGGTGAGACTGTCTAAACGTCTTTCTCTACATATTTGCTGATAATTTTAAATGCCGAAGTATGTTTCTCTAGGACAAAACTCTACATGCAATGTGGCATTGTTTTTCCCTCTATTTCATCCTATTCTCATTCTTGCCAATGTTTCAGAAATTTAAAGTAGAACCTACCTTCTTCCTTTGTAGTGGATTCCTGATGGATTACAGCTAATCCAAGCTTATTTAACCACCTACAATTTAAAGAGAAAGTAAATGTTTGACCAAGAGATTGAAGATTTTCTACCTGTTCACGTTCCTCCTAGATCCCAGGAAGCTCTTGTGCCAGGTTTTGTAATGAAGTTAAGCCACAATTCTACATTCCCTCTGAATATTTCCAAAAAACAGCATAGATTGTGGCACTGAAACCTAAGACCTCTGCTTTCATAATACATCCCTTACTTGGGCATCCTTTGTAAGATAAGAAATGGGGTGACCCATTAACCAGTTGGTGAATGTGGGCAGCTACATTAGATATTCTATACAGTAACAATTGAAAATTTTAGCAACCATCAAAATCTTTATCACTTAATTTAGAAAACTGACCACTGAAATGCTATGTGATTACCAAAAATTATATTTCTTAGTAATGTTAAGTTATTCCAGAAAAAAAGAAAAGCTAATATTTAAACTAGGAAGATTTTTAAATCAATGAGTAAAGAACCTGGCTAGAGTGTGATAGGTAGTCTTAAAATGGGAAAACTTTAATTCCTTGAAGAATTTTACATGCGGTAAAAACTGTCTACTGATTGACCATTTTATTGGCAGTGAATCCCAATTAAATATCAACAACAAAAAAAGAACTAGACAAACTTTAAGGGTGACAAACTTGACTAGCAACTTCAGGCCACCGCCATACCTTCTCCATATTGAGTTAGGAACATAGTTCATAGAACAAATTTTTAATAGATAAGACACAAATTTGTCTATATCTTATGTTCCTAGCTCTATAACCTTATATTTAAAGGAAAATATTATTTTGGAGCAGTAATAATCTGAAAGATTCATTTCACACTTTTTTCCAGTTTTCCTGTATTTTTTTAAATATCCATATTGCATATTGAGTTATTTTTTTTTGAGAAAGGAGAGATTTCAATAGTAGCATAAGTGAACCAATACCAATGACATAACATAACTATGCTATGCACTTAATGATTCATTTACAATTTTCTCTTCTTCCAATCCTATAATGCCCCATGAACTAATAGGCATGCTCTGTTCCCAACATGGTATGAAATTATACATTTCCATATCTACAATTGTCATCTAAATAGAAATCCTTACCCATCTCTCAACCTGCCATGGTCTTTATCTCTTATTTTTAAAAAAGGAAATGTTTAATACATTTGATATTAAAAACTAAACAAAATAGCATACTGTGGAATACTACTCATCTCTAAAAAAGATGGAATCTTGCCATTTGTAACAACATAGATATTATTATTGGAGGGGGTTATACTAAATGAAATCATCAGAAGGAGAAAGAAAAATATTGGATGATTTCACTCATAAATGGAAAAGAAGGAAACAAACTCTAGAAATCTGAGTACAGAATTGAGGCTCCCAGAGGGGGAGATGAGGGCAAATGAGGAGAGGGCTCAGTGGACTAGGGTGAAGGGTTATGGGTGTTCTGGTGGTGGGTGTGGTAAACATATATATGAAGAAGTGTGAGCCAATTCTCCTAAAACCAACATTACTTCAATAAAGATAATATTTTTTTTAATTTTATAAATAAACATATAGGAATATCTGTAAGAAGGAAGATGAGTTTCAGCCTCTTACAAGAAGTCCCCTTCAGCACCACGATAAACATGAGCTCCCTATTGGCCACTGAAAACTGGACCAACACTAGGGTTCAAATCATACCATGAGAACTGGAAAATGTTGGTCAAGACCCAATAGAATAAGCGATAAAGCAAAAAAAAAAAGGAAATCACAGTGGGAAAATGTAAATAACTGATACACATGTAGTAAAAAATTTTGTCTCAATAGTATTTGGGGAAATACCTATTTAAACACAAAAAAGTATTTTTACTAGTAAATTGCAAAAAATAAAAATAATGCTGATTTCGAAAATTTAGGAAGAAACATTCTCTTCCTATGTTGAGACGAACATGAAAGTTGATACAGGCTAGGGCCTCCCCGGTGGCACAAAGGGTTAAGCACCATACTATGAAGCAATCTTTAGCCTGTGCAGCACAAGTTCGATCCCTGGCCAGCCAGGGAGCTACCCACACGGCGAGGCAGACCTCTCCTATCTCGCCCGCTGCTCCCCTCAGCAGTGTGTTTCAGTCAATCTGCCTGTTCTGTTCCCCGCTCTGTCTCTGGTGAATTCTCTCACCCCCCACACCTCTGGCCTGTACCCCAGCTCTTGTATGCATAAATAAATAAATCTTAAAAGAAAACAGAAAGAAAGAAAGTTGATACAGACTAATTTAAACAGGCAATTTTTGATGATGCTACCAAGTTGGAGAGAGTAGATATTTAAATATCCGTCCCTTCACCCAATAATTCTCACCATGAATACCTACCTTAAAAAAACTCTACTTCGTGTACACACAGACAAAATAGAAAAACGTTAAGTCAAGAAGCTTGTGGGACAAAAGAAACATTAATACAGTATAATTCTCCATAAATGGAAAAACGGATTAAGTATAATACTGATTTCAACAGCATAAGGTTAAGATGTTAATAAAGATGGGACTAACATGGGCCCTAGTAATGACCGGGAAAAAATACTAAGATAGTACATGTACTCTACAATGTCATTAAAATTGTATGTTTGTGCATGAAACGACATGCAAACAGGATTTGCATAGCACTATCAGAAGTGGTGACCCTAGAAGAGATCCTGAATTGGAAGGTGAAATTGAGGTGTGGGTAGTTTTCACTTTGTAGACGTCTGTGTTATATTTTTTACAATAATATGCATTATATATTACTTAATTAAAACACTTGAAAGTACATTTTAAAAATTGATAAAAGTACATGAATTGAATGGCTCACGTAAAAATTACTATAAAAACAATATTTTGGGCCTCCCTGGTGGCACAAGGGGTTAAGCACCGCACTATGGAGCAGTCCGCAGCCTCTACAGCATGAGTTCGATCCCTGGCCAGAGAGAAACCCACATGGTACAACAGACCTCTCCTCTCTCGCCCGCTGCTCCCCTCAGCAGTGTATTTCAGTGGATCTGCCTGTTCTGCTCCCCGCTCTGTCTCTAGTGAATCCTCTCACCCCCGCATCTCTGGCCTGTGCCCCAGCTCTGGTATGCATAAATAAATAAATCTTTAAAGAAAAAATTTAGTTTATAACTTCATAATTAAACCAGCTGACCCTCCCCCAAAAAGCATCTAAAAGAGAAACATACACTTTTTTTAAAAATCAAGACAAAAGTAAGTTTTAAACTGAGAATGCCTGAAACAAAAGGCGTTTCTAAGTTGCTTTGAGAGCATGGAAATGCAGAACTAGAGCTAAAGGACTGATAATAAGGATTCTTCTGAGTCCTGACCCAAAACCCATGTCTTTCCAATTGCCACAGTTAGTTACCCATTGTGAAAAACGGATTGGTTATAATCTTCCTTATTTTCTTTCGAGAATCCAGTGGCTTCAAGTACCTCCATTGCTAGGACTTTTCAAAAAACATCACGGCTGTAGGAAAAATTCTATTTGTGGAGAAACAGATAGATACACACAAAGACGTCTATTTACATAAAAGAAGATGACAGATGCTTCCCGGGAGTGTGTTGTGTGGTAACTTGATGTGGATGTGTGTGCTGGAGGAGCGCAAGTGTTAAGAACCGATGCACAAAACAAGAACGCTCTTCCCACAAACACCGTCTGAGAAAGGCAGCTAATGTCGGTCTTGTTTAGAAACCGGCTCTTTCATTATCCTTAATTACTGAGTCCTGTGCTTTGAAAATGGAGGGTCCTCGCAGCTCACACAGCATTTCTATTAAGCTTAATTACCTTTCCCTTCATGGTCCCAGAGAGAAATGTCACCACCCAAAAACGCGGTTACCCAAGGAAACCAACTTCTAAAAATGGGACGCAATCCTCCAATGTCACCCCTTCCTTCCCCAACATCTCTGCATCTTGCTAAGAAGTCTCCAGATACATTTTGCGCTGCCTGAAAAAGGCCACACCAGCAAGAAAGGAAGCTCTCAGGAGGCCCTGCCCAGCAAATCTCTGAAAATCATCGGCATAATCTTGCCAGAGAAGGGAGACGTGGGCTTGGAGCTCCATGATTCTGCATTAGTGACTATTAGAAAAATCATCTTCAAAATAACAATACTTAATACTACTATATAAGAAATGAGGACGTATCCAGGCACAGACAAAATGAGTTGCCGGATGGGCAGTTTTCAAAGACAAAGCTCACAAGGCGAGTCATTACTACAGGTCAGGACACTTCAAGTTCAAATTTCAATTTTCACCTCAGTTATAAGCTGGAAGATAACAAAGCCGAGCATAATGCAAGTAAGTGAACAGACAGATCTCCACAGCACAGGTGGGCAATGAGATCTTGGTTTTGATCGCTCTGACAGGCTCAGAGTCACAGCCGGGCGGACAGAGTATATATAGACACAGGCAGCCTCAGGCCACTCGCCCTGCCATTACACAGATATCGATCTGCAAGGGAGAACTTGAAAAGGGAAGATAAATGGATTCAAAATATAAACAAAAACCAGGGAGGTGGGTGGGCAGGAAGTGAAATAACCCGAAGTGAGATTGAGAGAGCAAATCTGCCTGAAATAGAGCAGATTCAGACAACCATGTAAGGCTGCCTCCCTTTTATTTGGTGAAGAAGGTATTTTACATGTAGGAGGAGAAAAGCAAACACTGAAGAGGAATGTGATGGAGATAAACCAGGTCACCCCCGTCCCTTGTCAGAGAGAACAGAGCAACTTTGAAAGAGCCACAGGATGGTTACGGAGGAGGAAGGAAGTGGAGCTACAAAAGGCTGCTGGAAGAAGCCAGGGCCAGCAGGAGCCCATGGCGGGGGCTCTTGGTGGTGAGATCCAGGATGGCTCAGTCCCAGCCAGACTCTGCCACGGGCCCGAGTCTCCAGGCCTGGCTCTCCACTTTCCACACGCCACTGACACACTCAGGGCTTGCTCACCAAAAGCGTGCAAGCGAAACGAGAAAGGGTGATGAAGGTAACATTTTTAAAAGCTCCTGTTGTATAGCTGCTCTTCTTTTACTCAGATGCTTGAGCAAGCTGGGAAGGGAGGAGGGGGAAGAGGTAAAATCAGAAATGGGTAGAAACATCTTCCTTGTCAGTTAAATAAAGACTCAATAAAGACTCATTTGAGGCCTCCCCTGTGGCAGAGGGGGTTAAATCTCGGCAAGATGAAGCTATCAGCAGCCACTGCACTTGATGGCTTCGATCCCCGGCCAGGGAGCTGACCCACAAGGCACAGCAGACCTCTCCTGTCTCACCCACTGCTCCACTCAGCAGTGTATTTCAGTAGATCCACCTGTTCTGTTCCCCACTCTGTCTCTGGTGAATTCTCTCACACCCGACACCTCTGGCCTGCACCCCAGCTCTTGTGTGCATAAATAAATCTTTAAAAAATATTTTTTAAAAAATACTCATATGGAGGACTTGACTGGCAGCCCCTGGCCTGTTATTTCTAACAGAGGGTTTCCCAGCGTTCTGTGGGAAGATCCACTCTGCCCTGGGAGGTCAGTGTGGGGGACAGACGTGGATGTTTCCAGCTAAGGAGGGGTGTGTGGGGGTGTGTGTGTGCACGTGTGTGTGTGCGCAGTCATCCACAATTGCACAGATGTGTCTTTTTCTTTTGTTTTGGTGATCCTGGTTATCTCCATAACTTTTTTTTTTAATAGAGGTAACACTGGTTGACACCACTGCATGAGATTTAGAGGCACAGGATGACACCTGTGGGAGGATCACACCACACCCACCACCAAGGCACTAAAAGTCCTCCGCCACAGTCCATGGGGCCCACTCCCCCTTGTGCTCTCCCCCCTCCTTCCCCTCCTGGAACCTCAATTCAACAGTCAGATTTTGAGGGTGTGTTATTGGTCTGGTTTATCTGGCCCTTGGTTGTATTTCTTTGTACTACATGTAAGTGACCCCAGTCGCAATCTGTCTTTCTCTTCCTGACTTACTTTGCTCGGCACCATCCCCTCCAACCCATCTATGTTGCCACGGCAGTTAGTTCATCTTTCCTACAGCTCACTAGGATTCTGCTTTGCATACAGACCACATCTTCCTGATCCACACATCTGTCTTTGGGCACTTAGGTTGTTTCTATCACCTGGCTATTGTAAATGTTGGAAAAGCAACTCCTTTCTTCTTTATGTTTCCAGAATAAGAGGGCAAAGAAAAATTACATAGGGGAGTTAGAGAGGAAATATGTGCAAAGTAGTGAAACAGACTCTGTGAACGGAGGATTTATGTCTCTGTTATTTACTCCTGTTGCCCAGGACCTGCTATGGGTTACATAGCAGGAGTTCCAAAGACAAAAATATCTTTTTATGTAGTTGTATGACGGCAATAGGAGACTCTGACAACTCTGAGAATGGGGCTTAAATTAAATAGCATGTTTCCTGATGTCAGTCACCTCTAATATATATAACCTCCTCCAAATATATACTGTGACAAGAACCGAAAGTTATCATAGAGGATGTGAAGAGACAAGGCCTCCTACACTGCTACTGGGACGGCAGACTGGTCTGACCAGTATGGAGAGGCCTCAGAAAATAAAAAGTAGAAATTCCATGCCATCCAATTATCCTGCTTCCGGTACTTGCCAAAAAAAAAAATACATATACAAAAACACTAGAAGAAATTTACGCTCTCCCTTCTTTCTTATGATACTATTATAGAAATTAAGAATTGGAAACAAACTAAGTACCCATCAACCAATGAATGAATAAAAAAGACAGTATATAAGAAACACAGTAGATACTATTTAGCTGGTAAAATAGATGAAATGGTGCCATTTGCAACAACAGGGATGGAGCTAGAAGTTATTCTGCTTTAGTGAAATCAAAGACAAACACCACACAATGTCACTCATATGTGGTGTATAATGAAAACAAATGAACAAAAATAAATTACTGAACTATAACAACTGACAGTTACCAGAGGTAAGGGAGCAGGTGGGTAGGTGAGTCCAGAAGGGACATGGGTATGTTGAGGAATAAAGTTGGAATTTTAGAGATGAACCTAATGTGTATGTAGTTGCAACTCATATTACATCATGATACAAAGTCACTTCAATTAAAAAAATTTTTAAATGAAAAAGAAAACAATAGTCATGTGACTGGCCATAATCGAAGCCAGTAAGAAAGGGACTAGGATCGGTAAACCCATGTGTGCATATCCCACTTATTTAAACTGAACAAGCAGGAAATGGAGTTGGGGTATAAAATTTTACTTTACATGTGCGCTGAGAAAGGATTTCTTTGTAACATGTCAGGAGAGAGCATGGAGAGGTGACAAGCATGTGAATCATGATGATAATCCTGCACAGCACATTAAATGCTGTAGAGTTGTTTTTCATTTGCAGATCTGAAAGCCGTGAGATTGGTTCCATAATACTTTCAGCCCTTTCTCCCTGCAAAATCTCATTCTGACATTTTCTTATAATGACTTTTGTCTAGTCCCTTCTCAACTTAGCGATTCTCTCAGAAGAAACTTATCTTCTTCCAAAATAACCATTTTGAGATGTGTAGTTCTTTAAAATGCTTCCAAGTACGAGGGAAGACAGTAAAAAGATTTTCTATTGCTAAAGAGATTAATCCTTAGAAAAGCAGCAGAAGTAAATAAATCAAAAATTGATAATGAACATATGCTTAAAACTCAAAGACCTGGTCAAAGTAAGTCTATTCCCATAAAGATTGAATTGGCCATTTCTCTACTTACACATTCATCTCCTGCACATTCTCAGCTGCAAAATAAAAGGTCTTGATCTGTGGATGACTGATCTTAAATGCACTTGAAGGAGAAAAAGCAGACACAGGAGAAATTAGTTTTTATAGTCATAAAAAGGTTTGAAAGTAAACCAGCCAAATACAAGTATGGTAAGCTCATCTTCTTTCTTTGTAAATTTACAAAAAATAATTTTAGTGATATTAAATAACTATTGTCTAATCGCTACTGTATGAGCAGAGGCATAATTCCTCAAGTCAGGATTTCCAGAACAAGACTAACTTTGGGCTGGTCAGCACTTTCTATTTAAAGCATATGATATAAATAAATTGAAACTTAGAGTGATGAAGGTTTCAGTTCGAATTACTCAAATCGTCTCCATAATGCCATGTGCTTGTTTAAATACAATAAATATATAGGAAATTTTATTTATAGGAAGATAATCGGGTCTAGAATTTCACACTGTGACAAGACATCAAAAGATGCCTCTTTGCCACCTTGCATTAGTAAGAGAAATACATAACATAAAAAGATAGATTTTTAGAGATTTTTTTAAAAATATATAGCATGTCATTTAAGAGGACAGACAATAAAGAGTATACACTCTACACTTTTGACCGGAAGTTCTGCAGCACAGGTCAGATTTTTTGAAAATAACCAGTTTGGTCAAAACCACAAGAATCAACACAACCCCACACATCACTGGATATGCACAGCGACACCAGAGTGACGCACTTAAATTTCAGAAGAGTTTGTCTTCTTAGGGGAATAAAATGAATTAATCACTGCTATGGTAGCAAGGGTCAACAGGGAATGGGCCTTTCTGATAGGCAGGAAAAGAGGTCAAAGGCAGGAGAATAAGAAAAGGTGAAGAGGACACATGCAAAATGCAGTCAGATGGTATCAGAGGGGAGCACTTGACAGGGAGTCTATAGTAGGCTCTCTTCAGGGCTCAGGAAGGACCAGAGTCTCTGGCTGTTCCCTTGTCAATAAAACCAGGACAGTGGACTGGTGACTTCTTTGGTCTCTGTTGGTCCTTCAATCTTTTGGACCTAAGTGGAATCAAGGTGTCATCTTCAAGCTTAAGACATCTCAGAAATTTTTATTTCAAGGGTGCTGACAATTGCATGAACTAAGAAAAAGAATCTGGTCTTGTGATCATATCTGCAGTTCTGGGGAGTCCTATTTAATCGGTCATTTTCTTTACAAGGACAAAACCTTGACATCTGACCTTCCTGCCAATCCTGGATGGGAGCTTGTTTTTCATAGACAGTTATTTTCAACACACCATGCCAAGGCTCCACGGGGTTTTAAAATCCATCTGCTCCACAAAGTGAAATTCCAGAAAACAGGAGGATAAGTCCCTTTTTTTGTTTAGGGTGCTGATTCATAATGTTTAAAAAACTCCAGACATTTAAGTGCTAGCTTCATTATCTTCCAAAGTGCCAAGTCTTCACATGAGGAAGGGGTACTGTCCTGGCTCAGAGTTTTTAGGAAAAGATAGACAACTTACTGCTTTTTCTTGCATTCCACGGCCCTTTCCACAGTGAAGTCGGGCAGGTTGACAAATCCATCAGCTTTCTCTGCCTGAAATAAATACACATCATAAAATGTGAATAAATAAACCCTAGCAGAGTACTGAGAGAATGTTTGTTCAGAGAGAGCTGAAATGAAGGAGAATCAAAAGATACCTCCCTAAATCCTCATTGGATTTATCCCAGATACACAGTTTATGAGAAAGGTTAGTATTCTCCTGATTCATCATCCAGAATATTTCCAGGGGAAGTAACAGGAGACCATTTAGGGACGGCCAACATATGGAGGCAGACACAATCACAGAAGATGCCACCTAGTTAGCATTCTGACATATGGTGGACAGAGACCTGACTTTGGAGTTAGCGAATCTTTGTTCTTATCATGGATCTACAATTTACTGGCTTTAAATGAGCTCAGATAAACCAAACAGTTAACACACTGAACAAACATGTCTTCTCCTAAGACCTAGGCAGTTCCTTGGGAATTTAACCACAGAGCCATGTCTTAAAAGACCTCCATTCCATAATTGATTCCTAGACATTCTTTCTACTAAGGAAAGAGTATGGAAGAAACAATGCTTTTGAAGACAGAGCTTGAATGTTGCTTTAGAACATTAAAGAAAAATTATACGAATTGTAATAATGGTCCACCTCTAAAAAATTGTTAATCTCTATGAACAAAATTTAACTCAGCCACAGGGAGCTAGATTGTTTATCACAGAACACAAATCTTCTTTTGTCTACACTACTGTCTCTGAGTAGAGAAATAAATTCCACAAGATTAAACACAAATGAGTAAGTGGTTATTAGGAGATGAGTAAATATTGATTTTGAAAATACAAACTTAATTTTAAAAGTCAGCTAGCTATTAAACTAGCTCTGTGGGTGCCTTTAGTTCATTTCATCAGCTCGTGTCTTTTCCCTTATCACCAACTAGACTGCAATTTGTGCTCTTTTCTTAAGAAAAACGCAACTGTGAGATCTCCAACTCTGCCTGTCCCATCTTCAATCTCTTACATGAATCAATTTATCTAGCTCTTTACTTGAAATGTCTTTTTCTTATAAGGCTCAAAACTCAATAGTGATGGTCATTTCTTTCTTTAAAATAGTACGTATATATGCATATAGTATGATATATATTATATAAGTATATATAAATGAATTTGTGTAAATATGTATGTGATACCTGATATATGTACATATAATTTCAACTTAACCTGTCACCTGATGGTCTGTTTAATTACTGAATGGTGGGTTCACCAGTGCAATCTCAATTATCATGGGCAAATCCTAAAGGAAAAGCAGTTTCTCCTCTTCTGCCTCCTTTTCTTCCTGCTATCCACTCAGATTCGGTTTTTGTTACATTAACTAAAATAACTTTTCCCAATGATTTCCCTCCACTTCATTGATTCCTAATTTCTGAAAAGATTCTTTGAAGTTCTGCACTGGTGTCTACAAACTCCCCTCTGTATCCTAAAGAAAATGTGTTCTCTTACCAACAGTGTCCACCCATCCCTTGGCTGTGGTGCAAGCTCATCTTACCACGTGTAATCTTAAATTCTGAGGCAAGATAATGTTTTTCACATTGTGGCATGAAGTCTCACACTCCCAAAGGTGTTGCTCCTTAAACGCCAACCCATTCATTCTTCCCAGCATCTCTGATTGTGTCTGTCTCCGTGGCATCTCCCCTGCTGTTGCTGTGTTCCACAGCATTAAGCACAAAATTGTATCAAACCATTGTTGTTACGCTTTCATTTACTCAACAAATGTGTATTGCGGGCCTTCTCTGTGTCAGGCACTTTACAACATATTTGGGATATGTCAGTGGACAAAACAGAGATCTCTACTCCCAAGGGGAAAAGAGACAACCGCTCAATATCTAAGCACCTAAATTGCATCGTGCTTTGTAGGCAGTAATGACTATGGAAAAGCAAATTAGATCAGGGGAAAGAGGGTTGGGGACTGCAAACAGGGCAGGTTGTTTTCTGCTCCTCGTTTTCTAATGTCCTAGATACGGCTCCGGGAGCCAACTTCTCCAAAAAGTTTCCCCTCCTTCTCCAACCAAGAGTAAGTGTCCTCTTTGCCCACCAGCACCACGAGTGGGCTTCACTTGCAAACTTCTCTTACTGTCTACAGTTATCTGGTTCTATGTCCGTTTCTCCATTTGACTATGAACACATTGAAGGAAACACTTTTTTCTGCAGTCCTGTCATTAACACTTGGCACAAAGGAGATATTCAACAGACATGAAATAAATGGGTTTTATGAACAATGATAAGAACATTATCATTTTCCTCTGACAATGAATTGTTAACTAAGTCAGTTTAGCAGTTTCTAAAAAAACACATAAATATGTCATTACTATACAACCCAGTCATTCCATTACGAGGTATTTACCCAATAGACATAAAAGCAAATGCCCACACAAAGATTTGTGTGCAAATTTTTATAAAGGCATTAATCATAATAGCTAAAATAGATGCAATCTAAATAATCAAAAACCAGTAAATAGTAACCTGGTGTACTAACACAAAGGACACTGTTTAGCTAACTTCTGCCAGGTGCTACCACATGGACCCACTTTGTAAACATTCCACCAAGTGACAGCCAGAGACAAGAAACCACAGATTACTCTCCTACTTCTTGGTATGAAACATCCAGAAAAGGAAAATCTATAGAGACAGAAAGTGAAATGGTGGGGCCTCTCTGGTGGCACAGGGGTTAAAGACAGTGCTACCAAGCTATTGCCTGCCACTGCAGTTCGATCCCCAGCCAGGGAGCTGACCCACATGGCTCAGCAGACCTCTCCTGTTTCCCTGCTGCACCCCTCAGCAGTGGATTTCAGTAGCTCTGCCTGTGCTGCAACCCACTCTCTCTGGTGAATCCTCTCTCCGCCCCCACCCCACCCCCACCACCACACAGACACACACAGACACACACAGACACACACACACACACACACCCTCTGGTTTACATCCCAATTCTTGTATGCATAAATAAATCTTTAAAAAAGAAAGTAAAATGGAGGTTACCTGGAGCTAGTGTAGGAACGGAAAGTAACTGTAAATGTGATAAAGGATTATATTGATATATAGAGATGATTGAAAACTGATTTATTGTAATAAGTGCATAGCTTGGTAAATTTTCCAAAGGGTATTAAATTGTAAATTTCATAGAGTGAATCTTATATGTACAATTTACTCAGTGATGGACTCCAAAGTTTCCCTCCTCTCCATAGTGCTGCTTGGTCCTGATAAGCAACTCACCTGCCCCTTCCTTTCAGAGCAGGAAAGATGGAATGGACACACAGAACCGATTCTGCAAGTGTTGCATGAGCTGCAGGCAGCGAGCTGAGCTTATTAGCATTGCACTATGCCAAGCACCGCCAGGAAAGCAAGAAAAGATGATTTTTTGTTTTGTTTGTGTTTTCTCTTCTAGATATCAGAAACAGGTTTGGCAGGGGAAATGCCTGAAGAAACAGATAATAATAACTAACAATTATGGTATCAAGGCTCATAACCCTTGGCGGAAAATTAGCCCTAGCTGAGTGCCAGGATTTATGAAACTGATCAGTTTTTAACCTAAACATCAAATTAGATTGGCACTGAAAAATGGAAAATTTGTGTGGTATTATTCAATGGCAGAACTCAGATCAGTACCAGCAATCCCTTAAATTATCATAAACATGAGAATTTCTTCAGACTCAGCCAGCTAGTAGGAGAAGAGATTCTGAGGTCCAGAAAAGGTGCAGAGGAAAGACCCTGAATTTTCAGTCAGAATATTGTGAAGGAAGAAGCCACCTACTGTGTGACCGTCAGCAGAGCACTTAATCGCCCAGGTCAGTGCACACACAATGAAGAGGCAGACAGAACAGTGTCTCCAGGCTAACAGCTCAGACACAGACAAGAGTCATGCTGTGAAATTATTAAAGCTATAAAAAATTCAACATGTCATTATCATTAATTCCTAAGAAATAGTAAGAATTGAGAAAAGGAATGAAAAGTAACAAAATGGCCCAGAAAGAAATAAAGTTTTTAGTGAAATAAAGTTTTTATTCTGTCCACTGTCAGCTGGGCTCTCTGATTAGCTATTTCTGTGTCTCACTTCTTATCTTCTTAGCTTCAGATTAATGGTTGAAAAAGGCCTTTTAATTCTTTGGAGGGTGATAATACTAGCAAGCTCCCTACATCCTTCATACATTATCTGGGGTATGTTTTTATTAAAATATCTTTGCATTTGGATTTATCTAATGTTACCCTATGGATACAATGTAACTTTTATCCAAAGAGATTTTCTTCTTACAAATGCCTGGAAATGGATGTTCTACATAGAACACATTTGGTATTTTTTTTTACATTATTACAGAATATATTATTTCTCTGGCTATTTAAGAAATCTTATCTATCAACCATGGTTAAAGAAGTACTGGGGGAAGAGTAAATGCCATTTACTCTTAAATGCAATACCATTTAAGAAAATTTAAAATTTTGGTATATTCTCTTTTAGTATTAAATATTTAGAAGAAATAAAAAATAAGGTTAGTTCATTTAAAATCACAGCTAAATGCACAATCTTGCCTTTGCACAATGTATATTAAATCTTTCAATACTTCAGGAACTTTCAAACTTCTCTAAACTTCTTTCTTGAGTTTCATGAGGGTCATTAAGATGCTACTCAACAACATAATTTCTCCAAAGAAGTTACACAAGTGGCCAGAAGCTCAAGGGCAATAAACAGGAGGGAAATTCCAATCAGAGCTGCAGTGAGAAACCCCCTCATTCCCATGGGGAGGGCTACTGTAAAACAATAAAATAAAATAAAACAGGAAATACCAAGTGCTAGTGAGGATGCAGGGAAAGTGGCACATCTGTGCTCTCTTGGCAGAACGTAAAATGGTACAGCCACTATAGTAAGCAGCAAGGCAGTTCCTCGGAGAATTCAAAATAGAATTATTATAATATCTATCCATTACACTTCTGAGAATGTAACCAAAAGGAATGGAAGCAGGGTCTCAACAAGATTATTTTATTCTCGCCTTCATAGTAGCGTTATCCACAATAGCCAAAAGGCATGTCAAACCCAAGTGTTCATCGACAGCTATGAATGGATAAACAGAGCATGGTGGACACATAAAATGGAATATTACTCAGCCCTAAAAAGAAAGGAAATTCTGATGCTGCTACAAGATGGATGAATCTTGAGGACACTGTGCTACATGAAATAAGCCCATCACAAAGGACAAAATATGATGGAATGTGAAGGACTTGACTATCAATGAGTAGTCAAGTTCACAAAGACAGACAGGAGAATGACAGTCGCCAGGGATGGAGAAATGGAGAATGAGGTGCTACTGTTGAATGCGCAGGGCGTGGGTTTTGTAAGAGTTCTGAAGTTATTCACAAATACACTGAAGGTCATCTGAGCTGCACTTTTAAAAGCAGTTAAAGTTCATATTATGTGTAGTTTAAAACTGCATTTTGCCTTTTAAAAGTTTTTAAATATACTACTCTGAAAATCATCATTTGACAGAAAGGGATGAAAACGCATCTGCCACAGCAAGTTTCATAAGATTCAAAGTCTGAAAAGACCAGTGGTGCACAGACTGCTGATGGGCACCAGCCCTTGCACAGGTAACAGCCACCTGTCCGTGTCTGTTTCACAGGGATGGAAGCCGAGGCCTGGAGTGGGTGGCTAGTTTGCCTTCGTCGTTAAGTCTCTGCAAGGCAGGACCTGTCCTCCTGGTCCTGAACTGGGGAACATCACCTTGTACAGGATGTCATCACCTGTGTCTTCTTTTAAGATAGTTTCAATCACGGTCTCCTAAGTTCCTAATTTTTTTTAAAATATTCTCTTTTTTTTTTTTAATTTCTACTGCATAACTTCCTTCTGAAATGTTCTTGAAACTTGCTCTCTGGGCAATGAGCCACAGCAGTGTGGCAGCAGATGAGTTTCCCAGTTAACATGTCTGTAGAAGCAGCTGGGTCCTTGGCCCTTAGAACTTGCTCCAGAGGATGATAAATCTTCAAGTAATGACTTCTCCAGAAAACCCTCAAATCTAACCCAAAGTTCAGTTCATCCCTTGGGCCACTACTCATTCAATTGCTTGGGAAAAGGGTATCACTAAATCATGATTGCCAGAACTCTCCCTCCAAGCTAGGAAACACTGTGCTGAATCCCCCAAGACCCTCTTGTTAACTCCCCTGTTTTATGGCTTAAAATTACCCTTGATACAGGGGCAGTAGGCATATTTCTAGGATGTCCTGACCAGGACAGGCTGTTGTCATCCAAAGAAGCCATTTTTAGTGTCTGAAAATCTTTAGCACAATCTTCTGCATCCTAAAATCATAATATTATGCAAGAACATTTCATCTAAAATGTATTTAAAATTGTCTTTGTATATGTGCCTTTGGTTTTTTATATTGCTTTAAGATACATTTGATCTTCTCCATGTCTCTCTGATTATGCAGACACAGTATTCTTGGTCAAAGTGTACTTACAAATGGATGCGGAGAGAGTTGCATCACTGACAAAAGGTACACAGCTTCCTAAGACGTGCAGGACGAGACCCAAGGTGATGTCTTCCCATCATCCCATCCCAGGGAAACCCTCCTTCCTACCTGCTTGCTTCAAAAAAATGACTAAATTAAAACCCACACATCATATGCTTGCCCACTAATACTGATAGTATACAGATACACACATTATCTTTATGCAGACACATAAATACAAATATGCATTGCTTCATATTTAAGTTAATGTCTATGTGCTTGTGCATTCTGTCTCCTGTTAGCTATTTTAAAGGATTTAACAATCAAAGCAATTCTGATTTTAAATTGTATGGATTGATAAATAAAAGATGATATATCTGTATGTGATACAGTTATTAGAAATGATGCCG
Organism: Talpa occidentalis; assembly: GCF_014898055.3. Classification (NCBI taxonomy): domain Eukaryota; kingdom Metazoa; phylum Chordata; class Mammalia; order Eulipotyphla; family Talpidae; genus Talpa; species Talpa occidentalis. The sequence goes on along the minus strand of NW_023602073.1, from coordinate 145,794,265 downwards.
TGGATCTCTTTGTATTGACATGAAAATATGCTGAGAATTTATTGTTTAGTCAGAAAGTCAAGTTGCAACAGCACTTGCAATAGTACTTTATTTTGGAAAACACAGCAAAAAATATTGGCCAAAATAAACACCAAATGTTCCTGGTGATCACATCAAGGTGGGGTTGCACATCATTTAAATAAATAAATGATCTTAATTCATTTCTTTTTGTGTGTTTCCCTATCTTCTTTTTTAAATTTTGCTCACTTGTATTTTATCCTTTTTCTTGAATGAACATATATTATGCAATATTTTAAATCTTTTAAAACTACTGTAGGTGTGCAAGAAACAAGAATGTAGATTCTACCCAAAAAAGATGAAGTAAAACAGGGAGAAGTTGTAGAAACACCAGAGAAAGCACCAGTGGCCTCCAGGGAGGGAGGATCCTGCTTCCCCCTGCAACAGTATCTGTCAGGCTGTGACCTGGGACTGTGCCCGGCATGTCCCAACCAGCATCATTAACTCTCATCTTCTTCCAATCGTCAGGCCCCAAAATCTCATTGCCTCCTGAGAACTAGATGAAGAATTGAAGGACTTCATCATCTTGGTATTTCACAATCAATTTTGAAGTTTTGAAAAAAATTGAAAAATACTGTCAGCATTAGTAATTGCTCCCACGTTCTATAAATTTAGCTATGAGAAGTTACTGAAAACAGCCTGCCCCAAATACTGACAGGCTGATCACAAAGTTGGGGTGGGAAACCTTTATTTTAGAAATACCTTCTGGAACCTAAGGAAAATAAGTAAATGGGCACAGTGATAGCATCTTGGGCAATACATGAATTAAATCAAACATCATTTTAAAGATCTTTTCCACACACAAGAAAGCATAAGGAGAGATGTGACAAAGTTCAAAAAGCTTCAGTGGTTCTTACACTCAAGTGGGACTACATAGTCATTTTTATCAATTTCAGCCATCAGTTGTCATCTTGAGGTCAACTGCTCACCATTATATTCTTCCCTGGGTGGAGCTGTCAATTCTACTCTTTCTCATTTTCCTTCCCAATACAAACACACCTAGTTAGTTTGATTTATATTTTCTGAAAATACATTTTAGAAAATTGGAATTTTGCTTGGGATACATCCAGAAGTAGGTTGTTGGCTAAAACAACCAGTGTGGTGTTAAAGTAATTTAGAAATTCTAAATTCAAAAAGTATCTCATTTTGGTGGAACTCTGGGAATATGTCGGATATTCAATAATGCTTTCACTGATTTATGTAATTCATTGATAAGTAATTTGTTCCGAAAGAACCTGGTGTTGCTTGAGCCCATCTAATTCTAACTTCTGGGGGCAGTTTAAACTAGAGGTAAAGAATATGTCTCGGTGTTTAGATTATAAATGTTAAAAATTTTTTTTTAATTTTTTTAAATGAATAGAAAAATCTCGGATTATATCACTTATAAATTCCTGGTTTTTTCCCCAATCTATGGTAAACTCACACATATTTGTCTAAAATCTCTGCTAGTAACTGATTTCTAATGAAAGGTACAGAAGACTGTATTGTCTTCTCCCAGGGAGGAATAACTAATTCTTTAATTTTCTTGTGCTGAAAAAAAGATGCTGCATATTTATTGAAACTTCCAAAATGTACTCTTATGAAAAGAGAAATTCTGATTTTGAGGATAATTTTCTGCAAAGATAATTCTGCCAAGCCTAAAAATGATTAAATCTTTGCTATAAGAGATTCTCATAAAGCTAATTCCAAGAAAAATCCCTTCCAAATCTAAGCTCCTCTTGTATTCACATGAAATGCACTTGTAGCTAAAAATTGAAAACATATGCTACAGTCAAAGTTACTCGAACTCACACACCAGTGGAACCATTCAAACAATGAGAGACACCAGTCACATTTGGGCAGGCAGATGAGATTCTCAAAGAACTGAAAAGTCTGCATTATATGCACTAAGCCAGAAATTGACTTACATGCCTCATCAATTTCCCAAGTCTCTATGAAATGAGTTGGGTGAGTCACCTCTTCTATGCACAGCCCAGGGGCCCCAGAGCTCCCTCCAACTGTTGATGCCACAGCACAAATAACATCAATAAATGGTTACTTGACTACTAAGCAACACAAGTTACTAGTAATTTTACACAAAGAAGAAAAACGCAAAACTAAAATAAAACAAAAAGTAAATAACTTTAAGTCTAAATGAGTTGCATTTTTAGCTACAAACTCTTTCCCCTTAATTTCTGTATTTTCCCAGTTTCCTCAGGCTCCAAAGCTTGAAATCATTTTTTAATTATACATTTTATTTTTTTCACATTTTATTTAAATTTTATTTTTATGTTCCCCATACAATTACAACCCCCTTATTTTGACCCCAGCCCTCCTTTCCCCGCCCCCACCCCCCATAGAGTGTCTCTGGTTCATAGCTGTTTGTTGATTTTGATATTTTCTTTCTTATAGTTATTCTTTTTCCTGGTCCCTTATTTAAGTTTTCTAGATTCCTGCTATGAGTGGGACCACCCGGTATTTTTCTTTTTCTTTCTGGCTTATGAAATCATTATTTTTCGCCTTGAGTGTTTTGTGTCTTTTTGCCAAGGGCTCACCATGCTTTGCCCTTTTTTACCATGTAGTGTTTCAGTCTTTCTACCGTGGACCAGGGATTCCTGCCACCGTGCCTACATTTTGTCACCATCTCTTAGTGGACTTTCTGGAAGTTCCTTCACTTATTCTATACCACATCTTCTCTATCACATCCTATTTAGGACTGCTAAGCTAACAGTTTTCAAATGTAAATTTCTGTAGAGCATCTTCCAACTCAAGAATATGTATCGGGCCTCCCTGGTGGCACAAGGAGTTAAGCACAGCATTATGAAGCAATCCGAAGCCTCTGCAGCATGAGTTCGATCCCCGGCCAAGCAGGGGACCACATGGCACAGCAGACCTCTCCTGTCTCGCCCGCTGCTCCCCTCAGCAGTGTACTTCAGTCAGTCTGCCTGTTCTGTTCCCCACTCTGTCTCTGGTGAATCCTCTCACCCCCCACATCTCTGGCCTGTACCCCAGCTCTTGTATTCATAAATAAATAAATCTTAAAAAAAAAGAATATGGGCCTCCCTGGTGGCACAGCGGTTGAGCGCTGGGCTGCGAAGCTGCCTACAGCCTCTGCAGCGCCGGTTCGATCCCCGGCCACTGACGAGGGTCCCACATGGCGCGCAGACCTCTCCTGCTGCCCGCTGCTCCCTTCAGCAGTGTACTTCGGTCCTTCTGCCTGTTCTGCTCCCCGCTCTGGCTCTGGTGAATTCTCTCACCTTCCCGCGCTTCTGACTGTAACCAGTGCTTGTATAAATAAATAAATAAAATTTAAAAAAAAAAAAAAAAAAAAGAAAGCTATGTTACTTAAAAAAAAAAAAAAAAAAAAGAATATGCTGTGTCTCCCCACTGCCTACTGGACCTAACCCACATCCCTGCACTGTGAGTTTGAGGGGTGTCTCACCTCTAGACAAGGAAGTCATGCAACTTCAGCAAAAGAGCATGGCTTCAGTATTGATATATCTTGGTGTTTTTTTTATTCCCAGCTCTGCCATTTACTCTTTATATGACTTTGAGTGAGCTTAATTCCCTGAGCTTCAGTAAACTCCCTTGAAAAATGGGGATAATAAAATCTATCTGCTGGGTTATTATGAGAATTCAGTGTAATACCTAACTCAGTCTCCTGCCTTAGTCGTTAATATCCTCATCTCCTTGTCCATAGAGTTCCCAGACTGGAATGCCAGCCCCTACCCTCCATCACCAGATGAAGCTGCCTCCCAAGGTGTGGAAAGAGATTCTTCTTCCTAAAGCCTATGTGCCCTACACCCCACAGAAGGGCTGTTTTGTTGTTGTTGTTGTTGTTGTTGTTGAAAACTGTGTTTTGTCTAGTAAGGCAAACTGGTCTCTTTGAGCAAGGAAATGATGCAGCTTTGGAAAATAACAAAAAGGGAAAAATACACCTTCCCAACCAAAAGGAAAGCAAATCGCCCAGGGGTAAAAGTCACTGTGGCAGAATTCCCTCACATTTGACTCAAAATGTCTCCCTTACTACTGGAATTTAGAGGAGTATCAGTACTGTTCCAAGTCAGAACCATTTTTTCCCAACCATTTTTCTTGTCTTTTCTCCTCCATCAGTTTACAGGGTCTTAATACAAGAATTGCAGTCTCTTTTTCTTTAAAACCTACGTTAGCATTTACAAGTGAGCCAAATTATTAAGTTCTCAATATATAGTGGTGAAAGGATATGTAGGTGAATGAGAAGGGGGAATGGATAAATGGGTGGATGGTAAACTTTTCATGCTGGGTTCATTTAGGGATTTTAAAGCTCTATGATCTGTAACTAATATTAAACCGTGCTTTGTAATTAAAAGAGTAAATGGCTTGGGGAAGGCCTCTGAAAACATACCAACATAACGTCTATGCCCCTCAACGCAGTTTTGTGTTTTGTTTTTGGGGGACTTCTCTTGTTTTTGGTGTTTGGTTTTTTTGTTTGGAAGGTTGTTTTTTTGTTTTGCTTTGCTTTTTTTTTTTTTTTTTTTTTTGCTTTTAAGAACAATGGAGTGGTTAATTTGATTCTATCTATGCTGAGCAGAGCTATCAACACAGATGGCTCAGTGAGGTTGAGTAATTTTTTTAATAAACATCTTTAAAAGGTTTACAGAAAAAGAATATCCAATTTTTAAAAGTGGCATTGCATCTTGTCTTCCACAAGGCAATGGATAAAGATTCCCTTTTTTCTTCTTCTTGTTTTATTGAAATAACATTGGCCGATAATATTTTAATAGCCCACTTATGCTCCTGGATAAAGCAAAACACACACACACACACCAGTAAGTAAATGAAGGTGTGCTCTCTGTATAGAAACATTCAATAATCTCACTAACATTATGTTGGTTATATAACATACATTTACTTTGGGATCTGTCTTGGGTATAAATAAAATCCACAACATATTTCCCAAGAAACTAAGCAAGATTTTAATTAAGAATTCTGAGAAGATTTAAAAAAAAAATTCTCGCCAAAAAAAGGAGTAATCTACAAACCTAAAAGTATAAGATAGTTTTAACAAAAAAAGTAGTAATATCCTAAGAACTTGTCACTATTTCATAGAGACATGCCTGAAGGAAAACAGTTACACAGGACTTTGCTTCTCCTTCACCAGAGAGGAAATTTTGATGCCAAACTTCAGTCTGCAGGTGCCTGGTGAAAAGCAGGGTCCAGGGGCAGTGCTGGAGGAGATGGAATTTACCTGAGAAATCTCTGATTTCTCTTTCAGCATTTCTGCCCCAGGCTGGTTGTCTTAATCTACTGACCCTGATTTTCAGGCAGAGGTCATGATTCCAAAGAATCTAATCCTATAGCCCTTACTAATGTCCTGACAAAATGAGAGAAGCTGCAGGACCTCTTTGGAATCACAGAGGCTTCTAGCAAATCCCAAACTGCACTTTACCCTGTATCTGTTTTAAGAATAGAAGTGGAATCCTTTTGCTAGAAAGTTATTCTCCATCAAAGCATCCTCACTCTCCACCCCCTTTTCTCAAAATGCCCTTGGGTCATGTAAATGCTTCACGAATCTCATTTATTTATGATGCCAAAAAATATTCACTGAGTGCCTAAGTGTCAAACACAGTGCACAGTGCTAAAAATATTCTGTGGCCCTGCCCTACAGAGATTGCCGTCCAGTGTGGAAAACAGCAAGTCTGACAAAGCTCCAAGAAGGAGGATGAATATCATCGGAAGAGTGGAAGTTGCTATGGCGTGATGGAGGTCAGAGAATAAGGAAAGGTCACGTAGAAAAGTGCTGTTTCAACTAAATTTGACTGAGGAGTTGGAGGTATTAGCCTCATGGGATGGGAGAAAGACTTTAGGGCATGGAGACAAGAGTTTGCAGAGCTGAGAAACAGCATCTGGAAAGGCTTAAAGGGAGAACCAGTAGATGACTTTGAGCAGGAATTAAAGTAAATTTTGTAGCTGAAGCTCTGGTGGGGGAAGTGAAGCTATCGATCAGGAAGACCAGAATAGGAAAATAAAGATGTACTTCACCCCCGAGCCCAAAGAAAACGACTGTGTGGATTTCTTACACCCAGGATTTTAAACAGCCTGGATTTTTATAGCAGTTAAACCTGAACACGGCTCGAAAGGCTTGGCATGGGCTCCGTGTGCTGAATCGCACTCTCAGCACATGATATGGGTGTGAAAATGGTGGGTGAGTCTCTGGTTTGACCTTTCTCAAGGAAATCTGGGTGATGCCATTTAAAGCTGCAAAGTCTGATGAAAGCAGACACGAGTCAGTGACTGGACAACAAGAACCAACCTCAGAGGAATGTGATGTGGACTCCTGGGGTATCAGGGAATAACAGAAACCAGCCAAGGAAGCCAATGAGATCAACTCACTTCACAGGGGAACTGCCCCAGATTTAATTTCTAGGGTAGTTCCCCCTGAACCCCCTCAATGATAGAAAGCAGGGTGATCCAGTCCTGGCACTGCCTGGGGTCACAACACTGGGGGTTGGGGGGGTCCCAGAGGGCTGACTCCTTGATCTATTCCCCCAGCTATGCCTGGTGTCACCTGGGGCCATTTGTATGCTCCCTCTGAGCCTCAGTCTTCCCAAATTTCAAAACAACTACTACTTCTGAGGATGCATTTGAGGAGTGAAAAAGAATAGGGATAACGGTATCTGGAATATTCCTCGTCTTATAGTAGTCATTTGATGAGAGGCAGTTCTCACTAGGAAGCCATGAGCTGTTACCTCTCAGCATCAAGCCATCTGAGAGGGAATAAGGAACAGGAAAGGTAGAATAAGAAGAAGTTTGTTCATAAGGCTTAGGTGCCTGGGAAGCTACTTTGTTGAATCTGAATTTCTTAAGTGGCAGAAAGTAAATAGCTGTTCTTAGCTGGAGGGCGTGTGTCTGGCTCTTATTTCACAGTTGACATTCACACAGATAGCAGGAATATGACTGTTAATTAAGTATTAGTTGAGCAGCCTTTTTTCCTCATAACGTATAATTAAGATGTCAGTTTGTGTGTGGGGGAGGGGGGTTGCGTGTGTGTGTGGTTGTGTGTGTGCAAGGGGGTGCACACACATATGCATCTGTGTGTGGAGAAGAATTCCTCTGTAACACAGTCCTAGAGTTAGGCAATTGGAAGTCTTTCTGTTCCACCTCATTGGGTTAGTAGGTTAATTCCGCAGGCAGACAGCAGTAAGCTTAGTCTCCATTCGATGCTGCTAATCTAACTCATTCAAATAGAAGCTTGACTATGTGAATTTTCCCTTATGCCCATTGTGGAGCAAACCAAGGCAGGGGTCAGGACAGGGGTGTCACAGTGTGTTGAGGTGTCTTCTCCTCTGGCTAGTCTCAGCCAGCACTGCTGCTCCTGTGGACATATGAGATGCCCACCACCTACAACAGGCCATTCATTACTCTCTAAAAGAAGCAGGAACCCAATGAACTGATGAAGACAAATAAGCCAAATCTGTACATGAGTGCTTCAGAAGGGCTGCCTTTAATTACGATGAAGAAGGGACACAGCCCGAACATCTGTGCCAAAAAATGTAACTGAATGAGAACATGAATGTCATTTTTCTATCTGAGCTCAGTGCTCTCCCACAGGTGCGCCATGCTGGGTCAGCTCCTGGCCTTCCAGCACCCCCTGGAAATTCCTGGAGAACTATCCCAAGGCAAACCAGTAAGTCCTTTCTGTTTGTCGAAGATGCAGATGACTATCACTTATCACACTTATTTTAGATCAAGTCTAAAATAGTATGAATCCGGAGAGAGAAAATTCTATTAACCTTATTACTTCTTAAGAAGAAAGTTGTGTTTGCTTAAAAAAAAATCCCTTAGGATAGAAGGTAAGATCCAAGCCCTGGATACCTTAATTTGGGCTAGTCTAGATGACGGATTTTGTGCTAGTCTAGATGATGTCTAGTCTAGTATTTTGTGCTAGTCTAGATGATGGATTGTGCAGGAAGGAAGATGAGAGAGAGAGGAGAGCTAGAAGACTACACAGGCCACAAGGTGATTCTTTCTTGTGACCTTCCTAAATTTGATAAACTTGTAAAAAAAAAAATTCACCAAAGGCTTAAAGAAATATAACTTTACAGAACATGCTGAAAAGATTTGTACCATGTTTTGTTGAGGTGAGACCAAAGCAATGAAGGGGGAAACAAACAGTGGGGGGAGGGAGCAAGTCACACACAGAGAGAGCTCTTGCCAGGCTCTGGGATTGGCCTTGGAGCCAGTTTAATCAAATCTCCATGAGACAAAGGCCTGGGGGGTGAGGGGTCACAGATTTTCTATTGGCCGTTGAATGTAAATTTATCAAGCAAAAATGTTACCCACGAACTCTCTGCAGCACTTCTCTAACGTTCACAAAGTCACATGCTCCAAAGTTCTGTTGCTTGAGTACGGGACGTTCATAAGTCATTTTTAAAGACTAGTGGCACATTAAGAAAGAATTTCTCTGCCTTGTGGGCAATTTCTAAGTAATATTCCCTTAATTGATTAAAGGACAGCCATTGCTGAGCTTCACTACACTCCAAAGAGAAACTCAAGCTTTCCTGAGACAGGCCATGGGCTACGATGAGTGGAGAGAGCTAAATTTATATGAAATTTCTCTACTCCATGTTCAACAACGTCAGCATTTTCGAAATGTTTCAAGTCCCGAAAGAGCTGCACAACTTCTAACAATCAACAACTTTATTTCTAACCCTTCTCAACAGAAAACTAGCCAACCACAAAGTTGCACTGCATATTCAAGGATAAAATTAGGCCAATTTTCAAGCTCTGTCCAAGTAGCCGTGGTTCAAGGCCATCGCTGAACACGTCAAGCAGCGAGAAACATCAGACGCCCTCACCAGTCGAGCGCACTGGTTAGCCAAAACCCATCTGCCTAACACAGAAGGTGAAAGGGAAGAAGGTGGTAAAGGAGAAGTGGATATATATATAGCTTTGAGAAGTGAATCCATTTCACCCTTAATCAGTCTTAAGGCGGAGTCCCTTCTCAGGAGGGACCTTATGACAAGGTCAAGTTCCCACATCAAGTGCTATCCAGGTACATGCTGAAACAATTAGAATCTCCTGTGGAACAGCAACAGTGCTGGAACCCAGAGCCTCCTGCAGCAAGGATATAAAGTTGCACACCCTCCCCCACCAAAGATAGGTCAAACAGGATGGTTTTCTCCTCCATAAAACACAGCCAAATAACCTACCTATCCACTGGACCAGAAACGATAGCAAACTTATTTATTCGCTCTGTTCCAAGTCCCAGAAACAAAAATAAAGTTTCCCATAAGGGTCACCTGCTCCACCATGATCTTGAACCCACCTTTTGTTAAAGAGCTCGGGAAGGCGACCGGGGCAAGGCAGTGGACTCACCATCTGATTGCTGTACCAATACAGCGACGATCCCTTCAACACCACCCAGAACTTTTTCCATTTGTTGCTCAGGAAGGTTCCCTTTTCCTTTTTCTTATAGAGCCACCCTTGGCAGTCAGCATGTCCCAGGTCTTTACATGATATCCTCCTTCGACTCATGGTGAAAAAACCTGCAAGTTACGTGAAAAGGTAGGTGAAGTAGTACCCGATCTATGTGATGGGGTGAATGGTAACTTAATTGTTTACCTCCTGGCAGTTGGATTTTTTTTTTTTAGCAAAATACATGCAAAGTCAAGGCAAAAAAAAAAAAAAAAGAGGGAATTATTTATCTATTTTATTTGCTTTTCCAACATGCATTTGCTGCTTAGAAGGGACAAGATTTGCCCAAAGAAAGTGAGGCTACAATGCAAGTGTTAGTCTAAGAATATTATTCAAGAAGAAGAAGTTGAAAAAAATTAAAATCCCAGGCTGCCAGGCACATGGTGGCCCCGGGCACAGCTCCCTTCCAGAAGAATAGCAGGAGTTATGCAACGGGCACAGGAGGGTTAATGCCCCCCTAGAAACACCGCCACTTCTGTGCCAGTTTCTCTTTAGCTCTGTTGACATGCCACGAGGGATTCATCCAAATGAGCAGCATGCCATCATTTCTTAAAATCAATCCAAAAATAACCAAAAAAAAAAAAAAAAATCTGCCGTGCACCTCCTGACATTACATTAAGACAGACAAAAATCTGGTCCCGCACACGGCATCCAAGACAAAACCACACTCACGCACACGAAAGGGAATAAAGAAACAAAAGGGATCTAATTACCTTGAGTTTTCTTTCTCGGCTTCTGACGCAAAGGAACCTGCTGGAAATGCAGGAAGGAAAGAAAAGAGGAAATTTCTGATTGTGTGGTAACATTTGTAAAGAGAGAAGGAGGGAGGAGGTGGCAGTGTTTATGAGCAGGATGGAATCTAAAAAAAAAACTCTCCAAGCAGAGCTATCGGGGAGCTACTAGCTGAGGCACAAAATGTGCTAATTAGAATCAATAGACATTGAGCTGAACCTGAAAAAAAATATGTAACACAGCATTTATCACCAATGTTTCCTGTTTCCACCCACAGGCAGCCCTCACTGCCACTTTAGTTACGACAGGATAACGCTCGGTGAAGTTCTTAAAAATAATACAGTAGTTCACCTTTTATTTTTTTTTGTGAGAGAAGAATAAAATTACCTGGCTTCTTTGCTTGCAGTTTCTAAATAACAGCGATTATTTAAGTAAACCTGGAAGACAGCGGCAATCTCAAAATATTGCAGGTTTCCATAAGACTATCAAATCCATGGTCCTGTTACCACACAGGGCAATACTTCAGCCACGTGAGTTAAATATCCCAGAGAGAGAAATTCCACCACCTCAAGGGGCAAGCTCTCGGTAACTGCCAACCCTCCTTGTCAGGAATTCTTATGTACAGGAGGATTTGAATTTCTTTTCCCATGTTTAAGGATCTGAATAGTTCTCATGGAGGATAAGCTAATTAGCAACATTTATTATGTACTAGCTCTTCAAATAGTCAAATCAGACATAGACAATATATCTGAACTACACATTTCATACCATATATTTTAATTAGATATTTAATCAGATTAGCAAAAATATTTTTAAATGCTTTTAAATGGTCGTGTGTGTGTGTGTGTGTGTGTGTGCATGCGTGCGTGTATGCAGAGAGAGAGACATTTTGGATTTAAGAAGTTTCATTTTTCCTCAATAATATCTAAGCTGAATTTATTCAGGTTTAAATGACTCAATCCTTTATGTTAATAAGTAGCAATTTTGAATAAAAAAAGTGTACTCAATTGAAAAACAGTTCTAAAACTTGGGTGTGCGATCTTACCATAGCATTTTTGTTATTCTAGATGTACCTGGTTATGATTCTGCAAAGATAGCTACTGATGGAATAGCTGTTGTACATGGCTCTATATGCTGGAAAGGGAATATAATATAGTGGAAATAGGATGAGAATTTTAATTCCAGAAACCTGTAATCAATTCATTACTGTCATAATTAGTAGCTATTACCCAGGGAAAAACCACTTTATACCTTTGGACCTGCCTGTTTATTTATGAAATCAAGACACTTACCATAATTCCCATCGTATAGGTCTCATAAATATTTAGCAAGATTGTGCATGAAAATGATCTGAAAACCTATAAACATTACCTTAAATGATCATATGTAAAATATTATACAATTCAGGTATCAACAAATACTTCGTATCTAATAAACAAAACTTCAAGATAATTTTTTTAGGTCTTGTATGTTCTTTAGCAGAGATGGTGACAAATCATGCATTTAAATTATATGCCCTACAAAATGTATCACCTGAGAAGTCCTATGCTGATTTTTTACTTTGAGTGTTGTAATAAAATTTTATTCCTCAAGAAATTCATCACTCATGTTACTGCCCATAACAAAGGCAGTAATTGTCCCAAATTTTAAGCAAAGAGAGATACATTGTGATCACATGCGACATTTAAGCAAATAATCATGTCAAAGACCTAGTCTCAGTCCCACACAGACCTACCTCCTTTTCCAAAATCCCTCCCCTCCCGTAAGTGGTCTCCTGGGGCCTTTCTGATATACCAATTGTCTGAGTTCAATAAAGCTGAGTTAGTACCTATTAACAGAATATGTTAGCCCAAATATGTATTATTTGGATAAATAAGTTTTACTTGAGAGTTGGGACCAAAGGCAAAAAAAGAAGGTAAGTAAACTGAGATAGTGGAAACAATTTGGGGGAAATCTGGGGTCCTGGAAATCTAAGGAAGCAATTAAGACAAAAAAGAAATGGGGGGGACAGAGAGAAAAGGGGGCGGTGGACAGAGACATATTCCTGGAGCACTTTGGCCCTAGTGAACATGGTGGAATTACTTTAATTCATGCAAAATGATATCTAGATCTATAGAGATAGAGATAGAGCGATCTAGTCAGATAGATAATAGGGAGGGGGGTGGAGGGAGGGAAAGCTGAAGGCAACAGCTGGGAGACCTGTGAAGACTTGGCAGCGCTGCCTCCTGAGTGGGAAGCAGTGACTCTCCTCCCTCATGAGCGCTCATGGAAACCGGAGCTGTCTCCACCACCTAATGTTAGGGATAGCTCTAGGGAAAGCCCCCAGCAAACCATAGCTTTTTCTCAGTTTTGCTCAAGACCAGCTCTGAATCTATGCTAGAGTCTTGTGTCTAGGCTGGATGAGAAGTGGGGATTCGCTGCAAAAGGAACACGTACCCAAACACCAAGAAAGGACTTTATTCCGACTTGAAGGGGTGAAGGGAGCTTAGCTATTGAGTCAACCCTCCTCTGACAGCACCTCTCCTAAGACAAATTATTATAAAATTTAGGTAATTGTTCAAACGGTTTCTCCCAACCAGCAACAAAAATGCATATTATAGAAATATCAAATTATAAGAAGTTTCAGTTTCACTAGTTATAGATGAATTTGAAACTGAACTGGTCCAGAGAGAATGAAAACAGTCTTGAGAACCTCGGTGACTTTGAAATACATTTCACTCGTCACAACAGGAAGTGGGAGCCGTGAACGAGTCAGTTTCAAAACGATCTCACATGTGGTTTTTTCACTAGGTGAGTGAAAAAAAAAACCCAAGCAACCAGTTGAGCATTTTATAAGATAGTTTTTCAATAGGGGAATTAGAACTTGTTATGCTAACAAATGCTCTAAGCCTAATAAGGTAATTTTCTCATAACAAATATCCCGACCTCTAGTAAGATATTTCCTTCCCACTGGGCTGGGAATGCTCTCTGCAACACCACTTACTCTCAAATCAGAATTTCCCCTAACTGGGTCCTAAAATTTGGAGGAAATGTTTTTGTCAGTTTACATTTCCTTTATATCAAATAAGACTACTTTTCTTCTACTTTTCAGTGGGTTAAAAAAAAAAGCAATCGGCCATTAATCACTCAGAAGCACAGATAAACATACACAGGCATGAGAACAACACAGCAAAGCCCCCTCCTCTGATGCTAAATGATGGCACCAACACCCAGGTCACAGGGAAGCTATTGTACTGCCTTCTGGGCGATATAACAGCTGTTAATCTTGCAGGCACAATCTACCCCATGATGTATTAAAATTCACAGTAAGAATGTTTGTCACTACACCAACCTTCAAAATGTTCCTGGTCTTCAGCAAAATTATTCAGTGATATGCAAGTAAATGGGCTCTAATTTGTGGATTTACCTGATTTCCGTGGTATAAATCCTCATCCAATGGTCAATTTCAAGCCACAAAAGTTCCCGAATATTGTCGAGCCACGCCAGCTCTCGCACACCAATAACAGACCCCTTAGGATGTTGGAAGAGCAGTTCTGGGCTCCCGTTTCGGTGGTGCAGTGGAGCGTGCCAGGCTCGGCTGCAAACCGCCCCCTGCCACCACCCCCCACCCACCACATGTGCCATTTGGGTTTTGAAACCCCAGCCAGTTTTGAAAAACACCTATGGGCTTTGATATCCACTCCGCTGTAGGGAGCAAAGGGAGGGCAGAGGGACCCTGAAAGTCATAAAAGGGGGGCCAGCGGAAGGAGTCAGCACTTGCCTGGAAAGACCTGCGCTCCAGACCTCACACATGCCCCTGGGACTCTCACCTTGGAAGGCTTCATTTCTGATCTCTGACTCATCCCTGGGATCATCAATTACCACTCCTGCCCAGGCCACCACCAGCGCAGCCTCCTGGCTGCTGGTGCCTGCCTCCAGCACTACCAGCACCACCTCCTGACAGGCACTGCTGGCTTGTGCCTGACACCTCTGAGAGCTGTCTGCCACTGGCCTGTGCCCGCGCCACCTCCAGAGCTGTCTCCTGTTGCTGCTGCCTCTGGCACTGCCCAGCACGGCCTCTGGTCCGCTGCTGTCTTCTGCAGTGCCGCCTCAGCAGCGCCACCTGTGATTGCCTCCAGCTGCCACCGTGAGTTGGGTCCCGATGTGCCACTAGCTCCAGATGCTCATCAGAGGCACAAGACCATATTTCATGAGCAGCTTTTAAAGATTTGGACTATTGGACATTGCAGATGCTGGGGTAGCACAGGTGGCCTTGGAAATGTTTTCCTCTTTTTAATATCGCTCACAATTTCCCCCTTGTAAATAAGCCCTATTTTTGTTACACGCTGAGTTTGAATTGAGACTTGCAATTGTAACACACAGTTGAGGACCCACAAACAGTGACATTCCCCACGCTTTCCCAGTCTTACGGCTTCTCGACAAATACCTTTCCCTTGCTAGCAAATGAAATCTAACTTTATAAAGGAATTTTAAAGTATGTCACTATTAATATCACACCTGTGAAAATACATGAAAAACTTGCTTAGTTTTTTCAGAAAGCTGACCACCTTAAATATTCTTTAATAAACTCACTTGAAAAGAAAATCTCTACTAGTGAGCAATAGAGACAAATAGGCTTTCCAGTAATATTAGAAACAGTCAAAGAAAACCAAGAAAGTTGAAAACACATAGATGTAGCCTACACTCACATAATGTTTACCAGGTACCAGCTTCTGCTAAGCTGTTGTACAAATATCCATATTGAATTCTCACATTTTTGACTTAGGCAATATTATTACACCCATTTTATAGGAGATAAAGCAAATGGAGGTCAGCTATTTTGCCCAAAGTCAAATAAATGAAATGATAAAATTCAAATATTTATTTCAAGAACAAAGCTCAAGAAGTAGCAGACAGGCAAGGTATTTTTATTTTGTTGATGTTATATGAAGAAGTCAGATGTGGACACAGACTAGAATTTGAGGGGGAGCGGCATGCAGTGGCCCTTTCTACAGGTAAAAGAATGAGAAGAAATAAAGGGCCAGGGAGAAGAGGAGAGAGAAGAGAGAGAAGTGAAGGGTCTGGGAGAGAGCCAGAGAAGGGAAGAGGGACACAGAGGAAGGTCAGGAGCAGGAGGAAGAGAGAATTTAGAAAGTGAAGAAAGCAAAGTGTCAGGGAAAACCCTCAAGTTTCTAGGCTTGAAGAAATGACTTGGCATGACAGAGCGCACAGTTGGCAATAGACACATTCAACAGCAAACCTCTTGAGTTTGATGTCCATGAGTCATCCAAATGAAAATGTTCAGTATATATAGTATGAAAGGGTGGAGGGATCTGGAAACAATGGGAATAAAGCTACAACAATAGGAATAATCAGTGTAGAGGAAGCAATATGTTGAGTTCAGAAGAGGGTTGAAGTCACATCTGAAGACCAATATTTCAGTCAAAAGCAAAGAAGAGAAGATTGAGCAGAACAGTCAAAGAAACAATAAAGAAAATCAGGAAGGCACTGTCAGGGAAGTGAAGAGATTCACGAGAGAGCGGGGCCTATGACCCATCAAGTTCTGCCCATGTAAAAGAAATAATTCATTAAGGATCTCAGCAAGAACAGTTGGGCTAGAAGACATATGCCAGTGGGTTGGAAATGAATGGGAACTGAAGAAATAAACACAGTGTTGTAGATGGCCCTTTCAAGAATCTTCACTGAAGAGGAAATATCATAGCAATCGGAGGACACAGAGCCATGGACAGAGATTTTCAAGTTTCCTTCAAAGCTACACTCATGTGCTTGTATACCTGCTGCAGTGAAATACAGTAAACACTGACTCATTGACAGCAGGATGCTGAAAATGGAGAGCAACGTAACAACATATGAAAAGGTACAATCAGCAATATAGTCATGTTTGGATTCATTCATTCTTACCTTTTGAAATTATTTTAAAGGAAATAAGACACAAATAGAGTTGAGGCTACATACCCCTTCCTATTTCTCTCATACTCCACAAGCTACACTAAGCAAAATGGGAAGATTATCAGTCCACGCCATTTTAATATTATTAAACAAACAATAACAATACAAATGTTTAACATTGTATTTTTCAGACACGTCCCTAGTTTTAGTCATTTTCAACGATCTACAATGAATGAAAATGACTCAATTTGCTCATACACTCATGTTGATGTAATTAGACTTCTTCACCATGGCCCACTGCCACAATGCTACAATTAAAAAGTTGCATAATTCCCAGTTGTATAATATTATAATTGTATAATATTATATTTCCCACAGTTGTATGATATACAGTTGTATAATTCCCACAGTTGTAAAATTCCCATACAGGGCATTCTCTGGGTTAGGGTATTTATCTGAGAGTGGATGGAAAGGGTCATAGAATGTGTACATCTTTAACTTCTCAGATCTTCCCAAACTTCTTTTGAAATCGTGCAAACCTGGGAAATGTCACCATTCGTAGGTCCTCAGCCATGTACTTACAATTGCAAGACATGACTCAAACACAGAGCGTAGCAACAACAGGGTTTATTTACAAGGAGGAAATTGGGAGAGATTAAAAACAGATAATTTCTAAGGTCACAACATCTGCAGAGCCCAGCAGTCCAAACCAAAAGCTGCTTGTGCAATCTGGAGCTATCCCTCCAACAAGAGCCTGAAGCTGCTTGTACACTGATTAGCAGTGGACCAGGACCCAACTCTTGGTGGCAGCTGGAGGTAATCACAGGTGGTGCAGCTGAAAGAGCATGGCAGCAGCCAGCGGCAGTGCTCCCGAGACCAGGCTCAGCAGTGGGGGGGCAACAGGAACAGTAGACAGCTCTACAGATGGCACAGGCACAGGCCAGCAGTGCCAACTAGGAAGTGATCAGGTCATGCAGGAGGAAGGAGTGGTGATCGGGCAGCAGTACCAGAGAATCAGACAGCAGCAGTCAGGAGGCAGAGGCAGAGCTGGTCATGGCAGAAGGAGGAGCAGCTCTCCATGAGTCAAAGTGATGAGCTGGAAATGAAGGTCTCCCCACGCAAGAGTGTCCAAAGCTATCTGCTGCCTGGTCTTCTATGGCCTGCAGGGTCCCTTCACTCCTCTTGTTCCCAACAGTGGGGCAGGTTTCAAAGTGATTCGCAAACTTTCAAAACTACCTTGGGTTTTCAGAATTAGTGTGGGTTTCAAAACCCAAACCCCACCTGCACGTAGATCCAACCTGCATGGCGATCTGTCATCTCATGTCAGGCGTGGCAGTAGGTGCAGAGGTGCAGGGGGCACAAGAGACCAGGCACACTCCACTGCCCCAGGTTGCCAAAGGGGGCTACCCTGAGCCAGGCACACTCTGCCACACCCCAAAGCAGGAGTCCTGGGGTTCCTGTCACACTTTCAAGTGCCTTCCTGACAATCCCTCTTACAGTATATAAGATATTTTGTTCTTTACAACCTAAAATGTGTTTTGGTTTCTTATTTCAGAGTTTCTGAAATCTTTCCATCTCTTCTTAAATGATTCTATTAATTTCTGCCCTTATTATGCTTATTTCTTTAAATTTACTGTCATTCTTCTTCTAATTCTTGAAAGTAATGTTTGCCTCATTTATTGTTATTTTTTGTTTTCAAAATACATTCAGAAATGAAAATTGCTTCTAAATACTATTATACCTTCCTATTTTTCTATTTCAAATCATTTCTATTTAATGAGATTTTTTTACAGTGTACTTGTAGGTTTCCTAATATAGGAGAACTTTTTACTAATGTTCTCTTTTTGATTTTTAAATCCATTACTTTTTGTTCAGAAAAGATGATTTTATAACATCAATTTTTTGAAATTTGTTAGCATGTGGTTGTGACTTACTACATAGTCAAATTTTGTAAGCATTCTCTGTAAACTTCAAAGTTGTATATTTTGTTGTCCAAATTTTGTTATCTCTATTCCATTTTTGTTGCTGGAGTCATAACTTAGTTGGTATTTCCAATCTTTCATTTTCCTCCTTTCTGTGAGGCTTTTTGTTTGCTTGCTTTAGTGCTTCGTTTATAAGCAGCATATAAATAGATTTTAATTTTTAACATGATAATCTGCACCTTTCCAGAGGTGAGCTTAATCTATTTTCACATTTAATATCATTTCAATCTACTCAGTTTATAATTTTGTTTGTGCTTTCAGTTTACATTTCATTTTAATTTTTAAAATTTTCCCTTTCTCCCCTTCTTTAACATTTATTCCAAAAACAATTTAATGTTCATTAATTCATCATGAATATGTCATTCAGTTCAACACATTTAATGCATGCTTCTCAGTGCCTTCTCTCGTTATCATGATCCAATATTTTTTTAAGATTTATTTATTTATGCATACAAGAGCTGGGGTGTAGGCCGGAGTGTGGAGGGTGAGAGGATTCAGCAGTGCCAGAGTGTGGAACAGAACAGGTGGAATGACTGAAATACACTGCTGAGGGGAGCAGCAGGAGAGACAGGAGAGGTCTGCTGCGCCATGTGGGTCAGCTCCCTGACTGAGGATGGAACTTGTGCTGTAGTGGCTGCCGATAGCTTCATGGTGCTGAGACTTAACCCCTTGTGCCACCAGGGAGGCCCCTTAAAAGTCTTTAAATGCCCATGCCTACCTCTCTAGCATTTGGAGTGTGGACGCAGTCCTGCCATTAAGCCCTGAGACAGTCTTGGGAAAGCCTGCGTGTCCAGTCACAGACCAGCTGCTTTGCTCTTGGTTGTGAGGCTGTGTCTCTATCTCGTCCCTCTCTGGGTCTCAGGAAACCATTTGTGTGATCCCAGGCAAGGAGGGACCATTTACCAGGGTCATAAGAAGTAGAGAATCTCCCCTAACATTTAGGGGGGCATATTTCTACCCCTTTTACCTGGGGCAGGAGGCAAGTCCCTCTCGCCTCGGAAGATGTGCCCATCAAGCCCATAGCTTCAGTCATGTCTGCTGCTTTTCATTCCTGACTCGGTGGTTGTGTTTTTAAGCCTAACTGTGTTTTGGTTTGGTTTGATTCAGTTTGGTTTTCCATATTTCTGTTTATCTGTCATTATTCTACATTTGCAGCAGAACAGAGAGTCAAAGTGTGAGCACAGAACTGCCACTCAATAGAATCCAGTGATTTCAATGATAGGATTCCATTTTAAAATCTCAGTTCAAATGACAGGTGAGTCCCTTTCCATAGTGACCTCAATATACTACCAACACATCTTTCCTAGCACCTTAAACATTTTTCCGTTCTACAGAAATGGCAGGCACTTTAACTCCATGCTTTTTGAATATTTTGCTCCCTTTCTGATTAATGTTTTCTCATCCTTTCAGATGCAGGTCAAATGCCACCTCCACCATGAAGTCCTCTGTGACTTTGAAGGCAGTTAGCTCTAATAATAATCTTATATCAACTCAGTGTTATACTTTTGTAGTCAGTGTAGAAAATGATTTATAGTCTCTCCCAAATATTTTCATGGAGGAACTATTTTTATCTTCCTTTTCACAAACAAGGAACTTCATCTTGGTGTGGTTAAGTACTTCCCCTCAGATCACATATACCCAGGGGCAGCACCTAGACCGACTCTGGCTGCTCCAACTCCTAAGCCTGTTGTTTAACTATATTACTCTGCCCTTCTGCCCTCTAGATGCCTGGGGGATGCTTGTGAATGGGCGTGATATCTGAGGGGCACACTGGGACGTACATTAAGTCAACACTATGTACTCCGGAGGACCGACCCAGAACCTGGAGAGTCATGGCCCCCACCCCACATGTTTATTCACTCACTACCTTCTTCATGCTGCTTCTTAACGTTTATCAAGTCATTTTTCCTCTGACTTGTAGCTGAACAACAGCTAGTCTGTTTCGATTCGAGGATTAGCCAAGACTTCAAGACAGAGCTGATGTCTTCATGGCTTCAAAATATAGCACCTAGCCTAGCACATAGTGAGCACTCCATGAATATTTACCAAAATTTCATTTACCAGAGAAACATTTACCAATAAATATCAAATTTAACTTTTGATGATGTTTAACTAATGTCTGACACACTGGAGATTTAACATATATCTGGAAAGAGCCATCTACTCCCTGACTCTGCAAACCTAAAAAAATGCCTCCATCAGTAAATAACATCAGAGAAGGTAAATAAAATATTTTCCCCAGAAGATTTCTCACCTAAAGCTTTGCATCCATTGAGAAATCCCCTATGATTAACTGACACCACATTTGAACTGAGAACAGGCCCTTGGAGTTTCCCTAAAGACTAAATGGTCTTTTGCTGAACAAATGTCTACTTGTATCTAAAATACCATTTCCTCAAAAACCACTATAGCTTTCTCCAGCATTCTGTTTAACCATATCCTTCATATACTGAGAATCTGAAAGCCACGAAATAAGAGTGCATGGGCGGAGCAGAGGGATGGAGGAGGGACAGAAGTTTTCTAGCAGTAGCTAAGGGGTACCTGCCAGCCCTGCCCAGTAATCTGTTCCCCAAATGGTGCCAGGAGCTTCTGTATGTGTGCCCCTTGGGACAGCAAATATGGTCAGTGGAGCCCCGAGTTTGATCTACGTGTCAGGTTAACGCACAGCAACAACAGCTAAATGACAACCTAAACCACAAACTGCCAAGATGCCACCTCTTTTTAGATGAGAAATGTGAAAAATGAACTCTTTGCTTCATCCCTGAGTATCATTGCCTTCCAGGCTCATAGAGATGGAGTGTGGTGAGGGCAACTCCCACGGGGCTGTTCACTGTGCAGAAGAGACACAGCGCATGCTCTGTGAAGGAGTGCAGAACTTCCTCAGGAAGCAAACACAACAAGTAATAGTTTGCTGTTAGACCCATCACCCTAGGAGCCAATCCAGGAAACTGCAGATAACCCAACCTCAGTGCCAGAAGCCAAGGTCCATTCACATATACTGAGCTTGTCCCCACCAGAGAAAAACCAGGCAAAGTGACTATAACTTATAGGCAGAAACTCTTGTTTCAGGAAAATGTTTCCACTTGACATTTAATTTTCAGGCAATATTTAACAAAGGAGTTTTATTTAAGAGAAATCTTCAGAAAACACTGCCTAAGGTTGGATCTAAAATAATGTTGACATTTTATCTGCACTAGAGCTAACCTCAGAAGCAAGAGATCCCTGGAGCTTTCAGGAAAAGAATTATGCACAGTGGTAAAAGAGATGATGCCTCACATCCCCCTTCAATCTTGACATCCTTAAATTAAAGCTGTTTTCTTTTCTTAGCTAAGCCATTGTTACTAACAACGAAAACCAGAGAACTTTCTTAATCAACCCCTTAAGAATCCTATGCTCGTCATCTATCACCTAGCTGTCTATCTATTCATTTATTTATATCAGTGACAAAATAATCATAAAAGGAAGCCAAGCAATATTAGTTTGATGCATAGTACTTTGCTACCACCATAGTGTGATGTACAGAAAGTCCTACAAGTAACAAGGACCCCATGAACGGATCCGAGAGATGTTGGGATTTGTACTGAATCGTACAACTATGCTGAGGATTCCTCAATACACTAAGATCCAGATCCTGCATGTGCTCATTCTCTCTTTCAGGCCATGATTTGGTAAATTATGGCATCTGTTTATTCAACAGGCAGATCTTGCACCATTCCTCAGCGACAAGGGCCAGGGGGTCAACAGCAAGCAAGCTTTCACACCATTACCAAGCAAATATGGAGGACAGAGAATTTAACAAGGATAGCATGGTCGGCACAGCACTGGGGAGTCAGAGAAGGCACCCTGAGTTGGGCACCCTGAGCTGACTAAAAACAAAGGGGCCTCCCTGGTGGTGCAAGGGGTTAAGTCTCAGCACTACGAAGTCTTTGCAGCCACTGCAGCAGGAGTTCAATCCCCAGCCAGGGAGCTGACCCATATGGTGCAGCAGACCTCTCCTGTCTCACCCACTGCTCCACTCAGCATGTATTTCAGTCAGTCTGCCTGTTCTGCTCCCCACTCTGTCTCTGGGGAATCCTCTCGTACCCCACACCTCTGGCTCACATCCCAGTTCTTATATGCATAAATAAATAAATCTTAAAAAATAATAAATAAATAAATAAAAGCAAAGACCTAAAAGGCATGCAGGTGGACACTGGCCACAGAGCGTGGGGATAACCTGTTCAGAGGTGAAATCTAGTCATGCGGGGCTCTGTGAGTCATGTTTGGGAAAGTGCGTTTATCCAAAAGGCAGTGGGTAGCCATTGAACAGATCTAAGCAGGTGAGAAGCATATGTGATTTGCATTTAAGAAAACTCACTCTTAGCAGTGCCCTTAATTAGTATACATGTAGCGCTGCAATGATGTACACCTGAAACTAATATAATGTTATAGTGCCATGCACTTTTTTTTTTTAGAAAATGCTGGCACTGTTGTTTGTAGGCCTTGTTCTAGTTATAACCACCAAAAATAGAAATAAAATTAGCACTGTATTTTTAAGCTCTAAAAAAATCATTTTATCAAGGTATATTCTATGTTCATATAAACTACGTACATAAAATCCTTATACATATTAATATGCATATTTTGATGAATTTTCACAAAATGAGCAAAATGTGACCAAAAATGACACCCTGGAAGCAGCCCTGACTCCCTCTCTGAGCCTCTAAAGCTAATTTATCCTGACTTCTAAAAACATATATTAGTTTTACCCAATTCTGTGCCTTACACAAACAGAAGCTACAGCAAGGGTTCATCTGCCTGTCTTCTGCTTAACATTATATTAATGAAATCACCCACATTGTTGCCTATAACTGGTTTGTTCATTACATAGTGCATTATGTAATGATAACCCAATTTACTTATATCCTGAATGAGTAAATTTTTTTCTTAAAGCAGAGAAAGTGGTTTTCCTTTCTTTCATTGAGGCAACACTGCTGCATCAAATTATTTTTTAATAGTCAGTATCGATTTTTATTCACTCCACCAAACCACCTCTGCCCCTACCCCATCTCTTCCCTCCCCCAGGCAATGGACTTTAATCATTCATTCATTCATTCATTCATTCATTCCTTGGAGGAAAATTGACTGGCTTTTATGTGGCAAGTAGATTGAAGAGAGGGCAGTGCAGAGATGAGAGGGAAAAAAAGGAAAAGAACATGGTGTTATGTCTGTAACGATGGAGAAATGTTTAGGAGATAAAACCAACAAGCCTTGGTGAGTTTGGCAACCTGCATTTTCCTTCAGACAAGAGGAGAGAATACTATCAGCTAACAAGCAATTCCACTTAACAAGAAAGGACAGTTATTCTACGACACACATAATAAACTTCTGGATAATTAGAATCGAGTTTCTTGTGTGGTTCTACAAAAGCCACTCACCAGCCCAGCCTCACTATGTGACACAGAACGCCAGCTCAGGACCAACACGAGGGTCTTTAGTGGGACCCTTCCCCACAGAGGGCCCTTCACAGTCAGGGCCAGGGAGAGCACTGGGCACAAGCATGTCACTAAAAGTTAGTTTAGTGAGATGAAGTATAATTCAGGTGGTGATTAGGTCGAATGTGTCAAGCTCCTGAAATTACGTAGCATAAAAATAGGTCTCCTGTGCTACATTTTATTTAGCGAACAAATGACAGCAGAAAATTGAACTAATTTTCTGAATGGAAAGGTAAAGTAGGGCAACCACTGAAAAGCAGCTGGAAGAAAGGCTGAAGAGCGACATTAGCAGCACTAGCTCAGACGCTGATGGCTGTGAGGTAAAAATAACAGGTAAATAGACACACGACGAGAGCCGGGTTGATTGAGTCTAGAAGGGCTGATGTCTCACGAAGTGAGAAGGACCCATAAATAGACGAGTTCCCACTCATGGGAACAGAATCCACTTGTGCCAGGTCAAGGAGAAACAGGTCACATAATGCAGCAGGAGCAGCTCTCCCCTGGAACCGCAGATGCTATGCTAGTACTTGGGTAATCTTTGCTCCTGTAGGCAGACTGTACTTTAAGATACGGAGATTTTAGCTTATTTGCAGTTACAGCTACATCTGCAGCTCCTACCCACTACCATGCCTGATGCTGTGATGACATCAATGACTAGAAAATGAATGTTCAATGACTGAATGAGTGAATGGGCTTAAGGCAATTGATTTAAAGTGCTTAGGAGTTCTTTCATCTTAATCTGCCTGTCTTCTTAACTGTACGGGATTAACTACCTCAGTTAGATGATTACATTCTTTCAACGGATAAGCAAAGCAATCGATCAGTGCATTACCTTTCTCAAGGATGTAATGATTCTAATTTTTCCTTTTCGTTCTGTCCTTCCATATAACACATAAACTGCTTATAACCACATGCATTTTTGTTTTCCAAAATTTGTCATAAGCTTTGGATACAAAAACAATAACCTTCCTGCCTTTGTTTTACAGATCTTTAATATCCATGGCTTTTGCCCTTGACCACAAAACACCACTGTGACTTCCTGTACTCGACTTTATGTTTAATCCTAGCAAGAGTCTTTTACTGCAGCCACATTTATTCTTAGTTATTCTTTTTTATCTTCATTGTGATCACTCACATTTCCATTGCCAAGCCACAGTCACCCACTGATGTTGCACCTTCCTTTCCTGCATGTCTTAGATGGTGAATTTCCTAGGTATAGAACTGAATTTGTATTTTCATTTTTAGTTTTCTTCAGTCCTGTCTTCCAAAGATTCTACCATTTTTCACCATTAACAAGCTTTCCTCCTTGTTTAGAATTAGCATCATAATTAAAGTGTTCTCATTTCATTATCAATGTCTGCCACATGAAATTATTAACAAGGCAAGGAGACAATTTATCAGCTACTCTGCTTTTCAGTATAGTGTCTCTTTCAGGAACCATCTGCTCAACTAACTCAACTATTCCATCACTATTACGAGAAGCTGCCTTGACATTCACTTTCTAATTTGCATCAGGAACCACTCTCCATGTTACCTATTGGGTGGCAAGTCTATGTTATATTCTCTTACACCCCACTTCTGATGCTGCTTTTGACTATGTCCCCAAACTTCAGTCCTATGCATCCATCATGAGGTCATTGGATTTACGAAGAGGCACACCGTACAATCCCACGCCACCCTACAACCTCTTCTATGAGAAATGCCACTTTATCAGTATCCACTTCTTCACTTTCCTTGCATAAGTGTACTCGCCTAATAGAGATAACATAGTTGCTCAATTTACTTTCCAGATTTAGCTAAATTTATGTCTCAAAATTATTTTTTAAAAGAACTTACAATCTTTGTGTAATAGTCACATAATTTTCCCATAGAGGCTGCACTAGTGCTGTAGTTAAACACAGAGATAATTTAAGTCTGCTATATTAAAATCATGTTTATGTCTCTTGACAGTTAAAAGTGAATAGCCAGGAGTCTTACACAAATGCGTGGTGATCATAAAAAACACTGAAACCTGACAAAAGGATCATTTAACTCCACTGTAACTAATGAAGTGGAGGGCAGTAAGTAGCTAGCCAAACTTAAAATCAACTCATCTATTTTTTAACTCATTCATCCAGTTGACCATTGATAGAGAAACTCTGGGGGTATTCAAGAGGGTACTTACGAGACCATTGCCATCAGTATCCATGTATGAGATCAAACAGGTAGAAAAAACTAGAAGAGAAAAAAGAATTTCAGTTGAATGCAGGGTTAAAGTGTTCATAAAGGCATTTATCTCTCTGACTGGGAAAAGTCATTCCTATTTTAATTGATTAATTTCACAATAAGGCAATTCATGAGAAAACACTTTATTGCATAACTCAAGGACCAACTGTTTAAATCTGAGTTTATAAAATAAGCCAGAATTTCATGTGCATATTATGCTTTCAAACCCACAAGCAAGACATGTATATGATTCACATGCTTAATATTGCATTATATATGTTTTTGGAAAGTGAAAATGGTTTCCCCTTCATGATGAACAACACAGCGTAAGATGTGGAGAGATTTGATCCATTGCTTTGATTCTGTTAGTATTAACTGAATAATTTCAAAAATGTAACTAATCCCTGCCTCAGAAGTCCCAACTTTAATATAAAGATGAGCCTCTTTTGATGTACTGCACTTTGTAGTGGATTACCTGAAAAACAAGAGAATCTGTGGTTTCAAGAAAAGCCAATGAAAAAAGAAAAAAGTTGCATATTATTCAGACTTTAACAAGCAGGAAACTTGTTAAATATCCACAAGCCACTGAAACTCTCCCCAAACCAGAACCCTTCAACCTCTCATTATCCCACAAATACACATCTGTGGCACGTTGGACTTATTTCTCAAGCCAATGGGTCCCAAATTTTAAAGAGTGCCATAGAGAGTCTAGAATACCATATTTATAATACATAGCTATGAATAAGACATATTTTTGTCAAATATCATAGAGAAAATCACAAAAAAAGACTGATAGATTTATTTACTTAATTTTTACCATGAATGTGAAAAACAAAAACCAACATAAAAAATCAAATGACAAGCTGGTGAAAATGTCTGCAAGATACATTTAATGCATCAAGTTCATAACATAGGGAGAGTTCTTCTCACACACCAATAAGAAAATAATAAGCAAACTAACAGAGCAAGTGAATGCATTTTTTTGGAAATAGAATTGATTAATGTTTTGCCTCATTAGTAATACCATAAGTGCCAAATAAAACATCATGATTCCATTTCTAATCTACAAGACAAGCAAAACAGATTCCGTAACAGAAGTCAGGTTTGGTGGAAGTGTGTTGAAAAGATTGATGCCTTGTTGGGATGTCCAGCTGTAAGAACCTTGCTGGAAGGTTTATCAGGATGAAGCGGGGGCAGGGGGGTAGCATGCTTTGGAAAGGCAGTAACCGTGCCTGAGCCTTTACATTGGGCCATCAATGATGCTCAGTCCTGCCACACCAAACATGCAGAATTTTACAATATTCATGAGTGAAAAAATAGGTTTAAAAAAGTGCACATTTAGATAGGATCACATACATAGAGCTCGTGTATCAATGCATTGTTGGGGGACATCTGAAGATACTTGCAGCAAAGTATAGATGGTAGTTATCGATGACAGTTGAAAGAGACAGTAATTTCTTATTTCCCTATGTATTTACTTTCTATAAGAAGTATTTACAAAATTTAAACATTCAAATTAAAGATCATAAATAATTTATTAACCCTTGTGATGTGGTTTTAGTATCCATTGATTGAGTAGAGATGTCAAAGCCAGTTTGAATTAGGCAATAATTTTAGGTCAAAAAGTTTGCAGGGGGCCTGCCTGGTGGTGCAGCAGTTAGCGCTGGGTTGTGAAGCTGCCCGCAGTCTCTGCAGCGCCAGTTCGATCCCCGGCCACTGGGCGAGGGTCCCACATGGTGCGCAGACCTCTCCCGCCACTCACTGCTCCCCTCAGCAGTGTACTTCGTCACTCTGCCTGGCTCTGGTGAATTCTCTCACCCTCCTGTGCCTCTGACTGTACCCAGTGCTTGTATAAATAAATAAATAAATCTTTAAAAAAAAAAAAGAAGTTTGCAGGGCATGTAGAAGTTAAGCAGAAAGCTGGATTGTTCTGGGCTGGACTTCATTTCCAGCTTGGCAACTTAGTGCTTATTTCTTTGGCTTACATTTTGGGCTCACTCCTCTGTGAAATTGGGATAATGATAATTTCCTTAGCATCAAATAAGAATTAAGTGGGGAAAATACCTTCATGATGTCACAAGATGACCTAACATGTATTAAATGCCCAAGAAGTTATTTTATTATCATAAAATATATTCATTTCTTTAGTAAACAGGTAATAAAGGTGACAATATATGTGAGGTATATATTAGGGGGTGTGTGTGTGTGTGGTGATATAAAGCATTACTGTGTAACCTTCCATGACTCTACGCAGATGGCTCATTGGCTCTGCCCCTTCAATGATATAATAGTTGAATTTATTGCATTTATTAAGCAGTTACTATGTCCCCAGCACATCGATTGTGTTCATGTTTCACGCCATATGATTATCAGAACCACCTTAAGATAAGCTACTACTCTCAGCCTTGTGTCCTTGATGAGGAAATTTAGGTAATTTAGATGAGGATGTCAGTAAGTGGACGTTTAAGAATTCAAACCCAGACTCCAGAACCTATTCTCTGAACCACCACGACACATGCCTGGCTCCCCCAAAGTCTCTGACAGCTCACTGCCCCGAGGCTCTGGGTGGGTCTCTCTGGTTGGGCAACAGGAATGTCCAGGGCAGAGGCCAAAGTCCAGTCTTGTACATGCTTCAGAGTTAGCCAGTGAAGGCACAACTTGTCAAAATGAACTTTTAAAATAATGAATCCTGGGGCCTTCCTGGTGGTACAAGGGGTTAAGAAACAGCACTATGAAGCTACCCACAGCCACTGCAGCACGAGTTCGATCCCCTGCCAGGGAGCTGACCCACATGGCACAGCAGACCTCTCCTGTCTTGCCCGCTGCTCCCCCAGCAGTGTATTTCAGTACGTCTGACTGTTCTGCTCCCCACTCTGTCTCTGGTGAATCCTCTCATCCTCCCCCCACACCTCTGGCCTGTACCCCAGTTCCTGTATGCATAAATAAATAAACCTTTAAAAAAGAAATAAGGAGGGCCTCCCCAGTGGCGCAGCGGTTGAGTACTGGGTTGTGAAGCTGCCCACAGCCTCTGCGACACCAGTTCGATCCCCGGCTGCTCCCCGGCCACCGGACGAGGGTCCCACATGGCGCGCAGACCTCTCCTGCCGCCCGCTGCTCCCCTCAGCAGTGTACTTCGGTCCTTCTGCCTGCTCTGCAACCCGCTCTGGCTCTGGTGAATTCTCTCACCCTCCCGCGCTTCTGACAGTACCCAGTGCTTGTATGTATATATGTATGTATGTATGTATGTATGTATGTATAAATAAATAAATAAATAAATAAATAAATAAATAAATAGATCTTTAAAAAAAAAATAAGGAATCCCACCCTCAGACAACCTTATTTCAGAGGAATTCTAAATCACTTCCCTTAGTCAGCTTTCTAGTAAAACAAGCAGAGAATTGAAAGAAGATGATGAAGACAAAGGGGAAGAAATTCATATCTAATTCTTCCCCCATGCCCTGGGTTTTGTTGGTCATTCACTGCTCTAGTCACCGACATTGAGCCTTCCTCGGAGCCTGAGGACTATGCCCTTGTACATATTGACCTCCTAACCATCTCTGAAATGTCCACTCTGGTGATCCCACTGCTCCCACCCTCATCCCGGCACCAACACTTGTCTCTGAAGCCACTCCAGGGTCTGCTAGCTGATGTCCTGGCTTCTTTCTTTTCCAGAGTGATGTTTTCTAGATTGTCCATCTGACTACTCATCTCTTTCCTTAAAACCCTCATGGTCAATGGACTTGAGATAAAAACCAAAATCATGAAAATCCACTGGAAGTATGGCCCTGTGCTACTTGGTCTGTCTCCTCTCCAGCCCATCTTCAGTCACTTCTATGTCTGCTTCTTTCCATCTCTCTGACCCACCGGCTTTCTGAAACTTTCTTAAACCTCTTCTACCAATTTCAGAACTTCTGTGCAAACCCTACCCATAATGGCTTTACAATCAAATCTTTCAGCCCTCAGATGACATGTTATTTAGTCAAGAAAGTGTTCCCTGATCCTCATGAAAGCCCCATCCCCTTGATATGCTTCCCTTGTACTTTATCTTCCATTTATAGGTGTTCTCATAACCCTACTGAATTATTAATTTAACCACTGGTTCTTTAATATCTCACTTCCAACATCTTATACCCACTAGAATATAACAAACTTGTTTAGAGTTTGTCTCATTTATTAGATCAGCACTGTAACCCAGCATGGTTCAATAGGTATTTGTTGAGCAAGTGGATTAGAAATACAAACAACAAAAGACTGAACTACAGAGGAGCTTCCATAAAGAAAATCTGTGAATTCCAAATTTTTATATTTAGTGAAATATTGCCATCATAACTATTCCTATTAGAAATATCCTTTCTAGAATATGTGGTCCATATACACCATGGAATATTACTCAGCATTCAAAAAAGATAAACACATGCAATTTGCAGCAACATGGATGGCGCTGGAAGGGATCATGCTCAGCGAAATAAGCCAGAAAGAAAAAGAAAAATACCGGATGGTCTCACTCATAGCAGGAATCTAGAAAACTTAAATAAGGGTCCAGGAAAAAGAATAACTATAAGAAAGAAAATATCAAAATCAACAAACAACTATGAACCGGAGACACTCTATGAGGAGTGGGGGGCGGGGCGGAGAGGGATTGGGGTCAAAATAAGGGGGTCGCAATTGTATGGGGAATATAAAAATAAAAATTAAAAAAATAATAAAAATTAAAAAAAAAAGAAATATCCTTTCTAGGGGTCTCCCTGGTAGCCCAGGAGTTAAGTCTCGGCACTGTCACCACGAAGGCCTGAGTTCGATCCCCAGCCAGGGAGCTACCCACATGGCACAGCAGACCTCTCCTGTCTCCCCGCTGCTCCCCTCAGCAGTGTATTTCGGTAGATCCACCTATTCGGCTCCCCACTCTGTCTCTGGTGAATCCTCTCACTCCCTGCACCTCTGGCCTACATGCCCTTTCTTCTACTGGCATGAAAGAAAAGAGAAATATCCTTCATAAACTGCAGAACAGGGAAATAAGACCTTATTTACACAAACTTTCCTCAGTCAAAAGAAAACAGGTAGAACTAATAAGCAATCAGTGGTGTAGGACAGCTAGCAACAGACAAGGGGAGCTGAAGACTGAGATTCTTTGTAGAGATTATATGTGAGTGTTTACTTAATGATTTTCGAGTTCCGGTACTATTTTTCTTGAAGTAGTTAACGTAACACATCTATAATTTTGCCAAAATGATTTATTTTTTGTGATAACTAAATTTTTAATAATTGCTAATATCATAAATTCATTATAACAAAGGATCTAAAAATTATAGGAAGTATTCATTTATTCAATAATCAATTAATGGATTAACCATTAATTTCAATGCACATATTTTAACATTCTAGGTTTTTAATATTAATTTTTTTATTTTTTACATCACTGTTCATTTTTAAACAACATTTGCTTCCCCCCACCCCCTCAGGTGTAGTCCCCATAGAGTTTCCTTCACTAATGCACCTGTGCACCATCACCTCAGGCCCCTGTGCAACTCCCTCCCTCCCTCTGATCCCTCTCACCTTTGAGACAGGAAAATCATCAAAACATTCTGGACTCAATTCTTGTTTCTCCTCTTCCATGCAAACCACATAGCCATAATTTTTAAGACTCAGGAAGTGAAATGCTAGTCCTGGAAACACGTCATTACATTTGCTTATTGTCTGTACAATGAGAAGCAATTCCACGAACCATGTTACAGGGCACGTGGAATCTATATTTTGCAAAGCTAAATATGTAGCTCCATGATTTTGATAAAAATATTTACAAAGCACACAGTAAAAACTGTTTATGAAAAATTAATGATTTGGCAAAGGTGTCTTTAAGATGATAATTTTCCATATCCCAATCCTTTCTGAGAATATCAGTTTAAGCAAAGTGCCTATGAGGGAAAGAGTTAAAGGAAAAAGATAATTATCTGATATGTCATGATATAGGATTTTTGTGTAATTCCCCTAAATTAAAAATGTATACTGCCTAATGATAGGGCAGCAAGTAACTTTCATAAATCAAGAGCTTTCCAACTATGTTTTCAAAACATTAAAGAAAAATCCATTAATTTCCTTTGAATCACTAACAGTAATTGTTGAGCTAGACCACCATTGGTATTTGGCATGTAGTTGGGAGTTTCTTAAAATGTTCCATTTCCCTTTAGTTATTTATGTGAAAAATAATTTAAGTATTTGCATACATACAAACCAATAATAGGATTAAAACTGGTTCTATCTTTCTTACTCTAACATAAATAATATCCATCCATGAGCATATTATGTAACTAGAAAAGCCTCATCTAACTCATTAAAAATTAAAATCCATTTTCAACAAAACATTTACATCTTACAGTAATCATTATTTCTCAAAATGTGACATATTCACGTTGTTTGTTAAATTATGCACCAATAAAAATTAGAATAATTCACTTTTATTAAAACTTTTATGGGGAATTATATCACCAAGATTTTTTAATAAATTTCAACATAAATATGTACTTTTTTTAAAATGTGCGATGGAATTGTCAGTAAAATATTTTGAGCACAGAATATTATGTAATTGGGTTAAAAGTCATGGGGTAGAAGAACAAAAACAGGAGTTCCAGGAGAAAAGACAGCAATCTAAAATTTATAACACCAAAGACTACTTTTTGAAAAATAATGGGACATAGCAAATCTTTATGGTACTTATACTGCATAAGTCATATATTGATCATACTGTCAAAGTCTGTAATATGCTGGAAATGACATCTTTTCTGACTATTTAAACAAATGGTTAAAAACTCTAGGTGACAATTTTAAGTGTAAAGGGTGACAACCAAAAATGCTTGAAAACTTGCACAAACAAGGATTTGAGTCTTACATTTCACTCTACTACTTATTAAATGTGAAAAATTATGAAAATCACTTAATTTCTCTGAATAGCAGATGTCTCATCTGTTAAACAGAAATAATAACTAACTCATAAGCTTTGGGGGGGGACTTAAGTGGAGGCATGTGGGGCCCAGTGTGTGCTCAGTACATGGGAACAATTACCTAGAAATAGCTTTATTATAGGAAACTACTCTTCCTAATGGAATTAGCATACAACTAAAGGGTTTGAGAAAATGTGATAACAGGTTTCATCAAATAAAATAGCTTTCACACTTCAAGGTTGATTAAATTCCCTAACCTACTCTCCTAGCAACATTTGCAGTACCTTGTTTCAGAGTTTAAGGAAATGTTTTTCTCGGTTATATCAGAGACAGTTGTCTTCTTCAAAGAACAATTCCTTAACACAGCACACCATGAGACTTAACCAATATGATGAGGTCATTCTTTTTTTTAAGTTTATGAAATGAAGTAAAATGGACTCCTGATAATCAAAACTTCGGTTCTGTAAGCAAAAAGTTGAAAACACATTTCATTACTAAATTCATGACTGAAAGTCTGCATTTCCCCCAAAATTCATATGTTAAAATCTATTCTCTAGTGTGATGCCATTTGGAGGTGATAATTAGGTCATGAGGGTGGAGCCCTCACGAATAGTATTGGTGCCCTTTCAATAAGAGACCAGAGGGTGCATCCTGGCAGAGATGCTCACCAGAGCCCATTTACGAGAAACGCATTTCTATATTGGATAAACCACCCAGTTCATAGTATTTTGTTACAAAAGCGCAAGCTGACTAAGACACTACTGGAGCATCATTCTGCTTTGCTTTACACACAAACAAAGGACAATTTATTGTATCCAGCAATTTAAATTATCAACTGCTTGATAAATTAGGTCAGAAATATAGATGCTGGTCCTAGATCATTTTAAAAGCAGAAAATAAACCAAAAATATCAATATGCAAAAACTCTCTATTGATAAAGAAGGCGGTTGCTAGTGTAGTTGGTTAATTTTTTTGAACTAAGAAAAATTGCTAAAGTGAATTATTGTAGGTTTGATTGATCCAAAAGTTATTGTTTTGGATCAGTAGATGATCATGTCTTTGTCATGATGCAGCAAAATAACCACCATGTCTAACTTAACAGTTTTTCAAAAGAAGAAATTTTCCAATTGAAATAAATGAGGACTTGATTTAACTCTTATTTCCACAGAGGCTTAAATTAAAACAATAAACTCGCAACTGAAAAAATTTTAAACCCATAGATTAGCTCATAACATGTCAGCACTTGACAGGATAGTCTCAGAGTCCACAAACAAAGGCAAACAGTGTGCATTATTAATCTAGAAACTAGAGATAAAGAAGAAATATAAAATACCACTCATTCCTGAGGCAGAAATTTCAATCATCAAAAATGTATACTATGGAGCCTCCCTGGCGGTGCAGGGGTTAAAGACACAGGGCTATCAAGCAATCGCCAGCCACTGCAAATATGAGTTCGATTCCTGGCCAGGGAGGTGATGCACATGGTCCAGAAGACCTCTCCTGTCTTGCCTGCCTAGCAACACTTGTGGTACCTTGTTTCAGAGTTTAAGGAAATGTTTTTCTCAGTTATACTGGAGACAGTTATCTTCTTCAAAAAACAATTCCTTAACACACCACACCATGAGACTTAACCAACATGATGAGGTCATTCTTTTTTTAAGTTTGTGAAATGAAGTAAAATGGACTCCTGGTAATCAAAACTGCTCCCCTCAGCAGTGTATTTCAGTAGCTCTGCCTATTCTGTCCCCCACCCTGTCTCTGGTGAATCCTCTCACCCCCCACACCTCTGGCCTACACCCCAGTTCTTGTATGCATAAATAAATTAATCTTTGGGGGAAAATCTATAATACATGTGAAAATGAATGTGCCCACTTAAGTATCCATGAGAACTGTTTGTAAGCATCCTCCAAAACAACAGTCTATCATAGCAATGCCACAGGAAGCAGGAGAGAAAATTCATCTTTGCTCACATATGAAAGCAAAGGACATGAAATAATCCATTTGTTTTGCCAATTAGCAGGCAATTTCTGCTGTCAAGGCAGAGCAGGACAAAAAGAAGCAAAATACAAGGTGACACCAACTGCCCACATGTGCAGAGACATAAGGGGTGGGAGGTCTGGGGTGGCTACTTTGTCCAAGAAATTTATGGAAGAAAATTATGACTTGATCCAAATTATTTTAAACTTTTGCTTTAATTTCTATTTTCTTCTAATTCCAACCATTTCCTGCATGCTTTTTTAAAAGTTCTCATTCTTTCTCATTTCCTTTCTTTTTGTTATTAAATTTTCAACTCATTTCACTGTACTTATTTTCTGCTGTCTCTCCACTTTTGAGAATGAACTGACAGATGGTTTGAAGAGCCACAGCTTTTTTTAAACAGAAACTATGATGATTAAAATTAATTTATTTCCAACACCACTGAAATGCTGTGATACATCATCTGAGGAGATTGGCAGGCCTCTCTTACTCTTCCATAGTGCATTCCCACAGAAGCTGTCAGCCCTGACAATCAAGGCTTAGACATAAAATTCCACAAATCTAAGGGGGAAAAAATATCCTTTCCACCAATAATGTCAATCTCTGCTCCCAAAAGACCATTTTGCCCTAGTAACAAACAGGTGACAAACTGCAAGAGATCTAAAACAATCTGCTTCTTTTGCCTTTTTGAAGAACCTGCACCAAAGGCCTCGCCTCTCTGGGAGGCCCAGAGCTCTCTTGCAAAATTAAACTTTAGGGGTCTCCTTCCTTTCAGGGGGTCTACAGAACCTGCAACCTCAGAGATTGCAGTCTGCACCACAGCATGCCTTCAGACCTAGGCAAGCCAGGACGGGGACCATGGGAGGTACTGAGCTCTCTCCTAGGTCTTAATGGGGCCACAGACTTGAGTCTGTACACATCGCTCTCCCCTGAGGCAGTGCATTTCCTTTACCAAATTGTTGGGTAGACCAGATGGCCCTAATTGCACCAAGCTTTGTATTTATAAAGAGGTTCTTTCATAATTAATTCATGATAATTTTGTGACTGATTATTTCCACCCAGCTTCCAGAATCAAGTAGCACATTGATTTACATCTAGTCAACTTTTTTATTTAGGCAAGTGCTCCACCAAATATGTTTATATGGCCCCTCAAATGCATACCTTAGCAGCAGTCTGATGCACCAATCAGTATAAAACCTATGACACTTGTCTCCTCTCCCAGACCATTGACAGATCTTAGAATAATAGGAACTTGAAGGAGCCAGTCCATCATTCAAATTAGTCCCATGCTTTATCCTGATGTAAAGAATTTGTGATCAATGGGCCTCCCTGGTGGTGCAAGGGGTTAAGACACACCTGTGAAGCTGTCCACAGCCACTGCATCACGAGTTGGATCCCAGACCAAAGAGAGACCCACATGGCGCAGCAGACCTCTCCTGACTCGCCCGCTGCTCCCCTAGGCAGTGTATTTCAGTCAATCTACCTGTTCTGTTCCCCACTCTGTCTCTGGTGAATCCTCTCACACACACACCCACACCTCTGGCCTGTACCCCGGTTCTTGTATGAATAAATAAATAAATCTTTAAAAAAAAAAAAAGAATTTGTGATCAAAACCCACAGAGCCGCCTCAAGGTCCCAAGAAGCTACATCATGTAAGGAAAGGGTGACCTGGCCGATGATGAAGTTGTAGGAGCCACTTCAGCCCCTAAGCAAAGCATCAGTTATTAGGACCACTGCAGTCTGTGTGTGAGCACATCAGCTTCAATGCAGCCCCTGAGTGACAACACTGATTCCTATGTTCACATCATGCAAGCAATGCTCCCATGTGGGCCAGGCAAGAATGGCAAATGACAGTCATTATTTCCCCACAATTTGCATCCCTAAAGTTCTTCACATGAATAACAGCAATATTTCCTCTCTGTGGAAGATTGTACATTTTTCTATTTGGTGAAATCCAGACTGAGGCAATCACTTTAACTCAGCTTTGCCAAAGGAGCCTGAACACTCTTCCCACCGAAGTGAATTGGTGTACCCCAGGTATACCCCGTGTGTACCCTGTGTAGCAGAGGCCTCTGCTGTGAGACCATTGCTGGCTGGAAAGAAACTAGAAAAATGAAAACTATGTATAAAAGCTACTGGCTGTTTCCATGCATTGTTCTGGAGTGGCAGCCAAAATTCCTTTTTTGTCTGGCTAGTTCTTTCATGGGGAAATACCATTATAATGAGTCTCACGATTTTTGCAAAGCAGCACCCAAGGCCGGGCAGACAGGAGAGGTAGAGACCATAACAAGCTAAACAGCTGTGCCTAATAAAGGGAAATGTTGCCTTTGTCCAGAACAGCACCACTTCCCTTACAAACTCTCATAATCTTTGGCAGAATTATTGCAAACTGCTCTTCATATTCACAGAAACTCCATAAAGTAATACTACCCTTACTTTCACAAGAGAGGAAACTGACACACAGAGTAGGTAGTTTACACAACTAGTGCGTTATAAAGCCAGAATTTGAATCCAGGCCTTCAAATTCCAAGCTCAGGAACCTTTGGACATTAGCAATGCCACCTTAGAATCATCTTCGTATTTTCAACTTCTTAGCAGCCTGTGTAATTTTTCTGCCAAGACTAAATTTCTTTACATTCTCACAGAAAGAATGAATCCAATATTTCACTAGACACTTTAGGCACCTGATATATATATTTACCTTTTGACTTAGATTTACCCTGCTGTACAGTAGGACAAGTTAGAATGAGTAAACTATCAAATTTGGACAACTGACATAATATAGATAATTGAGGGTCTCCCCTGGTGGCGCAGCAGTTGAGCGCTGGGCTGCGAAGCTGCCCGCAGCCTCTGCAGCGCCGGATCAATCCCCGGCCGCCTGCGAGGGTTCCACATGGCGCGCAGACCTCTCCTGCCGTGCCCGCTGCTCCCCTCAGCAGTGTGTTTCGTCAGTCTGCCTGTTCTGATCCCCGCTCTGTCTCTGGTGAATTCTCTCACCCTCCCATGCTTCTGACTGTGCCCAATGCTTGTAAAAATAAATAAATAAATCTTAAAAAATAATAATAAATAATAAAAAAATATTGATAATTGATGACTTGAACCCAAAGGCTACACAGGGGACCATAGATAAGCTGCTGGTGGGTAATTCTGAGGGGTCTGATGAGCAATAGATTCCAAGTAGCTAGAGAGATCAGAGAGTCAAATGCAGTTTGTTCTGGGACTGAGCCCCCTTGTTGATGCTTCATTCAGAAATTATGTGGGGTTGATTCCTGCTTAGAACCCTAAGTGGAGGGACTATTGGGTCAAAGGCTTTTGTATCAGTCTAACAACCCTGGCATTAGTACCTGGATTTTGCATCTGCTGACAATTCTAGACTAATGTCTTCAAAATTCCTAAAGCAAGAGTGAGAGATAGATATAGCCAGGACACAAGTATTTATTCTCTCCTCCCCCTGGCCCCCACTGTATTTATTCTTAAGGAGGAACTGTTCCATTGAAGCCATTCTTAAATACCTCCAAATTGAGATATTTGCTGCCTTCAGGACTAGATTAGATTTCTCTGAAATGGAAACATGTATGCAAAGAGACACCTAGTGGACAATAATGTAAACACCTTGTTAGGTTGAAACAAGAGGTTGAAACATCACTTTACCTCCTAATTTACCATTCTTTTGATTTCAATAAAGCATTTTTTAAATAATTAGAATTATAAACCCAGAACTCTAAGTTTTATAAAAGAATATTTTGTGTTTCTTTCTGCAGGAAATTCTATCACTTTTATTTTCAATTAGACTATTCTACAGCAAGTCTTGAGAAGGAATGCACAGATTAGAGTGGACTGTAATTGGCCAGTCACTTCAGCTCCCTCCCCTCCAAACACTGTGTGCTTATTAATATTTTGGTTCTGCTCCTTTATAGACTCTGCGTATGAGACTTTCCATTAGTCTTTGGGTTGTTTTATTCTTGTTTTTAATTAACTAAAGCCATAGACTTTGTTTCTTCCAGCCAGTTTCCTGTGGCCTGTTCAGCTTCCTGTGGCCCACCCACTCTCTTGCTAGTGCTATCCTCACTCACATCACCTACACCCTGCTTCAGACCCCTCCTCACATGCAACTCACCCACGCTCTGCTGCCCTCACACCACCTTGACCACCAAAAAAAAAAAAGTAATGACCTGTTTTTCTTTACTTTGTAATTGTGAAACTTGATTACGCCATCAGTTAAGATTAGAAATTACATTTTTGCTAGAGAGATTAATGGCAATTTATAGGGCCTCGTAGGCTCAAACTCATGGAACTTTAAATCTGAAAGGATCACCTGTTCTAGGAGAAGCCAGATGACACTTACTAAAGTCCATTTACTCAGAGACATTCATGGTGTAAAAAGCCAAGCCTGGGAATCAATGGGCCCAGAAGATAAAGTACAATGTAGAGGAGAAACCAGGACACCAAAGCACCAGAGAGGGAATGAAGAGTGGATCCTGCTGCCCCAGCCAGTCCAGCTGAAACCACATGAATGAGAGATGAGCTGCTGGGCCAAGCCGATCAGAGTCCTGTCCTGGGCAAGACTCAGAGCAACTCATGTCACCATTTTTAGTAAGGTAAGAGGGCCTTACTGCTCCCATCACACACTTAGTGGTGAAATACTGAAAGCTTTTTATGTTGGTATTAGGAATAAACCAACGTTGTCATTCACCAATGTTGTATAAGAAATGCGTGTTAAAAATATTAAGAATTCTAATGACTGGAAAACAAGAAAATAACTGTCAATATTTTCAGATGATGTGATTTTACATGTGGAAGAGAATCTACACATGAATTAATAAAACTAAAAAGTAGACAGAGAAGGGTTGCTAGAAACAAGATCAATATATGAAAATCAGTAATGTTTTTATATACCAGCAACAAATAGCATGAAAATATCATTTTTAAGACAATATGGAGACACCATAAAATTCCAAAGACAGGGAGGGAAGAGCACAAGGGAATTTGGTGATGGTTCACAGATGACATGGTGGTAGGACAATTATGGGGACTATGCCACAAGGGAGAAACCAGTTACTGAACAAAAATGAACAATGATGTGATGGGAGAAATAAATAATAATAATAAAGAAATATTAAAAAAAAACCAAGTACATTATGAAGAATTTAACAAAAGATGTGTAATGTTTCTATGAAGAAATCTATAAAATATTATTGAAGGTAATTAAAGATCTAAATAAATGAAATCATATACCATGCTAATTAAGCAGAAGACTGGAGATTATAAAGAAGACCATAATTAGTGCTTTTCTCTGATATTTGTCACTTTCTAGCTTATGGTACCAGGACACGGACACTATCTTACCTTTTTTCTAGAACTTATACCTTTTGCCTTTTATATTAGATTTACAGTCCACTTAAAATTTATTTTTATTATGGTTTCAAATAAGGGTCAATTTTTATTTTTAATCACCAATGGTGTTGGTTTTATTTATTGAACATAGTCATTTTACCATTGGCTCTAACTATAAAAGGAAAGCTTGATGAATGACAGCACTCCCAGGAAGACCTCCGTCCCCATGTGGTTAGGAGATGCCATCGACTACCTTTGTCCAGTGGGCCCTGAGGCATGTTCGGTGCAACACGTCAGCTTGGAGAAAAGCAAGAGCTTCCCCTCTCTCTTCCCTTTCATGGCCAACCCTGGGGATCCCCCCCCTTCCCTGGGAGGTGCAAAGAGCGGGTGGCGCTTCTGAGTTTGAACATGGAAGGCTGGTGTGGGACAGAGGAGCCCTCCTCATCTTGCGCCAACCAGCACCAAGTATACAGTGTGAATAAATACAAGTTTGTTGTGTAAAATGACTGAGATTCCAGGGTTAATTGGCTACCACAGCTCAGTTAGTCTAACCTGATAAGAGCTCCCTGTGCCTCACTAATCATTAACAAAAGTCTTTTCTTAATTTCCTTAAGTTATTTTTAAAGTTTTCCTGGGTAAAGTATTATAAATTGACATATACCCAAGGTCGTTAGTACATTTTTTGAACACCTTACTTGGAAGGTAATTTTGGTAGGAAAGACACTAATATTTCTACTGAGTATAATAAATGAAGGGAAAATTAAATGTCTGCTAATAAGAAGCATTTTCTTCCTAGATGGGCTTATTTCTCTCCTCTCCCTTTTCCTTAATGTCTACAAACAATAAAAACAGAAAAATTTCTGGGGAAGTGCCCTACTCATTTGTAGAAATAACCTCAGAAGATTTTGAGATTGTCAGCTAACACCTATCAGTTTTGGAATGGATTCTATCCCTTAGAAATCTATATCCAGAATTTTAACCAAAGTTTTAAAAAGCACAAATACTATTAACCAGAAAGAATAACAGCTCAAATATTAACCTGCCCTCCTGATCATTTGAAAAACTTGCGGACTTTGTTTCAAAGAATGACCTCTATGTAAGTATTTCTTCAGCTAGCTGATTCTCTCTTTATAATCCAGTTGTATCCAGTTCTGTTTACACTGCTATATTTTGTGCAAAAAAAATTATGAGCCTTCAAGAAGAAAACATATGTGGTCATCTATTCCTTTCCTGCTAGCACATGGAATTTTAACTTAGAGTTTATTTTAAAATAAGCCAAGAAATCCATAGAGCCCAAGTTGTTTTTCCATTAGGCATTTGAGACTTGGCCCTGCACGTTTCTGTTCTGGAAAAAGTCCACTGACACTCTGAATCACCTGGTAACATAAATTAACATTAAGTAGGTCTTAGAACATAATTCTCAGAGGCACAGAAAGAAAAAAAGAATAGGAAAAATATGACCTGGTGGCCAAAATGTATTCACATAAAATTTCACAATATTCACTGCCCAGCAGGAATATGTCAAAATAATTAGACAAGCATTCCATACTTAAGAATTCTGTGAAGACTGTTGGTAGGATTGTAAAATGATACAGCTGTTGTGGAAAACTGTATGGCAGTTTCTAGAAAATTAAGAATAGAATTACATATGATCCATCAGATTGACTTCTAGATATATAACCAAAGGAACTGAAAAAGGGTCTCAAAGAGATATCTGTTCGTCCATGTTCACAGCAGCATTATTCACAACAACCGAAGTGAGGAAGCAACCCAAGTGCTCACTGACGGATGAACAAGTAAACAAAATGTGCAGCACACATAATAGAATATTATTCAGCCTTGAAAAAGAAGGAAAGTCAACAATATGCTACAACATGGATAAAATTTGAGGACATTATCCTAAGTGAAGCAAGCCAGTCACAAAAATATATAATATTGTATAGTGGTGGTTTTGAGGGATTAGAGAGGGGGGGAATGGAGATGAATTGTTAAATGGATACAGTGTCAGTCCTACAAGGGAAGAGTTATGGGAATGAATGGTGATGATGGTCAGAAAGCAATGTGAATGAATCTAATACCACTTAAATGTACACTAAAAAATTATTCTGATCATAGATTTCATGGTATGTGTATTTATCACAATAAAAAAAGTAAAACAGAATTCTGCAAGGAACTCAAAATAATCGTGGCACCAGAAATATAGCCATATGTGAATGAGAATTAAATGTGAAATATTAGCTCCCACTACACACATGTGCATTGAGAATATGCCTGTAATATATCAGAGGGACTACATGGAAGCAAGGGTCCTTCACTAATACTTAATGACAGTAGTAAATATGAAAATAATGAATACTTTTGCATCAAGTTGGAGAACATTACATTATCTTAGTAGCTGGTTCAAGACTTTCTCTTAGTTAAACATTAAATTTGGCTTTTTTTTTAAAGTGACATAATTCCCTTTATTGTAAAATTCAGAAGAGCTAGGGTGAATGCAAAAAGAACAGCATGAGACAGTGAAGATGACAGCAGATGGAATCTGAAAAACAGAGGAAAATGTAATGGAAAAAGTAACACCTCCGATATTGGTGAAAGTAGAAAACAGCAAGGAAACTGTGCTTTGCCTTCACGTTGGTTTCAGGTGGAACCAAGACAGTACTTAACGAAATAAATGATAAATCAGAATACTTGAAGAAATTTAGACATTGATAGAAATCATTACCAGATCCCAATATATAAACATATCCAAGATGCACAGGTACCCCAGCTGATGATGTCACTCATTCATCACTATCAGAACTAACATTTATCGAGAGTGCCTAACCTCTAAGAACTATAATCATATCAACTCACAAATCCTTGCACCAGCTTTATCTCCACGCAATGAGTGAGAAAAGTGAGGCCTGTCACACGGCCAAGGTGACAGAGCCACAAAGTGTCACAGCCAAGATTCTATCCCAAGGTATCTGAGTTCAGAGAATGCCCTTTTCACCAATAAGCTCTGCCCCCAACGCTGTTCAAGGCAATAATTTCCATAATGTTTAACAATGCTCCAGTTATCTAATTTGGTCATTGGGGGTTTAGCTGAGTATCATCTTACATAAGAAATACTAAGTTTTATATTAAAAGAGACCATAGAGCTCATCGAATCCAGTCTTCCAAACCAATGCAAGATTCCCTTAGAACATCTTTTTGTTTTTTAATAACAAGTCAGGCTCTTTCTAGATACCTTATCATGTTGAGAAGCCCTTAATCTGAGGGTCGTAAATATCTTACTAGAAAATAGATTTGAAAACTCTTGAACATTGTAAAATCTACCCATTTTTGTCAACAACTTAAGACAATCAGTTTTCTAAATGATGGAATATGACAAGTGTCACTTAAAATTCATGAACAAAATGTCAACTGTGGTAAAGTATTAATCATTGATTCAATTTTTAATAGATACAGAATTATTAAGATCATTTATTTCTTCATGTGTGAGTTTTGGCAGATTTTATCTTTCAGGGGAATTGGTCCATTTCACCTAGGTTATCAAATTAGTCAGCATACAGTTCTCCCCTGCTATGCAAATGTCAGTGTTCCTATTTGGTGTGATTTGGTAGATTATTTTTGTGTTCTAACAGTGTTGTTGCTATTCATTTATATGGAATAATTTCTGAGTGTTCCCAGTCCTAAAAAGTAACCTACTTTCAGATAACAAGGAAAATCTGTAGTATAGTTCATAGCATTCCTTTATTACCTTTTTAATTTCCTTAGAATCTAAAGTGATGCCCCCTCTTTAATTTCTGATATTAAAAACTTATATCCTTTCTCTTTTTTCTTGGTTAGCCTGCCTAAATGCTTATTGATTTCACCTTACTTTTAAGAACCAACCTTTGGTTTTCTTGATTTTCTCCTTGATTTCCTGTTTTCAATTTCATTGATTTCCACTCTAATTCTTATTTCTTTTTTGTCTACTTATTTTGGATTTAACGTTTTCTTCTTTTCTAGTTTTCCAGGATGAAACTTAGATGAATGATTTAGATCTTTGTTCTTTTCTAATGTATACATTTAATGCTATAAATTTCCCTCGACTACTGCCTGTATTGTAAGATCCTTCTATTTTAAACTATATATTAACTCTTACAGTAAAATGAAATGGCAGAAAAACATGATCTGTAAAAGGCATATTTCACAAAAGCCTGTTTTTAATAACAACTGCTTCAGGTATTGGGGTTTTAAAAACATCTGACATATTTCGCCCACCTTTTATTCTGAAAACATTCAAAATTGTTTTAGAAAAGCTGCAGAAATACTTAATAATGAACACCTGGATGACCTTAATTTAGACTCTTGAATTACTAATTTTTGGCACATTTGCTTTATCTCTCTAGATACATAAATATTCCATTGAACCATTTGAGAATTATTTATAGATATGAAGATTTTTCACCCGAAATGCTTCATTATTATGTCCCTCCTTAGAACAAATACCCTGATCATAACTACATAATAATGATCACAATTTGGAAATTTTAAATGCTACTATATCATTACCTAATATGCCATTTAAATTTCCCCAATTATCTCAATAATGGCTTTTTTCAGTCTGGGAAATTTAATATATTTTTATTTTAAATTCAAGAGCCAATTAATGTTCACCACTGCACATATCGTATTGTGTCATGGTTGCTTTTGTCTTTGATGACTGATACTTTTGAGAGTTCAAGCCAGCTGTTATCCATAACGTCCCTCAACCTGGATTTGTCAGAGTTTCCCTTACAGGTTAGACATTTCTGTGGTGGTACACAAGTGAAGCTGGATCGCATTGCTTCTTTTTATACATTAGAAAAAATCACAATATAGTATGGACCACTATTTTCTTTCACTCATTTATAATATTTAGTGACCGCCTCCATAAAGTAGATTTTGCTCACAGTTTGCAATTTACAAAGTGCTTTGCCAAGAATTAATTTATTC
Source organism: Talpa occidentalis (assembly GCF_014898055.3). NCBI lineage: Eukaryota > Metazoa > Chordata > Mammalia > Eulipotyphla > Talpidae > Talpa > Talpa occidentalis. Next base: position 145,749,283 of record NW_023602073.1, on the reverse strand, counting down.
AATTTGTACAACCATCCATGAGTTTGGCTTTAGCATCTCTTCTTTTTGAATGTAAATTTTTTTAATCTTTTTAAATATTTATTTATTTATTTGTTTGTTTGTTTGTTTGTTTGTTTGTTTGTTTATTTGTTTATTTATACAAGAACCAGGGTACAGGCCAGATGCACGGGAGGGTGAGAGGATTCACCAGAGACAGAGCAGGGAACAGACGAAATACACTGCTGAGGGGAGCAGCAGGCGAGACAGGAGAGGTCTGCCACGCCATGTGGGACCCTCGCAGGCCGGCCGGGATCGAACCAGTGCTGCAGAGGCTGTGGACAGCTTCACAATGTGGCACTCAACTGACTGCGCCACCAGGGGAGGCCCTTCCAAGTTTAATAGCAAATAACTCTATTTCTGGCCCAAAATTTAAGTACAGAGACACTATAAATATCATGTTAAAGAAGCCCTTTATTTTTTTATGTCAAATATATTTAGAGATTATTCTTTTCTCTTCTACAACCTATACTCCCCATTGTCCAAACGGTGTGCCTTAAAATTCTTGTTTTATGTTAAATTATAAGACAATGTGATATTATACTGTATCTAAACATTTTCCAACTATAATGATTTGAAATTACAGCAGTTAAACCGGAAACAATGTTAAAGTATATGAGTGTTAGTCATCTTGAATGTCAAGTAATTGATTTTTCTTCATAGTTTTGTTTTTGTATTTGCTGCACCTAATAATACACAAGCTCTTTCTCCCTAGCACAAGATTTCACATCACTTCCTTCTACTGCCAAAGCAGTAAAAACAGCATTATTTCAACATGTAGTGGTCAGCATTTTGACAAGAACTTCTTGGTATATTAAATTAGTTCTTTAAATTTTTCTTTTTGCCATTGTAACTCTCAACCCAAGGACTTCACAATCTAAACTGTTTAGTTTAGGATCAAGTAAAGAAAAGTTGGGATAGCAGTGTATATGTACTTGATTCACAACCAAAAGCATGAATCTCTAAGAAGACATTCCCATCAGAAAGAGCATAAACAGGTTTTCCCATCCCAGAAGTCAAGGGCACCAATGGAGGCAAAAGCTCGACAACTTTTATCATAATACTGCAATGTAAAACACAATCCCACCCACTTCCAGGTAAGGGCAGCTTACCTAGGTGGTATTCAAACTCATATATACGATTTAAATCGAGAATTTGGAAAGATCGTCAAGAAGTAGGGTGCAGGCCTCCCTGGTGGCGCAAAGCATTAAGTCTCAGCACTGTGAAGCTGTCTGCAGCCTCTGCAGCATTATTTCAATCCCCAGCCAAGTTGCTGACCCAGATGGAGCAGCAGACCTCTCCTGTCTCCCTGCTGCTCCCCTCAGCAGTGTATTTTGATGAGTCCACCTATTCTGCTCCCCGCTCAGTCTCTGGTGAATCCTCTCCCCCACCACCTCTGTCCTTCATCCCAGTTCTTCTATGTATAAAATAAATCTTAAAAAAAAAAAAGACTTGAGAACCAAATTAGAGGTATAGACAGCTAAATTTACATAGATGAGAAGCCAGGTCTCAAGGTCCCCTAACTCCCAATCTACCACCAACATTGTTAAAAAAAAAAAAAAAAGAAGTAAGGTGCCATTTTCCTCTGACCGACAGAAACCACTTTGCCACCTCCAGAAGGCTCCAGCCCAGAGGACAGATCACGACCCATTTCCTCTTCTATCTATCCACAATTTCCCCAACACTCAGTGATTTCAATATCTCGTTTCAAAGTAAAAGAGTAATTTCAAATGCCTGAGTAATGAGTGTGATATCATTGTCCTTGTCCAGTGTTCCATTTTGTAATGAAGCAGAGACAGAATCCAGAAAATACCAAAGAAGGAACAAAACTCCCTACATCTTTCTATAACATTATTTTCTTTTGAATTGGCACGTGATGCACCTCATTAAAAGAAAAAAACTATACCTTATTCCTAGGAATAGCATTATTTTCATTTTTCATTTGAATTAGTTTTCTAGGCCAAGTACAGTAAAGAAAGCTACATTTGATGATTATACCTTAAATCTATAAACTATAGCCAGACAGAAAGAGTTATGAAAAATGTTTCAGAAGTGAAGTCTAATAAAACAGGTATCATTCATTTTTCCCAACCAATCCTCAATAGACTCCTATTATCTTCAAATAACAATGAGAGGCTGCCTGGAGTTAATTTAATCACTGTAATTTCCAAAGGAATAAAGGTTGATGTCTATGGAAAATTATTCCAATTATGTCTTGAAAATAAGTTCAAAATCATTAAAATTACCACTTTCAATAATATATTAACCTCCACCAAGTGTTATTAGTTATTCTTACAAACTTCCTAAATCAAAAAAATGACATTAGTGCCAATTTTTTTCAGAAAAACTCAACTTCAACAGGGCACAATTCCTATTAAAACTTTGCTCAAGATTTATGCACTTATGGTTTAATCTGAACCTTTTCTAATACACTCTGTGAAGCAATTTCTCTAGCTAAAAGCAGGAACAAAATCTTAGCCAAAATCCATTTGATTGTTAGACATAAGATCAAATAGAAGAGAGCTAAAGAGAGGGGACCTCACCCAAACAATAATGATGAGAAAAACAATAGCAACAGGTATTCCACTCAGATTATCACTTCATTTGTGGGGCATGTGCTAATGCCTGCGTGCAGTCATCACTTAGTTTTCCAGCAACCCTATAAAGTTGGTCCTGTCTTTACTGCCATTTCAAGATGAAAACCAAACTTAGCACACAGTGCCACCCAAGTCCAGGTAAGGGCAGCTGCAGATGCCTATCTGGGTGGTATTCAAGCTCATACATATGATCTAATTCATAAAGGACCTGGAAAGATCTTGTGTCATGTTCCTTTAGTCTGTTGCTCTGGCTGGTATTCCCTTCTTAGAGGACAATTGCCACTCAGCTGCTCCTGGGTGGCCACCTACGCAACCCCCACCTCTGCAAGTTACCCCACTTGCTCACACATTTCCGATCATTACTTTGTTGTTATTTTTTTAAGATTTATTTATTTGTGCATAGAAGAACTGGAGTGTAGGCCAGAGGTGCGGGGTAAGAGGATTCACCAGAATGGGGAGACAGAGTGGGGAGCAAAACAGGCAGATTCACTGAAATACACTGCTGAGGGGAGCAGCAGTAGAGACAGGCGAGGTCTGCAGCATCACAAGTGAGCCAGCCCCACACCCCATCAACTCAGGCCTCAGGGGTGATACCGTAATAGCACTGAGGCTTAACCCCTATGCCACTAGGGAGGCTCTCTGATCATTACTTTGATAAGAACTTTCCATACCCGCTTTCCTTTGACTATAACACTCTCCATTTAGGAATCGACAGACATTCTAGAAAAGAGGATGGGGGTAGGGTGTGGGTCAGGGACCCCTATGCCAGCAGACATGCCCCCTCCTATGCTGCCAGACTTCTTAGCCCAGTGGCCCCATGGGCTCTGCCTGCAGTCCAGCTCCTTTTGAATTCATCGGTCAAGTCTGCAATGTCTAAACTACAGCTCCAAGGTTGGCTTTGCCAACAGCCACAGCATTTACTCCATTTTTTTAGAAAATAGTCATTGATAGTAAAAGATACATATTTGCATTGTTGTCAACTTAACAATACAAAAGATAAATGATGAATAAAGGAAAATAAAAATCACCCATTATCCCAACATCTACAAGCCACTCTTTAACTCGCATATTTCCTGCTACATTTTCTTCTGTGTTTTGAAAATGTGCGGTATTTCCAGAGGCAGTCTACATAGATGGCTTTGTGACTACAAGCACTAATTCAGCACTCTGCATGGATGGCGAATACAGCGAATATCTGAGCTGTTTGACAAGTCACATTTAGATCCTTTCAACGCAGCAGAGGCTCTGGCACTTTATCAGGCATGCATGAAATCTGGACAGCACCCCGAAGAGCTGTAATGTTCTGAAGAGCATTCTTTTCTTATCTCTGTTGTTGAGCAAGAGGCCCTGGTGTGCAAAATAATATGGAAGTTCACATGCACATTTTCAGTCTTTGTAACCAGCACATAAAGCACAGAGCAAGACCGGTAACACAAGGCTGATGACTAGGACAATCTCAAATATTTCATTTCTTAATATTTCTGTGTTTCTTTTATCCTGCTATGTCAACAGCCAAATGCAAAGATTATTTAACTCAAAATTCACTGGAAAAATTGCAATAGGGATCATTTGTCTCAAGTTTAGAGATTAATTTTTCGACTTTCTTAGAAATAAATTTGACATGTTAGAAGACATATTACAATGATACTTCATACACACACCACTTTGATTTAACCATTGAAGCTAATGTGGACCTGTTACAACTTCTGGACTCCGTCTCTGCTCATTTTCTAAGCCCCCCTGTGGGAGGGTGGGCATTCCTCCAACCCCCCAGCATGGCCTCTTGTGCTCCCTCCCAGGGGAAAAGGACAGCGCCTCTCTACCTCCATTAAAAAAAAAATGCAGATTTGGTCTCTTGGCAGATCAAATCCAAAATAGGAAAAGTTCTGGCTAAACACAGTTTATTCCAACTTATTCTGATTCCTCAATCATGTCTCTGAAAACAGTATTTTCAATTTATTTAAATGCATCTATTGAAAGAAATGGCACTTTTTCCCCTTTAACAAGCAAGCAAAGTAGATAACCCTACTATGTAACCAAATGCATAAACACCTTACTTCTCATGGGCTTTGAAGAGTGACTTAGCAACTCACTCTTGGATGGGATCCACAGACATTCCCCTTCCATAGGAAATAAAATAAGCATTCTTGTATTCGAAAACAATAGCTTTTATTGTTGTAAGCTGAGGGCCTCTTTAAAGGAAAAGTCATCTTGCTCCCTGACCCCAGAGAAGAACGACCAGTCAACTATTCTAGACCCAAACATCTTCATTAGATTTCGCTCTCCATTTAACTGATTTAGAATCGATTACTGTATAAACAAGTTAACTCAATCACTAACCAAACCATATTATTTTGCACCCAATTATTTCGGGACGCTCACCCTGAAGTTATATTAATTAATTAAAAGATTCTACGTGTGAGGTTTTAAGAGCTTCATAGTTAAAAATAGCATCTTGTTCTATCTGGTTTTAATTTTCCAGATTGGAGTCACTGCAGTCATATTCTGTGGCCTCTGTGTCTATGCCCTTCAACACCCTCTTGTCATGAATGGAAACATATCCCATACTTTTCAAAGTGATCCTATCTCAGACTGATCTTAGGCTGGTGGGTTCTGAGATATTTGTTGTATATGGCCCTATGGGGATGCCACACCCTTGCAATGAGAAGGGTCCTTTCCTGAAGACTTACACATTCCCAATGTTAGCAAAGTTGGACATGGTAAAAAAAATGTTTCCTCCTCCTTCTATCTTGGGGTAGCTCTCTTCAGAATGTGAGCTAAGGAATCTACTAGAGGGTTGTATGGAGTTGCTGTAAAGATGGCTGCCACAACGGAGGCAACCCAGGGAGCAAGTGGGAGAAAGCAAATCAAAAGGATGGTGTGAGGGTGAGCTGTGGTCTCTGAGTTCCGAGAAGAAGTAACTGTTGATGAATGCACTGAATTAATGAATGGTATATAGTTTTGTTGCTTTTTTATACAGTTAAGTGCCTGTGAGGTGGCCAACTATAGTGATAACTTCCAGAAACACTTCCCCTGGTCAACTCACCTGGCATGGTTAAATGATGGCTTGGGTCCCAGGGGTCATGTCACACGTTACCCATTGCATAATGTGTTACATATTACATATGTATCATATGTATAATACATATAAGCAAATGCATTTTAATTTCAATGCTCAGAGTTAAAGAAAATGTGAGATTTGAGAAATTTTCACTACTATTAATAAATTATAAACCCAAAAGAAGTTTTTTTAAACAAGCAATAAAAATAAAAACAATTCCATTCCATTCATGCTAAAGAACAAATTCAATTGACTTTCTGTCTTCTCTAACAAAGATGATGCTAAATTGTACAGCTTCAGGCCCCACAAATCTGATCCACTCTGGTTATCCAATCTGGTTATCACATTACAACTTGGTCTCAGCCGGACGATTAGGAATGCTGGGTTGGTGGAGGCGGGAGGGGGGCACACCTGGCTCATCACCTCCTGGGACTATAATGGTTGTAAGTAGAAATGTTCAATGCTCAGACCTCCCTGGTGGCGCAGGTGGTTGAGTGCAGCACTGTGAAGCTGTCCGCAGCCTCCTCAGTGTGGGTTCGATTCCCAGCCAGGGAGCTGACCCACATGGCGCGGCAGAACCTCTCCTGTCTCACCCGCTGCTCCCCTCAGCAGTGTATTTCAGTCAATCTGCCTGTTCTGCTCCCCACTCTGTCTCTGGTGAATCCTCTCACCATCCCACACATCTGGCCTGTACCCCTGTTCTTGTATGCATAAATAAATAAATCTTAAAAAAAAGAAATGTTAAATGCTCCCCAAAGAGCATGAGAACCTTGGGCACAAGAGTTGAGGCTGTCTGATCCAGGCACCTCTCCAACCTTGAAATATTAGCATTACATTGAGTTCAATGTGCCCGCAGGTCCTGTTCTCCAGGCTGTGGGAACAAGTGTTTAATCTCCAGCATCCCCAAGCTTGCCAGGTGCATTAAGTCCACCTGGCTGGCTCCCAGTTCATGGCAAATGCTCAGTTACAATAAATAATATTTGTAAAGTATGTGTAAAGGCATATCGATTACTTCTTATCCCGAAGTTATTTACTACTTAGACTGCTCAGGCCTTAGATAAATGAGTCCCTCAAATTTCATGCAGAAACTAATGTATGTCTGCACTTATACCTTTCAGCAAACTTAAAATGATCCATTAAATCTAAAAATTGATAATCATTACTCTATCAATAGTTTAACAATAAGTACCTTCAGAGGTGTGGTACTGAACTAGTTCTTTTATTAATTTTGTAGATGACTCATTTTTATTGTATTTCTCTTTTTTTTTTTTTTTTTTTGAGGTAGCTTTGGTTCAAAGCATGGTATATGATTTAGAGGTAGAGGGTCCTACCTCCTCACATGCTCACATATGTGTTACCTACCACACCACACTGACCACCAAAGTACCCATAATCCTCTACCACAGTCCCCTGGGACCTTCCCTCCTTTGCTTCCCAACCCCAACCCCCACCCCCCTAGTAGACTTAATGCTACAGTCAAATTTCTAGGGTTTGTTTGGTTTTGTTTAGATTGGTTCTTTGTTTTGTTTTCTGTTTCTATGCCACATGAGTGAAATCACCCTGTATTTGACTTTCTCTTTCTGACTTATTTTGAGTAGCATAATCCCCTCTAGTTCCATTTGTGTTGTCACAAGTAGCAAGATTTCATCTTTATTTATAGCTAAGTAGGATTCCATTGTGTATATAGACCACATTTTCCCGATCTATCCATCCGTCCTTGGGCACTTAGGTGGTTGGCATAACTTGGTTATTGTATATATTGTATGTTGTATCTAGTGCTGCAATGAACAGAAGATTGAATATAGCCCTTCACATTATACACTTCACTTCAAAACAACTCTTACTTTTAATACTAATCTTCTGTTCCTTTCTTCTCGCCTAATTACTTGTCATTTTATTATATTTTGATGTATGCATTTATACAAGTTGCCTCAAATTAAATCCATTCCTATACTGAACTGGGCAAGCAGTTATCTATGTCATTGATAGCCTAAGGAAGCAAAGAGTTTTTGAAAATAACTGTTGATTTCCTTACACAGTGTACCATTGTGCCCCTCCCCCACAAAACCAATTTATAAAGTTGAAACCCTAATCTCCAGTTTAATGGCATTTGAAGATGGCGCCTTAAGGAGAGTAATCAGGGCATGAGAATGGAGACCTCATAACGAGATTAGTGAAGAAACAAGAGAAAGATCTCTCTCCACCCAGTGTGGAGACACAGCCAGAAGGTGGCTTAGGTAGCATTTTATGGAGCATCTGCAAAGATCTTACTGAGATCTATGTTCCTAGTCAGGAAAGGTGGTTTCTCTTGATTGCAGAACAAAAACATCCACTTTCAAATGAAAGAATATTAAAAGTTGCACGAGTCTCTTAGTCCTTCTGACAATATAAGGTCACCCATTCTATAAATCCATTTCTGAAGCCTGCCTCACTACTTCTGCAAAGCTGCTTAACAAACTTGGGCAACTTTGGGTCAGCATTTCCATTACTGAGAGAGAAGAAACAATTGACTTAACATTTAAAACATCTATTAAGAAGCTGTACATTTGAATCAATTACACAAAGACTCATTATCTGGCTTGCAAATTATCCAAGTCCTTATTTTTCTCTCCCTGGTGTGTCAGGCTTCTTTTGCATTTTTATCAGACACTTTGACACTTTTAGCACAATTGGAATAGAGCAAGAATAAGGAAGTAAAACAAAAGGCTGGCAGGATGGTTAACACACACTCAGAAATTATTTTTAGTTATTGTTGTGGCATTTGCAATTAGGACCTTGTACAAGGGAGTGTGTGGGTGTGTTGGGGAACAGTACACCTTGGTGAGACCACCCCAAGAAGGCCATGGGTAAGGGCCTTTGTCCTCACTTTCCAAGATTCACTGATCTGAGATCAAAAGGGCACCCACTGGGGAGACTTGACCAAATACCACTCCATGCCGGTGGCGCTAGGGTTCACTGGCATGGGGAGGCTGCTCCTCTCTCTTTTTTGGACCAATAGGAGGATCGTGTCCCTGGTCACCTGCTCCTATTCCAATGAAAGTTGTGGGTGGAAACTGGAATTCACATTTAAATGATAATGCACCTGATTGTCTACAATCCTCTGAGTTTACATCACCTCATGTAATTAATAAGTTTTTCAGATGACTTAGTTCTTAGTGTAAGTAATGTCACTAAATGACAACTGATGACATTAATGGTAACATTAATAACATTAATGAATATCATAAATAAACCATATAGCTCCTACCTACTTAGAAAATTAGCCTTTGGGCCTCCCTGGTGGAGCAAGAAGTTAAGTCTCAGCACTATGAAGCTGTCAGCAGCCATTCAGCATGAGTTCCATCCCTGGCCAGGGAGCTGACCCACATGGCACAGCAGACCTCTCCTGCCTCCCCATTGCTCCCCTCAGCAGTGTATTTCAGTAGATCCGTCTGCTCTGCTCTCTGTCTCTGGTGAATCCTCTCACCCCGCCGGCTCTAGCCTACACCCCAGTTCTTGTATGCATAAAGAAATAAAATAAATCTTTAAAAAAGAAGAAGAAGAAAATTAGCCTCTACCAGAGGGAGAGGAAGAAGAGCAAAGTATACAGGGGCCCCAGTGGACTATGGTGGAAGATTATGGATGCTTTGGTGTAGGGCACGGTGTGGTAACACACCTCTGAAGACATGTGAACCTGTACCTCTAAATCATATAGAGTGTTGTAAACCAATGTTACCTCAATACAAAAAAATAAAAACTAGAAAATTGTCTGTATCATAAAAAAAGAAGAAAATTAGCCAGAAATTAATTCGGTTAACCTTACATTGATGATTCATTGAAAACATCATCCTTCTTGTGTGTATTTACAAGGGTAATCAGAAGATCCACTGAGAGTCTTTGACCAAATCTGAATTGATGCTGAGATCTTTGAGTTGTTATAACTACTTTTTATATTTTTTGTATTATCCTTGTTTTTTTTTTTTCAGAATGTTACCTTTCACTGTTTTCAGTAAATCTAATGAAAAGGTTTTTCTTAATACACTACTAGGTTTGGAAACATGACATGCACATTTAGACAGATACAGCAGATTGAGGACATAAGGGCATTTAAAATGGAATATAAATTATTTTGTGTGCAATTTAATATTTGTTGCTTATGACATTTAGATATTTGCAGCTTTACTTTTTGGCTGATTCTTTGCTATGTGCCAGATGTGTGTTGTTAGTATATATAACTTCCAGATTAATGAGATTCAGCTATATTTGTTTTCTGTGGATATCATCGAGAAAAACCTTATTGTTGTCATATATATGTTTATGTACCAACTCCAAGAAATGCTTACCCCAGTTTTTGGCTGACAGCAGCTTCTGCTGCTGAGCCTAACTCTTCTGAAGTCAGTAACTGGGACATTTCCAGACATTGACTGCACGGACCACCAGGCCCTGCTGTCAGAAATCTGAGTCATAAACTTATTTTCACAGAGGCAGCAAAACCAAGTTTTCCCAACTTCCCCTTTCACCTATGTTTTATTTGTCTCATTTAGCTGTAACCGCAAAGTATGGTAGAAGGGCTGTGGACACACACTGAAATCCTGTTTTTGCCTCCAACTAGCTGTGGGGCTTTGGGGAAGCTCTTGTTTGCCCCCTACTCATTTATCGGGATCACCGTCACAAGACAGTGGTCGCCTCCAGCAAGACACTGCTCACCACCAACCAAGAACTGCGAAATTCTCAGTTCCCATCAGATTTTAATGCAGCTGTCAGATGCCATGTCGCTCACTCTCCATGAACGTGTATGTGTCCCAGTCTGTGACTCCTAGGCCCCATTCTTAAGGGGAGGGTTGGCATCTTATTCACATTGGCATTTCCAGTTCTTTGCCATCACCTGAGATGCTAGCAAATATTTACTAAATGAATTAAAGAATGAGTGGCCATTTAGATATCTTGAGTGAAGTTTGTTTATATTAGGGGATTCCCAACCTGGTAGAGGGTTTGGATGGGAGGCAGAGAGCCCAAAGAATAAGAGTCTAATGTGACCAAATCCCAGGCTACCTACTAGTGGCTCTCTGCTGACCTAGCAACATGATCAGCACAGAAGATTAATCTGAGGAGTCCTCACCTGTATCTTCCATTTGGTAAAGAAAAAAATCTTCATTTGCATTTCTAGACAGAGTCAGTCTGTCTATATCTAAAGTAGTTTTTCTATTTTGGAAGGGTTTTTTTTAAATTGTATTATTTTTTATTGAAGTAATGTTGGTTTATCCAGTGTGTTTTTGAGAATAATGTGACATAATTTCCATGAATTTACCTAGTTCCCAGGCACTTAGTAGATGTTCAATAATTTCTGGTTTCCTACCCATTCCTATGTTCCTGTTTATTAACTCTGCAATACTCTGTACATGAAATGCACTGTATATGATTAGGGGTATAGATTATTTTCCAACAAGATCATGGAAGCAAAGAAATATGAATGAGTATGATAATGTGTTAGTGGATAATTAACACAAGTTCCCCCATTCATGTAACACCAACTGGAAGAATTAGAATACATTTACATGCTAACAGGAAACTATTAGAGATATATTTGATATTTTAGAATGAACTTAGGATTTCATAATGTGTCTACTCACAATTATGAAGAAGCTCTATAAAAAGTAGATTATATCTGATTTTTTTATTATCCTGAAGCTAAATATACTATCTTTCAATTAAGTATGCCAAACAAATAAATAAATAATGTTGCCACTTAGCTGAGAAATGTTCATAATATAGAATTTCATTTAACAGAATAGTTATGGGACATACCAATATTAATTAAAATAATATCTTGTGCTTGGTGTGTCACATATATCTTTCAAGATTTAAAACATCTTCATTCCATCAATTCTTAAAGTAACCCTGTAAATAAAGTTTAGAGGAAACACTTCTAAATTATTTTTAGAGGCTAGCACAAACCTGTTATCAAAACAGAGAAGGAAATTTTAAAACACAAATAGGCCACATAAATGTATATAGGCCAGCAATATATAAAAATTAAAATCTATTAGGAATAAAAATTTGTTTTCTATTTTGAAAAACAATCAACATAATCTGCACATTGACAAAATATTAAAAGAGCCATAATAAAACTCTAGCAATCAAAGCACAAATGAATATTTTCAACACATTGAGACTGGGAGAAAATATGCAAAAAACATGTATCTCGCAAAAGACTTCCACCCAGAATATAACAAGAATTCTTCTAACTCAATAATAAAATGACAAATAGGCCAAGGGTAAATGAATAAATGACTTGAGCAGACTCCTCACTAAAGATCTACAAATGGCCAGTAAGCACATGAAATAGCACTCACCACAGTGACTCATTAGACAAATGCAATAAAGCCACAATGTGACATTACAATAATGGAATAAATTAAAAGATCTTGGTGAAATGAAGTAACCAGAACTCTCATCTATTGCTGATAGGAATGTAAAAAGCTATGACAATTTTTTTTAATCTTCAGAAATTTCTTATAAGCTAAACATAATACCCTACAACCACCAGTTCTGCTCTTTCGTATCCATTCACAAGAAAGGAAACATATATTGACACAAAGATTTGTACATGAATATTCACAGTGACCTTACTTATAATCGCCTCAAACTAGAAAAAGCCCAAATTCCCATCAATAGGAAAAAAAGTAAACAAATTTTGATATATTCATATAAGATAGACAATAAAGTGAAATGAACTATTAATAGATTCAAAAGTATAAAATAGTATCAACTACATGGTGTTTCACAAAAGAAACCAGATCCATTAAGAATCCACACATGCCATGTGATACCATCGACAGGAAGTTCTGGAACAGACAAAACTAACCTACAGAGAAAGGACTTAGAACAGAGCTTGTCTCTGGTGAAAGGTTGTGGGATTGACTGTCATATGGGAAAAAAATCCGTGTCTTGAGATAGACTCATTTGCCAAAATTCAAAGAACAACAACACTTGCAAGTCGGGCACATCCCTGTAGAGACTAATCCTCAACAAAATGACTTAAAGTTCAGCAGGAAGTTAGCACATTATTTTGAAGAAATAAAAATTCATCAGGAAAGCAAACAGAGCAATAAAAATAGGGCAGGTTCATCCCACCTCTTCCTCTCAAGAAGCTGAAACTCCAGATCATGGGTAAAATGGAAAGTACAAATCTGGTTTTGTTTCCACCTGTCTGGAACAACAAGAGTGCTTCTAGTTTTAAAAATACGTATTTTCCATAAAACACCCTTCTGATGGCAATCACATTTCCCCCATTTGACCCACACACTAAAGCCAACCTCCTCTTCAAGAATGTGCAAAAAGGTCTGGGATCTATTTCCACACTCGTGTGTTAGTGGAACTACATGTATCTCCTCCAACTGGGAGTTTGCAGGGAGAATTTAAAGAATAGTTCTGAATATGTCAGATTTGTGTCCCACATGTTGACTTCACAACCGAGTCGAAGACAAGCTGTGATTCCAGTTTTTCTTATCTAAATTGATAACAAATATACTCTAGATTCAAATATATAATTAAATTCCTGTGCTGTGATTCTTAGTGCACTGGTTGTAATTAGTTGTACTGACTGCACTTGAAGTATATTAAAATTCTCTCTAATCCTTTCTCTTCCCTCCCTCTACCAAAATCATGAACTATTTATAAAACTTTCAGAGTTCTTCATTTGTTTCACTTAGCTGGTCTCGTAAGCCACACATGGTATATTTCAGACCTATAATTTGTGGCTTCCTGCTTCCAAGATTACTCCAGAGAGGCTCTCATGTGACTGTTTTTCTAGTTAGATTATTTACACATATACATGGGTACACAGGCAGTTCATGTTTGACATGATTTAGCAGCATTTACATCTGTTTCTCATCATAACATCACCAAAAAATGTGCCTACTAAACATTTTTAGAATACATTTGTCCAAAACATTGTTCCTACTCTCGTCTTGAGGCATTTTTATGTAAAGAAAAGAGAAGATGACCCTTCTCTGTCCCCAGTTCCTTCTCAATTCCCTTCCTCTGGTTTCAGCATCCTCTCTTGCTGTTAATCATTAATGTCTGAGCCTAGTCAAAGCACAGGCCATGCATTATTTGTATCAGTATATGAGAAGTACGTAATGACACTGAGGTATAAAGGGGGGGATACAAGACAATGTTTGATTTTCAAGAGGCAATCATTGTTAGATCACCCAAATTGCCATCACAACAGAAATAACCGTTCCAATTCTTCCCATCTGTGTAAATTAATTATATCTTAAATTCATATATTTTTCCCCAGAAATATAAAGCAGAGTTAAATGATGAGCATATTCTCTCCAGAACACTCCTTTAGAATAAACAGATCTTGTCTATTCTCATTCTGTCATTTTGGGTTTCAGTATTCAAATCTGTTTTCTCATGTTTTATTCATATGTTGTTATCAGAAGCAATAACAGAGCAAAATTAAAACAAAACAAAAAAAAAACTCCTGGGTGAATTATAAATGCCAGAAGCTGACCACAGTTCACCTGCATCAAAAAGGTGGGGGAGGGCATGATTATTTGCAACTATTTTGACACTGATTCTTCCCAACTTGTATCTAATTTAAGATCTTGAATTTTCTCTTTTCTCTTCCTTGTTCAACTTTTGTCCACTTCACAGCTCATTAGACTCTGAAGGAAAAGTGATTGAATAACATAAAAGGAGATGAGACTAAAATGAGTGCAACTGACTCAACAGCCCAGAGGAAACACTTAGTTTTCCTTTTTATTCCTCTCCCTGCTCCTGCTGTCCCAAAAAGCTTTGTTTTCAAGAAGAGTTTGAAAACCTATAAACCTACCTTTCATAAAATTCTTGGTGCATTTATGAATCGAAATAATTTTTAGTTTTCTTAACTCCTCTCACACTGGGTAACAGTAGACTTAGACTTTTAGACATACTATTTTTAGAATTCTATTTTGTTAAATAATATAATTATGAAAATTTGCTTATATCTAGCTATCACATTATTCAGAGAAGCACTTCCTAGGATACTCAGTATCTCCTCAAACAAACAAAAGACAAACTGTCAGCTTTGGGTTATTTGTTCTGGTACTTTAAGAGTTACACTCATTTTTGAAGAAGGTCAGTAATTACAATATGTGTATAAGTAAAATCTACAGATGATGCAAAAATGTTTTATTCATGAACTTTTATTACATAACAAACATTTGAGGAAAAAGGACTAATATATACATTTAAATTTTTCAACTTTTAGAGAAAACATAATGAGCAACAAGAAGATATAAGGAGCCTGATAAAATCTTTCAAAAAAGTAAAGGAGGGAATATTTCCCCACTCTTTTATGAAGACAGTGGAACCCTGAAATCCAAACATTATAAGAGACATTATAAGAAAAGAAAACTGCATAATAGACTCCTTCATGGCCATTGATGCAAAAATTCTTAACAAAATCTTGGCAAATAAAATCTGGCAATATGTAAAAAGAATATTATGTCATAACTATGGGGAATTTATCTCAGGCTTAGTATTTGAGAGTTAATCAATCTAAATCAAATTATTAACAGCCTAAATTAGGGAGAAAACCATACAATCATCTCAGTAGATGCAGGAAATACATCTGACAAAATTCAAAACCTGTTCATGGTTAAAAAACAAAACTCTGGGCAAGCAATAGAAGGGAACTTCACCTAATAAAAGACCATTCACAAAAAATTTACCATGATCATATCTATGTAAAATACTAAACATTGCCTTAGGAATGGGGAAAGAGCAAGCTGTCTTACTGCTTCTACTTATCCTAGTACTAGCAGTAGTAGCCAGCACAATAAAGCAAGATAATAAAAATAAAGGACTTAAAGACACAGAAAGGAAGAGTTAAAAGTAACTCCTATGGAAAAATTCAAAGATTATTTTAAAGAAATCAAAACATTACTTAGGAAATCCTAAGGAATCTGTGTAGAAAATACTAACAAATCTTTTTCAAAAAATCTCTTAGAAAGAATGGCTGAATTTAGTACGACCACAGAATGAAAGATTAGAATTTTTACTTCTATGTGGTAGCAAAAAAATTGGAAAACAAAGTTTAAAGAACAATTCCCTTTATAATACCATCAAAATTACTTCAGAATATACCAACAAAAGCATGTAAGTTCTCTATGCTGAAAACTACTAAGCAAATTTTTCAATAGGAACTGATAACTTGATTCTAAAACTTATATGAAATATAAAGGACTTTGAGTACCGAAAATAATTTTAAAAAGCAGAAAGTTGGAGGGGTCATACTACTTTCTAATTTCAAAATATATCATCCAGCTAGAGAATCAGCACAGTGGGGTATTGGTGCAAGAAAAGTTGGTCATTGACATGTAACAGAGAATCAAAAAATAAATTCATAGATACATTAGTCACTTTACTTTCCACAACAGAGCCCAAGTAATTAAATGGGTTTTTTATTCTTCTTTGAATCAAACAGAGCTGGAAACTTAGATATCAATATGGGGAGAAATAAGTATCAACATCTCTCACTCCATAAACAAAAATCACATTGAAATGCCTCACATATCTAAAATAAAAACTGTGATTTTAAGGTTTCTGGATGAAAACATAGTATCTTCACTCCTTCTAGGTAGCTAAAGAGTTCTTAGACAAGAGACAAAGAGCACAAAACTTAAAACAATTTGATAAATTAGATGAAGTAGAACTTGGGCTTATCAATACATCTTAAGCTAAAAAGTCAATTTGTAGACCAGGAGGAAATATTTATAACAAATATATTTAACAAAGGACTTATATGTAATGTGTGCGTGTGTGTGTGTGTGTGTAAAAATTCCTGGAAATGTATAGTTAAATGCATGAACAAATCTATTGACAATAGAAAATAGATCTGAACAAACCTTTCATGAAAGAAGACAGAGGAGCAACTAATAAGAACATGAAAATGTGCTCAACATTTCATCAAAGAAGTACAAATCTTAGATTCAGCAAAATGGCTAAAACATTGAAGAATATGTAGAACATCTGTGAATTTCAAGTATTACTGCTATGTATTTAAGATATTACAAACATTTTTGACATTTAATATACATGTACCCTACCACTTCTACTCCAAATATTTGCCCAAAAGAAAAGAAAACAAATATCCTCAAAACTGCTCATAGCAACTTAATTGTAACAGCAAAAATTGGGGGAAAACTCAGCTATTTATCAACATAGCAATGGATAAACACATTATCATACAGTCATGTAATGGAGTAATATACAGCAATAAAAAGAATGAACTGCTCATATGCATAATAACATGAAATATCTTTAGAAACACATAAAAACACCTGTACAGTTCTTTCCCAACTTACAACAGTAGTATGCACACAACGCTGGACACATAAATTGAAAATATTGTAGGCTGAAATACATTTAATAAACCTAGCCTACTGAACATCACTCTTAGCCTAGCCTAGTCAGGCACATCTGAGAGCAAAGTCATCTAACACAAAGAAACTATGTGATATAATTGACTGGATACTGTACTGGAAGTAAACACAGTCTAAAATATTGTTTTCCTTCATGTTGCTGTGGCTGACTCAGCCGTGACTCACTCTTGCTGCCCAGAATCACAAGAGTACCAGCATCACTAGCCTGAGAAATGGTCCATATTCAAAATTCTAAGCAGTTTCTCTACTAATTCTGCATATCTACCGCATATCACTTCCATATCATCCTACAGCCAAGTTTCTAAGTCAAGGCATTTTAACTCAGGACCCTCTGGATAGGATTCCATCCACATTAAGTTCAAGATCAAGAGAAAATTAATATCGTGAAAAAAAAGTCAGAATGGAGGCTGTCTATAGTGGATGGGAATTTACAGGCAGGAGGTTTGGAAAACTTTATGGGATAACAGAAAAATCCCATTTGCTAACTGGAGTGGTGGTTATATGGGGGAATATGGTCACAAAAACTAAAACTGTCTATTTCATAAAGAAGTACACAAAAAATAAAGAATAAAGACATTATAGAGGGGCATATTACCCAACCTGAAACAACCCAGTTAAAAAAGCTGAAACAATCTGAACAAAATATAGAACATACAATACTGAGTGTTTTTATTATTGAATTATAACCCAACATATAAAATAAGTTTTCATGAGTCATTGTTGATATAAATGAAAGACTGAATAATAAATAAATGGAGAAAAGATAAATCCTCCTTACAGAAGAATTTCAAATATTATGCTTAGATAGTTTTCCTTTCTAGAGTTGATGCTTAATTCTTTCGAAGAATAGAGAATGTATAAAGAAAAGTACCTGACCTGGTGCTTCGCCCTCTTTGTGCATATAAAAAACACAAATTCAGGGCCTCCCCTGGTGGCGCAGCGGTTGAGCGCTGGGCTGCGAAGCTGCCAGCAGCCTCTGCAGCGCCGGTTCAATCCCCGGCCGCTGGCGATGGTCCCACATGGCATGCAGACCTCTCCTGCTGTGCCCGCTGCTCCCCTTAGCAGTGTATTTCATCAGTCTGCCTGCTCTGCTCTCTCCTCTGGCTCTGGTGAATTCTCTCACCCTCCCGCACTTCTGACTATACCCAGCGCTTGTATAAATAAATAAATAAATCTTTTTTTAAAAAAGCAAATTCATATATATATTAAGTCAAAATTAAATGGCAAATAAATTGCTTTCCTGAAATTTGAGTCCTTTAAGACATTCCATTCTTTTTTCCCCGTAGCATGCTGTTCAGAGTTTCTCAAATGATTTGCATTTTGGAAAAGCAAGCTTTCTTTTTCAATTCCAATTCATCACAGCCTGATAATTCTATAAAACACAAATGAACTACTAGAAATTTAAAGACATATTACACAAACCCACATTTTAAGTATTAGATTTAATGAACATAAAATTGTTCCACTGAATTGATTTAAAGTTCCTAAATGGTTACTTTTCAATTTATGAATTTATTTCATCCTGGGCCAGTAAATTTGTGAACTGGCCCTGGTTTCCACAATCCACATTTTGAAAAATTGTACATTTTCTAATGTAACAAAATCAGGATTTATTCTTCACTGTGTCAAGCACTTACAAACAATAAGGAATTAAGTGTGCATGTAAATATGTCTTGAAGCTTACAATCTAGTAAACAAGAAAATTTGTAACTAATTAAACTATCTGAGAAAATATCACAAAGTAGTAACAGTGGCAAAGAGATAGAAAATGTGACAGTGTCTAAGTATCACCTTTATATTGTGACCAGGGAAAATTCAAAGGAGCTGCTGTTTGACTAAGAGCTCAGGACAAGAGTCCACTCTGTGCAATTTAAGAGGGAAAGCGTCACACACAGAGGGAACTGGTAGTGCAGAATCACTCAGCGGTACTTCTATTTCCTGTCAAGATGGAGTAAGATAAGAGATTTACCCTTCTGTTGAAACAACAAAAAATGGACAAATATGTGAAACCAAGAGTCTCGTGACATGCAAAGCCTGGAAATGCAGAAGAGTGTCCCTGAGAGAAGACATTATGATGGCCTCAGCTTAGTGTGTGGAGAAAACTTCCAGGCCCCGGGGAAGAGGCAGGCCCTGCAGGACCAGCACAAAGGGTCTCTCAGTTGAAAAGACTTTACTGAGGAGACCAAAGCAAAGTTCATAAGCCATAGGACTCACAAAGTATACCTGTAAAATCCCAAAATATTTGAAAATGAAATAATGTGCTTCTAAAATAGATAGGTTATTGGGGGTCTCCCTACTATCACCACTATGGCATGAGTTCAATCCCAGCCAGGGAGCTGACCCACATATGACACAGCAGACCTCTCCTGTCTCGCCCGCTGCTCTCCTCAGCAGTGTATTTCAGTGGATCTGCCTGTTCTGCTCCCCACTCTGTCTCTGTCTCTTCCTCTCACACACACCCAACCCCTGGCCTACACCCCAGTTCCTCTATGTAAAATAAATAAATAAATAATAAGACAAATGGGTTATCAAAGTCCAAGTCAAAAGATAATTAGGAACATGCTGAGATGAATGAAATTGCAAGTGACTTACTAAAATTTTTGTGGTGCAGCAACAATATTAAGTGGGAAATGTATAACACTAAAACAGAAAAACAGTACAGAAGAATTGATGAAAGGAAAAACAGTACAGAAGAATTGATGAAAGGAAAAACCGATGCTGTGAGGAACAAGAGAGGTGCTCTCACTACAGCCTATGGAATATTATACAATATTAAAGAATATCACTAGTAATTTTATGCTAAAAACTTGACCACTTATATGAAATGGGTAAACTCCTTAAAAGAAACAAACCATCAAAACTTATTCAAAAAAGAATCTATTGATATATATCATGAATAGCCATATACCAATTAAGGAAACTGAACTTGCAGTTAGTCCCATCGAGAAAACTTCAAGCCCTAATGACTTCATTTAAGAAAGAAAGAAATAATAACAATTCTACACATACTCTTTAGTAGCTGAAGAGAAAGGACTAAACTACCCATTGCCTTTCAAAAGGCCAGCTACTCTCTTAACCAAAACCAGGCAAAGTCTTTACAAAAAATTTAAACTATAAACCAATATACCTCATAAAGATAGTTGCAGAAATTATTGACAAGACATTAACAAATTGACTCCAACACATCACTTGTTTGTGATGTGTGTATTTGTTTATAATAAATTAGCAAAATGTGCTGCTCTGCATGGTCATCCAAGCAATAGCTTCTGTTCATAAATGTGCTGAAGAAAACTTAGGCATCCACTTAAAGCTCCTAGAAAAATGGACGAAATTAATTCTGTCTACATCGTTCCTTAGTAAGTCATATTTTTTCATGTTGTCTACACATCTCCAAGATCAGAGAGCACAGAGTGACAGAAAGATGGCAAAAATGAAAATAGAATATTGTTTGGTGTTTTGCCCCTCTGCCAAAACAAAACCGTGTCAGCATGTAAAAACTATGGATACTGCTAACTTTTCCTTTGCAGAGATGGTTGTTTTGTTTTATTGGTAGCAATGTGCACAGCGTTATGTAAAATACACTTGCAATTTCATACACTGCTAAAATCATTAGGCTGAAAGAAATAAAAATGTACAATTTTAGATAAGACCAAAATATCAAAATTGTGCTGAAAAGTCATATTCCTCACTAGTCACCGCCTCCTTCTATAAGCTTAAAATGTTTTATAACTAAGTCTAATTTTCCCAAGTGAATGTTTATAAATCTTCTTAAATGAATCTGTAAGTGAATGTTTACTTCTTAAATGAATGTGAAAATCAGAATATGAAAGAGTGGGTGTTTCAAATCAGTAGGGGCAATGAGATTTATTCAACTGACTAGCCAAATGAAAAATATCTAAAAAGCTACACTTCATTAAAATAAATTGGAAATGAATCAAAAATCTCAATATATAAAGCAAATCATTGAACAGTTGAAAGTAAATATAGGAGAAATTACCCTTTTTTTGGAGATGAAGCTTTTCTAATCAATATACAAAACCCAAAAATTCCAAAAAGATTAGTGAATGTGACTATATATAAAACATTTCTTTCTACACAGAAAAAAACCACACAGAGTCAGAGACAAATGATCAACTGGGAAAAATATTTCAACACATATGACAATGACCTCATTTCCTTAATAGATAAAGACCTCTTACAAATCAGTTATAAAAGACCATTAATTCAACAGAAAAATTGACAAAGAACTTAGAGGCAGTTCATAGAAAAGAACACAAGTGATTTAAAAACATATGAAAAGATGACCAACCTCAATCTAAAGAGATGAAAAGTAAAATGTCAATGTTATACTTTATTTATCAGAAGGCAAGTCTTAAAACACGTCACTACAATAGATATTTAAGTGAACAAAATCAAGATGTGGAACAGTCTATCTAGTAGGTCTTGATCTGTGTAAAATAACTATTATACAGGTTTATGTGCATATCTATGTACACATGGAATATTCCAGAAAAAAAAATTGTACAAGATGGTTACGGTGTTGCTTCTATGGGAACCTGGGACTTTTGAGGGAGGAATAAACATAACTGTTCTTCCTGCATCTTCATAGTGTTTAAATTTTTAAATTACATGTCTAATTACTTTTTCAACTAAAAGAATTAGTTGATAAAATGAACTAAATTATTTTATTCAGCAAATATTTACTGATCATCTACTTTGTGCCAATTATTACTTTTAGCACTGGGCACTAAAGGTCAGGTGAGCAGAATCAATCTCTGTCTTCACAACTCGAATATGCCCCAAGGTAAGAATCTTAGAAATCTCAAATGAATTCTGTTCCATCAAGTAATTCTGACTGCAACTTCACAGTGTTTTCTTTTTGTGTGCCGTTTGTAACATACGTGTGTGTAATGTACACACACATATATACCATTCTCCATGCTGAACTATCTGTAGGAAAGCAAGTCTACTACATGTGGAAAGCAAGACAACAAATACTGGACAATTACATCATACAAGACTCCACAAAATAAAATACTGAAACTAATTAATTCATATTCATAAACTCAGTGAGAGCTCTGGGGTTAAGAGAGAAGGGGTAGGGAGAAAGGGACGAGGGGTCAGAAGGGATGGTGGTGGGGAAATAATTAGTAAATAAATAGGTACGTCTTAATCTATTAAATAAAAGAAAAGGATCTCCTTGCTACAAAACACTTCTAATCTCTCTGTCTTTGTTTTATGGCTTTCCTACATAGAGTTGCTCTTACCACTTCCATCTTTAGGATTCAAATCTAAGTTATGTATTGGAGATTCAGGACTAAAATAATCCCCAAGACTTTTTCTACCATGCACAAATATACCATGCGTGAGAGTGTGCCAGGTTCTCATGTCCATTGCACAGCTATCCCTTTCTCTCCGCATGTAGAACCTGGCTGGCAAAATGTAAAATTGCAACTGTAAAACTTTGTTCCACTTACAAAACAGACATATTTTTGTTCACAGAGGGATGAGCTAAAGAACACTATTTCGAAAGTAGGGTTGAAGAGGACTGGCTTGCTGAGTGCTCTGCATAAAGGAATTCCCCAACAATAAACTGGGAAATGTTGCTCATTTAATTTCCCCACAATTAAAATTTGTCCCCCACAGTGGAGATTTTCTAAAATCTCATATTAGGGATCCTAGAAGTGTTTCAATGAAGTCTGGTTAACCTCTCTCTCTCTCTAGTCTCTTCCACAAATTTGCCCTGTGACATTTCAAGATTCAGATTTTTTCAGCCTTATAATTGAGATATCTAAAATCTTAAGTGTTGAAACCAGATGATGTTTTAGATAGCCATTTCTATTTTATCACTTTAGATTCTTGGTCTTGTTTTAGAAAAATTAAGGAGTTAAGCATTTAGTGTTACTGCTTTGAAACAGCCAAATAAATAATAATCTGCTATTACTGAATTGCAAAATATGTTCTATGGTTAATGTGAAATGGAGCCATAGTCAACTTAGAACAATGGCTGGAGTATTATGAACAGCAAGAAAAAAATGTTTATAATCCTTTTTCAGTGCTACTAAATGTAAGTCCCAGAAGACAGAAAAATCTTCTGAGACAACAGACTGTAGAAAAGGTATTAGTTCAGGTTCTAATTTTTCTGAGACACTGGGAAAAAGTTTTAAATGACTTTTGGAAAAATCAACAAGAGTAATATTTCAAGTAACTGCATATAAACAACTTGACTTCCTAAATTAGTCACACCCAAAAAAAAAAAATGATTTTTTTTTCATTGAGCTGCCAAAAAAATCTATACTAACCTTGTGTTATAAAAGTTCAAATGCCTCCAAAGTCTGAGCAAGCAAATGATGAAAATTACAAATCTCCTGACATGAGAGGAAATTATAACCTGAGCTCAAGGTCTGTTTTGATTTTTTATTTTCTGCTCATCAAACTCTAAAGCACTTCCTGGCCCCACTGAGGAATCTATGCTGTCAAAAATTCTTACTTGCTCACAGCAAATCTGAAGCTTCCCCCTGCAAGAATTATAGCATAACCTACCTCTGTGGCAAGAAGCTTCACTCAATCTCCTGGCAAGAAGAAAGTGAAAAGACTAAATATGTGTGGACTTAGAACAACTGAAATTTAATACTACCCACCAGGTTACTTCCTCATAAGGATAATTCTCTGCTAAAATACAGAAATACCCAGTAACAACAAATGCAGAATCCAATTTTTTTTTAAAGTGTGGAACAAAAGAGAACCACTCCTCCAAGACAAAATGAGATGGGAAACAACCTTCTTTTTAACAGAATACCAATAGGGCTTCTAAAATGACGGCTTACCTTTCAACTATCACTCTGCACAAGGGAGGTTTATTGAAAGCAACTTTAAACCAGTCCAAGAATGTTCTCTTACAGTATCCCCCACAAGTATATTCAGGGGTGGAAAGGGGCCTTCTACATTCTGATTATCACTTGACATCTTTACCCCTCTTACTTCCAAAGGATTCTAGGAGTAAAGTGGCCTTGCTGAGTCCTCAAGTTTAACACAGCATTCTCTACAACCAACTATATAACAGCAAACCTTAACCTTGCAAGCCTGTGTTTCCATATTTAAAAATCTACCATCCCCATCAAGAAATCCCTGCTAAGATTTATAGATTCTTAGGTTGGACAAATGCAACTGACAAAGCAAGAAGCAAATATCTTCCTACTTCATACCCTGCAAAACTGTGATCAATTGATAACTTGCCATGAGACAAATTCAGCTCCTGGTAAAAGCTGATGAATTACAAATATTTATGTGAAGTCTAAGTTAATACACGAAGAAGCTAAAATCGGTTTTTTTGTGTGTTTTAAAACTTTTTGATTAAAAAAAATCTTAGAAAATCTTCAGAGTCTCTCTTCTTCACAATTGGAACAGGATACTCAAGCATTGTGTGGAGGTTTTGTTTGAAGTCTTCAAGGCCAACTAGGGGGAAAAAAGCGTGCCTTTTCCTACACCCATCCAGGGCAAACTTCGAAATCACTGGAGAAACCAGCATATAGAAAGTTGGCACGAACACACTGCAAGCCTGGGAGAAGTTGTCGCTTAATGAGGGAGGTTCAAGAGACAGCGGGAGACTGGGTGGGAACTGCTATAAAAATAAACACATTGTTGAGTCCACAAAAGTTGTCAGTAAAGATATCTGTGATCTGGGCCTCCCAAAATGCCTTACAGCACCTCGGTGCTCAGCTGATCTGGAAGCATGGAAAGAAATTTCATCTAAGGACATTGTCTCATTATATAGAAAGACATTTTAACTAAAAAGGAAAAAAGAGGAAAGAATCTTCAAAAGTAATGATGCAGTCTTTGTTATTAGACAATCAACATTTAGAGAGTCCAGAGTAGGCATTTTTCAGCTAGAAGTTGTGGAACAGGAGGGCCAGATGTTTTGGTAATCCAAATTACCTCTCAGTTGGAAGGATCTGATTGGCTAATTCACACACTGGTGTTAGTGATTCATGACCATCCAAAGACCTTTCCCTTCCAAGGGTGTATTCACATTGGCTTAGATTCAATAGCAGAAAGAGTCTAGGAGTCAGAAACCTAGGCTGAGAACAGAGCATTACTTGTAACAAGTGGTAATATATATTTAAAAAATCATGAGATCTCTTTGGACCTCTGTCCATCAAGTAGCAAGTGCAATCTTAAGTCCCTATAGCTAAAATAAGTCTGGTATCTGATTCTATGGAGTAAGCACTGCCATCCATGGCAAGTGCATAGGGACCTCCCAAATCACTCAGTGTAAGGCTAAAATTCATGTCCAGTGGGGTGACCCAGCCTGGGAAGCGTTGAGGAGCAGAAGATGATTAGAGTTGGATTCAAACTTTGCCTAGATGATTCAATGGAAACAGTTGACTGATAAAGGTCAGACAACAGAGAGCTCCAGATTGCCGGAATCTCCTGTGAGAGACAGTAAACTAGAGTTCAGATGTCAGCTCAGTCACTCACCAGTAGTACGGCCTTGCATGAGCCACTTCACTGTACTAAGCCTCAGTTTCCTCAATGGGTGTATGATTATCTGACTCACATACAGACAGCACAGTCTTTGTATTGATGATTTTAAAAGTGCACAAATTTGTGCAGTAGATTATAAAGCAGAAATTAAAGTTTCCACATGAAAAGACAGTTAGGAATTTGAAAGAGGTCATCTCAAAAAATAGATTAAAAAAAATTAAGAATCTTAGAAAGAGTTTTTTGAGAACACAACTTCCTAGTTGACTCTTAAGATATAAACACTAAATGTCAATATATGAAACTCCTCTAGGGTCTTCAAGAGAACAGAGAGCAGACATTCAATGGAAATTTCTGCATAACAGAAATATGGACACTCAGTAAATCTGCGTTTTTGTCATACTTATTCCAAGTTCTAGAACCTGCAATTCAGCCAAGAGGATCAAAGAATTTTTTTTACATAAGGAGACAGGACACATGCTGAGAGGTGACGAAGGATGATGTTCAGCAGAGGGACTAGTCCAGTCTGCTGGGTGATCTGGCAGCAGAGGCAAAGAAACCTGAGGTAGAGAAAGATTCTGGCCACAACCATGATTCCCTGTGCTATTAATTAAAGTGAAAGAGAAGGGGAAAGAGGGAAGTTTTTCCTACTCCATATCACCAGGTTAACTAGGAAGAGAAATATTGGACAGCAAAGTTACCTTGACCTAGAGACAGATATGCTGATGTATAGTATGACTGGAAAAGGGGTGCAAACCCCCAAGTAAAGATATTATACTCAAACCAAATTCATTAATTTTGATCAATTCTCCATGAATTCTCAGAGTATAAGAACATCATCCCCGAATTATTGGGTAATAATTCAATTGTAAACATTTCCAAATTACAATAATGTCAGGGCCAAGGAAGAAAAAAATGTTCAGTAGGAGGAAATCAAATGGAAAGATGAATGTGCAAGTAAGACTGTGGCACATAAATTGAAGTTCCTTGCCAACCGAAAGAATTCCCCAGTCAGAAACTCTAGAGATGGCAAAACAGAAAACCAAGAAGTGATAAGATGCTATGTTCAAAGGCCTAAGGAGAAATCTGAGAGGTGGAGTGAGCAAGCTCACTATGGTAGAAGTGGCAGAAGTCCTGAGTCATGAAGTCTCCAGAAGGAATAATTTGGGACTGTGAGCAACACTGAATTACAAGCACAGAGAAAGGTCCTATACTTGACCCAAGTGAAGCCTTTGAGAGCAGTTTAAATAGAGTGTAATGAAGGAAAACAGGCAGGAAATTTGCCAGACTACACAGCCTTTTATAGAGTGTGTGAGTTCTCCAAGCTCAGCGTTTTCTTCTGTTTTGTTACTTGCCTTTGGTGATTTCTTTGCATCCCCCAGAAGGTTCAGTGGACAAGGGAAGATAAAACTGACTGATGGTTTAGGATGGGAATTATTAAAAACACATACCCTGGAATGTTTACATGTTGTGTGGGTCCATTCATGCTTTCTCTGTATCTCATTATCATAACTCATTATCCATTGATTATATTAGGTCTTCAGAACACATATCTCTGTGTGTGATCAAAAAAGAAGTGTGGTGTGTCAAGCTCAGAACCACTGTCCAAGCTCTAGCAGCGACCCAATTAGACTGATAGATAACATTTTCTCAAAACTACTTCATCTATTTGTGGAGCATGGTGTCATATACTTCTAGGAATACAAAATAAAACTAAGTGAAATAAGTGAAAAAGAAGAAATTATTCCCCCTTCTACCTTTCAATTGCAGGGGAGTGTTAAAGGATTTTGTTTTACTCATAAGGCCCAAAAACTGCCATTAGGGAGAAGTACAATGTATGAACACCTACCCCCATCATCAAACTTTCTCCAAAGCATTCCATTTCCAGACAAACTTATTCTCAGTTCCTTTAATTTCTCAAGTCTTCTCACTTCCTATAATTTCTCAGTCAACCAGAGAAGTTACAATGTTCTCAACCTATCAATTTTCAGCCCGCCCCCTTCCCCTGCTACAATTAATCCAATTATGTGTTCATTCTGTCTTTAAAATACATTTTTAAAAAATAAAATAAAATAAGTTTTATTTTTACAGATTAAAAAAATAAAATAAAATAAAATACCTTGGGTGTGTTTTAACTAATTTAGCATCCTTTCATACTCTGATTTTGTACTTTTCTTCTGTCTTGATGTCTAGTAAAAGCATTACCACAAATGAGTAACAGCCCATTTTTCAGTTTGCAAAGTACAATCTCTCACTGGAGACCCTAATAGCTCCGAGGTATACAACGGTACGATGCCACCAATTTCGCAAATGGAGAATCTGATACTTGAAGAGGTAACAACCCTAACTTCACCTACTTAGCAACTGGCAGAACAGAAACCTCCCTCCTCACAGCCTGTGCTTCCTCCCATGGCTCAGCCTGACACACAGCAGCACGGGCGCCATTTTCTCTTGGCTTCAGGGGGAGGACTCAGGAGTTTATTTCTCCTCCTGACTCAGTGGCCACCTCTCCCTTCATTCACCAGCCACTCAGTTGCTCCATCATTAGGTCTCTTAGATTACACTCTAGCTCACGACACTGCTCATTATGACATCATGTATCTCTTGGGTCTTTTTATCTAATGTTTCATGATTTGGTTTTCTTGCCCTAGTTATTAGCAAAATATTCATGGGCACTATTGCTTTTTAATATCTATGTTCTCTATAATGGCTGATACAGAGAAAATCCTCACGAAATTTTTTTCCTGAATTGGGATGAATCTCTTGGGGAACCTAAGAGAATATCTATGTTTAAGAAATTATGTTTCTGTATCACTAATGGTCAAATAAGGAAAATATTTGTTCTAGTGATGATGTGAAGCATAAAAACAGGTAGGGATCAGGGCCCTACTTGTCTTCACAGCCTCAAGGCACCAGAACAAAGTTTCAAAAAACAAAACCATGGCATCTGAGGGTGATTCTCTTTCCCAAATGTTGCTGTTACCTTGATCACCTAAGACTTTCCTGCTCAACTTCACACGGGAGTCCTCCTACCACCACTTTTTGCTCTGTCATTATTTTGTGCATTTCATTTTACACAACTGCTATCCACTTTTTTGGTGGAAATCTTGTCAGTCTGGCTAATTCTTCATTGTATTTGCTAATTCTGAATATCTGAACCTTTCTATGGTGAGCTGTCATGAAGAGAGAGCTTTCTTCATTTATCCATCATTATCCATTCAGAAAGTTTGGCTATTCAGTCCTATATGGTATATTACGATGTTTAAAATTCATAATGTGTTACAAATATGATTTTAATAGTTATCTCATTTTTGTTCAATAAAAACAAATATAAAGAAAAAAGCACTGAAGATTTTATACCAAAATGTGAACTATGATTATTCCATAACAGACTCACGGGTAATATTTATCTTCTCCTTGCTTATATGCCATGTTGGCAATTAACATGCACCGTATGTGTGTTAAACAAAACTTTACTTTTTAAAACTTAAGCAGTAACTAGCAAGAGAACATAAATCTAGCATGTGGTTGATCTCAAAGTATTTGCCTAAAAAGAAATACTTTCTTCCCTCCCTATATTTAATGTTTATTAACATTTTTTTCAAGAACTTTTGCTGGCCTAATAATAAATAACCATGAGTGGAAACTATTCAAGCAAATCTCAAAATCCTGCCTTCCTATCTTTTAACTTCCTTCTTCCCCTTTTAAACTTTAATGCTTAGCAGCCAATTCTCATCACCCTTGCCCCCAATCCGCCACAGCTTTGATTTAGAAGTGTCTTTAGGAATGAGATTTTCCTCAATACTCAGGCAAATCGGTGCCATGTATGCCTAATATTAAATTATTCGCCCAAATAAGCTTCTTCTGGCTTAAATGGGATTCCATGACTTGCACTCTGTTTCAGGAACGGGAGGAAAGGTAAAGAAATTCCTTATCTAAAAGTAAGAAATCACATGCCCTCCTTTTCCTCAGGCCCTCAAGATACCCATACATTACTGGACTCTCAGCTCAAACAACTCAAATCAAATTTTGACTCTGGAGTCAAACTGTTAAGTGGCTGGAATCCTCACGATACCACTTCCTGTGTGACCCTGAGTCAGGTTCTTGAACTTTCTGCATCTGTTCCTTCATCAGTCAAAAGGGAGCTAGCTAATAAGAGCAGCACCCTGAGAGTCACTGGTCTCAGAAGTGAGACAACAAATTAGCTGCTTCTCTGGTGACAGAAGTATCCAGAACAATTTAACGCTAGCATGAACAGCAATGCTAAGCACGTATGACACACAGCCCCTGGGAACATGGATTCTTACATGCGCTTGAGAAGCTACAATTAAAAACAAAGAACCTTCTTGATTTCTGCTTTCTGCCTTTGCTTGAAGGCTTACCCCAGATTCTCACTGCCCAGAAAGTTCCAGGAATTGCTGAGGCAATCTCACTAATAGGCTGCCTAATAGACTGAGCAGACCTCACTAATAGACCACCTCACTGTCAGGGACCACCATCCACTGGCAAAAGGCCCACGTCCCCATGGTGGGATGGAAGAATCTCTTAGGAGCAGACAGTGATGCTGAAGAGGCCTCAGCCCACTCCAGGATTTTGAGGGCAATCTCTGGCTCACCTGCTCCCAATGGAAAGCACACCAGAGAAGTGTTAAATGCAAAGTGAAAATGACTGTACCCCATCTCTGGGACCCTGCCTCTCCCAAGAACACCAAAACTTGAAAGCAAAGTCACTTCAGAGGGAATCCCGAAGCCTTACTTACTCCGCTGACTTACTCACTTTGACAAATACTGTGGTGTCTCTCTTCTCAAGCTGGTTCCTCAGCTCAGAACAGCCAAGGTCCTGGTGTTCCTCCCCAGGCAACTGATTCGTACATAGCTTTGGAATGTTCGTGCGTGTTCACAAAACAAGACAAAATAGCACTCTAGCGCTGGCCGAAACCTTGCTCAACACCCCCCAATCCTGTGACCTATGCAAAAGTGGCTCTAGGTGACTAATCAAGGTGAAAATTCAAGTGCGGCCAGTCTTGGCCACTTGAGTTCCAGGGTGCATCCAGCTGTAGCTGGAAATTCTTGGTCTTACTTGACCAAGCAAGCTCAAGCTCAGAACCTTCTCTTTACCGATGGCTGTAACTAAATCTAAACAAGAAAAACTGTGTCAATCCCCATATTTATAAGGGAACTACTGAGATAATGTTGTCCATTCACTTGCAATCTAATATCTGAAAAATATTAGGTAGTCAAGAGGTGTTTGGTAAATTAAATATTTTTCACTGGTGCTCATCACATTACATGATCAATATTCACACTCACTGATAAGAACAACTTTCTGCCCATTTTGTCCAGCCGGTCAAAGAGGTTGAGATTCAGTCTAACAAGTTAAAACTGCCCTGCAGTTGAAATGAATTAGCAAATGTTCTTGTTGCAACCATTATTTGGCTAGGATACCAGAATCTCCTAACATGTTCAAGAAATGAATGAGCCATGCAAACAGAATCATCATAAATAAGTAACCTGAAAACTATGTTTTTTCCTGTTTACAACCTTTGGGTCAGTTTTTGAAAGATTAAAGATGTCCTCCTTCACATGCAGCTGAGGGGCCTCCCTGGTGGTACAGGGGTTAGTCTCAGTGCTATCAAGCTATCACTAGCCACTGCAGCATGAGTTTGATCCCCAGCCAGACAGCTGAACCACACAGAGCAGCAGACCTCTCCTGTCTCCCCACTGCTCCCCTCAGCAGTGGATTTCAGTGGATCCACCTGTTCTACTCCCCACTCTGTCACTGGTGATTCCTCTCACACCCCACACCTCTGGCCTACACCCCAGTCTTGCATGCATAAATATATAAAAATAAATCTTAAAAAAAAATAAAATGCAGCTTAGCATAAGTGCAGTTAAGTGTTTTTTGGGTGAGTTGTGAAACCTTAACACTAAGTTATATTCCAGAGGAGAAAAAAAAATGAAAAAAAGTTACATTAAGACTCATAGGAAGT
This sequence comes from Talpa occidentalis, assembly GCF_014898055.3. Taxonomy (NCBI): domain Eukaryota; kingdom Metazoa; phylum Chordata; class Mammalia; order Eulipotyphla; family Talpidae; genus Talpa; species Talpa occidentalis. Next base: position 145,717,705 of record NW_023602073.1, on the reverse strand, counting down.
ATTTTGAGTGAACTCTATTTCTTTCCCACCTGACAAGTCTGTATTTCTCTATTTCAGATGGTCAGTATTGATATGTTAATCTGCCTACAAATGGTTAAATATTCTATTCCTCTCTGACATTAGAGATCAGTATACAAGACACCTGAGAATGCTTCAGAATAGTCTGGACAAAAATCACTTCTAACCTGTTCAAATTTGAGAACATCTATGCATTCACTAGAAACATCTATGCATTCAATAGAAATAGATTTCTATTGAGCACTGTGAAGGAGAGGTATATAAAATTAATAAGAAGTTTAAAGAAATTTGAAAATGGATGTTTTATAAAAACTAGAAATATTTTTAGTTTTGCACAGATTAAAAGTATTACCCTCCCACAGTGATGGTTCCCTGCTAAAAGAATGTTGTTCTGCCAGGGGTAATTATGGTAATAGGAATTAGGGTAATTTAAACTCTACTGACAGGAGGATTTAAGAGATTCTTCTGTCTTCTGTTGCAGAGAAACACAAGAATGTACTTCATATCCCTACTCTTATTAAAACAGCTATGCAGGGAGTGCCTGGTGGTGCAAGGGGTTAAGTCTCAGCATGATGAAGCTGTCGCAGCCTCTGCAGCAAGTGTTCGATTCCCGGCCAGGGAGGTGACCCACATGGCGCAGCAGACCTCTCCTGACTCCCCGCTGCTCCCCTCAGCAGTGTATTTCAGTACATCTGCCTGTTCTGCTCCCAACTCTGTCTCTGGTAAATCCTCTCACCCCCCCTGCATCTCTGGCCTGCACCCCAGCTCTTGTATGCATAAAATAAATGAATCTTAAAAAAAAAAAAAAAAAACAGTGATGCAGCTACCTAACTTTATGCATCAGAGGTATCAACAACTATAAATGAATTTTTTAATGACCCAACCCCATTGAGGTGTTTTTATTTGCTACATGCTTAGATTGGAATATTAGATTTTATATTTGAACCTAAGTATCATCACATTGCATCATTTTCCAACTCAGAATGTTTGAGCTTTTCTTTCAACACACAACTTGGGGAATGAAGTGTCCTCCCAAATAGACACTAATGCTTGATATCCAGTAATGACCACATTGGCACAATAATCTGGAATCCCTAGCCTGACTCAGTGTATGAAAGGATGCCCTTTGTATTTACCCAAAGGACACAGAAACATCAATTCCAAAGAGCACCTGCACCCCTATGTTTACAGCAGCACTGTTTACAATAGCTAAGCTTTGGAAACAACCCAAATGCCCAAAAATAGATGACTGGATCAAGAAGATGTGGTCCATATACACCATGGAATATTGCTCAGCATTCAAAAAAGATAAACACATGCAATTTGCAGCAACATGGATGGCGCTGGAAGGGATCATGCTCAGCGAAATAAGCCAAAAAGAAAAAGAAAAATACCAGATGGTCTCACTCATAGCAGGAATCTAGAAAACTTAAATAAGGGACCAGGAAAATGAATAACTATATGAAAGAAAATATCAAAATCAACAAACAACTATGAACCAGAGACACTCTATGGGGGTGGGGGGCGGGGAAAGGAGGGCTTGGGGTCAAAATAAGGGGGTTGCAATTGTACGGGGAATATGAAAATAAAATTTAAATTAAAAAAAATAAAAATCTAATACTCTAAATAAAAATTTTTTAAAATGTCAAAAAAAAAAGGAAAGAATACCCTTTGATACATTTCACAATAGCCTGATTTTCATTCTGTAAATGTATTTCATTGTTCAGTGTCTTTATTCATTCCCATTCAATGATGAAGTGCCTCCACTGTTTGGGGTCCTCACCACAGGTTAAAGTCAGAGAAATGAGTCATGCTGGACTAGACTGCTCGAAGTGCTTACCAGCCACATAGATGAGTTTGTCAAAATGTCCATTACACTAAATGACACCTAAAATGCCCTTCTTTTTCACTCTCATGTATTAGTTTCCTAACAAATGCCACAAACTGAGAGGTTTAAAACAACAGGAATATAATCTCACACAGTCCTGGGGACCAGAAGTCTGTAATGGAGGTGTCAGTGGGGCCATGTTTACATGTAACATGTAACATGTAACATGTAAGGGAGACTCCTCCCTAGACTTTTCCTGGGTTTCTGGTGTTGATCAGCAATTCCTGGGCATTGCTCGGCTTACAGGTCCAGACTCCAATCTCTGCCTTTAGCATGACACGCCAATCTCCCTGCATGTCTCTGCTTTCACAGGACTATCTTCTTACAGGAACATCAGTCATATTGGATTATGCCTCCCTGTGATTTCATCTTAATTTAATGAATTACATCCCCAACTACTCTATTTCCAAGTAAGGTCACAGTCTGAGCTATAGGGGTTAGGGATTCTGCATGTCTTCTGGAGTTTGGGGGGGGAGGGTTACACACAATTCAACCCCCCACATCCCCTACTGCTTTAATCCTTTTCTGCCAGGAAAGCTCTTGTTTGACAATGACTCCTGCGTGGTAAGAAAATGGAGTATGAGCAAAGGCAGAAGGTCCCATAGGTTTAGAGTGGTTATTATTTTCTTCAAAACAACTTTTCTTGACCTCACTTGGTCCACACAGTAAATCATACTGGTTAAGTAATTTTATCTCAATTTTCAGAGAGGAGAAAATGAAGCACACAGATGCGAAATGCCCAGTTCAGCAGCACACAACTGCTATAATTGGGGGCTCTCAGGTCTCCCACCTTTAGGTCTTTGCTGTTTCTTCTAATAAAAAAAAGCCCAGTATCAACCCCGTCCATCTGAATCCACGGACACACCACAGAAACTGGATGTTTTCAAAGTAGAGAGGGTGGGGCTGCAAAAGGGAGACAGGACAGATCCAGGGGGGATGGATCTGCCAAGTGTCTTCACCGGCTCCGGGCTGCCCTGGGGTGGCTCTGAACACCATGAACCTCACTGGCCCACCAGGCCCCTTCCATTCCTGCTGGTCGAGGAGCAGCCCCACCTGAGAGCCACCCGAGAAGTGGCTACGTTGACCACCACATGGTGCAATTGTATCCGCGCACAGCTAGCTCCCAGGAACACTAACGTGAAAACTTCCTTTCCTCTAGCCCTCCAGGAGGAAGTGGAGGGGCATTTCAAAGTAGAAAGGGAATCTGCTCAGACTCACCTTTTGTCTCCCAATTCTTGGCCACAAATCACTGTGTTAGATAAGAAAAAATTCTAATGTAAAACAGCACTGCAGCATGTAGGATGGTTTTGGGCCTTGGGCTCAAAGACACACAAAGATCTGGGTTTGAACCCCATCTCTGCCCCTGCGTAACAGGGCCTGGGTTTTGGGGGGGTTTTGGGGGTGGTTGTAATTTTTTATTGAGGTAATGTTGGTCGTTTGCATTTTGGAAGTATAGGATTCCCCCTCCTTGGGTATTGTTACACACCACCAAAGCACCCACAGTTCACCACCATAGTCCATTGTGCTCGCACCCCACTGTTTTCACCCCTCCACCCTGCCCCTTCCGGATGCCTCAGTTCTGTAGTCAGCTTTCAAGGGTTGGTTTTTGAGTTTGGCTTTATCTACCTGACCCTTTGTTTGATTTTTCCATATTCCACATGTAAGAGACACCATTTATTATTTCTCTTTTTCATTCATTCTTATTTCACTTAGCATGGTGGTTTTATTTTATTTTTTATTTTTTTTTTAAATAGAGGCATGTTTTATTTATTTATTTGTTTGTTTGTTTTGTTTTTGTTCATACAAGCACTGGGTACAGTCAGAAGCGCGGGAGGGTGGGAGAATTCACCAGAGCCAGAGCGGGGAGCAGAGCAGGCAGATGGACGAAGCACACTGCTGAGGGGAGCAGCGGGCGGCAGGAGAGGTCTGCACGCCATGTGGGACCCTGCTCTGGTGGCCGGGGAGCAGCCGGGGATCGAACCGGCGCCGCAGAGGCCGCGGGCAGCTTCGCAACCCAGCGCTCAACCGCTGCGCCACCGGGGAGGCCCTTAGCATGGTGGTTTTAGACCAAGCACTTTACCTCTCTAAGCTTCCGCGACATGGAAATAACACCAGTGCTATTTCCCAGGTTGGGCTGAAAATGACTGAAATTGTTCATATAAAACTAAAAGTAACGGGCCTCCCCTGGTGGGGCAGGCAGTTGAGCGCCGCATTGTGAAGCTGTTCTCAGCCTCTACAGCACCAGTTCGATCCCGGCCGGCCGGCAAGGGTCCCACATGGCACGGCAGACCTCTCCCGTCTCCCCTGCTGCTCCCCTCAGAAGTGTATTTCATCAGTCTGTCTGTTCTGTTCCCCGCTCTGTCTCTGGTGAATCCTCTCACCCTCCCGCGGATCTGGTCTGTACCCCAGTTCTTGTATAAATAAATAAATCTTTAAAAAAAAAAAAACTAAAACTAAAAGTGCTGATTACAGGAGCTGGAATATAGCAAATGTTAAATATTAATGTTTCTGTCATCAATGTCCCGCACATGAAATATTCAGAATGGGCTGGGAACTGTCTACTCCCAGGCCTGTTGTGCTGACCTAGTTCAAGCCACGTTCCATGCTAGATTATTTCGTTTTTACTGCTGTTCATAGGTTGGGTTTTTATTTGATTCATTCTTTGATTTCCAACTTTGCCTTAATTAATTTTCATTGCAGATTTTGTCACTTTTTTAAGTACAGATTTATTAGAAAGGGTCCAACCACATCTTAGTCATCTGGGGATGAGTTTACAATGGTTGACTTCTGGCTTCAGACCACTTTTATGCCAACACCAGGGTCAGTTTGGGAGGCCTGTCTTTGCTCACATTTATTTGTCTTTAGCTTCTTTGCCAACTCTCTCTCCTGCTCATTTCTAAGACAAAGATAGGAGATTCATCCTAACCCTCCCAAATCAAAATACTGGGTTTTTTGAAGTCTCTGATAAGGTCCTCCTCCACAGTGACAGACCAGCGCTGAGAAGAGACAGCCAAGATCCAAACCACAGGAATTATTCCTTACTTCACAGAAATGTTTTCCTGACCTCTCCCCATGTGTACCAACACATGTCAACATTTCCTTAAAAAATTAATTGCTCCTGTGCTGGGAAATCTGAATTTAATTTAAAAATCTTAACTATTGAATTGATTGCTGAACTTGCTAGCAAGTCATCCAATTCAGGCTTAGAGGCAGCTATGAATCATGCAGAGAAAATAATCCATTTTCATGTGATTCTAGAAACGAACTAGACCAGCCAGCCCCAGAGGGACCTTATTTGCTTGTTCTCACTTTAGAGCTGTCACCAATCTTCCTCTCAAATAGGCCTCCTACAAGGATTAAATAAGATAAAGTATGTGTCATTTCTTAGATTGCAATGGTCCACAAACGTTAACTGTAAACTCTAAAACAATTATTTTTACTTTATTTTGGTGGAAGATCACATTTTTGTTCATTTTCATTCAACCTTTACTTTGTTTCAGATCACTGAGGTCATCCAGATATACTCCACTAATAAAACATTTGGAAAAAGCAGTAGGTGAAAAACACAGAGACAAGTAAAACCATCAGCTCAAAAGCCACTATTCACATATCAACACTTTAATATATTTATCTCAGCCTTGCTTCTCTGAATTATTTTCACACAGTTGAAAAAGTTGTTTGCCTGGTTTTCTGCCTGAACATTAAATCATGATAATATTTTTTCAGGAAGATAAATGGATTGATGGTATTCTTTATATAAATATACCACCATATGCTTTACCATCCTGATAGCTTATCTAATCATATTTATTTTTAATAAACTATTTTTTAAATGAATCATGCTCATTTTATGAAATTTAGAAAATATCTAAAAGCATAAGATAAATGATTGGGTAAATTGATAAGTGTGGCTGTAGTGATTTGAAAGTTGAAGAAAATATGTTGATAACTGCATTAAGTGAAGATGCGTGGCAGTCACTGAGCAGTGATATTTCTTCTCCTCACACAACAACCCCAAAAGTTCAGTCTATTATAATCACCACTTTACAGATTTACAAGCCACATAGTCAGCAGTAGGAAGACAGAATTTGAATAGATGTGTCTGACCCCAAACTTATGTTCTCTCCTGACTAAACCACACTACCTACCCTGCCCCTTATCTCTTCCACCATTGCATATATTACCACCACTTCCACCATCACCATCAACATCTTTTTTAACACCACCTCCAGCATCACCTCCACCATCACCTCATCACCTTTTGCAACACCGGGTCCAACTCTACACCACCACCTGTACCTCTATCACCTTCATAATTTCCTGTTCCACCTCCACCACCATATTGCCACTTGGGGGTTTCTTGTCAGCACCTTTCTATACACCCTTTCTTCACTTCACACCTTTATATTCCCCTTCCTTCCTGCTTCACTCTGGCCTCCTCTAACCTCTATTTCCTTATGTGTCTGGGTAATAGAGATAAAGCTAAGCCTAAAGCACAGTATACTCATTCCCTGCCACGCTCATTTTTTGAGCAATCCCAAACATGTATTCATTCAGCCTATGTTTGCAGAGACACACACCATGACAGATACTGCTCTGGGTGCTGGGAGTGTAGTAATTCTCTGTTTACTGGATTTTCTTCAACCCCAAAGAGTTTTCAGGATTTTCTTCACTTAGACGCACCATTCATCATGTTAACCCTCCACCCAAACTGTCAACATTGTGCTTGGGTTAGCAGCTCACACTGCCTGGCCTCCACGATGGGATGGAAAGCAGAAGTGAGCTGCTCTACAAGGATACTCGAGTCAAAAGGAAAGTCTCAGGCAATAAGTTGTGAGGTAATTTCTTATCTCTTATTGCCACAGCAACTACCGCAGGAAAGAACTTCCTATTTCCAAGCTCAGATGATGTGTACTTGCTTAATGCAGCTTGACTGAAATCGTTTCTACGTGGACGCACTCCAGAAGTGACACTTGCTATGTAAACAGAGGGAGGGGAAGAAACTGAAAGATAAATTAAAGAGTTTTAAAGAGAATAATAGTTAATTAAGAAAATAAATGAGAACATCAACAAATACACAAACTGAAGCCTTTCTCCTCCTTGCTTGTGTGATCCAAGCAGAAAGAAACTCATGTTCCTTCTTTGCATTTTCTATGTAAAACGAAAAAGCTTAGAGGAATCAGATTCTTTGTATGGCTAAGCAATGCCTAGGGCAATACTGGGAACACACACAGCCTCCTACAGACCAATAATCAAAGGTGCCTTGGTGGGTTGTAACTCTGCCTCCTAGAATTACATTCTCTTCACAGACACAAGCAAAGGAAAACACATACCCCAGATGCCCACGGTGAAAACATCCAAGGCAACATCACGTAAGTTTTCATTTCATGCAGACAGATTTTGTCAAGTCTGTGACTTTTATCTAGAAGTAAAATCCCCTCCACCTGCTGCCTATGACGGGAGAGACTGCACGAAGAACACACTTTCTAAAAAGAGAGTGACCACAGGTTTTCCCTTAAATGAACTCCTCCAGGTGGAAAAAAAAAGGCAGAATTGTGCTTTTCTAAACCCAGCCCACAGTCTGCAGCCCAAGCAGCTATCAATTCAGCATCCGTTTAAGAGACAGAGAAGCACAGTGAGTACCCAACTCTCTCCTTCAAAGCTCTCCCAGAATTCAAAAGTGCCTTTAGCACTGAACTTCACAGCAGCAGGTTTATGAAGAGCTGAGCAAATGTTCAGCCCCAAGAGCCCCATTCTAGAACTCACTATTCTAAAGATAGAGGTGGCATGTCAATTGCTTTTCCACCTAGATATACGAAGCAATAGCTGCTCCTCCCTTAGCCAAGGAGAGATGTTACTTACATGCAATAAAAAGAGTAAATCCAAGGGCTGGTTCTTTATCCCTGAATCCAGAAAACTCATAACACTCTGCGGCTAAAGGTTCAGGAGTCCACTGTAAGCAACCACACCTCAAAAGACTCAGCGTACACGGCAACTACTAGAAGCAACCAGAGAGTAAAACTCTTTCGAAAGAAGAGGAAGTGCCATCTATATACTTCCCCAATCATTATTGTTCTCCTTCTTGTCACTGAACCCTTTCTAGATTCCCAAATCCAGGCCATAGGGTATGCAAAGAAGGCGATCTCACCTGGCTGGCCTCACTGCTCTGTAAACACTGCTCAGTGTATTCATCTCCAGGAGTCATGTGTGAAACATTCCACGGCTTTGCTTTCCTGCTTGGGAGGCAAAAATGTTCACTTACAGGCAGGGCGGAGGAAGATGCAGCACTACACTCCTTGTGGTTAATTGCGATCCCACTTTGTAATCACCAACCCCCTTTGGGCTCAATCTTCTTTCTACTCTCCCAATAGTTCATAATACTCTACTAAACAGACTGCAGATAATTAGCAAAAGGTGTTTTAGGGAGAAAATAAATTTTAGCCTGCCAGCCTTTTGCAAATACCCATAGAATTCTCTAATATCAAAACTTCTCTCACACGATTGAAAAGAGAAATGTGGGTCTCCCTGGTGGCACAAGGGGTTAAGCACCGCACTATGAAGCAATCCGCAGCCTCTGAAGCACCAGCCTCTCCCTGGTGGCCAGGGAGAAACCCACATGGCGCAGCAGACCTCTCCTGTCTCACCCGCTGCTCCCCTCAGCAGTGTACTTCAGTCGATCTGCCTGTTCTGCTCCCCACTCTGTCTCTGGTGAATCCTCTCTCTCTCTCTCTCTCACACACACACACACACACACACACACCCACATCTCTGGCCTGTGCCCCAGCTCTTGTATGCATAAATAAATCTTTATTAAAAAAGAAAGGAGAAATGGTAGACAAGAAAGTTAAAGATATTTGAAGTCATCACCAAAAAACTTCAGGCTCTCCCATCTCTCCTTTGTGAGACCAGCATTTTGTTTCTCTAGACCTTGGGAAAAGACTACAACCTTGGGGTGACTACACGCCCCACACACCTGGTCCTTGCTATGGCTGCTTAACAGATTCCCGAAACCACCAGCACCTGTGGCTACCTCGTTTCTGTGGGTGATAAATCCAGCCCTGCCTCGCCCCTTCCCTGGCTGTGCATCTTCCTCCCCGAGGCGACGGCCAGGTGAGCGGGGCTTCAACCCCCTCAAGGCTCAGCGGGAGGAGGAATCTTCCAGGCTCGGTGCCCTCCTGGTGGGTAAGATTCAGCTTCTCAGGGGTGTGGCACCAAAGGCCTCTGTGCAGTGCTAGCTGTGGCCCTGATGCCAGGCCCCAAACCCATCCTGTTGCACAGACCCTCCCCAGCCAGCTCCCAGGCCCGCTGGGGGCTTCGTCAGGCCCATCAGGAGCAAGCCAGGGTGGGCGTGAGGAGTGCGGCTCCTAGTTAAATCCTATGTTGGCCTTTCAGGCCCGCCCAAAGGGGACTCCTGGCCTCCTGGGGAAAGCTGCCTTTCCACCCCAGACAGCCCGAGCACCGAGGAATCGGGAGGGATTGCAGGGGAGGCTCTGGGCACCTCAGCCAGCCATGCTGTCCCCCACATTTACATCACGAGTCCCCTGCGCCCCCATTCCTTGGGTGATGCTCCTGCCCAGGTGCTTCTGCGGAAGCCCCTTGTGAAGGGTGGAGGGGGAGCCTTGGCAAGACTTTTTCCACTCCTCAGGATTTTTCCGTTTCCAGCCGCCCCACACATACCTTGCTGTCCTGAGGGCAGGCGGCCATCCCAGGCCCGGGGGGTCCATTGTCAGTTCTCGCAGATGCATACAGGAGCCTTCGGGAAATTTTGTATTCCTATAATGCTGAGCTGGGACCATCCACAGAGTCAGGCAGACAAAGCAAGAGACTCCAACCCTAGGAGAGAGGCAGAACAGCAGCCACTCCACTGCCTCCCCCAGTTGCACTGTGAAGCCCCACAGCCACACAGCTACACATTGTTGCAAATGCAAGGCCCATCTATTGTTTGCTAGATATTCCAATGGTAGAAAACAGCATTTCTTAGTATGGGCTGTTGTGTGAAACGTAGAAAATAGCCTGATTTATTCATTTTCCTTACACCTTAAAATGGCTGAAGACTTTGGAGCTCCCTCCACCAGCTCACTAGGTTTTGGGGGGTGGGCAGTGACAAACAGGTGTCAGGACTTCTTCCTGCTTTAGACACTTGCTTAGGTCTTCACAAGAAGTGATTGCAGGCCTAACACTTTTCTTTAGGGCTAATTATCCTCAGCTGCTCCACACAGGACTGCTCAGCAGCCCATTGCACACCTTCAGCCTCAGAGCAACCCAAGGCTAACCTTTACCCAGAACGTTTATGGTGTCATCCTAAGCATCCATCCATTAGGGGACAGAAATCCCCAGCACCTCCTCCTTTCTCTTCTCCCCCCTCCCTGGATCTATTCCTCTGAAGAATGACCAAGCAGAGCATCCTTGCCTGTATGCCCCGGACCCTTGTGGTTCAAAAGTAAACCACTCCCATCAGCTTCCTTTGTAAGATGAACTGCTCAGAGCAGAGCAAGGAGGAAGTGTGTTCCCTGGTCTGCAACAACAGAGTCAAGGAGGAAATGTCCTCCTGGGTAGACAAATAAAGTCTTCAGCTGGCCATAGATCTTTCTAATTTGAAAATGTGCTGACAATCCAGACTGAAACCAATGCAACTAGATTTGTAGCTTAACTGGCAAAAGATTGAGAGCAACCTTTTCAAAAGCAAAGGGGAAGCGCTCTGGGTGGTATGTTTCATGTCTGCTTTTTCTGAAGTTCTTTAACTTACAGATTAAACATAACCAGACTCACTAACCAAATGTCAGTAAAAAACGATGAAAATAATGCTTTGGGGGAGCAGAGAAAAAGCACATAAATAGAGCAAAGTCACTATTTGAGGTAAATTATTACTTTGGAGGAATAAAAAATACTTTGAAAGCTAGGTCAGTCCCTGGAGTCAGATTTCCTCACATTTTCTTTACACTCACTTCACAAAGAAATAAAAATTAAACTAGATCCGTGGAGGAAGGAAAGGATTAAAGGAAGATGCTGTAAATTTTGACCAGGAGTAAAATGGAAGTTCTCTCTATGGCTTCTTGTTCGCACAAACTTCTGTTTCTGTAAACTGCTGCCTCATTTTCCCTCTTTCAAGTTGTCTGCTTTAGATAGCATCCACAATTAACAGATGAGATGAAAGATATTGAATGATATCAATATTAGGTGCTTCTTTCTCATCAGGCTTTCAGATGACACCATCAAAGACATTCTCAAGGGCATGAAATTTATAATTATGGAGTCAGGATTAGAAACACTGATATTCTCAGAAGGTACATCTCCTGATCTTTAGAAGTGGAATAATCCTCAAAGTGGCTGAACTTCCAGTTTCAGATGGTGGACTGAACATGTAAAAGGGTGGTCCCCAGGAAAAAGGGAGGTCCAGGTTCCCTGCCCCACCCAAGGGAGGGCAGAGCTGAGCAGGGGTGGAGAAGATGAACAGAAGACTGGAGAAAGAGCAAGAGGGATGGAGAGAAGAAGGCCTGGAGGAGGTACGTGGAGCAGAGGGACATGTGAAGAAGCTGCACTTGCATCTTGGCCTTGGACTGGGTGAAACAGTCATGGGTGAGAGACCCGTGGGGAGGTTGACAGTGGCAGCGTTGACATTGATTTTGATTTTGCTCTTTTCTTTCCAGACTAGACTGGCTATTTCTGAACTTTTTCTATGGGTCCCCACCAAAAGGTGCTATAGACTTGCGGCAAGCTTTCAGGTCTCAGAGGCCCTGCTTTGGACCAACCCTGTTTAGATGGGCATTCACCCATTCGGAGATGGGTAACTTCGGGTGCTTGATTTGGAAACTTTATTCTTTGTCTTTTCTTTGTTGCACACGATTGTATTAAAGTTCCTTTCCAATAAAGGTCTTATATGTTTTGTCTTGATGCAGCTGGTGGCAGAAACTATTTCCAACAGACAGGTTTGGGGGTTCTGAGTATCCCTCTCCCTGTCCTGTAACAAACACAGATCCTTTTTGCCCCATTCTCTCCCTTCCAAGGCCACGCAAAGTTATAAGAAAAGTATTGGAAATCTATAAATCCAGAATAACAAAAATAAAATTAGAGGACAGCATTAGAGCTTGAGAGATCACAACACATTTCTAGAAGATTTTTAGAAGACAAGATGGCAGAGGGGTGGTGAGAGATGAAGGAGCAGGAAATGACAGCACCCTGTCAGTAAGAAAGACGCTGCGGTGGAGAGACTGGGCAGCTGTGCTGCAGAATCCCTGAGAGGATTAAGGGATATTATACAATCTAAGTAATGGGACTAAAAATAGGAAGATTTATGGAAAGTATGAAAGAAACTATCCCTGATCCCACACCCCCCTTTCAAAGACAACAGCCAAGCTCTACATAGCAAGCACACAACCTGGGGCACAGTCATTTCACCCCATCCCGAAATGTGTTATAGAGGATTCTTGTCTATAACACATAGACAAGTGTGTTTCATGTCTATAACACATGAAAGCATGCAGAGAATACAGGCAAGTATGTGAACATGGGCACCCCAGAGTAAGAACTCACTGGCATGAGAACATCTCAGGGTGGACTGGGATATAACAGCATCTCCCTGGAATGTTGTAAAAAAGAGGGGAGATGACCTTTCTAATCAGTATCCTTGCAAGAATTCATGAGTAGCCATAAAAAAAAGTACTGGGGACTGAGAAAGTTCATCCGAGAACAAGAAAGACCCTTTGGATATTACAAGTATCACCGCTAAATAAAGATTTTAGTGGTGAGGTCAATGACAAAATCAGGGAATCTTTTGGAAAATACTATTCTGTTTTCTTAGCAAAGATATAAAATCAAAGATTCCTTTAAATGAAGTCCATGTGTATTTAGATTAAAGGTCCTCAATGAGTGCCAGGATGAAAAAGTTCAAGTTACTATAAAATTTCCAAACAACAAAGACAAAAAGGAAATCGAAAATCTGCCCCAAAAAAGAGGAAACAATTCTCTTCCACAAAACAAGGAACTGGGGGGCAAGTCAACAAGACCTGCAAAGTGCTACAGTACTTTAATTCCATCTAGAATTCTATATTCATCCATTCGGCAAGTACTTGGAAGCCCGTTGCAAGAACCCTGGGTATGGTGAGGATTAACAATAAGCAAACTCTGCTCCCGGGAGCTGTTGGTTCTCGTGCTCCGCTCAAGATGGCAGATCCCTCATGAAATCCTCTGGGTCGTCACAAGTGCAAAGGAGGAAAAAATAAAGCAGTAAGGCAAGTACAGAGTTGAGGAGGAAAATTAGGCTAAAAATTAGAGGAGGTGGCCAGGGAATGCCTCCCAGAAAGTGACCTCTGGGTAATCATCTGCAGAAGTTCAGTGAACCTGAGGACATCTAAGGAAGGAGGGTGAAGGCAGAGGGAACAGCAAATGCGAACGGCCCTGGGCCCCCAGAGCCAGACTGGTGCAAGGAGGCAGTCAGGCTGGAGCAGAGGAGAATCGGTAGGAGGGGAAGGGTCATCCAGTGTCATGATTAGGTTACACAGGGTCAAGGTAAGAACTTGGGTTGTTGACCAACCCAACCCTTGGGTTGTGTGTCAGGAAAACTTCTTTTGATTTTTCTAAAATGTGAAAAACTATCTTGACTTATGAGCTGTACAAAAAAATCAGAGAGCAAGCCAGATTTGACCCTGTATTAAGAACACATTTTCTTCAAGGAGACTGGTATCCTTCTAGACAACTCGCTCCACATCTTGGTGGCTGCTCTTGGTGGAGATTCCACCTTCCTCTACGGCAGCAAGACAGTGGCCAAAAGAAGAGGAAAAGTCAAAAAGAGAATTGGGGAAGAGGAAAGAGAGGTGTGAGGTGCTGACTATGTGGGGAGTCATGAGATGCCATGTAGGGAAGAAACAGAGGTATAAGCTTACTATTTACAAAGGCACCCACATACCTGACAGGAGCACTCAAAATGGAGATTAGGTGACAATGAGAGGAGGATGGAGATGAGGGATTTCTCCAGTGAGCCAAACCTCATCTGGTTTTCTGAGCTCAATAGGTAATGTCTACAACTGATGCAAAAGAACATGTCTGTGGACTAGGGAAACCGCAAGAAGGGTTAGAAATAGGAGCTGAGTGGGGAGCCTGTGATCCATTCCTGTGGAGAGGACTAAGCTGAAGCCCAGAGCTTCTCCTTACTGCCCCTTCTCTCTCTCCTTCCAACTCCCAAAATTCAGCCCACAAGACACTTCCTCAGGGAAGCTTCCCCTCAGCCTCAGCTGCTCCTTCTTTACGTTCTATATATCTTGAGGCTACATTATCATATTTTATTTATTATGGTTAAAATAAATAATTATAAATAATTGCAATACATGTAAGCACAGGTGACATGTAGTTTCTCAAACCCCTATCCCTGGAAGGGCCCTGGGCTTGTTTTCATGCTCTGGTGTCTTCCTTTTGAAATTCTTAATCCATGAGCCAGGGCTCCATAGAATCATTTTGACAGGGACTTCATTTTTGTTTTTTAAACTCTAAACCTTAATGTATAATGTAGTGTACATTGTGGTCAAGTAATATTAGTTGAATTAATTATATTTTCTACTATTAAAGACCAGATGCAAAAGCTCTCTCCCTCGTATTTTTTTAATTTTTATTTTATTTTAATTTTTTATTTTTTTACATCATTGTTCATTTTTTTATATTTTATTTTATTTTATATAATTCTTACATCGTTTTTCATTTTTGCACAATGTAGGCATTTTCATTTTGGTTATATTCCCCATACAATACCCACCCCCTTATAAGAGAAACCCCACCAACTGGGAGAACATTTTTGCACACAACACTAATGATAAAGGACTGATCACAAAAATCTACAAAGAGCTGATGAGACTCAACAAAAACAAAGTAAATAATCCAGTCAAAAAATGGGCAGAAGATCTAAAAAGAAACTTCTGCAAAGAGAAAATGCAAAAGGCCAACAGGCATATGAAAAAAATGTTCAACATCACTTATAATCAGGGAAATGCAAATCAAAATTACAATGAGATCCCTCTTCTCTCTGCTCCTCCTTCCACTCAGCCCTCCTACCCCTCAGGCAATGCTTAATTAGGAAAATCAACAATTCCATTCTAATACATTTAGGGTATTCTGCTTACCATCAAAAAGCCCCATCTTAGTCTCACCTAATAGGTTGTTTTAGCAGCCAAATATAGTCCTAACCCTGAGAATTCCAAAGTTTTAAAATACCCATTCCTGTTCCTATAAATGACAAGGTAATTGGAGCAATTTTAGTCAGGATTGTCTCTTAACAGCGACCTACTAACAAATTCCTTGGAGCCTGCAAGCACTGTTGCTTGAGAACCATGTCTCACCATTTCTGAATGAGTCTTCCTCAAAGTAACAGGAAGACCTCCCACAGGGCAGACACCCCATCTCTGCCTTTCTTCCCTCTCTAGGTCTTGAGGACAGGGCTGAGCCAAGATCTGGAGGTGAAGCCAGGGCTCAAGCAAAGCAGACCTTGGACGCGCAGGGCTCTCATGTCAACCCCACAAAGGCCCCTCCCAAAATGCCCCCTCGGAGCACACGCAGCAGAGTCCTGCTCAGCACACTTCCCCGTGTCCACACTGTGCAGCATTGATTGTCCTTTTGTTGCAGGGCAGGGAGAGGGGCACCTCAGACCCCGCCAACCTGCCTGTTCTAAATAGGCTCTGCCATCCGCCACATCTACACAAAACATATGAGACTTTAATGGGAAGGAACTTTAATATAATTAAGAAACAATACAGGAAAGACAAAGAATATAGTTTCTAAATCAAGCACCCAATGTTACCCGTCCCCTCGTGGGGAAAAGTCCACCCAAGCTGGACTGGCCCAGAGCAAGCTCCCAAAGCTGCCACAAGTCCAAAGCATCTTCCAGTGGAGAACCACAGAAAAGCATCAGAAACAACCAGTCTAGAAGGAAAAGAGCAAAATCAAAATCAAGACAAAAAATGCCGTTGTCACCTCCCCATGGGTCTCTCACCCGCATCTGTGTCACCCCGTCCACGACCACAAGGCAGGTACAGTTTCTTCACGTGTCTCTTGGCTCCATGCGCCTCCTCCAGGTCTCCTTCTGGCTCCATCCTGCTTCCTTCCTTCCTCAGTCTCCTCTGCAGCTTCTTCTCTCCCTGCTCAGCTCCACCCCCACTTGGGTGGGGCAGGAAACCTGGAACCTCCCCCTTTCCTGGGGACCCCCATTGCACTTTGGCTTGGCTCAGAGAGACGCTTGGCCCCAGTGGGCCTTCTGGGCTCTGGGTGCTGTCCTCCATCAGCAGGCGCCCGGCAACCTGTGAAGAGCAATCAGGGAAGAAAGATGAGAGAGTAGAAGATCAAAAGATTGGAAACACAGGCAGTGGGGTAGATGCTGAAAATGTCTTAAAATACCTACCTGCCAGGGGGCCTCCCTGGGGGCCTAGGGGTTAAGTCAGCGCTGTGACCACGGCAGCCTCAGTTTGGTGCTGGCCAGGGAGCTGGCCCACACGGCGCAGCAGAACTTGCTTACTGATCTATCTCACGCTGCAGCAAACAGTACGCATGCCATAAATATTTGTGGAAAGGTGAAGGAGAGATGGATGGAAAAGTGAAAAAATAGGGTACGTGGGTGGATTGGTTTCCTATTGCTTTTTAACAAGACACACATTTGATGACTTAAAGTATCCTAGATGTATTATTATCCAATAGTTCTAGAAGCCAAAAGTCCAAAATGGGTGGGCAGGGCTGTGCTCCTTCTGGAAGTTCACAGGGATGATCCCTCTCCCGGAAGAGCCTCCAGAATTCTTTGGCCCAGGCCCCACATCCCTACAAGCTCTACTTCACAGCGCCTGGCAGACCTACCTACCACTTCTTAAAGGATCCTGTAATTGTACCGCAATTAACAGATAACCCCAAATCACCCCATTCAAGAGCCTTAACTTAATCACATCTGCAAAATCCCTTTGTGGATAAAATAACACAGTCACAGGTCCCACAGATTAAAAGGGTAGACTTTTTTTTAGGGGGGGACATTACACCAACCAACAGTCTGCTGTCCTAGGCTTTTCCCCTCACCCTGATCCTAATAACTTGCACACCCGAGGTCTCATCCAGAACAAGAGCTGTGATAATGTTCTCCAAATCCCTTGCTCAGCTAATGACACTAATTGAGCCACAGCAGAACTCAATTAGATTTTCCAGATTCGTATCTATCCTCAAGAATAAATCCCAAATTTTATCACCTGAACCTGATATTATCAAACCCAAGCCCTCATTCTGCCAGCAGGTCTCATCTCGGCAGATGCGAATCACCCCCCAAGACCCTCACCTCCAAGGGCATCTCCCCAAGCCGTCCTGAGGCTCTGAGCTCCTTTCTAAAGAGGCACAGCCTTAGGAGCTGCACACCGCACCCCAAGAATTAGTTCCTGAAATTTGTATTGAACAGAAATGGTGAAAATAAATACTGATTTGGAAAAAAAATATTCAGAAAACCAGAACTTATCAGAACTTATCTGCTACTATAGTCCTTATTAGTGAAGGGTCATGGTAGGGGCAGGAAGACCACAGTGCAGGTTTTCTGATCCAGCAGACCAGGTAAAGGAGGAGTCAGAGTCCTAGAGCCCTCAGTGAGTTTTCAGGCTTTTATTGGGGTTCACCAGGCATATGGCAGGCAGGGGTGCTGGGGGGCCGGGAGGCTGGCAGTGCTCCCAGCCCCCAGCACATCCTCACTCTATGGGCTCTTGGGTCTTCTCTGGGCTTCTGCTTCTCTTGCTTCTCGCTCAGTTTCTGCTCAGCTTCTCCTGCTCTTGTCAGTTGGCTTTTCTCCTCCACCTGGCTGCTGGGCATACACAGGTTGCTTTTGGCCATCAAGGCCCACTGGCCACCCCCACATTCCCATCACCTGGGGTGTACAAACAATAGCATTCTCCCCCAGGGTCCCAAAACAACATTAACCTGCCAAAATTCCTCCACTTTCTGGCGGGATTGTCAGTCCAATTTCATCAGCCCAAGTCCATTAATCCAAGTCCATTGGCCTCTCCCTGCATCAGCACTGGCGAGCTCCAAATCGTGGTCCTCTCCTCCCCAACGATTCTGCTGCCTCAGGGGTCATTGGCTGGTCCTCTCAGGTGTCTCCTTCACGCAAGGTCTCGTCCCGCAGCTCCCGGATCTCGTCCATCTCCTGTGCCTCCATGACGCCTCCAGCGTCGTCACAGGCAAACAGTCTGTTACTCCTTAGTCCCTCCAGGTCTTCGGAGGGCTCCATTCTGGTCTGCATGGATCATCTTGCTGACTTACGCCAATTGTAAGGGCAGGACTGACACGGAGCAGGTTTTCTGATCCCATGCAGACCGGGTAAAGAAGGAGTCAGATTCCTCAGTGGCTTTTTGCAGGTTTTTTATTGGGGTTCACCAGGCATATGGCAGGCAGGGGTGCTGGGGGGCCAGGGGGCTGGCAGGCCTCCCAGCCCCCAGCAGGTCTTCGCTCTGGGTTCTCCGGCCTTCTCTCAGCTTCTGCTTCTCTTGCTTCTGTTCGTTCTTGGCTTCTCTCTCGGCTTCTCTTTCGGCTTCTACTGGCGGCCCCATGACACGGCCCTTAAAAGCCCAGTCTCAGCCCAGGTGAATCCCATCTACACATGCCCACAGCCTACTCCAGGTGCCCGCCATCAGGCATGCATTCAGGACCGCAGGGATCCATCATCTATCCTGATGGCGGGAGGGCAGAAAGCCTGACATTTTTCCTTACCCAGTCATTTTGGTTGGAATTCACCTGTTTCTACTACATTTCAGTTTATAAAGAAGCCCTTGTGTCAATAAATTGCTGTGTAAATCGGATGAGTAGACACCACTTAATTATAATATTAGATTTCTAAACTTCAGAAGGTAAATCACACCGATTTGTGGCTGCTCAGCCCGGACTATACTGATCACTGCCACCAAGTGGCAAATGCTGTCACTGGAAGGGAAAGTGGAGGGGGCATGGCTGCCTCTCCCCTGCGGCTTCAGATGCAAAGGGAGGAACATGAACTTGGTCTCAGGCCTTCATTGCCCACATTGGAGCGGAGGTTTCAAACAGCCTTTAGCAGGATGCTTCACATCAAAGCAGGAAAAAAAGAGGTAAAAATACTTGTGAGCATCACATAGAAATTTTTTTTTCCCTTCTGCTTTCCTTCCCACATTCAACTTTGCAAAATACAATTAACACCTTATATACTGGTCATTCAAGGGCATATATCAATCTGGAAAATTATTTTCAGGGTACCTCCAGCTTATGTCTGTAAGTATTAAAACTTATTTTATAAATAAGCCATAGTGTGGGGTATGTATACACTGCCTGCAACAGAAGTGAGAACAAATAATGTTCTCGTGTGTCCTGGTGCAGCCGTGGAAATCAGTACCTGGAGGAAGTCTGGCTTCTCTCATGTCAGGGTTGAATTCATCACATTCTGGATTCAGACCCACACTGAAGGCACCAAAGCTCCCCTTTTGTTCCTGCCTTGGGGATTACTCGCCACAGGGATCTGACTCACCCTAGCCAAGTCTCTCTCTCTCTGTCTCTCTCTCTTTCACACACACACACACACACACACACACACATGCACACGCACACACAACTTGAAAGTAAATGCAAGAATTTTTTGAGATAAGAAATATACCACGTTATGTAGTCACCACTCTTTCTGCAGCTGTATTAGGGGTTTGGGGCAGGGCAGGACAAAAGCGGGGGAGACACAGGATGTCGCTGACAGAGAGGGAGAGAGAAGTCCCACAGCATTCCTGCTCCTGTCCTAGTTCATGGAGTTTTGCAATATGTCCCTGTTGACTGAGCTCTCTTCCTGGATGAGCTAAAAACTATGTGAAAAAAATAATATTTTTTTGTTTTTAAATTTGGAGCAGTTGAGAATTTTTTGACATTGTTTACGTTTTTGCAATTCATTTCTAGTTTCATTACCAACGTGTAAGAGAAAGTAAACTGCATCGTTTATGCTGTGTAAGAGTTGACGTTCTTACTGTCCAAGAAAAATAATTAATGTTTGTAAACGTTCGATGGACACATAAAAAAAGTTCAACTCTCTGTTGTAAATAATTTATATCTAGTAACTCAACTTTTAAAATTCTGTCACTACTCTCAACTTAATCCTGACTTACTTTGTATATTTGATCTGCCAAGTCTGAGGAGGTATGTTAACTCCTGTGGCATTTGGGTAGTTGTCATTTTCAACTGACATTTCCAAGAGAAGTTGGTTTATATGTTTTAAGGTCATGCACTTGGGCTCATGGCGGTTTCTGATGATGACATCTTCCTTGCAGATTTTTTTTTCTAAAATGACGCTTTCTTATACAAAGCTTTTGAAATGTATCTTATCTAAAAAATAATCTTGCCACTTCCTATTTTCTTGTGCTTGCAGGACTAATCTTTGGCCATTTTTAAACACATCTGAACAACTTTATTTTTGGAGGTTTTTTTTGGTTTGTCGTAGTTTGGTTTTCTATGAAACATGCTTTAAGACTTCGCATCTGCTTGTGTTTTTTAAAATTGCTCCAGTGCTGCGAGCAGGCTGGCTTCGTTCGTTCTGGGTGTTTGGGCTGCTTTGCTGAGCCAGAGCCCAGGGCAAGAGCATGTGACAGACCCCGGCCAATCAGAAAATTCTAGATGATCCGAGCTGACCCAATCAATGATGCAAGCTGACCCAATCAACGTGAAGCCAGAG
Organism: Talpa occidentalis; assembly: GCF_014898055.3. NCBI lineage: Eukaryota > Metazoa > Chordata > Mammalia > Eulipotyphla > Talpidae > Talpa > Talpa occidentalis. The sequence continues at coordinate 145,697,129 of NW_023602073.1, read as the reverse complement.
TTTGTGCAAGAGCTTTTGGGAAAAGAATCACTTTCATGCTGATCTTAGACTTGTGAGGATGTGAGGTTAGAGCTGCTAAGGCCACCTGGATAGACTGAAAATGAAACTAACACAATAGAAAAAAATTAGTAGGGAGATAAAAACAGAGGTTTTGTTTAAGCCCCAGAGGTTTTGTTCAAGCCACTGAATTCAACTACATTTGGACATAAGTCTACCTCTAGGCCTTGCATAGTCCACAGAACTTCCTATGATGGTGGAAATATGTATCCAATAACTGCAGTCACTAGCCATACTGTGGCTGTTGTAACTAATAGATGGGGAAATGCAAGCAAAGATTAAGCATCCTGACTAAACTCACAGAATTAGTGAAAGAGCCAAAACTGGTAGTCAAGTCTCCTAGAGGTTATTCCTGTGCTTTGAATACATGAGCTGAGAGTTGAGTGATTAGTAAACACTAATCTAAGTGATTAGTAAACACTAAAGTCTGTATTTGATGTGTGGATTGGTGACCGTATCTCTTCTGTTTTTCATTCCTTATGTCCACTGACATCAAATATACATAACAGCCTTTGTGGCTAAATTATCTCTAATTATGCCAAATATAAACAAGTTGTCCCTATTATATTTCCATCTACAAAAATGGTGTGCCAATTGTTGCTTAACATATACTTAAGTGTGTTGTTTAGAAAACTTTGAATGACTCTGATTACATAGTCTAGTTCCTAGTTTACATCAAATATGTATTCTGACTTTTAAAATTACAGAATGGAAAATGTGATCTTTCGGGGGGAAACAGAAGAGCCTTTCTGAGCTACTCGCAAGCGTCTGATGTGAAGAGCCAATGCTACAGAACATTGCATAACCAGCCACCTTGTATGATATCTACTGACAGGAATAGAGTCAAAGAGCAGCAACATGGCGCATTTTCCCCTTTGTGCAGGCAATGGCCATTCTCTCTTGCCTCTTTGCCTTTCTCTTGTTTGGATCTATTTAGAGATTTTTTTTTTATATTTATAATAATAGTTTGGCATATTTGGGTTATGATTATTGGTAAAATACCAGATCTCAGTTTTGGTTGAGGCACAGCTAGTAACTCAGGTAATTTCTGAAAATTTGAGGAAGTTTCTGAAGCTCCAAATATTCACCTGTCATCTCTCAATGGTTATATTATTTCTTCTTCAACTGTGTCCTATAGGGTTACCGAGAAGACAGGAAATCCTAGTAGCAGCAAAAATTGAAATAAATGAAGCAAAGAGAGTTTCTTTTTCTTTCTTCTTTTTTCACATGACATTTCTGATTTAAATTTGTGCAGACCCAAGTAAAAAAGACTCTTCCATGTTGATAATAATAAGAGGTGTAGGAGGGGGATTGAGAATCGGAACCAAGCAAGTCAGGCTTAGGGCCTGTGCTGCATCACCCAGATGGAGAGGAGAAACACAGACCCCAGAGACGGGGCGGCTGGACAGGCCACCTGCTTCTGCAAGCCAGGCAAGTAACCCCCGGGGTGTACAGTTATCCAACAGGTAATTAGCCAGTTATCCAACTGGTAATTTCTATTGTGAACTTTCATTAGAAAATTTCCTCCTTTTGGGCCTCCCTCGTGGCACAAGGGGTTAAGCACAGCACTAGGATGCTATCCACAGCCTCTGCAATAAGAGTTCAATCCTGAGTCTGCCAGGGAGCTACCCACATGGTGCAGCAGACTTTGCCTATCTCCCCACTGCTGCCCTCAGCAGTGTATTTTAGTTGGTCTGTCTGTTCTGTTCCCTACTCTGTCTCTGGTGAGTCCTCTCACTCCCTGCACCTCTGGCCTATAGCCCAATTCTTGCCTGCATAAATAAATAAATCTTATAAAAAAAAAAAAAAGGAAACTTCCTCCTTTTATCATCGGTGCCCAGGCTATTGGACAATCTAAGCCTGTGTTCCTATAAATTTGACTGTTGATCTAAAATCAGCATTTGGGAGCCTCCCCAGTGGCCCAGGTGGTTGAGTGCAGCACTGTGGAGCCATCTGCCACCTCTGCAGCACAGGTGTGATTCCCAGCCAGCCAGGGAGATTCCCACAGGGCGTAGTAGACCTCTCCTGTCTCGCCTGCTGCTCCCCTCAGCAGTGTCTTTGGTCCATCTACCTGTTCTGCTCCCCCACTCTGTCTCTGGTGAATCCTCTCATCCTCCTGCCCCTCTGGCCTGTACCCTAGCTATTATATAAATAAAAAAATAAATAAAATATAACAAAAATCTGTTTTAAAAATCTTTAAAAAAGCAAACATTTATTTAAAAATAATAAAATAAAATAAAATAAAAAAAGCATGGTGGGGGGAGAAAATACCAGGACATCTTCTTGAAGACTCAGGGTTTTATTTATTTATTTATATTAATTTTTTTTTTTAATTTTTCACATCATTGTTTGTTTTTAAACAATATTTGCTTCCCCCACCCCTCAGGTGCAGTTCCCATAGAGTTTCCTTCCCCAATGCCCCCGTGCACCGTCACCTCAGTCCCCTGGGCTCCTCCCTCCCGCCCTCTGATTCCTCTCCCTCCTCCTCCCCTGCAGGATGTCTTGGGTTTATAATTGTCTGTTTTTGCTTTGTTGTGTTTTGTACTGTTATTATTTTTTTACACTGATATAAGACTCAGGGTTTTAACCTTGCATGATCCCTGGGCTGTGCTACTCAGATGTCCTTCCAGGCATTGAGGAGAGAGGAAGAAGGAACCAGGCAAATGATTAACTCCCCAAAACACAGGGATCATCCCTGAGCAGATTCCAACAGCTGTTCTCACCAAAGGGTGTGTGAGCTCTCAGGTCTGAGTGTCAACAGCAGATAATCCTCATCAGGGTGGCCCAAGCATCTCTTTCTGGAATCTGCACATCCTGCTCCTGACAGTTTACACAGACACTCTCCCAGGCCCTGCGAGAAGGGAATAAAACCGAAACCCTGACTCTGCTTGAAAGACTGAGTCCAGGGCCTCCCTGGTGGTGCAAGGGATTAAGAAGCAACCTATAAAGCTATCTGTAGCCACTGCAGAACAAGTTCGATCCCAGACAGGGAGTACCCATATGGCACAGCAGACCTCTCCTGTCTCGCCTGCTGCTCCCCTCAGCAGTGTATTTCAGTCAGTCTGCCTGTTCTGTTCCCCACTCTGTCTCTGGTGAATCCTCTCACCGCCCCCACACCTCAGTACCCCAGTTCTTGTATGCATAAATAAATAAATCTTTTAAAAGAAAGAAAGAAAAACAGACCATGCCTGGGAGCAAAGTGCATTGTGGGATAAGGAACATAAAGTTGAATGCAGAATTTATGGTATCATCTCAAGTCTCACCACATTTTTGAAAATAAAAGTAAAGAAGAAAATGCTGTTGGGGTCATATTTGAACTCGAGAAAGAAAATAATTGGCAGAGAAATCATGTCAGAGATTAATCAACCTAATAAAACTTTACTAGTAATCATAGCTTCCTTGCAAATAAACTTCAAAATTTATATTAGAATGGCCAGAAAACGGCGGTTCTGCTCCTAGCCGCTTACAGGAGACGCATCAAGCAGCCCACTTCTGTGGATCCACCAGACCTTCAAGGCCGCCACACCTCCGTGGGCCTGCGCAGACTCGGCAGCTGTGTCCCTGCTGCCCTGAAGGAAAGTGGAGTTCTCTGAGAGCTCCTGTTTACTCTGCATGCGGAGCGCCAAGATGTTAGAAGTTCTGCAAACAGAACTGCTTCCCAGAACTGACTCCTGCTCTCTAAGGACATACTGGCTTGTGCACATGTTCCCTACTAGCCAGAAAAGCTTGTTTTCAGCAGTAAGTTATTAATCTGTATAAGCAAAAACACAATTGCACGCTATTTTTCTGTTCCTTTGTTCCTATGTTTAATAAGAGCTTGGGCTGGGCGACTGGAAGGCACAGCTGCTCTAGATGGCTCTCCCCAGCCTCCCTCTGCTGCAAATTCATTGAGACTCCGAGTCTTCCTTAACAGCAGAGAACTTCATCGGCTGTCCTGACTGCAGCACCGCTGCCCCTGCCTCCGACACCCCCTGCGAGGAGCACTGGCCGTCAGGCTTGGCCCAGCATCTCCAGGAGCTGGCCCTGCCTCTGGTTCTCGGTGCTGTTGCATCCGTCATTGTCTGCCTCCGCCTCTGGCTAGGCCTCCAGGCTGCTGCTGTGAGCTGCTGCAGCATCACCTTGCCTTCCAGAGCCAGACTTTGTTTGTGACGTCTGGACACTGTGGACACTACTTGGGATGAGCTAGCTGGCCAGTTGTGGCCTTAGAAACACTTGCATTTTCCCCAGTCTTCTGTTTGTTAAAAAAAACCCTGTTGTTGTTGACCCTGAGCCTGAGTCTTGCCATTGCGCCTGTAGGTGAGACCCCAGTGACAGCGACCTGTTCTCCATCCTGGTCAATGTCCCTCAGCCCGGTTGGAACACTGAGTACTCGTGTGTGTGTGTGTGTGTGTGTGTGTGTGTGTGTGTGTGTGCAGAAGACTGGGGTGTAGGGGGTGCAGGGGGGTGAGAGGATTCACCAGAGAGAGTGGGGAGCAGAACAGGCAGACTTGACTGAAATACACTGCTGAGGGGAGCAGCGGGTGAGACAGGAGAGGTCTGCTGTGAGCTCTGGATCAGCTCCCTGGCCGGGGATCGAACTCAGGCCATAGCGGTGATAGCTCTGAGACTTAAGCCCTGGGCCACCAGGGAGGTCCTGTTTGAGTACTCTTAAGAATCTTTTGCATTATTTCAGTAATGTTTCACTTTTACTACATTTTACTACATTTTTCATTTCCCTTTCGCTTACAATGGCCAGAAATAGTGTGTTTGTCTTGACCAAAAAAAAAAAAAAAATTAAAGGTCACAGAAGAATCAACAGTTTTTCCCATTGATGATTAGGATCACGTTGCAAAGTGTAGTTTACATGGTCCTACTTACACAAAGTGTAAGAACACGAATTCCAGGGATGAGCTGAGGACACGAATTCCAGAGGTTCAAGCTGTTTTTGATCAAAACACTGAACTACATGCTCTTGATTACAATCTCCAAGATGACTTAACCAGCTACCTGCCTTCAGATACCATGGTCTTTCCCCAAAAGGGAAAATTGAATGGTCTTAATATCATCATCCCCTCAGCCAGCTTAGCACTCATACTCTGCAACTGAAAATCAGTGCCTCTTCTTCAGTGATCATCATTATTATTTCACATAATAAAACTATGATTTCAGTAACTGCCCCATGGAGTTATCTGCGATGCAAAGACAGACATAACCTTGGTGTTCCTTACCACAAGCACCTTCTCCTGTAAATATAGCTGACGGATGGTGACCATTTATATCCCAGTTTTCAGCCTCATGAAAAGGGGGTAGGGCCTCCCTGGTGGCACAAGGGGTTAAGCACCACACTATGTAGCAATCCGCAGCCTCTGCAGCATGAGTTCGATCCTCGGCCTGCCAGGGAGCAACACACATGGTAAAACAGACCTCTCCTGTCTGGCCCGCTGCTCCCCTCGGCAGTGTGTTTCAGTCAGTCTGCCTGTTCTGCTCCCCACACTGTCTCTGGTGAATCCTCTCAGTCCCCCACCTCTGTCCTGTACCCCAGCTCTTGTGTGCATAATAAATAAATCTAAAAAAAAAAAAAGAAAAGAAAAGGGGATGCAGGTATGCAGGGATTTCCCCCAATCTAGTCTTACCACACAGCACATATTACACTTTTGTGCTGAACAACCAACTCCTCACTTGACAGCTGTGCTCTCTCACAGCCTGGCTTATTCTAGAGTCACTTCCCCTTCTTGGGGGTGCCTTCTGCCCCCCACTATTTGACTTGGAGACTATTTATCTTCACACCCTTAGTGTTTGCCACAGTGCCTGTCAAATAGTATGTGGCCAGTAAGTAGTTTTGAATGAATGACTCCTCAAGTCTCACCTCTCACAACACCTCCTCTGAGAAGCCTTCCCCTCCACCACAGGACCAGCACTGTCTCCTCTGCAACTCTGAACCTCCTGACCACTGTTCTTATTAGTGCTTTGTTATCTTTCCACAGTAAGTTGAAATCATTGTCCTTCTTTATCTATCTTTGTATTATGTACAGATAATGGACTTAAAATGGTGGTTATCAAAACTCAACATCTAAGCTCTTTCACAAAATGGCGGACACATTGAACAGAGGAAAGAACATGCCAGGGCTGCTCAGACTGGCCTCAGGAATTTGAAGGTTATTGTTTTTAACCCTCATCGATGATGAAAACCACCAAAAAAATCGGGCTTGCTCAGGAAAAAACCAGAAGAGAGAAGTATTGTATTTAGAAACCGGTAATAGTTGTTTTTAGAAAAACATGTCAGTTTCATGAACAAACCCCAGATAAAACAAACAAGGAGAAAAAAAAAAACCACGATTTACCGAACAAAATGTACTCTGTTAACAGAACTATTACAGGACAGGGAGAGGGGCACCCCAAAGCCCCCAAACCTGCCCACTCTAAATAGGTTCCACCATCCACCAAGACAAAATATTCAAGACCTTTAATGGAAAGAAACTTTAATATGATTAGTGTGCAATACTGAAAGGGAAAGAATAAAGTTTCAAATCAAGCACCCAAAGTCACCCCTTCCCTCGTGGGTAAATGCCCAGCCAAACAGGGTTTGCCCAAAGCAGGGCCTCTGAGGCCCGAAAGCCTGCCACGAGTCTGAAGCACCTTCTGGTGAGGAACCATAGAAATGGAGCAGAAGGAGCCCAGCATGCCTGGAAAAAAAAGAGCAAAATCAAAACCAAAGCTGCCATTGTTAACCTCCCCACGGGTCTCTCACCCATGTCTGTTTCAGCCAGTCCAGGACCGAAAAACAAGTGCAGCTCCTTCAGGTGTCTCTGCACCACGCGCCTTCCCCCAGGTCTCCTTGCTCTCCGTCCTTCCTCCGTCCTTCTTCCAGTCTCCTCTCCAGCTTCTCTCTCCCTGCTCAGTTCCACTCTCCCTTGGGTGGGGCAGGGAACCTGGAATCTCCCCTTTTCCTGGGGACCCCCCGTTACAGAACCAGCTATACAACCATACTCAAGTCATAAGGTTATTATAGAACGAGATTGGCGTGGGTATGACACCTCCTCACACACAACCACGCTCCCACACAGACACCACCTCAAAAAATATCTTTTCCTGGGCTCTCTACCTCAGATAAAGCCCAAAAGCCCTGGGTCAGTGTTCTTTGTTTATTTGTTCCTTCCGTCAACAAAGATCCATCAATGCGGGCTTGTTATGGTAGGTGAGGGCCATGTTTTCAGAGCGCTAACCACGCAGATTAGCTGAGCGATGGGCACGCAGACAATTAGAGCACAACTCATCAGGGAGATGGTGGAATGGCTGGGCACAGCTGATTTTTTAACTGAGGCTAGGAGCACCGAACCCATCTTGAAGAGGAGAGGAAAGGAAACGTTTGCCCTGAGAAGGCAGTTGTCTGAAGTGTCAGAGGGATGATAAGTCCCCACCCGCCACAGGCAGGTGAAGAAGAGAAAAGGGCAAACTGCACCTGATCTATCAGGAAAATGTACATACTGGGAGAGCACACCCTCCTGGAGCAGCGAGAGCTTCATCACTCCTGACCGCCTCAGAGAGCTCCAGCATGCTTGTTCCAACAGTCCCCCCCCCCCCCCCCCCCCGACGGATGCTGACGTTGTTTCTAATTCCAGACTCTGCTATTGTAAATACACTTTAATGAATGGCCTGGTGCATATTTGCTGCATTCTGTGTTTTCACTAGTTCTTTCTAAATTCTTACAAGTATGATTGCTGGATCAAAGAGTAAAATGCAGGTATAATTATGCTAACTATTGCCAATTATTCTCTCTAGGGGTTTTCTAATTACATATTCTCATTAGCAATGTGTGAGACTGAAAAGCAATTTACAGAAAAACCGGTTTTTTCAAAGATGATGTAAAAATTCTGGTGTCAGTATCATCCCCTAGGAGTGTCTATGAGAAAAGGCCTTTATTAATGTAAAGCTGTAAGAAGTCTGAGTTGTAGAGGCAGAATAATAAAGTCAGAGCATTAATTTAAATAGAAAATGAGGTGCAGAACTATCAACAAGGCTTCGTACTATGCTTTGTCATGCAACAGAACCACACAAATACACAACCTCTTCTGAAAACCGAAAGTGAGACCCTATCCAGCTAATGACAGGTAAGAGAAGACATGAGTAATTTATTACCCATTATTACTCTCAAGATTCTCTGTTCCCCAAAGTCATTTATCCATTCAAATAAATCTATCCCTTCGAAGTGGTAGCAAAGTCAGGTCTCAAGACCCTGGGGTTAACATTCCCTAATAGGGAAGTTTCAGGGCAGTCAGGTCACTTAGCAATTTGAACCACATTTACACCTGATCTCACCTGTCTAAACCTCTAAATCTCTTCCTGGGTTTTCTGGTGGGACAGGTAAATGAAGCAGCTTGTGTTATTTTGTTTATTTTTTTCTTTATTTGATTTAAATAAAAATGCTACCCATCTGGAAACTATATGTAAGTAATGATGCAAACACACAGAGCCTGGGCTGCAGGCAATAACTGCAATAATTATATACAAATATTATAATGTCCTTGAAGTGACCCCTGTGTCCCTGCTTAATCCCAGCTTCTTCATTGTCCCCAAGCTTCTCACAAAGAGGATGTGTTTGCATTTGCTGAGTGTTAGATGCCTACCAGAACCACTTCAGCTCCTTTGAGTCCTAATAGGTGAAAGTTTGTGTAGTATGGACAAGGGTTAGGCTTCACATTCCAGGGCTGATATAAGAATTTGCCCTCAGTTGTGGAGAAAAAAGAACTCTCATGTGCTGTTGGGAATGTGGGCTGGCCTGGTCCCTGTAGAAAAGAGAGTGGAGTTTTCTCAAAATATTAAAAAATCAATCTATTATATGATCCCACAATGCCACTCCCAAAGAATAAGGGAAAAAACCCTAATTCTAAGGGCTGGATGCACTCTTGTGTTTATTGCAGCACTATTTACAGTAGCCAAGCTGTGGAACAGCCCAAGTGCCCAAGGGTGGATGAGTGGGTTAGGAAGATCTGGTGGACACACAGGATGGAATATTACTCAACGATAAAAAAGATGAGCTCCGGCCATTTGCAACATGGATGGACCTGGAGGGGTTTATGTTAGGCAAATAAGTCAGAAGAAGAAAGACAAGTACCAAATGGTTTCACTTACATGTGAAATATAAAGAAACAAAATCAAAGGTCATTCAGAACCAAACCAATGACAAATCCTGGAAACCTGACTGTAGAATTTAGGCTACCAGAGGAGGGGGTGGGTTGAAAGCAGGGTATGGAAGGGACCCAATGGGCTGTGTTGGAAGAACGATGGGTGTGTTGATGATGGGTGTGGTGTGGTGATGTACTGTGGGGGGGTGTCATCCTATACCCTGAATATATACACTGTTGAAAATCAATGCTATTGGGCGTGGGTAGGGAAAGGGGTGATTAGCGAGGGGAAAAGAGGGAGAAACAAGGCATTTGCCCTCAGGAGCACTATCTTTCCTGTTGCACATCCCCATTCATTTTCTACTGACCGCACATCCTTAGAAAGCCAGCCATGCCTACCACCGGGGAGGCCTGCCGAATAGGAGAGATAGCTTCGCTGTGATTGCTGCAAGGCTGGTGGGGTAGCAGGAGGGTTCTTGGAGCCACCTGGCAGTCCGGAAGGCTAGGAAAGGAAGTCTGTGCTTTGGTGACTTTTGCCTCTGGTCTCGCGATATTATCTGCATCCTTGCTATAGTCTAAGGGAGGACTATAGCATATCCTTTTTCTTTTTTCTATTGTTCAAAGAAAAACGTATTTATTCTCCTTGATAATTAAAACTATCTTTGCATTTTATAGACTTGACTTTACATTGACTAAAGAAAAGGATAAAATGACTGCCTGGTAGTCAAGGGCTCCTGCTAATCTCTTGAAACTTCTATTCAACTAATGTTTGTTATATTGTCTATGCTGCGCTCAGATTTAGTTGCTGCCTTCGTATATACGTACTGTGTATTTTTATCACCCGTGTCTCTCTCTTCTTTCTGGAGTACTTTCACGCTTCTTTCTTTATTTTAAGAAGTCCTACCCTCAGGAAACAACTGTTGTTGTTTTGGGTTTTTTTTGTTTGGTTGGTTTTTTCTTGACATCTTTAAATTTGTTTTCCATGTGTGCACATGTTCCCCTCACCCTCCATTAAACCATCGGAGCCCTACCCTCTCTGCCTCCTCAACAAATCCTATTTCAGGCCACCCTGGTGGTGCAAGGGGTTAAGTCTCATCACTATGAAGCCACTGCAGCACAAGTTCCATCCCCTGCCGGCCAGGGAGCTACCCACATGGCGCAGCAGACCTCTCCTCTCTCACCCGCTGCCCCCTTCAGCAGTGTATTTCAGTAAATCCACCTGTTCTGGTCCCCACTCTGTCTCTAGCAAATCCTCTCACTCCCCCATACCCCAGTTCTTCTATGCATAAATAAATCAATCTTAAAAAACACACACAACAAATCCTATTTCAAGTGCCATTACCTTGTAAGAGTTTTATTATCTATGATGTTTCGAATAGTTGGTAGTGGTTACCTGAATTTCTGTGTTGAAGAAGAAGTTGGGGGTTCTTTCTAAACTTTTCAGGAATGCAAGTTCAGTTTCTTCTGCCTGCAGGCATGTGATGAATGACAACTTAAGAGGAATTTAGCCTTGACAGCCCAAGTTCCAACCAACCTCCGCATTTTTCAGATGAATATACTTTGCTTAGTATTTAACTCCTCAAAGATTAACCCTTGCTTACTTTGTTCTACCTTTTGAGCCCACTATTAATAAGGTTGTAGGAATTTAGAAACAAACATCTTCTTGTCTCTTCATTTGTTTTTTTTTTTCTGCTGTAGCTGCTGTACTTCTTACAAACCAGTCTCCCCAAAATCAAGGTTCTTCTATGACCTTGAGTTCCTAAACCCTAGCAAAATATTATGTGGTGAAGAAATGCTTCATTTTCTGTATTGTGTTTCATCTCAGATCCTATTATGATCATTTTTAATGATGAATTCTGATTCTGAGATAAAACTCATTACTTGGTATATTAGTTATCTATTATTGCTGTGTATCAAATCCTCTAAAATTTAACAATTTTTAAAATCAATGAAAATTTATTTTTGCACCTAGTTGCTATTCAAAATGTGGCGATGGTCAGTTAGGTGACTAAGGATTTTATATGAGGCTACTATCAAGATATCATGTGACTGGAGCTGACATCTGAAGACTTGGCAGGGGGAGGATCCACTTTCAAGTTAGTTCACTCACATGAATGGCAGGTCAGAGCTGGGAGAAGCAAGAACCCCAATTTCTTGGCCCACGACCCCCTCCACTGGACTGCTTGAGCATCCTCGGATCCCAGTGATGCAAGAGAGAGCCAGGTGGAAGGTACTACATCTTCTATTACCTGCCTCAAAAGTCACATATTGTTTTTTCCACAATGTCCCTATTAATGTCACCAGACTTCTCTAGCCAATGTGGAAAGAAATTACCCAAAAGAATGACACTTGGTGATAAAGATCATCAGGGAGTATTCCTGTGGGCTGGCTACTTTTTCTGCCTAATACTCTTCCTTCTAATAGATTATAAAGCCAAAGATCCCCAAAGCCTCAAGCTTGATATTTTGTAAACTATTCCAATGTGCTAAGTAAAAAAGCAGAAAACAAACTGTTATATTTCCTTGGATACTTCACTTTTTTGCAGGAGATCTCATCTCTTTGGAGTTTATTGCCTTACATCCTTTTTGAGATGCCAGAAGTGAATTTCATCTCATCTATTCCTGTCCAAATATATTGTGCAGATCTTGAGAATGTTCAAGTGATTATATAGGCTGATAACCTATAATAATAAACTTGCAATAATACAAAGCTGGACGCAGAGTGATAAAATGAAGGAAGGGAATGACACCTCATGACTGAAGAGTGAGGAACAGGAAGGTGATGGAAACACTGGGGTCAGGGCAAAAAGTTGTTATTCAAAGTTTCCTAAATCTTCTCTTGAAAGTTGTTTGCTTTAGTTATTTCCCATAGAATAACAAGCACACGTCACTGAAAAATGCTGCTGCCCTTCTGCTTCTGACAGTAACTGTCTTCATAGAATAATGCAGACCGTATTTTGTTTTGTTTAGCTTGGCTTTCTGGAATGCCTGATAGGATAACCCCACAGAGTGTCTGGAATTCCCTTTCGATCTTTTAAGGAGGTAGAAAGCCGTAGCCTAATTATAAAACAATATTAGCCTGGTCACTGCTAGGTTCACAGCAAAGCAGTAGGTTGATTTATATAAAACATTGTTGAGTTGCCAAACCTTTGAAGAACTGGTGGGTTTTCCCACAAGGTGGGAACACCATCAAGTCATATTTTCTAAGCCCCCTCCTCTTCCTGAATAATCAAATTCATGAGGCATTTATGAAAGAATCTGGCACCAGAATGTGCCAGGCCTTTGCCCAGAATTTCCAGATACCAAGAAAGCTGAGATTCTGTCTTCCTAGAGCGAGCAGATCTCTGCTCAGTGTGGGAAATTCTTGGCCCAGTGTAGGTTTTCAGGGTTTTTGTGCTCTTTTAATAAGATGGAGAATCCTGTGACACAGGATCCTGCCAGGAGGCCACCCTTACTCTGCCCTCTACCTCCCCCTCCTGCTTTCCTGTGAACAGCACACCTGGGGAACCTGGGCGTCTGGTTCCTGGAATGGGGTCCCTCCAAATCAGGAGATGCCTCGCACCCTTGTCTCAGGTTTCCCCAAACCCACTCACCACGTGTGTGAGTTTTCTCCTTTCAGATTTAGCCCCTGGGTCCTACCTACTGCCTTTTACAGCATAACAGCCAACAGCAGTGAATCTGAGGCCTACACAAGGCTGCACCCAGGGCTCAGCCACAGCTGGAGAGCTGGGAGTGGCTCTCCTAGGGGTAGCCAGAGAATGACCTCCAGAAAGAGGAGAAGCAACTGTTTTCTTGAATGGACTCTGAGGTTTCATGCATCCTAGAACTTTCTTCTTTTTCTGAGGAAAAAAAAGTAATCCTACCCCATCCAAACTAAAGACTCACTCACTTTTCCCCTCTTTATATGCACCAGCTGCCCTTCTGCTCTCTCATCTGCCCCTCAAACCACACAGAAGGCTTTGAAAAGAACGCGGCATGATGCATAGATTCATGAAGGAGAACACTTATCTGCTCCTTCTTGAAATACCTAAATTTCTTAAGGACATTTTCTGTGTTTCAGATTAGCCCTCCTAAAAACTTGCCATTTAGAAGCAATTTTAAAGCACTTGTGGATTGCACAGATTCATGTAAAATGATTAGCACTCCGCCTCCGTTGGGCCTCTTCCCAACCTGGAACTTACTTCCACACTGTCCTTCTCCCTGTCTGTTCTCTAGGACCAAAACTGACAATTTGAAAAATTTCATTTTTCTTTCTGAACATCCCGAGAAGTCTCAAGGCAAGTTTCTCCTGCGAACCTTCTTTGCTTGATACAGGAATTACCACGACCTAAAAATTTAAAAACAACCCGAAAAAGGCCTCTGAACAAATATGGTAATCGTGAAAACAAACAGACTTCATTCTGTCTGGAAGAGAACTATGAGCAATGTGCTGCCCGTTGCAGTGACGGCCCGAGTGCTCAGGTAATGTCCATTTGTCTCTTAAGATCTGCTGTTCGTGAAACTCCTCCTGACCCCGGCCTCAGCTTCAGCCTCAGGAAGCTTCCTTCACAGGCCTCTCCCTCAGTGGGACTCCATGGCTTCTGGCTCGGTCCTGCCAATTGGAGGTCTGACTACTGACGAGAAAGGTCAGAACACAGTCTCCTCCATTTCTTTAGCTTCTCTCTCTCTCTCTCTCCCCCCCCTCTTCATTGACTGTGATCTTTGAAAGGCCATGAATCCCATGGGCCTCCCCTGCCCTCACTACTCAGGCATCCTCTCTGGACTCCAGAGACTTCTCCCTTCCCTGGCCGCCATGTCTCTTGCTGGTCCTGGAAGCTTCCCCCTTCCTTGTGGAATCTGAATCTGCCTCTTTTGTAAATAACCTGTTCTTGAGACTTTCCCCCATGGCCCCATTTGAAGGTGCCAAGTTTCACTGTGGGGGTCGGGAGGGGGGGACCACATACTACACACAACTGACATTTTTGGCCTTTACATAAATACATCGAGCATTTTACTCTTTTCCAAATGAGAAGAAAATTATAAAAGAAAAGAATCACTAACCATAGGGTGCACAACTTTACATAGCTAATGCAGTAATTTAGGCATTGCCACAAAGAAAATTAAAGAAAGATGTTTTATTGTGTACATTATTTAATTGAGACCATCGGAAAGGAATGTTAAGAAAAGCAGGCCTGATTGTCAAGTTCAGGGTCCAAGATAACCACAGATTGCTGCACAGTTTAGACATGTGACCATTTCACAATGGATGTTGTGCACACGAGTATGTAATAATTTTACTGTTAATGAAACATGAGAAACTGCCAAGCCTTGAAAATTGGAAACACACGTATTCGATTTTTTATTAGGCTTTATTTAAAAAATAATAATTTCTATAGTCAAGTCTAGCCTACATTGTTTTTTTCTATAACCAAATCTATTGTACATTATTTTTTAACATTTGAAATAATGGTTCAGGAATAAAATTAGCCTGAAACATAATATTTGAATTTTTACAGGCGCTCTTGATCATTTTTCTCCCCCTCAAATAGGTTTTAATTAGATTTTCAAAATAACCAGCTAATTTCCTGGGTATAAGGAAGAGTAAGTGTTCTCAGATTTGAAACGCAGCTGCCATTCTCATTTTACAGAAGAATAAACTCAGGAACACAGAGTCGAATAAACTCTAATCTTTGAATCCTTATACATCATTATCAAGGGCCCACACATCCTTCTACTTTAGTTCATTTTAAAAATAACAAAATATTCTGATTAAAAAATAACAGAGATGTAACACTAATACAATGAATACCCAGGTACCCACTACCCTAACCAAGAGCTAGAATATTGATGGTTGGTCACAAATCTCCTGTGCCCCTCCCATCCCCTCAGGACCACCCAGCTCTCAGCCCCTCACCCCTTGCTCCACCTCAGCGCCTGTTCAGGCCTGACCCACTCGCCCAGCTACTCAGTTCCCCACCCAGAGCTGACTGGGGCTAGGTGTCCCCTTGGATGTCAGCTGTGCAACCAGGCCACGCCTCTGCCCAGAATTTCCAACTTCTTTTTTTTTTTTTTAGATTTATTTATACAAGAGCTGGGGTACAGAACAGAGGTGCGGGAGAGTGAGAGGATTCACCAGAAACAGAGTGGGGAGCAGAACAGGCAGACTGACTGAAAGTACTGCTGAGGGGAGCAGTAGGCGAGACAGAAGAGGTCTGCCTCACCATGTGGGTATCTCCCTGGCCCGCCGGGAATTGAACCAGCACAGCAGAGGCTGTCGACAGCCTCACAGTGCTGTTCTCAACCTGCTGCGCCTGTGGGGAGACCCAGATTTCCAACTTCTCCAGCAATTTAGAAAGTCCACCCACGGGTGTGGGCTCCAGCATTCTGGGCAACCTCCAAAGAGGTCTGGGTGACCCAGCATGCAAGCACGTCCACTGAGCAAACTCTGCCTAATGGGAGGCAGGAGCTGGAAGGCACCAGAAGCTAAACTCCCTCTTCATCCTCACTGCCTCCTTCCAGCTTTCCCGAGAAGCCCTACCCAGTGGGACACGACCCCTGGTGAGCCATGTGCATGGCAGCTCATCTCCCTGTGTCACCTGGAGATGCTGAAGACCACTTGGCCTGCTGGTCTTTTTGCGCTGCCATGACAAAGTACCCCAGAGTGGGTGACTTGCTCACTAGAAATTATTTGCCCGCAGCTCTCGAGACCAGAAATCTGAGATCAGCAGGGGGGTTTCTCCTGAGGCCTCTCTCCAGGGCTTGGTGACCCTGTCTTCTCGTGGCCCTTTCTCCATGCACACACATTTGTGTCCCACCTTCCTCTTACAAGGACACCACTTACACTGAATTAGGATTGAATTACTCCACTAAAGATCTTATCTCCAAACATGGTGACATTCTGATACTGGGGATCAAGACTCCAATATATAAATCAGGGTGGAGTGAGGGGCACGGGGAGAAGGCACAATCCAGTCAGTGACTCTATCGCTTCACATCTTTGGCCTCTCTCACATCCTGTCTCACTCTGGTTGCCCTGAGATTTTCCACCAAATAAAGAATCAGCACGTGTATTCCCGACTCCAGCTCAGTTTTTAGAGGATTGGGTTAATGCAACTACCCACTAACTACATCTACCTGTGGGTTCTTTCTTTTCTCATGTTCTTGCTGCCCCACCAGAGGTCACCAACACCTGAACTTGGTGATATCATTCTCTTTCTTTTCACCTGTTTCCGAATGTTGTGAAGCACGTTATATGTTGAACACTGGCACTTCACTTTTCCACTCAACATTTTGTTAACAAAATTCATCTCTTTGATCTGAACAGTTTTAATTCATTCGTTTTCACTTACAGTCGAATATTCTGCTGTACAAGTAAAACACGTGAACAGGTTTTTGTGGGTGGGCTTTGGGTGGTTTGAGCAAACAAAGGCAGATGGCCAAGTAGCACACTTGCCAGAACTCCTGGAAGTCCCTTGTGGGGAACACTCAGGAAAAGAAGCAGTAGAAGGAGTGCAGGTGCCCTGTGGTCAGCCTCTCCAGGACGGTAGACAGAGGCCTCACTGAGTCCAACCTCAGTCTCTAGGAAAGGGTCCCTAAGGGTTCCTAAATTCTTTAAGGCTTGTAAGCCACGTGATTAAGGACAACACATTCCTTCCCCTACCATCATCATGGCTCTGTTTGCATCTGAGTGGAATCACCAACTCGCAGCAGGATTTGTTTTACTAACTCCATGGTGGAGGATGACCCACCTTTCCCTCAACTGCTAGCACCAGGAAAATGGGGTCTAAGCTTTGCAGTCAATCAGATTCCATTGTCCTAAATAATAGGTGAAGACCCTCTTCCATGGAGTAGTGCAGGAGCCCGACCACTTTTCTAAGAGACCAGCTTATAAGGGATCAGACTTTGCTACATTAACATTTGCCTCTCAGTGGTTACCATTTTCTCCTCCAGACTGTACGCCAGGAGGACTGCCCCATCGCAGGGACTCTGGCATCAGTGCTAATCCACCTGACACCAGCACTGCACAAGCAGCCCCACTCACGCGCCTCGTGCATCCTCCTATTTGAAGTTACTTCGCTTTCGTCATTCAGCTCCATACAGAAGCCTGTGTCCCTGTGGTCTTGTTCTCTTTGATGACTAACAGGGATCTTTGCCTGAGTATGCGGGCCATTTGCTTCCCCTTTTATAAAAGGCTTTTTTGTTCATTTTTGTGATTTGTCTTTTTAACCAACTTGTAAGAAATTTTACATTCTTGATGCTAATCCCTAGGATTTGTTATCTTCTCTCAATTTGTACCATTATTTTTATTTTCTTTTGATGAAAAAGTCCTTAATTTTAACGTAGTTGAATTTATCAATTTTTTTTCTTTTAGACCTTTTTATTGTCCTGTAGAATTGTCCTTTATTGTCCTTTCTGATCGCAAGTTCATAAGAATATATAAACCTCGGGCCTCCCCGGTAGCGCAGCAGTTGAGCGCTGGGTTGCAAAGCTGCCTGCAGCCTCTGCAGCGCCGGTTTGATCCCCGGCTGTTCCCAGCGGAGGGTCCCACATGGCGCGCAGACCTCTCCTGCCGCCCGCTGCTCCCCTCAGCAGTGTTCCTCGGTCCTTCTGCCTGCTCTGCTCCCCGCTCTGGTGAATTCTCTCACCCTCCCGCACTTCTGACTGTACCCAGTGCTTGTATAAATAAATAAATCTTTAAAAAAAAAAGAATATATAAACCTCAAAATGATGCATGGACCAAAGAATTGAGTGAATTGAGTTGGTTGGAATTGAGTGATAAAGAAAAGACTACGTGCCAACACTATGAAGTATGGCAAAACTTGTGTTTCAAGAGACACTAATGGTCTTAAGTGTTAATATTAGAAAAGCTATATATTAATGAGCTAAGCATTCAACTTAAAAAACGTGGCTGAGGCCATGAGTCCCCACCAATCTCCCTTTCCCAACCTCCCCAGCAGTGAAAGTCATGTCTAGGCCAAGTTGGCCAATGCTGCCATTTCATTTCTCACATCTCACCGCCCCTGTCCCCCACCACCTTTCAGATGGAAAATGCCATGGTAAGCTTGAAGCCCAAGTTGGAGAAACCATAAGACAGGACGGCCTGAGCCCCTGAGCTCTGAGTTGGAGGCGGACCCTCGTGGAGGTCACCCCATCTGAACACGCACCGTGGAGTCTGCCTGAGGGAAACCCGGTCTCTTTGTGTGTTGTCACTGGGCTATTGGGGCTGTGTTTTACTGAATCAGCTTCATACAAGAGTTGTGCTTGTTGTTTTGTTTTGTTTTGTTTTTTTAACTCTAAGGGAAAAGAAGGAAGGAGAAAATAAAAAAGCAGAAATCAATGTAATGGGAAACAAAGAAAGCAAAAAGCTCAACAAAGGGGCAGCTGTTCCTCCCTGAACCTAAGCAAAGTTGCCAGATCCCCGCCCAGCCCTGCCTTTGGTGTCCTAGCCAAGTGGGTTTTCAAAAGAACGCAGAGACCCTACATATATGAAGCTGTGTGGGCTGGATTTACTTGTCGCTTATTCCTCCAACTGCCAAGTAAATTAGCTATATTTTCTCCCATCGCTGGGAGAAAAGTAAAGGATGGGAAATGGACAGCATAGAGAGCAGCCCCTGGGCGTGGCCTGGGCTGCAGCAGGAAAACATGAAGGGAAGGAGCAGAGCAAGAGGAGGGTCAGAAAGAGCAGAGTCTGAGAGTAAATGTGAAAATGGGCCAGAGAAGAAAGGAAAGCAGAGTGGGGGAGCAGGGTTTCCTGGGGGCTCAGGAGAATGCTCCTCCATGCAAGGAGAGGACAAAAGCACCGAGTATTGGGTGCACCAAGTATTTTCCATGACCAGGAACAGAATTCAATCCCATTTCGCATGCAATAAGTGTAGTCTACATTTTTAGTTAATTCTCTGTGACAAAAGTGCCCAGAGGTGAGGATGCCAGGACTTGTGATCGGCAAGTTGACTTAGTCTATGCAGTCATCAGATGTTCCTTCCTTTCAATTTTCTTCTTTGTTGATCTGCATGTGCTCAGCTGAACATCTCCTATGACTTGCCATTCTTTTTGGAGTGTAGGGTGTGGGGGGAGCAGTTTCTGCTTCTTTTCATGTATCAACAAAGCAGAAAACCACACACTCAGGAGAGCCCAAAGTAGCAGTGAGCAGAAGACAAAATCATTCTAAAAGGACTTTCTTGTTTCCTGACAATGTCAGCAGCATTGTTGGTTGTCTCTGAAACTCAGCAACACTGTTCTCAGTGGTTCCATCCTTCTGCCCCTCCAGATGAAGTTTCTTAGTAATATTTCACTCTCTACTCAACAGTTTTAGTATTTAGACACTGGGTTTTCTCCGGTCCAAAATATTCTCCTTTAACCAAAAGTCATACAACCGGAACGTTCTTCCATCTTGCCTAAATTTATAGGAACATTTTTTCACCCCTACTCCCCACTATTAATTTTTCTATGGCTAATTTGAGACTGCCCGTGTGAGTCGTAAATGGGTCCGCTGTCGTCTTCTGAAAGTGCTTACATTCTCAGCAGTAACTGTAATCCTGTAACCAAAGAAGCTGTTGTTGATGGTCCAGGTTTATTCTTCCTATAAATATGATGGAGTTCTGACACCTGGCACAATGTTTTTCTTTAGACTAAGAGCCAATATAATGAAATTCTATATGCAGTAGTCTGCAAAAAAGAAACTTAATATAGTCATTTTTCACCAAAATAAACTTTAATAATTTTTTCTAAGTTTTCCCTTACTTCACAGTCATTAATTTTACCATCTAGTTACTTCAATAATATTTGCTCTACCTACCATGTAAGTTATACAGGCCCTGATTTAGGAAGGCTCATAATCCAAGCTGAAGAACCAGACATCTACTTCACAGGATGAGTCAATGCTTTAGAAAAATAGGAGGCACTGATTGACTCTGCCCATAGTGGGGTTTAGGAGGGCCTCATAGGGATGACCATGGGAGTCACCTTGGTGACTGGACCTAGTAGGATTTAAGAATCCATTACCAAGTGTAAATAAGAGGTTGAAGAACATTAGCTCAAATGAACTGGCTGTTAGATAAAACCAATACACAAGCCAAGTTTACACTATTGTCCAAAGAGCATAATTCAAGAAACATCTTTGAACACCCTCTCAGGGGTATTAGTGGCATTCCTTCATTGAGGAGAAATCTAAAAAGGCAGTAGCACTTCTTATAAAATATGGTCCTCTAAAGATTAATTTATAATCCATTAAAGATTAACTTTAATGTTCTTCCATTTATTTGTTTTTATTTATTTAATTGCCCTAAGAGCAAAAGGGAAAGAGAATCTTGAAAGATAATTCTTCTCCAAAATCAGGTTTTAGTTTTGTTCATGTCATTGATTGGCTAGTTTTCTTATCCTTTGCTCATCTGGCCTAAATGCTTACCCAACACCTGTCAGTCCTTGGCATTCCAGGAGCACAATTGATATCAAATGTCAATTTAGTCAATCCATCATGATTGTCTTAACTTCCCTCTCCAGGAATTAAAAAGGTTTTCTGATGAGTAAGACCAAATTTGAGGTTTATCACCTGGTTAGAGTAGTGCAGGTGGGAGATTTAGGGAGGGAGACAATTAGTACAAAAATGCAATGGTGTCTCAGGGCACCAAACAGGAATTGGCTCCTGCTGTATCTACTAGTGTGCATCGTATAGGCTGTCGATTGTGTAGGTTTTTATTTTAATGTGGCTAAGTATTTACAAATTCATAAGGCTCCATCTAACAGAGGAGAAAGACAAACACCTTAGTACAAACAGGAAGGGTCTGGGAAATTCACAATATAAGATGTAACCACAGTCCCACCCTGGGCTCATGGCACAGAACAAATCTCAACTCCTGGGCAATAAGAAGTGGACCATATCGAATACAGTTCTTCCAGAAACAAGTCACAACTGCTGTGTCTGTATTAACATTCACTAAGCATTCACGGGTCTGTTTTTCTCACGGTCTGGCTGGCAACACATCCATGCTGGATCCAGGCACACCTCTCTAAGGAAATGAAAGCCGAGCCTCAGCCCCATGTTGTAGTGCCCTCTGCCTGTCCATAGGTTCTCTCTCCCTATTTCTCCCTGGACTTCCCAAATCCTTAGTTGGGGAGACACCCAAGGCCAGTTCCGTGCAGCTTCCACAAAGGCAACACAATCTATTAGTTCTATATTTTCATCAATGTTCCTTTCCATGAGAATTTCCAAAACAGTTACCATTTTATATGATTCCCTTTCTTTAAGCCATATGTGAAACACAGGAATAAGCCAGGGTGGGAGGTAAATGCCATTCTAGCCAGCCAGGAAATGGGGAAACACGTTCAGTTTCCTTTGTTTTCATGCATCATTTTATCGAAGAAAGATGGGGGGCGGTTAAAGAGGGACACTGCACTAATGATAAATCAAGTCAGTGTCGAAATAATGCTCGATTATTGAGTTTATCCAACCAGAGACAGACTTCTCATTGCTTGCATTCTGATGCAGACAAAACTTCTGGTAACAGATCTGCACCAGTAAAAACCTTATTTCCATGCCACGGATCACAAAGCAGCCTCCCGACAGCGTGACAACTGCATTATTTGCTGGTATAGATAAAAGAATGAGCGATTCCATGTTGACCAGCTCCGCCTTATGTACTAGAGATTAAAATGTCATAAACCTTATCATCAGAGTCCTAAAACATGTAGTGTCGGAACTGAATATTACCTCAATGAACATAATTCTAAAACCCCACTGGCAGTGGAGCATTCCAACAAGAGTCAACACGTAGGAAGCGCTGTGTGCTGTGTGTGCTGGGTAATACTAACAAACATTATCTCCATTATTCCCCACTAAGCCTATAGAGTCTATTATTAGCCCCATTTCATAGATAACTGGGGAGCAGAGATAAGTGGCTTGTTTCAAATCACAGAGGCTTTAAGTGATAATGCGGAGATAAAGATTATCTGACTTCAAAAGCAGAGGCTCCAATTGCTTCCAATTTCCAAAAGTCAGATTTCTAAATTAGTACTAATTCCTGAAATCCCCCCCTCTTCTTATCCTAGGACAGCCTCAGTAGAAAGACTGAAAAGATCTATGTGTAAGAGACAGAAACCGACACGTAGAACATTCAAAGGACGGTATCTTACTTACTGCACAAAGTAATTTTATGTTAAACTTCACTTTGGAGGCTCTTTCGCGTTTCTTCACAATCATCAAAATGTTCAGACTAAGATATTTCAAAATGATGAAGGAACCTCTCGTAGGACAAGGTAAAAAGTATCAGGCTTTTCTGCCCTCCCGCCATTGGGCTTGATGGTGGATCCCTGTGGTCCTGAATGCATGCCTGAAGGCGGCACCTGGAGTAGGGTGTGGGCCTATGTGGCTGGGATTCACCTGGGCTGAGACTGGGCTTTTAAGGGCGGCGTCAAGGCTAGCCAGCGGAATGAAGAGAAGAAGCAGAGAAGCAGGAGAGCAGAAAAGCAGAGAGAACACGAGAGAAGGCGGCAGAGTCCAGAGAGAGTGAAGACTTGCTGGGGGCTGGGAGTCCTGCCCGCCTCCTGGCCCCCCAGCACCCCTGCCTGCCGTGTGCCTGGTAAATCCCAATAAAAGCCTGCAAAAGCCACCGAGGGCTCCAGGACTCCTTTACCCGGTCTGCCGGATTAGAAAAGCTGCACTGTGTCTTCCTGCCCCTACACTCTCAAGACCAAATCCAGTCTTCACCCCCAACAATATTGTTCAATGGTAAATGCCTTTCCGTGGGTCAGCTCAGAGGAGGAACAAAGAGGGGAAATGTCATCTTTTCCAATGTTTAATCATTTCTGCACCAATGTGAGGACTTAGATGCTCCAGGAGAGAGAAAATGAGACTATCCCTAGCCTACCGTGGTCCTCGGGCTACACACGTGATCACTCCCATCTTCTTTGAAACACCTTGGAGGTTTCTTTCTCAGTGGCCTCCTCAGTTTGCGGTTTCACGACTTTTCAGAGAAACAAGCAGTTTGGTGAGGAGAGCTTGGGAGACCCAGCTGTGAAGGTGAGCGAATGTTCGGGCTGGGAAGGTCTTCCCCAGGGCAGGCTTCCAGGGTTGGGGGGTCCAGGAGAGAATGTAGGACGAAGCCACCTTCTTGGGCTGTGGCGCAGGAATTTCACTCCCAAGTCTGCTACAAAGGGGCAGCCCCTGATCAGACTCAACCCCTGATCAGACATCAACCCCTGATCAAACTCAACCCCTGATCAGACTCAACCCCTGATGAGACATCAACCCCGAAGACGAGCATCGTAAACTTTGCATAAAGTTGTAGAATCTGCCTCAGGATGATGCAGTGACACCCAGAATTAGTCCCAGGGCACCACACCATGTGCATTTGTTTCTACGTAGGAGAGGCAGCCTGGCGGCCTCCTGGCCTCAGCGATGGTCTCTTGTGGATTATGAAGAGTATCTCCTCTTTTCTAAGCAGTGGTCATACGTCTCCATTGCAGGGCACTTTTGCTGTAGCAAAATGTCTACACATACACACACACACACACACACACACACACACACACACACAGTTTGGGACACTCCTCACATGCCTAAAACTAGAAAAAAACACCACCTGCCAGCAAATCTAAAGTTGATGGAATCACTTCACTTGTGCTAAGCCTCACTTTTGTCAAACCTTGTCACACCAACACACAAAAACAAAACCCTAAAGCTTAATTTAGCAGTTGAGAAATTTCCAGAACATTACAACAAAATTAGTATTTTCTCTACTCCCGTGTCCCACCATCCCTCTGGGAGTCCCACCAGTACAGCATGGGAAGCCGCTCATATGGTTGAAGAAACATCAGCAAGGTCAGCTTTTGAGCATTTTTTAGGTCAGGTTTTAACTGATAGATTTTTAAAATACTCACCCTTCAGGTGATCGGCAGGAACATATAAAAAAAAAAATAGAGTAACTCCAAAAGTGAATAAAATCAAGTATCATTGGCCAATCAAAAATGGGCATGCAGGGCCTCCCTGGTGGTGCAGGGTTGAGCTCAGTGCTGCAAAGATGTCCGCAGCCCCTGCAGCGTGGGTTCGATCCCCTGCCAGCCAGGGAGATACTCACATGGCACAGCAGACCTCTCCTGTCTCGCCCGCTGCTCCCCTCAGCAATGTATTTCAGTCAATCTGGCTGTTCTGTTCCCCACTCTGTCTCTGGTGAATCCTCTCACCCTCTCGTGCCTCTGGCCTGTACCGTAGTTCTTGTATAAATAAATAATCTTAAAAAAAAAGGCATGCAGCAGCATGTGCCCACCGGGCGCCCATCTCTATACCGTCCCCCAGGAAGGAGTGCACAGAGGTCTCCTCCTGCAGGGGGTGATGCGCTGTTTGTGTTCCCAAGGGCAGGAGCAAAATATGCACCACTGGCCTATAAAGACAAATCACAGGTCGGAGATGTGGAAACATCCAAACCCCATGGCACCGTCGCGTTTTCGCCTGTGGCAGCCAACAATATTCTAATGTCAAATAGATTTACTTACTCGAGCTCTGGGAATGAAAAGATATGTGTCAAGTAACCCTTAGGGTTTCCTGAGGACCAACAAACTGAAACTTGGGGATTTCAGGCAGAAAACAGGCGGCAACAACATCCCTCACAAAACAGAGTCTGAAACTTCAGGTTTGCTGGAGAAAGAACTAAGGCAAGAGAAGCAGCGACAGAAAATGGACAGACACAGAACATGAAGACTGAAATACCCCGTCTGCAGTACCGGATTTCTTTTAAATCGCCTGTTCTCCGATGAATGGTATCGCCCCGTAGAGGCAGGTTTGGAAAAGTGCGGGCTTCTGCGATGTCCACGATGGCGAGGCCGGTGACTTGCATTGAACAGGTGGATCTTGATGCTACAATAGCCCTGTGGATAAGGCCCCTCCCGACAAAGACCTGCACCCATCAGCACAACTTCCAGTCGCCCTGCTACACTTAATTATGCAGACGGAAACCCAGTTTAGAATCATCTGAGGCTATAATCTAATTTCATTTTATGTATAAACACACAGGGAATTTTTAGCCCAGTTTTAACATGGGTTGGATTTTTCAGGAATGCAAGTATTCTTTAAACTGAACATTAAAGTGATTATGAGCAAGAATGTCAGAATCAGACTGCTTTGATTTTAATCCAGCTCTGCTGCGATTGGCTACTTATTCTTGTTTAACTCCCTTGTGAATATGGGAATGGCATCGCCCACCTATTAAAGTAGTTTTGTACCTAGAAAAATGCTAGGCACTCTATGCATGTAGCTATTACAGATTTCTGCTTCGTGTAGAACTTCATCAAGAAATGGCCGCATTTTACAAAATCACATTGCTGACAGCAATCCCGTTGCTGGTGTTGAGTTGCTAACACGGCAAGCCTCTATTGGTCTGCATTTGTAGATGCCACAGCCTGGTGATTTTATAGAGGGACACAAGTCTGTGCTTTGTTTCATTATTTCATTATGTCTCATAAAATAGTCATGCTGGAGCACTTACATATTAAAATAATTATGTCATTATAAAATACATTTGTGTTTTCTTATATTTCAGTAAGCACATTAAATGGATACCTGTGTCGAAAACTGACTACATCACTATTATCTTCACTTTGCAATAGTAAACAGGGGTGATGCCTTCATGTGTGAAGACAGCTGTCATCATTCATGGTTTTCAGTTTATTGTCATGATGTTATAAAATATTTATTGGAAAATGGGGTGGGTATTGGGTTGGGTCTGGAATCACCACTTCAAAGTATCCGCTCAAAGTGTGTCATCATTCTGCACTTTCTTTTGATAATACATGCCAAACATTAAACCTGGGTTACTACTGAGGCAAGCAGTTTCCATTTCTAAGAAATTAGTATTAAAATACTGTTTATAGACCTCAACAGTAGAGATACACAAAATTTTTTTTAGCTGCAATCTATTTCTCCAACACAATACAGGAGGAAATGCCAAAGAAAAATTAAAAGGCAGTTGTTGGGGGCGGCGGGGTGCGGTAGGCAGTCACTGAAGGTGAAGGACCCAGAAGTTTCTCTGGTCTTTCTTGGGGGCTTCAGAGAACAGTCTGAAAAACACCATTTGGTAGGGTCAAGGAGGTCAAATCAGCCCATAGTTAATACTGACTTCTGGAAATTCACTTTGATCACAAGTGGCATTTTCTCCACTGAGAAGGGGGTAGCCTCCGGCTGAGGTCTCCAAAGCTATTTAACTCATTACTCAGCTGAGCGACACCACTGATCCCTCGCCTAAATCCAGGAAGGGAGAAGAGATGTTGCCACCCGATTTTCCAGGCCTAAAGCCAGCTCAAGCGAACAGTACGTTGGGCGATGGCTGCCCCCGCCTTCCCCAGAGCTCCCTCCAGGTCCGGGGGGCCCTACTACCAGGCCTGCCCAGTCCCACCTTCAGCCTTATGCTGTGTTGTTCAGAACCCAGTGAGTCCCACAGTCCTGCCTCTTGTACCCCAGGTTTGCCAACATCCTTTCTATTTGCTGTGAAACACCGTGTCTCGCTGCGTTCCTGTAGAGGCTAAAGACAGCCAGCCACGAGTGATTGCTGGTTCTCTGAACCCCAGCAGGGGCGTTTTAAAGGGACGTATGTTGACTAATTCCAGGGAATCTCCAATTTATTGAATTTCAGGAGGTTTTAGCAAAGTAAACAACTTCAGGGGTGTGGGAGGAGGATATTTTTTGAGTAGGCACAGTTCTGCCTGGGAATTCGCCTCAGGTAATTCCCTGGATGTAATTTTACTTTACACATGGTTCCTCATTGCCCCATTTCCAATGCCAAAAAAATCCCAAAATGCTCGCGAGGATTTATTCTGTTTCTTAACAACGGAGGCCATGTGGTCACCCCGAGAACTTGACAACACCTGGGACACTCTGGTCAGCTTCACGTATGACGCAAAACAGAAACATTTCCATTCCACGTGACTAGGAGTAAGAAAAATATACAACTATATTTAAAACACTTAAATTAACAAGATAGTGCTTTTCCATTCTAACAAAATATCATACATTCAGTTTAAACAAGAGTTAATATCAGACACACTTTCTCAAAATACCTGATGCTAGTTGAAAATGAGTGACTGTGAGCCTCGCCAGAGGTTTCTAACTAGCAACATGTGGATAATTTTGAAGAACTGTCTGTTCTTTTCTAGAAGATAGACATTGAACAGCTCAACATGCAAACTGATGACTCTCCCCTCAGCCTAAGTACTGTGGCTTCACTTCTGGATGAGACTTTGGCTGTCAGCAAACCTTATAGCTTCTTTTTTCCTTAAGGACAACAATACAAAATGCTATGACGCCCCTCAAAATCACCATCAGCTTCCTCGCCTGGAATAAGCACCCCCAAACATGTTCACGGGTTTCCATTTTCAACTGACCTACACAGAGATGGTTATAAAGGGGATAAGAGGTGTAACAGGCCTGGACTTCGACTTCTGCTTTGCAAGTGCATCGGATGACTTGCCACGTGTCTTTGATATTTCAAAGTCAAAGCCGCTACAGTTACAAGTAAGTATAGAACTTGGAAAAAAAAAATCAAAACAAATGCGTTTTCTCCACTGGCTTTTCGGGTGAAGAAGTTGGACCACAAACCAACACAACTTCCGTGTGGCCATGGCCATGGCCACTGATTTCTGTCCCAAGACCTCTGCCATCCGGCCGACCCGTTTCACCGGGTGTCTCTGAGTTCCCACTCGGTGTCCAAACTCTCCCTCTCTCTCCGTCCACGTGCACAAGCCAGCACTTAAGATCCTCGGCAGTGGTTCCCATCCCGTATACAACTTCCAAAAACAACGCGCTGCGGTGCACAAGGCGGCTGCATCACACTGTGGCCGAGTCCTGGGGGCGCTCGCGGGGGACACAAGGCACTTGGTGGCGGGGGGCAGGCGGGGCGCAGGGCTCAGTGAGTCAACAGTTTGAGGCGCGTGAGCCAGCTGGCCAGCAGGGAAGGTTCTGTGGAGGAGGACTTGGCCCCTGAGGAGACACATTTCTTTTTGGAGCCTTCCTCCTGGAAGGGGATGGTGGCGCTGCCGTGCAGATCCGCTGTCACGCAGCAGTGGCTCCCACGGATGTAGTCTGCGCCCCGCACCAGGTGCCGCTCTGGCCTGGAGAACCGGCACGGGGGAGAGGTGCTCTCCTCCATGATGGGGGGGATCCTCTCATTGCTGAAGTACCGGCAGAGCGCGTCCTCACCTGGCAGGAGACAAAGCCCACCGGGCATTAGAAGGAGGAGGCACAGGGTCCCGGCCACCTTTGATGTCCCCGGGTGCCTGACCCCGCCAGGCCCTGCCCTCCCACCCAGCGATGGGCATCAGGCCAGGCCAGCCCCGCGGGTGTTTACATGGCAGACATGGGGAAGATCCATCACCCCTGAGAAGTAGCACAAGAACAGAGCAGAATCAGGGCAACCCCATTTATTTTCACCAGTGCAGTTTTTTCATAAATTCATATGCAATCAAAAAGCAGAGAAAAAGTCATGGAATTCTAGAGCTCAAGACCTGCAGCATGGAGCACCCTTAAGGAGTGTTATAAAGTGGGGTGCCTTTGGTTATGACCCTGAATGGAGGGCTGGCTCTATTCACCTTTAATCGAGGGGATTCAATGATTTTCATGCTCTGCAATGCTTGAGACATTTCTGAACAAGGAGAATGACCCCACCCTAAAAACAAGAAAACCCCCTGGCTTGAGGGGAAAGGGTGTTTAAGAAACTGAAAAAAATCTACACAGCAGGGCACACTGGCAACATGTAGTGGTCTCTGGATCCAGAAATTTCACTCCAAAAAATTGTGTCAGGATCTATGTACAAGGATGCTTACTGAAGCATTCTTTATAACTCGGGAGGAAAACAAAAATAACCTAAATATCTAACAGGAGCAAAATGAATCAGGAGGAGCTACAACCACAAAGTGGATTGCTAACACAGTTATGTAAAAAACACAGGTGGTTTAGTATTACTTAACATCTACTTCCACGTGGCACCTTTTTACTGGGTGTATAATATGTCTCTCTGGGAGTGAAAAGGAGAAACAAAACATTCAGAGTGATTACTTCTAGGCTGGGGAAACAGATTACAGCTGAGTTCTATTTTCTTGTTCCTTCTAGCTGATTTTCATTATAATTGTTTTTGTACATCAAAGGGGAAAATTTACTTTTAAAATATGCCCATTTTCAAAAACCCACATATTCTATGAGTCTGTGTGAGATGTACAGAATGGGCAAATCCATCCAAGAAGTGGATGAGTGGGTGTCAGGATTGAAGGAAGGGGGATAAAGAATGATTGTTAATGGATCTGGAGTTTGTTTTTAAATGATAGAATGTTCTAGAATTAGATAACAGTGTTAGACACACAACTACATGACTACACCAAAAATCACTGAATTATACATTTTAAAGGGTGAGCTTTATGTTGAGTTATCACTCAATAAAACTGTTACTTTTTTAAGTGCAGAAACCTTTCATTCTAAAATGAACACACATGAAAAATGTGGACTGGACCAAGTGTTTCTTCCATTTACCCATTTCACACACTCTTCCCAGCCCACCCCAACACACACACTGACAATATGTAAAGGAAATAAAAGGCTAAATCAAGGTTTAAATGGCTAAAAGAATGGCTATGAAGATGGTGACAGCTCTGAATCTAAACAAAGGACAGCCCTGCCACCTGCTGACTGTTCCACACATTTTCACTTGTCAGCTAAGGGTGTCCTGGAAGGACCTCAGACAAGCGACAAGAGTACGTAGGTGACAACCTCGACCAAGTCCCAGGAGATGTCAGGGGTTGATCACTTTGGAAGTTGGGCCTCCAGAATTTTGTCTTCCTTTTACTATGTCAAGTACTGACTGGACTTGAACTTCTCCCCTGCCCTTTGTATCAGCACTACAAAAGCAAAGTTACAATGCCCCGCCGGTGTCGATAATCAAAAGTAATCTCACCCCAAAGTGAGAATATTTAAAAACATCCTCCATAAGCCTACTGCAGAAACCAGTCAGTTTAATCACAGGGTGAATGAAATACAAATTTCTATCCCAAAAGTAATCACTTTGCAACACGAGAAGAATTTGGGAGGGAAAAAAAAATCCATGTATGTTCATCAAAAACCAAGTAGAATAATAATAGTAATCATAAAATTTAGGATGAGATTGTTTAACAAATATTTCTATCTGTTTAAAAATTAGAACATTAATGTCTATGG
Source organism: Talpa occidentalis (assembly GCF_014898055.3). NCBI lineage: Eukaryota > Metazoa > Chordata > Mammalia > Eulipotyphla > Talpidae > Talpa > Talpa occidentalis. The sequence goes on along the minus strand of NW_023602073.1, from coordinate 145,666,809 downwards.
CTATTCAAAAGCACATAAGGCTAAATAGGAGATGTACAAACACTAACAGGGTCAGGGAATTCTGCCATTCTCCAAATAAAGAGGATGAGGACATCAGCAGCCCGCCTGATGATGAGCTGGGAATCGGAGGCACTAAATCTTCCCTCTAGTTACCACAGCACACTGAGGAAAAACACTGAAATGAGGGCCTGGATCTCCTGATGCCCCGCTTGGTGCTTGGGGCTCGTGTGAATGAGCTTACCTTTCCTCCCGTGGCCTCGAGGTCTGGCAAAAGGGTCCACAATCCCCATCCAGCTCCCATCGGCAGGCATTGACAAGGGCCGGGGTTTGCCTTCCGAGGGAGGGAAGGAAGATGACAGGTTGATGAGTTTAGGGATTTAGAGAACCCCTTTTTTATTTACAATGTAATCCCTCCCCCATCTTAGCCCTCGCTTAAGCTGAAGCACTAACGTATTTGAAAATAAGGAAAGCGTTTTTAAGCATCGTATTTCCAGAGCCAGCAATTAAGACAGAGGCCGGCTGAACTTGAGTCTGTGGGTCTACACAGCAAAAACATTCCAAGTTAAACCCAGGCCCTGAAAGTTAAAACGGTAACATGATCTCAGCCCCTGGGCTCCGATGCCAAGCCGAGTAATGACTCAACAAGGCTTCACTTGAGAGAGATGAATAAAGGTCTCATACTTAGAATTTCATTGAGGTTTATGTTTTCCTTGGATTACCCTTGATGTCTGCCAAATTCATCCAACAAGTCCATATAAGGAAGGGGGTGGGGGGAGAGAAGAAAAGGAAAAGGCAAGCTGGCCGAACAAAACAAACACTCGGAAACTTACCATAAGATGGTGTTTTTTCTCTCATTTTTGGTGGCAGAATATTGGTTTCCACGGAATACCCAGGCAACTGATCGGAATCAGCGATGGTAAATCTCCGCCTGCGGCTCTCCTGGTCCAAGAAGGAATTTGGAGACTCAGAACCCTTCCGGCCAAGCAATGCTTGTTTACACCGACTGGATCCTCCGTAAGCAGAACTGCCCTTCTCAACGCTGGAAAATAATGGGCCAGAATTAAGTTGCTCACAAAGATTCCCCTGCATTCCAGGCGACGCAGACCTCCAACATATAAGAAAACTGAAATCCCCCTTTGCCACAGGCGCAAAAGGCAATACTTTTTCATTGCAGTTCTCTCCCAAATACATACAGATCCTACTACATAAGAGTAGACATCATGATCCCACTAAAGAATCCATGAAATTTCTTCCTCCTATATGTCTACATGGTACTAATGTTCCTTTGAAAAAATAACTTTGGTTTCCCTGTTCTGTCCTGAAATGGAATCTTCTATTTACCGCAGGAATCACAAGTTAAGCTCTGGGCTCTCATGCCCAGAGCAGTGTCTCTGCCAAGATCCAGCAAAGAAGACACTTGAGGTGCAACGGAGTTGCTAGATTTGAAAATTATGTCAAAAAGCACAAAGGAGCCTTTATAGTCACCAACAGAGAATGTCTATTTTCTGGACTAAGCACAGAAACTGGCAAAAGTTGGATCAGAGATTCCAACTTAATTTTATCCAAATGTCAGTTTCTAATAAAACATAAAGGCAATTTCAGCTGAGTCCAAGTTACCAGCTGGTTAAAGTTTTACACTTAGTAAATTCCATTAGGTGACCACTGCTAGACAAAATACAGAACCAGCTGAGTCCAAAAATATTCTCAAGATTAGCCTTGCCTGTGAGGTGTCCCAGGTCAGCCCCCGGCCTGCAGGCACTTCCCCGGGAATCCAGCTCCTTCTCCACTTTTAAACTGGTATGTGTAGCTTCCCCGTTCACAGAGTTTTCATGACTCAATACTCATTCTCTGAAACCATTTGCATTTTTCATTCCCTAGTGAATATCCTTCATTAATGGCGTGCATGCGTGTGTGTGTGTGTGTGTCTGTCTCCCCTAAGTAGATTCGGTACTGGTTCTCTCACTACCTACAGGAGTACCCTTTCCCTTGCTATTGCTCCTGTGACCCCTCACTGAGGCCAAAAGGAAAATATTCTGGGCTGGAGGGAGAAAGTGTTTTTTTTTTTTTTTAAAAAGATTTATTTATATATGCATACAAGAACTGGGGTACTGGCCAGAGGTGTGGGGGGTGAGAAGATTCACCAGAGACAGAGTGGGAAGCAGAACAGGCAGACTGACTGAAATACACTGCTTAGGGGAGCAGTGGGTGAGACAGGAGAGGTCTGCTGCGCCATGTGGGTAGCTCCCTGGCCAGCCAGGGATTGAACTTGTGCTGCAGAGATTGCAGATAGCTTTACTGTGCTGTGCTTAACCCCTTGCGCCACCAGGGAGGCCCCAGAAGTGGGGGTCTTCCCTACATTTTTACAGAATGATGCACACAGCAGTCAGCAGTGAAACTTGTGTTCTTTATGCACAGAGGCAATAACCATCTGTAGCTTAAAACACATTTTAGATCCCAGGGTCACACACTCCGGCCTGTGGCTGCGGGGAAGAGCCCTGACTACCAACCAGAGAGCCCACTGCCCCAGAGCTGACTGCTCTACATGTACAATAATGTTTTGGGCAAACTGAGACTCAGAAGAAGAGAATGACACTGAGTCTTCTTTGTACCCAGGGAAGAAACTTAAGAAAAGCACATTGCTCAGCTTAAGGCAAAAACTCCAAAATAAAGTAAAACACCAATGTAAGTTCAGCCCGAACTTTGTCCTATGAAATATTATAGTTTAGGCATGTACTTCTCAATTTATCCTTAAACAGTTGACTTAAGACATGCGCAGTTCTCTGGCATCAAGAACGACATCTGGTTTGGGTCAGATGGAACCCAGGCCTGAGGCTCAGTAAATGCATGTTGAACAAATGAGCCAGGTGCTCTAGTCCTACTAGCACCAGTTGATTGGAGTTATGTACATTTCATACCTAAATGATCCTCTACAGGCCATCTATCAGCATTATAACATCTAACTTTTAAGACAGTCATTATAAAACAATGATCTTTTGGGCCTCCCTGGTGGTCAAGGGGTTAAACACCGCACTATGAAGCAATCTGTGGCCTCTGCAGCACGAGTTCGATCCCCGACCAGCCAGGGAGCAACCCACATGGCGGGATAGACCTCTCCTGTCTCACCCGCTGCTCCCCTTAGCAGTGTGCTTCGGTCAATCTGCCTGTTCTGCTCCCCACTCTGTCTCTGGTGAATCCTCTCACCCCCCGCATCTTTGGCCTGTATCCCAGCACTTGTATGTATAAATAAATAAATCTTTAGAAAAATAAATAAAAAATAAATAAAATAATGATCTTTAAAATTTTAAATAAACACCCCCCACACACAAATCCACACAGCACAAAGATGGAGGGCCCCCACCTCCATGCACAGGGCTTCTTTTAAAGTCCTATGAAGAACACATCACCCCCAGCAAAATAAAGCTGTAACTTTAATCTCACAGAAGTATTTATTCTCTTCCTCCCTGGACCATATGTTTCCATAAAGTGCCCCAACCACCCCCAAACTACACAATGTCAAGACCGTGTAACCTGGACCTGACTCTGCACTTTCCCTGGAGTTTTACTGAGACGTAACTGGCACGTGACATGGTGTTCCTGGAAGGTGTATCACAAAATGCCCTGGCCCGTGGAGACCCTGCAAGCCCCACTGTGAGTCAGCAGTCAACACCCACCCCCTCTCGCAGTCACATCTCTCGTGTGATGAGAACCTCTAAGACCCACTCTCTCGGCAAGTTTCAGAGCCACAACACACCAATTGCTAACTACAGTCACCACCTGTACACACATTCCCTGAAAGTATTTATCAAAGGTCCAAAAGTTTGTATCTTTTGACCCCCTTTATTTATTCCCATACCCCCATGTCTAGGATGCCACATTTTTTTAAAAAAATTATTAAATTTATTTATTTTCTTATATTGCTGTTCATTTTTTTGACAGTATTTGACTCTCCCCTCAGGTGCAGTCCCCGTGGGTTCTCCCACCACCACAGCAACCATGACCATCACCACTGTCCCTTGTGCTCGTCCCTCCCGTTTTGACCCTTCTACCCACCCTCCCCTGCGCTGTGCCTCAGCTCTATGGTCAGCTTGCAAGTTTTGTCTTTTTCCTAACCCTTTGTTCGGTTTCTCTATATTCCACATGTAAGTAAGACCACCCGGTATTTATCTTTTTCTTCTGACTTATTTTACTTAGCATCATCCCTTCCAGCTCCATCCACGTTGCTGCAATGGCATGAGTTTATCTTTTTTGATTGCTGAGTAGCATTCCATTCTGTATATAGGCCACATCTTCTGGATCCATTCACAGGATGCCACATTTTAAACCCAGTTCAAGACTCAGCCCTGTCACACTGGAGTTCAGCTGCTTCCCCTCTTGAGATCTGCAGGGTCTTCCCACCACCACTTAGAATCCCCGCCCATGCATGCACACCATGAAAGTGACAGGACTCACCGAGGGGAGTAGGGGACGGCTGGAGGAGGAGGGATATACAGATCCAAGATGGCTGGCTTCTCCTTCTTCAGCGAGGTATCCATAGTGCTCTCGGGGGACTGGGTTGTCGTGGGTGGAGGTGAGGTCTGAGGTGGGAGCAAGTGCAAAGTGGGGAGGTTAATGTGGAGGTTATTCTTATTGCTCAGCTTCTCTCTGTCCCTCCAAAACCAACACCAGCCCCCGTGTAAGATGGGCCGAGCTCAGTCATGAGACTCTCCAACTTGCATTCTGTTTTGACACTCTCAGAATTAACTGGGGCTGGGAAAGACCAGCTGCAGAATGAGAAGTAAAGGCTCAGGAGCCAGGTGCCTCTGAGCAAATCCCTTAAAGATCCCTGCCTCAGTTTCCCTCCACTTGCTCAGGAAGAGGTGCTTCGCCTGCCCTGTCCACTCTCCTCTCTGCCTCCTTCCAGACCCAGCACTTATCTCTGCACCAAGCAGCTGGCAGAGCTGGGGCACAGTGGGCACTCAGGTATCAATGATGAATTCATAAAGCCTCTATGAGATTCAGTAACACATCCTGGGAATGTCAACAAAAATTGAAGCTGCTACACCTTCTCCTGAGCCATGCAAATTGAAGCAGCAGGAGTGTGGCTGATAGGTTCAATCGTTTAAAAAGTGATTTTAATTACAGGCCCCTCCTTGCTCCAGCCTCCAAGTCCTGTCATTTATTTTCAGCATCCCCGTAAGTGCACATGTGGGCACCTTTCCAGAGCCCCGGGCATCTCGAAGTGTCTATCGATGGCTTGAGATTCACTTTGTTCTTCCCTTTACATATGTCTGATAGAGTCATAGTTACAAATAAATTACAACCTCTGTCTTCGAAAAGGACATTAAAATGTCATTGCTTTTCATTCCTGTTTTAGGCAATGATGCTGAGGATGGAGGGTACAATTAGGGATTGGCCAGTGAACTCGGTCCACCCAAGTGTAGGCAATAAAGGAAGTTTGGTAGAGAATTTATTTAAATACTATTAAATAATAAAGTTCACCAAAAGTTGGTCTTCCCATGTCTGGCAATTCTACACAATGTGCACCATATGCAATGATACAGCTTCCCGCGGGGGGCTGGTCCCCAACACCCCCTTGGTAAACAGCTGCTAAGGACTCAACTGCATGTGGTCCCTCTAGGGTCAGTGCTCAAAGTGTGGGAATTTCTAGAAGTGTGCATCTGCAATGAGAGGAGAAGGACTTGAATGGCCCTTCTGCAGTGAGGACTGACCATTGAGGTCACAGCCTCTGCACTGGGGCGAGGCTGAGGAAGTGAGCTTTGAATCCCTTTACTTCCCACAAATCCAGAATTAGATGCGCCCCTAAATAGGATTATGTGGTGATTTTTATTATGCATCTATAAGTCCCTGATACCAGCCACCTCCAACTGTTCATCCTTGCTATTGAGGACAAAGCAGACCTTGGACACCACCCACAGGCAGCTACAACTGAAGGCTGGCAACAGGTAACACACCTGCACGAGGGGTGGCTTCCACCGGAGGTTCTTCAGGGGGGCAGGAGTGAAGTTGAAAGACCCCGAGGGGCGCTTCTTAAGCAGTAACACAACTCCAGTAGGATTCTCTCTCAATTTTTTCACCAGGTTTTTTAGCTGCCATCCCACCTTCAAGGAAGAAAATGAAGAGAGATTCACTCACAAGGAATGAAAATCAAACCTAGGAATGTACAACAAGGAGTGGGTTGCAAGCAGGGAGAGACGAATATATTCATCTCAGCACTACTTAAAGTGATGAGAAATTGGATAACAATGGCTAATTTAAAAAATGCCAGCAAAATGACCTTGGACGTAGTTAAAGGTTCTTGAGGGGAATGTTCAAGTCTCACAGGGTCTCAACGAACAAACTCACCACAGTTTGCCGATTAACTTGAATGACTTCATCACCAGCGTGGATCTTCTGAGATCTGTCTGCAGGAGACTAGAAACAAAGACATGATCTTAATTCTCTAAACTTTCCACTTCTTTCTTCCTACTTTGGACAATGAGCAATAAAAATAAAAATTTCTCAAGATCATGTACTTGAGCTTCCTGAGGCCAGTCTGCAGAACCTGGCACGTGAACACCCATGTCACCTATCTGAGGATGACAGGTTATAATGGGTCATCTCTCCCTCTCACAGCTCCTTCATCTCACCTACCAGAGAGAACAGGACACACAGCTGACTGACGAGCTGTGGAGAGAGCCCCTGGTTCACTAAAAGATACCTTACATTTATCCCCATCCAAATCAGTTTGTAAAAGGTGACCAACTGCTTACCTTGAAAAGCTCATCCATTTCCTTTCAAGTGATCATTAAAAGTAAATTTTATTTTGATTCAACCTTGTTTTATCACAATGCTATGAAAAATGGAAAAGACAGGACAATATACAATCTATTTCTTTAGGGAAAATGAATTTCACTTTTTTCTTTTTTCAGGTAAAATTCAAATGAGTGCAGTTTCATTACCAAAACACAGGTTTGACTTCACTTCCCCAAAATGACACTTGTCCATAAACTTGCAAATGTATGCACATAGACCTATACCGCCACAGGTGTGTGTATAGATAGGTTGGTACAATCTCCTTGTCAGTCATTTTGCCTATAGTATTGTTGTTTTAATCAAACCAGTACTGTTTATGTTTAAGATTATCTCTTATGACCAAAGACAAGGAAAGGTTCAAATTATAATCAAGTGTTATCTAGACAGAGTATTTTATTTGGTAACTTATGTAACTGGCTGAATCTTCAAGAAAACTTACAACTATCCTTTAAAAATAGCACCTTTAAACACAGGGAGGGAGAGAGCGACCAAACTCAAGACACACGTGCTGAATTTCTCACCCAGCTGCTATGCTAGGCTCCTCGAGAAATGAGCCAACTGCATCCCACTGTAGAAATCCTCCCTTTGACTTGTGCAGGTCCAATTCAGGGCACAGAACTGTGGCCATTAATTTTAAAAACACTCAAAACTGCAGTCATAAGCACTAGCAGTGCCTCTCCTGAGAGATTGGCAAGGTGGGCATCACAGGACGCTGGTCTTCTGAAATCCCTTTCTCTCAAGGTGCTTGACCAAAGAAAGTAGCAATGTCTGTGAGCTCTTTTCTGCCCTGTGTGTCAGACACTCAACCTGTCCTCCCCTGCAAGTGAGCTGCACTTCATGAAAGATGGCGCCGAGGCCAGAAAGACCCTGGTGATGGATGTGCAATCTTATAAAACAAGCCCCAATGTCCTGAGTTGACTCCCGTGCTGAGGCTCCCCGTGCATTCATTTCATGCATTCATTCCTCAGATGTCCCACCAAGGATTACGGCTGTGCTTGGCAGCACACCGGTAAAGGGAGAGCTTGATACCAAGAGTCTCCCGGGTGCGGAAGCTCTTGCCCATCTTCCCCATGAGCCAGACTGTTGAAAAATGATGTTGTTTGGTTTGCTGCAGGTAACCTGGGGAAGAAAGCAGCCATTCTTCAGCAGTGAATCTAATCGTACTTCATCTCTGGGGTGGGGAGTAGGAGAATGGATGGACTCCCATCAAGACTCCTGTCAAGGTCTTGAACAACATCAAAAGAGAAATCAGATAGAGAATCGCCAGCTACTATTCGGCTGACCTTGGCAATGTCCTGGCTTCTCACCTAACCTCCAAACAAATGGATTGGAGGCCCGAGGTGGCCTGCTGGCACTGCTTCAGTCAAGGGACGGCTCAACAGGAAGACAATTTGCCCAGGACTGCAAAGGCTGGTTTCTATGCACCACCCAGCACGGGGCTTCCATTAAAAGGTTCTGACTCTGATGTCATAGTGACCCTGAGTGGTGGCTGGAAAGCTGCTCTGAGCTGGCATTCTGCATTCTCTGCCCTTAAAGTGTAAAACAGCCAGCATTAAGTACAAAATATCCAGAGTAAGCCCTTGAGAAGTGGGCTCTTCACTAACTTCTCACTTCATCTTTAAGACTTAGCAGGAGCTCAGCATGTTCTGGGTACACAGTGAGCACAAGTTGAATGAACGAAAGGGTAAGTGACATTTTCAAATGGATGAACAGATGGAATCAGATAAGTGTTCCCTTTTTTGATCTTTAACAACATGGAAACCACCTCTCTCTGGGATGTCTTATGAACATCCCTGAGTGGGGACACTAGGATCAAATCTTTTATTCAGTCTATGGGTCTGGTAGGAATTCTGGGAAGTATAGCATTGCATTCGACATTTCACTCAATTCAAAAGCAGCCTTGTTTTAGCCTTTCATTCAATTCATATCCTTAAAACACAAAGCTGGGGGTATGGGGGGGGCATTGCTGAAGAGAGAAATCTGTGTGCCTTCTGGTAGTAATACCATAGTGAGCTACACATTTACCCCAGATGAAACTGCTTCAAGAAGACCAGAGAGACGTCTGATTGCTAAACAATGCAATCACCAAATTGCTAAATGCATAATCTCAACCTTTCCAAAACTAAAACCATCCTTCTGAATCCATCCAATTCCAAAACAAGGGGCTGAGTGGTACACGAGTATGTTCTTAGGACGATTCAGCTAAACTACGCAAAGTCTCTGAGAAGGGCTGTACATTGTGTGGCCTTTTCTTTTGCACCATCCCTGGTCCTAAAAACAAGATGGTCTATGATATTACTCTCTATCGGGTGACATGGTAAACGTTCTTAGTTGTTCTCAACAAAGAAGGCTTAAAAACACTACCATCTTCTACGCATCCATCTGGCAGAAACACACAACATATATATAATTCACTGACGTCTTTAACAATGTCATTGTTTTCTTACAATGTCACTGTTTTTCTTACTACAAAAAGGAAGCTATGTCAAAAACACTCACTAAAGATCAGGCCATTTTAGTTTATCAAAAGACCTATCAACACCCATTTTCCACCAAACAGATTACAAAAGGAGTTACTCAACTTCTTATTTTTTTTTTAATTATTTCTCCCTGTCTCCATTGATTAAATAGTGGGTTTATTCCAAAGACACAGGCTGCTTTTACACAGATCTGGAAAAGCTATTGAAACATTTTGAACTTTACATCATTGCCATTCAAAACTTGGCCATATAGTAAGTTATAAGAAAAAAATCATTCAATTGCTCTATGTTTTACAAATTCAAAATATCAGAAAAACCTTTCATGTAGCAGAACTTTTGAAAGAAGGGAGAAAACAGTAGAAGGAGCCTTGCTTTTTCTATACAAAGCACTGGGGGAAAAACAAAATTTCAGTACCATGCCAAATATTACAAAACACAACTCTATAAACAGAATCTGTGTCATGCAAATATCCCAAAACTTCTGCTTTGGTGACACATATAAATTCCTTTAAACAAACAAAAAAACATATTTCACACATATGGCCACAGATTCCAGTTCTTCTCAGAGCGATTCTCAGCAAAATTAGGTCATTTTGTTGTATTTATGGGTTGCAACATCCAGGAAGCACAAGGAATGATTAATACAAGAGTGAGGGGTCAAAATTGGGTGAGGTGTGTGAACAAGAGCAATCCAAGACAATTTAAATAATAAATTGACAACAGCTGGTATTCACTAGCAACAGAAGTAAACAAAACAGACAAGCAGGTCGCTCTCACTGCAGATAATAAAACAGCCTGCATACATTTAAATGCAAAGTACAGAACCTCCGCATCAAATCTGTTTAAACACATCACAGTGTTTGCACTGATGGCTACACACTCACGTTTTCCGTGGTCCCGGTGATCACGTGCAATCCATCGTAGGTTGATTTGATGTACATGCCCTAGAGTGAGTCACAGACACAGTAACTCATTACTCCAATATTTAGGAATACAGCCGCGAGTGAGACTTGAACTTACAAAACATTAAAGGCAGACCCTTCAGAACAATACTCATATTTAAACCACCTGAGACCCAGAGAAACAAGATCCGAAAGTGGTGAAGGGGACTAGACAACCCGCAATACCAGCCAAAGAAATGAGCGGTGAGATCTCCCTGGTAGTGTAATTCCTGGCGCAGGGGCACCAATGATCCACAACTCTGGGGACTTTGCACCCCTTTCAGACTCGCAGTATGAATGAGGCATTGTGAACAAGGCTGGGTCTCCCCTGCCTACCTCTGTGCCCAATGGCATCACCAACTATTCAGTTCAACTTGGCGTCAGCAATCATGTCTGAGTGACTTATACGAGCCACGAATAACCCAGACCAGGATTTACGAGTGAGGTGCATGAGTGTCGGAGTGGGAGGTGTGTCAGAAAGAGGAGCCCCTCCATGTAAGGGAAGCATAAAAATAATTCCATTCCTCTCTAAAAGGCCTGACAGGTGGATGCCAGATCACGAGAAGACACTTGTGAAATTTAACACATCGCATCTAAAAGCAAGCTTAAAAAGCTTAGCAAAAAAAAGCTTTTTAGCTAAGCTTTTTAAGATGGGGAAAGAGTACAAAGCAGACGGGACAAGCTAGAGGTGTACCCCCCGGATTGCATATAGTGATCCCGCAGCTCCTCCTCAGAAACAATTCTGAGCCTGATGTTGCCCTGCTCTGTCACGAGAATCTCCTCAAAGACTAACGCCTTCAAGGCTTTCCCCATTTCTCTCCTTTCTGGTTACTTTCTGGGGCAGAGTCGCCAGCTTCTTCCCACACCCAGCACTCCTCTCCCCGGGGCATCTGCTGGTCTAGCCAGCCTTCTGAAATGCCACCTTCATTTCTGCCCAGTCGGCGCCTTCTTCGCTTCCATGCTTGACAGTAATTCAACGACATCTCCCCGACCTCATCTACTGGAGTCCTTCACTTACTCTGCACACTGCGGTGTCAGGAAGCACGTGTCTGCTAAGAATGTGGGCTCAGAGACACTCAGTTGATCCATTTTTCTGTGTGAGCGAGAGGCTACAGCGAGAGGCTGTCTGCAGCCCACAGTCACTACCCATGAGCTCCTCCTGCTCCCCCCCCCGGCCCTCCTTTCCTTCCTCCTCATCAACAGCAGCAACAACAATTGCAGCCACCAACAATCGCACATGTTCTGTGCGTCCAGCAAGCGGTGCTCGGTATTCATCCTCTAACCTAACAGCTTTCAACCACCCTAGGAGACCGTTATTGTCCACGCCTAGCAGCTTGGGAAACGGACAGGTAATGAGGTCCGGTCTCTCGAGAACTGGGATTCAAACCCAGCCTTCTCTGACTCAAAGCCTCCAGGTTCATCAATGGTCTGATGGTTTCTTCACTTCAATTTCAGCAACATAATCCCAGCAGAGGCCTGCTAGGGCCTGGAGAGCTGGGCATCCGGGTACTGACCAGGCAGCCAGGTAGCGACCTGTGTGTATTCTCGGGATCTGCTGTTACACAGCTCTTGCATTAGTGATGAAACTTGTTTTTTTTTCATTTTTTAATGTATTTTTTACATCATTGTTCATTTTTGCACAATGTATGCATTTTTATCTTGGTTATAGTCCCCATACAATTCCCACCCCCCACCCCCGTAGTGTGTCTGTGGTTTATAGTTGCTTTTTCACTTTATTTTATTTTTACTTTATTATAATTAGTCTTTTTCCTGGTCCCTTATTTAGGTTTTCTAAATTCCTGCTATGAGTGAGACCATCCGGTATTTTTCTTTTTCTTTCTGGCTTATTTCTCTGAGCATGATCCCTTCCAGCTCCATCCTTGTTGTTGCAAATGGCATGAGTTTATCTTTTTTGATTGCTGAGTAATATTCCATTGTGTATATCCTTTTCTTCCCACCAGCTTCTTCTCACATTCCTGCTAAGTGCCAAGAGAGACGTCTAGGACGATGTTGTTTTGAACCCACAGAGCATTTTTCCTTTGTGTAAATGTTGCCTATCACCCTGCATTCCTCAGCCTTGTTTTATTTTTAAAACGATTAAGGCAATTCCTTCAAGATATGAGTATAGAGTTTTATAACTGTATTTATACTTATATTTTGAAGACAAAACATTATCAAGTGAGTTCAAGATGGCAAATCCCTAAATACATAGTGGAAGACAATTTCACTTAATGCTACCACTAGGACTTGGAGTATTGAAAGCAACCGAAATTTTATTTTTCAGTCTTTCATAAATGCTGATGGGTTATTATTTATAACTAAAACAAGTGTTGCCCACATGCTCACCAGGCCTTCCCCGGGCTTCACGTCTGGCAAGTGTACCTCCTCCAGACACGCACACTGGCTCATCATAGGATCCGCCGCGGATCGGATTGTTTTGTCGCAGATGCCATTCAAAACCTTGACCTGGAGTTGGGGAGACGAACAGTCAGGAAACGTTCAATCATTAACCGAGTTTATCTCAAGCTGAATTTTAAAGAAGTGCACTTCACCTATAATCTTCAGCTCTGGCTGGCAATCGTTTTGATAGCACTGGTCAATGCATGCATGGCATTCGGACTCCAGATATGAAACAGCACCAGGATTTCAGCATTGTTTAAAAAGTGCACCTCATATTCAGTTACGACCACTGAAGAGCACAAGCAGGCAGAAGCCCCTTTCAGCAGTTACAGAGAATCACCTGTTCCCAGTCATCTGTATGGCTGTTCAGTCTTTGCTTTCACATTCTCTGCATACCAAATATTGACAAGGTAAAAAAAAAAAAAAAAATTGCCTGCACCTGTTTTTTTCCCTTTTGAATTGCTTTAATTTCTTTTTAAAGCAATCTTAGGTTTACAAAAAATTGGAACTGAACGTGCAGAATTCCTGTGATTTCCCTCTCATCTCAACACAGGTAATAACAACACAATATAATTAATATTTTGCATTAGTGACACACTTATTACAACTGATGAGAGATCATTGAGACTGATGGAAAATATCAAGACATTTTTATTAACTGAAGTTTGTAGTTTACATTAGGGTTCACTTTTGTGGCATACAGTTGTATGGGTTTTAACAAATACACAATATCGTAAGATTGCAATATAGCAGTGTCACTACCCTGAAAGTCCTCTGTGCTTTACCTATTCATCTTTCTCCCTCAACTCTAGCAATTACTGATCGCTATGGTTTGCCTTTTCCAGAACATCAAATAGTTAGAATTATACAATATGCAGTCTTTTCAGATTGGTTTCTTTCATTTCATAGTAAGCATTTAAAATTCCTCTATGTCTTTTCTCGGCTTGAGAGCTCACTTCTTTTCAATGCTAACTAATATTCCATTGTCTGGCCATACCAGTTTGTTTACACGGACACCTACTGAAGAACATGTTGGTTGCCCCCAGGCTTTTCACAATTATGAACATAGCTGCCACAATCAAATATTCTGAGCAGGTTTTTGTGGCTGTAACTTTTCTATTCATGTAGGTAAATTGCCAGAAGCACAAGTGCTGGATCGTAGGGTAAATGCACGTTTAGTCTGATAGCGGCCCCACCAGCTGCTCCTGATGAAAGCTCCTATTCCTCCACATTCTTGCAGCATTTGGAGTTGCCATACCTTGAATAGCTGTGTGGTGCTATCTCGTTTTAGTTCTTAATTCCCTAACAAAACACAGTGTTGACTCTCTTCTCCTATACTTATTTGCTAGCCGTAGATCCTTTTTGGTGCAGTGTCTGTTCATATCTTTTGCCCATTTTTTAATAGGGTTGTTTATTTTCTTATTATTGAGTTTAAATGTTTTGTATATTTTGGATACAAGTGCTTAATCTGATACATGTTTTGCAAATAGTTTTCACCAGTCTGTGGCTTGTCTTTTCATTCTCTTCACAGTGCATTTCATGAGTGGAATCTCTGAATTTTAATGATGCCTACCTTAACAATTTTTCTTTTATGGATCATGCTTTTGATGCTGTATCTAAAAACTCACCGCCAAATCCAAGGTCATCTAGATTTTGTCCTGTTATTGAGGACTGTTATAGCTTAGCATTTTAAATCTGGGTCTATGATCTTTTTTACAACTGCCCACATTCTCTAAACACCAAACATAATCAAAGGAAGATTTCGGAGACAATATGACGATTTCTATTAAGTGGTCTCCATGTAGAACTCACAGGGGTTACATGTGGGTACTTCCTCCATCAGCACCATCTGACTTTTCCAAATTAAACACCCAAATAAATCAGGAAGTTCCAAAGGGTGATTTTTTTCCCCTAAGAGGGAGAATCTAAGAAGTGATACTTTTTACATTCCTTCAATTTGTTTAACCTCCCTATTTATGGAAAATATATTTTTAGCAGTTACATCGCTAAATTCCTCAACATCAAGAGGAGGAAGGTCTTATCAAAAGAGCACAGGCTGGCTTATGTCAAAAGGAGGAAGTGATGATGAATCGTTAGAAAATGCTCTAGAAACAGCCACAGTACACATACCCGCCTCCATCAGAAGGTTTGTGCCAATTGTTTTTTGATACAAATGGTCCTGATATAAAATCTGCAGATCGGTTTGTCCCTGATTAACAAGCTAACTAGCAATTTAAATATAATTATACTCTGATGAAATGTTTGGAGGGAAAAAAAGCAAAACAGAGGACCCCCCCCCAATTTAACTAATTTAAGCACAAGAATTTTCTCAGCAGTTGGTCCTGTTGTTGCCTAACTTTCATTCTTCTCTTCTCACCTTAATTAAGATTCCTATCCCAAGCACCAATATTTTAAAGTCTATCTTGAGTAATTAGTCAAAGTTCAATTATATCAATTCATGAGGCCCCTACTGCTGTTGGAAAAGGAATTTGGTGATAACTTTGCAAAGGTACACCTACCACAGCTAAAACTTTATCCTCCATTTCTGCTATCAGGCAATCCTAAAGAAGGGAAGATGAAAAACAAAAATAATGGAAGAGTTAATAACTTTCAAAAACGGTTGGCTTAGCTCGCTAGACATTTCCTGGCATCCAAGAAGCTCCAGGACTCCCCTCACCCCACCACCACCCCGAAGTCTGAAGTTCTGGAGGGACAAAGAGGGCAGGGAGGGAACAGAGGGGGCATCACACTCCTCCAGGGCCCTGTTTGCCCCAGACCCAAGAAGTTTATCACCCCCAGGAACCCATTATCCAAAAACCTACAAAAATCATTGAACTGAAATCTACCTACTGTCCAGTCTACGCAGAGAGAAGTAAACCAGAGTCAAGTTCAAGCAAACTAACAAAGACTCCAACGCAACCAGCTCAGCCAGCCTCAAGCCAACAAGCCAGGAGGCTTTAGCTCTGAGCTTGCCTATAAGAATAGCTTTCAAATAAGAGCTTGAGTATACTTAGCCACAAAAGTTTATTTTAAGCACCACTGAGATTAAATCAGATATTTCAGTCCTTGATAGATAAAAAAGTTCAACAAAACATTCATTAACACACTGCCAAGAAAGTGGTCTTGGGGTATGCTATTGATGACATTAAATAAAGGGCTGGAATGCAAAGCATTATTTACTCAGCTCAAGAACAAAAAGGTAGGAACCCCATGCACCCGGGTGACTGATTATAGAACTAGCCATTGTCCTGACTAAAAGCAGCTGCGGTGAAACCACCAACATGAAAATCTCACTGTCGACCTTCTAGAACTGTCCATAGGAGGTTTCGATCTGCACGCAGAGTCCATGCAAGAAAAGGGACACTGGACAGTCCGTAGGTTATTCGGCGCGATTAAACATAATCCCAAATTGGGGCACCCTAAGGAAAACACCAGTTGTTTCGTGACCATGAAAACTCTTGCTCAACTCTGCGGGAAGTGTCAGAGTTTCACTCCAATCAAAAGCCATTTTAGGTCATCTTTATACTACTACTGAGGGTGGGAGTGGAAATGGCTACCAACTTCCACCTCATGAGATTTTAGCACCAGACTTTCAGTGGCTTAAATGTCCTCACAAACGCTCTCCGCTAGGTGAGAATGTCAGAAACAATAATGGTAACTCCACCACGGCCAACATGTATGTGCCTCGCAGCTGAGAGAGAAAACACCCCTAATACAGATTTCAAAAGGCACCTTTATGGACAGGCCTCCGAGAGGAATCCAAGCTCCAGGGACGACAACTGCAACTCTCACTCAGTACACATCAACTTAAGAAAAATGCATTTCATGGGGTCTTATACCAGACATAAGACACACAGTGGGGGGCCTCCCTGGTGGCCTGGGGGTTGAGTCTCAGCACTATCAACACTACGGCCTGAGTTCAATCCCCGGCCAGGGAGCTGACCCACAGTGCGCAGCAGACCTGTCCTGTCTCCCCGCTGCTCCCCTCAGCAGTAGATTTCAGTCAGTCTGCCTGTTCTGCTCCCCACTCTGTCTCTGGTGGGTCCTCTCACCCCCCACACCTCTGGTTTACACCCCAGTTCTTCTACAAAATAAATATTTTTTTTAAAAAAAAGACTGACCATGGGAGCTTGCTGGACGGAGCCCACCGGTGAGCGGAGCTCCTGTCGCGCCACAGGGCTCATGTCAGCGGTGAAAGGGTTCCTGCTCACCTTCCGCACCGAGAGGTGGGCTCCCACACCCTTGAGGCTGGGAGGAAGCAGCTGCAGGCTGACTTTGCCTCCTTTGGCATCGAGGGAATGGAATGGGGAGCCGTGTGGAAACGGCCCGCGGGAGCCAGGCGAGGGGCTGGGCTGTCACGGCCCGCGGTCACCTGGATCAGCAGCCAGGCGGTCACCTGTCCCCTTCGCAGTGGCCAGGGCGGCGCTCAGCACCTGTGCCCTCTGCTGCTCTTCCTATGTCCCATCACTAGCACAGAGCTTTGCCCCGCGCTCTGCAACCTCTCTGTGCCTCTCGGGACAGCAGGGATGATTTCTAAAGGGACCAGAGGGGTGAGAAGTGAACGTGAGGACACAGGTGCAGCCCGTGGGGACAGGTGCAGGCCTCTCTGGGCACAGGCAGCTCTGGGCGCACATCGGTGGAGGCTCCTCCTCTCTGCGCGCGGGGCGGGCTCTCTTTGCAATCAGTTTCTCGGGCTGACCATTGCTCACGTCCCCCGGGTCTTTCCACACTCAGCAAAGGGCCCCTGCCACGGTCATTTCATCTCTCGTGACTCCAGGAGACATTGAGGTCACAGCCGCCTCTGCTGCCTTCATGGGAAACTAGCAGAAACCAGACAGGGTGGCTCCGTGCACTTGGGATGCGACCGTGGCTGCAGCAGGCTGGGAAGGCGCGGAGGCCTCTCGCGGGGAGGAAAGCAGAATCTGGATCCTTCCAGGGGGAGGTGCCCAGGTTATCATTCAAAGGAAGGAAGAAGCAAAGCAGCCAAGGAAAGAAGGCACAGAGTGGGGGGGAGCGAGGCGAGAAGGGACGCGCAGAGGCAGCAGCAGGGAGAATAAGGACTCGGGGAGAACCTGCTCCTGTCACTGGGAAGAAACATATGACCTTGTTCCTTCAACTCCCAGGCAAGAGAGAGGAAAGAGAGGGCCGGTGCCTGCCCAGAGAGTCAGTGGCCACAGCGAGAGCGCCCGGCCCACCCTCAGGGAGGACGGAGCCGGGCAGCAGGGGACGCCAGGAATTGCAAGAGTGTGGAGCGAATCAGGACTGGGGAGAAGCCCCCAGGAGAGGGGCCGCTGCAGGAGAGACCCAGGGCAGGAAGACGGGAGGAGGCTGGTGGGGCGCAAAGGTGTGCAGGAGAAGCTGCGCTTGCCTCTCGGCCTTCCACTGTGCCAGGGACTCGGGGGACACGGAAGGAGACACTTGAAAGAGACAGAGACGTGGGTGACGGGCCCGTGAGGAGGCTGACAGTGGCGGCCCCCGTCTTGATTTTGATTTTGCTCTTTTCCTTCCAGACTTGCCCGGCCCCTTCTGCCCCTGTCCTGTGGGCCCCCCAGAAGGTGCCTTAGGCTGTGGTGGGCTTTTGGGCCTCCGCGGCCCTGCTTTGGGCTGACCCTGTCTGGCTGGGCATTTGCCCACAAGGGGAGGGATAATTATGGGTGCTTGATTTGAAAACTATTTTCTTTCTCTTCTCTGTATTGCACACCAATTGTCTCGACTGCACCCCTGTTGTATGAAAGTTCCTTTCTATTGCTGGTCTTACACACTAGAGTATGTTTTATCCTGGTGTGGCGGATGGCAGAACCCATTTAGAACTGGCAGGTTTGGGGGTCCTAAGTATCCCTCATTCTGCCTGTTAACAAGTAGATCTTCTACCAAGAAGTTGAGATAAAAACTGCACTTGTCTCCAGTGTGGAGGGGCGTGTGTCCCGCCTGCTCCCCCGTCCTCCTGCTGATCACACCACACGTGGAACACAACTTGTAACTCATCCATCACGCTTGTTATTTCTCTCTGTGTGCACCAGCGTGACCGTGTGCCGAAGCACCTGTGTCCTCCAATCACTCCAGAAAACACGTGTTCATCAGGAGCTCAACATGATTTTTCAATCTAAGTTCATAAAATGATATTCTCGATCCCTAAAAACTGATCAAATTTAAATAAACCAAAATTGACCAGAACATGTGTGTTTGTTTCCTCCTCTTACACATCAAGTTTAGTTTCAGAAGCCAATAAATGGAAAGATTTTTATATTTGCTACTTTAGGGTATTATTTCTATAGTGGGGACTCTGCATCCATTATATCACTCTTTGGAGGTAAGATATTTTTTAATAGCTTCTATTAATCTCTATTTCTAATCTTACACAAATGCATAAATGTGGTCCTACACATGCTTTCTATAAATAAAAAATAGTTTTTTGACTTGGTTCCAATGTTTTTTTCCAAATCGCCCTTTGCATTTATATATTCCTTTGCATAGAGGCTTTGGGGTGTACATGTACTGTAAATATATACATGCGCTTCAGATTGTTACCATTTGTCTTTTTCCTTATTTTTATTGCTTAACAATAACCGATAGAAACCCCACCAAATAAGGCAAATATTAACATTTCCATTTTCCAGATGAGAGAATTGAGATTCCTGTTTAAGTGACTTGCCCGTAGTGCCAGGGCTCTTTCATGGAAGAGATGGGCTTTGGACCTATGGCTGCCTGTCTCTACAGCACATCCTCAGTGAGCACCAAAGGGCAAACAAAAACTGAAAAAAAATTTTTAATTGGTAATTTTGCATGCTTTTTCCTTGTTTTCACTTTTTTTAAAAAAAGATTTATTTATTTATGTATTTATTTATTTATACAAGCACTGGGTACAGTCAGCAGCACGGGAGGGTGAGAGAATTCACCAGAGCCAGAGCGGGGAGCAGAGCAGGCAGAAGGACCGAAGTACACTGCTGAGGGGAGCAGCAGGCGGCAGGAGAGGTCTGCGCGCCATGTGGGACCCTCCTCCGGTGGCCGGGGAGCAGCCGGGGATCGAACTGGCGCCACAGAGGCCGTGGGCAGCTTCGCAACCCAGCGCTCAACCGCTGCGCCACTGGGGAGGCCCCCCAAAACTGAAAATTTTAAATACACAAAAACAATTCCCCCAGCTTGGAATACATTTCTCAGGATCAGAGACAAATTCTCATCAGCTTATGTGTCAAAAGCTTTCTCTCATACGTTTACGCATCCACTTAGAAACCCCTGCTAATCACAGAGCAGGCACCGTGGAGGCCCAACAGTAGAAGCAAGTGTGGCAAGGATGCTCAGGGGCATCCTCCTGATGGGGCCAGACAGGAGGGTGCCCCCCGGGGCCTGTTTACCTCCAGCTCGCCACAACAGACTCTGCCGGGACTACAAGGAAACCACCACCTGAGGTGATGCAACAGCCGCTTCCAGCCAGACAAGCACAGTCACACTGGTCAGAGTCCTCAGGTGCCACCTGCCACTGAGGGGCAAGCCAGCCCCGTGTCTGAACTGGAGCCCACTCTCAAAGCCGCCTGTTCTCACCCTCCTTCCTGCTCCACTCACAGCTTGATATATCAGTATATTTTGCTTCTTTATCTGTTTGTGTTCTTTCCCCAAGAGGCTGTAAGTTCCATGAGGTCAGCGTTTTTTTAATTTTTCTTCATTTGGTAGCCCTGCTACCTACCAGAGCAGCAGACACACAGTAAGTGCTAAATAAATGTTTGCTGAAGGAGGAGATCAAATGTCCAGCAAAACCGCCAACGTCCTGCTAGAGCGCAGCGTAACCATCTTGTCAAAACAACTCTCCTTCTCCACCTTGCATTTCATCACTTTCTCCTCCTCGCCCTGTACCACTGCCGGGACAGAGCCAATGGCTCACACAACCCAAGACCCTTTACATGAAGCCCAGAGAAGCAAAACATTCCCACTTGCTCATTACATCGTGTAAGTCTTAACACTGTTCATTAAGTGGATTGCAAGAAATTCCTGTTAAAAAATCAAAATAGGCGGCAGAATACTGTGGGGAGAGGGAAGCAGAGAAAAAAAGGAAAATTCACAGTTATTAGAGATATAAATGCCGTCCCCACCAAGGCCAGGACTCAGTGGCTGCGGGCAGTGGATCACAGGCGGCATCAGTATCTTTTTATCAAAATTCCTTTAAGATCCTACACCAGAGCAGAGACTCGGATCCACCTCAGCGGTGCTGGCGTCTTTCTGAGAACACAGTAAGCACATGATGGGGTCACATGCACCTTAAGTTCCAGCTGCATCTCAGCATCAGTAAACTGTTTGACTCCTGGGTTCCAGGAACAAACAGAAAGCACCAGCTTTCCAGAACTGCACTGATTTTATGGCACGGTCAGGGCCGAGGAAAGGATGTTCCTTACGTTTTGCCAAACAGCAGCGGAAACAAAGGTGGAAGAGCAGAATTGGAGAAGCACGTGGAACATGAAGAGAACAAGCACTTCCTTTCATTTTATGGCCATGATTCAGCCCAAAACTATTTCACACATGACTGGGACACACCCGGCAATGTGACCGGAAGTGACCTTAAGAGCTGACGGTGTAAGAAAATGTTTTCAAAAGTTCAGGGCACAGAAGCTGGTTAAGTTACAGATTGAGGGCCTCCCCAGTGGCGCAGCGGTTGAGCGCTGGGTTGCGAAGCTGCCCGCAGCCTCTGCGGCGCCTGTTCGATCCCTGGCTGCTCCCCGGCCACCGGAGGAGGGTCCCACATGGCGCGCAGACCTCTCCTGTGGCCTGCTGTTCCCCTCAGCAGTGTACTTTGGTCCTTCTGCCTGCTCTGCTCCCCACTCTGGCTCTGGTGAATTCTCTCGCCCTCCCGCGCTTCTGACTGTACCCAGTGCATGTATAAACAAAACAAACAAACAAACAAACAAATAAAAACATGCCTCTATTAAAAAAAAAAAAGTTACAGATTGACTGATCTTCATCTTCCTGATCCATGAAAATACTCAGGTCTGGCTAGTGAGCTGGGGAGGAAACTAGCCTGCATCACTCCCAAACCAGAACATTTGTCAGTGTAAGAAGCAACAAGGTCCTTATTTTCTTTGCCTCGTGACAAGTAACATGAGGCACTGGCTGTTCTGTCAGCCAACATCCTGAAGTGTGGAGATTTGGGGCAGCGTCCCCTCCTGAGCCATTTAGAGGTGGATAATGAAGCGATGAACTGCTAGAATTATTTGTCACTGCGTCGTAACCTAGCTCATCCTAACTGCTAACGACAACCACCAGAGGTCAAAATGAAAAGAAAATGAAGTAAGCAAGTACTTAGAGTAAGTAAGAAAGATTTGGACAGAGATGATAGCAAAATTGAGTTGCTCTAGAAATTCTATTTTAAAAAAAATTATGTGTGGTAACCTTTTAAAGAAAGTACAGAACTATGAATTCAATTATTTTAAGACAAAACAAAGCACAAGCTTTCTTTGATGCAAAGACCAATGGTCATTTTTCACAGAAACTAAATGCAGTGAATCTTCCTTAAATCTTTTCATCTCTCTCCAATTTTGGGGGGGGGGGAAGTGGGGGGAGAGACAGAGAGAGACACTGGCACTTCATACGTGGGTGTCAACCCTTTGAAGACCAGGAAGAGAGAAAGAGGAGAAAAAAGTCAAGCAGGCGACAGTGATGTACTGACCTTCTGGACTGTCGTGGTCAGGTCCAAGCAAAGCTGAATGATTTTGTTCTTCGTTATTGAGAAGTCAGTGATCCCTGTAAATGGAGCCCTAGCAAACAACAAAATTCTCTTGAAGAAAAAAAAAAAGCAAGAGGCAGGGGGACCCCCTGGATCCCACACTGTATGCTGAGAAGAACAGCTACACAACAGCCTAGTTAAATGAGTGGCTCCATAGCTTTTCCTCTCACATAACACAAAATTGGAATCTAAATAGAGAAAAAAGAATGAGATAAAAAACAGCAAAATTGAGACTCTCCCTTTGGAAGTCAGCTAATAGCCTTCATTCTGCCCAAACACCCCATCATTAATGTTTAACCTCAGAAAACACGTTAGCACAGCTTCACGCTTCGCTCAGCTAAGGTTAATGTGTTCCTGCTCTTCCCCATCGAAGTGCTTTCCAAAAGGAACCACATCTCCCACTACCTAGAGCTCCTGGAGAGTTCCAGTGGGAAGAGCCAGAAAGGGCCAAGGGTTCATTTCCCTAAGACAAAGGACAGGATTCTCTGCATCTTGGGTCCATCAGCAGAAGTTAGTAATCACGCCCCCAGCCCCTCCTCATGGGGCAGCACAGGTGCCCCTGACTTACCTGTCCAGCCACGCTAGCAAGGCCTTGGCGGCGCCTATGAGCTCCACCACAGAAGTCAGGAACTCATTGGAGGGCTTGTGGGAGGTGTTCCCGTCATAAGTGGGGCTTTTCCGTCGGCTGCTGATATAATTCTGTAAATTATGGGAAGAGGCTCGCAGTTTCAGTACCAAGTTCTTCATATTATCGGTTTCCAGGCCATAATTCTGTAGAAAACAAAATCAAAAGGAAAAATGTAAAACCATCGACAACATCCAAACTCTTACCATATCTCAAAAGCTTTCTCAGTGGCATGAATAACTCCTACAATAGCCACAAAACCCTGCGCAATTCACCCACAGCTGTGATCTCACCCACTCTGGCTGCGTGGGCTTCTCTCTGCTCTTCCTACAGCCTGCCCCTGCCCCAGGACTTTGTCCATGCTAATTCCTCTACCCAAAATGTGTCTCCTAAAAATCTTGCCACAGGCAAAGGCAGTTCTTTCTTAACACTATTATCCCAAATGTCCCCTCCTCTTCCAGGCTTCCCTCCTTAGTTCCTTGTAGGGTAGGTAAAAGGTAGCAGGCTTTTCTGCCCTCCCGCCATAAGGATAGATGAGGCAACCCTGAGGTCCCGAATGCATGCCTGATGGTGACACCTGGAGTAGGGTGTGGGCATGCGTAGATGGGATTCACCTGGGCTGAGAGTGGGCTTTTAAGGGCGGCGTCACGGGGACGCCAGCAGAAGCCAAGAAAGAAGCAGAAAAGCTGAGAAGCAGAAGCAGCAGAGCAGAGACCCAGAGAGAATGCAAGAGAAGGCCGGAGAGCCCAGATAGAGTGAAGACTTGCTGGGGGCTGGGAGGCCTGCCAGCCCCCTGGCCCCCCAGTACCCCTGCCTGCTGTGTACCTGGTAAACCCCAATAAAAGCCTGCAAAAAACCACTGAGGACTCTGACTCCTCCTTCACCTGGTCTGCTGGATCACAGAAAACCTGCACCATGTCCATTCCTGACCCTACATTCCTCAAGCTTGATCCTGCTAACATTTAAAAGTCCATCATTTGTTTTGACTGGGGGAAGATTCCTACACATTGCAAGATGTTCAGCAGTCTCTTCCCAGTGATATCAGCAACACCCCTTCCATGCTGGGCCAGAACGTGTCTCCAGACATTGCCAAATGCCCTCCAGGTGACGCTCGGTACCTGCCTGCCACTCTCGGAACCACCTTGCTCGCTGTTGCTCCCTCCCGTGGACACTGGTCTGAGAGAGCCGGGCTGTCAAAGTGTGACTCGTGACTACGCCCCAGCCCAGCAGACAAAAAACGGTCACTGGAAGGATGGACCCCATCGGGGTCTCCTTACACAGAACCGAGCAGCCCTGTCAGCCCACCTGAAGTTAATTTCACCTGAAATGAGTGAGTCCCACCTGTGCTCTTTCTGGATAATGTTCCACTTGCCTAGGTGCTTTTAAAAATTCAGTTTTGGGCCTCCCTGGTGGCATAGGAGTTAAAGTCTCAGCACTATCAAGCTGTAGGGTAAGGTAAAATGTCAGGCTTTTCTGCCCTCCCGCCATCAGGATAGATGATGGATCCTTGTCCTGAATGCATGCCTGATGGCGGGCACCTGGAATAGGGTGTGGGCCTACGTAGATGAGATTCACCTGGGCTAAGACTGGGCTTTTAAGGGCAGCGTCACGGGGACGACAGCAGAAGCCAAAGAGAAGCCAAGAAGAGCAGAAGAAGCCAAGGGAGAAGCAGAGAACGCCAGAGAGCCCAGATAAGAGTGAAGACTTGCTGGGGGCTGGGAGGCCTGCCAGCCTCCCGGCCCCCCAGCATCCCGGCCTGCCATGTACCTGGTAATCCCAATAGAAGACCTGAAGAAAACCACTGAGGACTCTGACTCCTCCTTTACCCGGTCTGCTGGATCAGAAAACCTGCACTGTGGCCAGTCCTGCCCTTACAATTGGCTTAAGTCGGCAAGATGATCCATGCAGACGGGTCTGGAGCCCTCCGAAGACCTGGAGGGACTAAGGAGTAACAGACTGTTTCCCTGTGACGATGCTGGAGGCGTCATGGAGGCACAGGAGATGGACGAGGTCCAAGAGCTGCAGGATGAGACCTCGTGTGGAGGAGACGCCCGAGAGGACCAGCCAATGACCCCTGAGGCAGCAAGAATCATCGGCGAAGAGAGGACCACGATTCCGAGCTCGCGGGTGCTGATTCAGGGAGAGGCCAACGAACTTGGCCTAATGGACTTGGACTGATGGACTCGGACTGATGAACTTGGACTGACAATCCCGCCAGAAGGCGGAGGACCTTGGCAGGTTATGCTTTTTTTGAGAATCTGGGAGCGGCCACTGGACCTTGATGGCCAAAAGCAGCCTGTGCATGCCCAGCAGCCAGGCAGAGGAGAAAAGCCAAGTGAGAAGGCAAAAGCTGGTGCTGATGCTAAGTTTGGGAAGCCTTGAGCGGCTGTCAAGCAGCCTGGGTATGCTGAAGCCCTGTGAGTCTCGTAACATCACCTGTGGGTGATGCCCTGCTCATTCTTGAGTGAGGGTGAGGAGCTGAGGAACCTGTCCTTGGGGGACGGGTGGGGAACGTGGCTTGGGGTGGAGCCCAAGCCGCATGTGGAGTTTGGATCCCCGACCCATGTGCTTGTGCCGTGGGTTGGCCTGAGTGCAGGGGTCTGCGAGTCGCATGGGTGGCTGTGAAGGTCGAGTGTTGGAGCGACTGTAGACAAAAACCCCGAGGGTTGGCGATTACCCCCAACAGAATAGAATCGCCAATCCCAGAGCGAGTGCATCCTGGGGGTGGATGCTGTGTGTGGCTTGTAGCCGAGACTACAGCCAGAGAAGGCCAGGAAGTCTGACGGCTCCTGGCGTGTTGCAGTAGATGCCGTGAGTGGTTCCCCTCCCTCGTATGAGCAGAGCCTTCGGCAGCAGATTTGGTGGCTCGTCGGCTGGTACCAATAGTCTTTTGCCACTAGGTTGGGGCCCTGCCTGGACTTATTTGTGTTCTGTTGTATTTTGTTGTTATATTGTGATGTATTTGCTTTTGTGGGCCATGGCTGCATTGTTTGTTTGCTTTTTAAGAAAAATGTACATATGAAGACTATTTGGCAGAAAACCCTGAGGGGGTGGGCTGTAGGGTAAGGTAAAATGTCAGGCTTTTCTGCCCTCCCACCATCAGGATAGATGATGGATCCTTGCGGTCTAGAATGCATGCCTGATGGCGGACACCTGGAGTAGGGTGTAGGCATAGGTAGATGGGATTCACCTGGGCTAAGACTGGGCTTTTAAGGGTGGCGTCACGGGGACGACAGCAGAAGCCAAAGTGAAGCCGAGAAGAGCAGAAGCAGCTGAGAGAAGCAGAGAACGCCAGAGAGCCCAGATAGAATGAAGACTTGCTGGGGGCTGGGAGGCCTGCCAGCCTCCCAGTCCCCCAGCACCCCTGCCTGCCATGTACCTGGTAATCACAATAAAAGACCTGCAAAAAACCACTGAGGACTCTGCCTCCTCCTTTACCTGGTCTGCATGGGATCAGAAAACCTGCTCAGTGTCCATTCCTGTCCTTACACAAGCTATTGCCAGCCACTGTGGCACAGTTCGATCCCCAGCTGGGGAGCTGACCCACATGGCGCAGCAGACCTCTCCAGTCTCCCCCACTGCTCCCCTCAGCAGTGTATTTCAGTCAGTCTGCCTGTTCTATTCCCCACTCTGTCTCTGGTGAATCCTCTCACCTCTGGCCTACACTCCAGTTCTTACATGCATAAATAAAATAAATTTAAAAAAAAATTTAAATAAAATATAAACTCAGTTTTGTGTCGCCATAGTGCACTAGACTTCCTTTCAGATACAGAACAAACCCCAGGAAGCTACATGTAAAACTGGGATGACCTTGGCAGGCAGGGAGGTGATTTCTGTCACCTGTACACAGCCTGAGTGGTGATTGTCATCTTAACAAAAAAATGGAGATATTTCTGGGTTATATTACACTGTGTCCATAGCAACCCAATGGAAGAATATTCTATCACTTAAAAATCGGGAATATTGAGGCCTCCCTGGTGGCGCAGGAGTTAAAGACAGCGCTATCAAGCTATTGGTAGCCACTGTCGCACGAATTCGATTCCTGACCAGCCAGGGAGCTACCCACATGGCGCGGCAGACCTCTCCTGTCTCACCCGGTGCTCCCCTCAGCAGTGCATTTCACTAAATCTGCCTGTTCTGCTCCCCACTCTCTATGGTGAATCCTCTCACCCCCAAACTTCTGACCTGTACACTAGTTCTTGTGTGCATAAATAAAATCAATCTTTAAAAAAATTAAAATAAAAATCGGGAATACTACAGTGTCTGACATGGCTGAACAGTTACTCTACGCTAAGTGCTTGACAAGCATTATCTCTGTAAACAGTCTGTGAAGGTGGAAATACCAGCCTCTGATTCAGAGGTGAGGACACCTTAACTAAGCTCCAGAATGGCACCGCTAAGCAGTGGTGGGGGGATTTGTGTCTAGACATCTGCATGGGGAGCACCAGTTGAGATCCTCCCTGCCCCACAGTGCCCACCCCAGAAAGGGCAAAGTGCTGGCACAGAAAACGGGTGGGCACGGCGCAAGGGAAGGGACAGTAGCCCTGATCCTGGATCCAGCACAAGCTAACAAGCCGCTTAGCTCCCCAACTTCAACCCCAAGGGCCCTACCCCCCTCGCAGAGGGGACCCTACCTCACAGAGCTGAGACGAGCAGCCTCCATGGCCCCTCCTTCCCTCCGGCCTACATCTGGGGTGCCCTGGGGAGGGGCAAGGCAGGCCTCCAAATCAAGATCTATATAAAGCAGGAGCATACTCGGGGGAGGGGGGGCGCTCATGAGAACAACTTTTTTTTTTGGCAGGATGAACAATAGGTAAGTAATGACAAAAACAACAAAAGACTTGAACCTGAATGAAAATGCTAATACCCACAATAGCCAAGTCATGGAAACAACTTAAAAGACCATCAACAGACAACTGGATGAAGAAAGTGTGGGATACACACTCGGGAACCCTACTTAGGCATTTACAAAGATGAGATAATATGGATGAGCCTGGAAGGAATATGTCAGGCAATAAAAGATGATTTCACAAACTGGCAAAAATAACTCAGACTCTGAAAATATGGTGTTCACAGAGGGGGCTGATGGAGGGGCTGGGAGAGTAACTGAGCTGCAGTTTTGGGGGAGGGCGAGGGAAGCGTGTGCACATCTTGAGGTGAAGTTATGCGCCCCAAATTATACAGTTTTGTAAATGAACGCAAATCAAAAAATTTGAGAAGACAATGCTAACTTTACCCAGATTTTCTTTGAAGTTTACATGCCTGTTTTTTCCTCATAAAATAACAAATACTTTTTCAGAGACTAGATGGAGTTAAGTATAAATATAAGGGGGAAAACCTTCCCAGGTCCACTCACTAAGAACTGTCTTTGGTAAGCTTGAAAAAAACCTGTAAATTTCATAATAAAAATGAATTTCTATATTAACAGTCCTGTCCTACATAAACTTTGTATTCATTCTTTTTTCCTCACTATGCTTTTTTCTAGAGACTAAAATATGCCATTGTCCTTCAATAAAGAAGACAAAAATAAAAAGATGGATTTTCATCATGGCTTTTTAAATTCAGAATCAAAGACTCCCAAGTGCATGGAGAAAGGCCACAAGACACAGCTTGTTTGGAAGGACTTGGGACTCTGATTAAAGGGGAAATGTCCCCTCAGTTAACCAATTACTCGGCCTGCCAACTCACATCCAGAGTTTTGATCTAAAAAGCAGGAAAGTCAGCTTTCTACAGCCAATGTCACCATAAATTACGGGAAACTTTTATTACTATACAGAACATTTACCCCTTAAACTCAAAGAAGATTAAATATATTTTAGTGTTGCAATAAGTTTAAAGCCTGAATCTTTTACAAGAAGTCTACCACTTTTTTTACTGATTAAAATAAACAGGGAGTGTAGCTGCTTAACCATTTTTCATACAGACCCAATTAGATTTATTTTTCCCCAAAACAGATCACGTGACTGGGAGGGTGAATAGATGCTGCTATAATAGAATATGATTTTGGAAAGAAGGCACAGAGTTGGGAAGGAAAATTCCTTTTCCTTCCACCCCATTCCGCAATGAGAAGAGAACAAGAAACTGATTATATTAGCTCAAAAGAAGCTCTACTACAGCAACATAATCAGGAAAGGATTATTGACTGAAGTGCCCACAATGAAAGACAGAAAATGAGTGAGTTCTCAGACAGAACAGAAGAAAAGGAAAGTAGCAGAGGCCTCCACTTGTGGTGCTTTAGATTATATACATTTTACCAGAGTACAAAATGTACACAACTCTCTACCTTCCTCTCCCATTTTACTACTGGCCCATGATCCAACAGACCTGATCAAGGTGTGTCAGAGGGACACAATCAAAGTCACCCCCTGCCTGACTTGGGTCAAATAAGTCACAGCCTAAGAAATATACTTCACACTTTTCCCTCATCAGCAGATCAAGTCAAACACAAATTGCCAGCAGAGTCCTCTTCCTGCATGTTTCCCCCCATAAAAAAAGAGCCATATTTTGAATGATTTTCCATGGATCAGTAATCTCAGGGGTACAGAGTATGCATAAACAGGGGTACAGACACTGCAATTATGTCGCTTAATGCACCTTCAGGGGCCCATTCTGACTGTCTACTTTCTGAGCCTACTTCCACCTTTAATACACAGGGGACTTGAGCCTGGTTGACTTGGCACAGTATCTGGTTACAATTACACTTTGTTGCTCTCATCACACCCTGGAGACCAATGCTATTCACACAACTTTCTGTTCTCTATCTGCTGGTCCTATGGCCCCAAGCCACAGCGGCTATGGAGCAATTGAAACACAGCTAGCAGAGCTAAGGAAGTGTATTTTATTTCATTTTAATTTTCAATAGTCACATGTGGCAATAGCTATTCTACTGGACAGAGCAGCTCTGGAGTCTGTCCCAGAGCTGCACCAGAGAAAGCAAAATGGGGCTCACACTCCGAATGCAATCCTGGGGAGATATGCACATCACAGGAGCCCACTCCAGCCCGCCAAGATCAGTGTTCACAAAAGACTCTCCATCCACCACCAGGCACTGGTGGCGCCTACCTGCTCACCGGTTTTGAAATCACAGTCAGTAGCTGTTCTTGTCTTTAGGAAACCTCCTAGTGTTTTTGTCTTGGCCTCCCTCTTCCTTACTTGTGATTCTATTCATTTCCTGTCCATCATAAAGTCAACATCCACTAAACTCAAGTTTACATAAAAACCCGCTTCATAACACCAGAGCCAACTGAAAATACAAATTCACTCCTCAGGGGATGGATTGTTCAAGGCAAAGAATTACTACCCATTTGTAAATACAAAGATCTATTTGGTGTAAATGCACTAAATAGACAATTCATATAGGCATTACAGGAAGAATATTTTAACAGGAGATTAGATCAAGATGAAAGATACTCTACTAGAACTCTCTTACACCCTCCTCAACCCAGTACAGTCATGTTCAGTTGTGAACCCTCCTGGGACCCTGTCAAATGCATTCCCCGGCACCTCACTGCACACAGCACATCCAGAATGAGTCTGAGGTCAAAACTTTGGCTACAAAGGAAATTAGAAGGAAATCATAGGAGATAAAACACAGCCTCAGGTTCTGGCATTTGTCCAGCTTTGTTCTCTTTAGGCTAAGATGTGAAGAGAAGGGGGAAGGGCTGGGAAAGCCAAAAGGCAGCTGCTAAGTGTGGTTTCCCACCTGATGTGCACAAGGTGTTCTAGTCTGCTCTCTGCCCCGGCTCCTTTTGTGACTCTCAAAGTAAATCAAAGACCTAAGGATCGCCACAAAGTGAAAGAGAGAATCCAAATGAGCAGAAGTAACCAAGAAGCGACTTTTCCAGAAAGGCTAATGAAAATAGACTTAAACATAATTTACCTGATGAGACACATAAAATGTTAACAATGAACAGCAGGAGTCTCAGGCAGAGCCCAACACTTGCACATTAACACAGGGCCACCCCCGAATCACCGTGCAGATGGGGAAAACAGACACGCCACCTCCCTGGGGGTGAGCGCTCGCAGCAAAGCCAGGAGCCGAAAGCAAGAAGCCTGCCTCCCGGGCCAGCGCTCATCCCACTTGGCCACCGAGTCTCCCCGATGGCAGCTCATTTATCAACCACAAATAATTTCCCCATTACTTTCCTAAACAAGAGCAGCACATCCCAGAGCAGAGGACAAGGCTGTGTCCATTTTAAGAAGAAGAACACACACCGCCCGGCAAGTGTTATATAATCAACGGAACGCAGACCAGTAATGGCAAAATAATAGTGAGCACATTCTTTCCCACCATTCTCGGTGATGTAATTGTATATACCCCCGGCTCAGGTTCCCGGCATGACTAAGCCAGGCTGCAACCGCCGAGTCTGTCTGCATCCTGACAGTTAAGGAAACTGCATCCTCAGGATGGCACCGTGTCGCGCAGACGTGGGCCCCAGCCTATGCCAAGCAGTTGGTAATCCCAGCACCCTTGCAGGCCTTCAGCCCTAAAGAGCTCCCCACCCAGCCACAGGTGTCCCCGAGCCTCAGAAGCTGGCAGGATTTAACTCCCATTCAAGCCAAAGCTCAGGCATCTGCAAAATGTACATTCACATTTTTCCCAACTAGCGAACATTCCATGGGTTGATTGTCTCAAGCACGGTTATTGAAGCATCACCTAGAACTGTAAAACTCAAAATGCTTTTAATAGTAATGAAAACAGAACTGAAAATAAAAGCATTTCCCTTCGATTTAGAAAATGACATTTTTACTCGTTCCCATATTTTTATTTTTTAGAGGAGATAAGAAAACAGAACTAACACACACTTTTCTATAAAAGACAAACTTTTTTTCTAAAGGGTAAAGTAAATATTTTAGGATGTGGAAGAATACAGGGTCCCTGCCACAACTACTCAGCTCTACCCGCGGTGGTGAGGATAACCACAGACCATATGCAAATGAACGGGCAGGACTGTGTTCCAATAAAACTTTATTTACACAAATAGACACTGGGTGAGCTGTAGCTCCCAGGCCAGAGTCTGCCCACTCATTCTAGAAAATGCCTTGTTCCAGTTCATGCTTCACTTTAATGGGTCATTAAGAAAATGGCAACACGCTAAACAGCAATGAGGACTGAGGAGAGCAGGGTTCCCAGCACAGACGGCCTTTTCCTGAACTAACCAGTGCACAGAGAAGGTCCACAGCCTCCAACACGAGCTCCTGGTGCCCGATCCGGGTGACACCCAGCTCCTCGAGATCCTGGTGGGAAATCTGCAGCAGCTGTTCTCCGTTTATCTTCTCCCGCTCGAACTTGTGGACATACTGCTGCAGGCAATCATCCAGCCCTACCAAAAAAGCAAAAAAGGCCATTATTGTCATTTCGTTTCCCTGACCCAAAGAACTGCCCAGTGTCAGTCAATCTCAGGAATCACCAAATATGCTCCCGCCTCGGATTAACGTTGTGAACACATTATATCAACATGTCATGAACGCCTTGCGGTTTGTCCTCAATTTCTCTCTTTTTTATCAAATTTATCTGTGATCAAGCTTTCATTTTTTTATTTTATTTATTTTTTACATCATTTTTCATTTTTGCACAATGTATGCATTTTCGTCAATTTCTCATCTCAAACAGATTTTAAATGCACAGCTTAAAATTTTCAGATGTGGGCCTCCCTGGTGGCACAAGGGGTTAAGCACAGCACTGTGAAGCTCTCCTCAGCCTCTGCAGCTCGAGTTCTATCCCCAACCAGCCAGGGAGCTACCCACATGGCGCAGCAGACCTCTCCTGCCTCGCCCGCTGCTCCCCTCAGCAGTGTATTTCAGTGGATCTGCCTGTTCTGTTCCCCACTCTGTCTCTGGTGAATCCTCTCACCCCCCGCACCTCTGGCCTGTACCCCAGTTCTCGCATGCATAAATAAATAAATCTTTAAAAAAAAATTCAGATGGATCCAGAACAATTTTAGGATGGCTACCTTCCTGTTCTCTTTCAATTGAAAGAACAAACACTGAATCCCCACTGACTTGACACCCTAGTGATCACACTCAACACGGGTTTGTCTGCTTGTGAAGTGACTCTTCCTTTGGGACACCAGCCCTCTCCCAGTGGGGGTGGGGAAAGAAGAGGTTGTGGGGGGAAAAAGGATGTCTCCATAATATCCTATGTGCTCCTAAATCTAACCCCACCGAAAAATACTTTACTTCCACCCCTAGATTTTTTCACTGAAATTGAAAGAAGTCTTTTCTGAGCTTAAGCTTTCTTATGCTGCATTTCCGGCCCTTGCAAAAAATAAAAGTTCTGATGAATATAGAAACCAACAAAGAAGGTACCAACAGCAGAACCAGAGAAAGGCCATGTAAAATGGGTTAGCTTATGGGAATTTTTCCAGGTCAAACCTTACTGCCAACAGAGTTGTATTCTAAGACTCTTATATAATGATTAAATTAGGTGAGCCAAATAGAACTCTGGACTCTTTATTCCGGCACAGAGATGCTCCGGTCAACTTGTTTTCATGGTTTTACTGTAATAAAATTTTACCCTGAATGAACTGATCTATTCAAGCCTTATAATAAAAGCCACCTTCCTGTTTTAAAGGTTTTTATAAATTCAATCCTAACACAAAGGATGAAAACTCAATTAAATTAGAACAAAGTATATGGCAGGCAGGCTGCTGTCCAGTACACACACACACACACACACACGCTTCGTCTGCCCCTTTACAAAAGCTCTGTTGTGTGGATGGTCTGAGGAAAGTGGCCACAAGGACAGCATTGCTTTTGGCAATAAGTCAAGTCCGGGATCTTAAAATCTGACCTCCTGGACCAAAGGACAGTTCTGTCCCACAAACGTTCACCATTTGCCTCCTGATAAGATCCAGAAAGGAAGAATTTGCTGATAACCACTGAGGCTACCAAGTGACAGGCAGAGGCAGTGTGGAGAACGTGGACTTACAGTAACCAACTGGACCCAGCCCAGACCCAGTCTGAAGACACTCGTGTCTAGCAGAGGGGGGCTCCGTCCCAGAGCAGGCAGGACCCCACGTCAGCCAGCTCTACCCTGAGAGCCCCAAGCCACTCCAGCCTCTGCATGTGGGACTTGGCAGGAGGGGAGGCCAGCCATTCAGCAGGTGCTGAGACCCATGTCCCACCTGGGCCGAAGGGACAGCTCAGCCAGATCACCCAGTTGGTCTGCAGTGGGGCAGCACCCGCCTACAGAGGACAGCAGTGACCAGGCCCAGGGCCAGGAGCCGCTAACCACCCCTTACACTTTGTAGATGGAACCATGGACAGGCTCGGGGTGGGCAAGTGACCTGCCACAGTCCAGAGCTGGCATGATGCCAAGAAGGATTTTTATAGGCATTATCTTCAAGTTGACACTGAAGGAAGAGTTGGAATGCAAAGCAAGGTCTGTTGGACACAAGCTCTGTTGTACAACACAGCTGCTGAAACAGAACCACAGAAACACAGAGGTTCTTAGAAGGCACTCCAGGCCTCCTGGAGCTCAGAACACTGCAGGGGATGGACAAAGGACTAATTGTGGATTGTACCCACAGACTTCACCAGGTCTAAGCCAGTTCACAACCAACAGCCTACATTCCTCTTCAGCAGCCCTCTTCCCTTGCCCACCTTTAGGCATCAAAAAGGATTTTTGTCTTAATGTGTCATCAAAGTTTAGGTCAACTAAATTGTACATTTCAACCTTGTGATGACTGGATTGCTCTCCCCGAGATTCCTAAGTTGAAGTCATAACCCCAGAAGCTCAGGGCATGACTGTATTTGGAGAGATATCTGTCTTTCAAGAGGTGACGGAGTTCAAATGAGGCCATGGGATGAGTCCTAACCCAGCAGAACTAGCTCCTTTTAAGAGAAGATACACAGAAAGGCCAGGAGAAGATGCAGGGAGAAAGTGGTTATCTACCCATGGGGAGAAACCAACTCCACGCTAAACAAGGACCAGGAGAATTCACATTCACACTGATGTGTCCCACACATCCATCACTCAACGTACAGGCTCAAGGTGGGCGAGTCGTCACAGTTTCCACGTGCAGGATAAATCAGTCCATTCAACTTTCAGGACACCTTGCACAAAGTATTAAACGTCATCCCTGAATAAGAGGTAGCCATAAAGATGGAGCCAGATTTCCCTTTCATTAACTGTGAAAAGATTCACTGGAAAGACAGGATTTCAGAAGTAACTTCAGAGAAATAAGGAAATGTTTGGGGCACAGAAAAGGATGAGAGGGAAGGTCCAGTAAGGGTTAGAAAGGATGAAGGTTATAAATAATCCAAGGTTGAGAACCTGAAGAAAACATCTTCCTGGGCCTCCCCGGTGGCTCAGCGGGTTGAGCGCAGCGCTGTGAAGCTGTCTGCAGCCTTTGCAGCACCGGTTCGATTCCCGGCCAGCCAGGGAGACTCCCACACGATGCGGCAAACCTCTCCTGTCTTGCCCGCTGCTCCCCTCAGCAGTGTATTTCGTCAGTCTGCCTGTTCTGCTCCCTGCTCTGTCTCTGGTGAATCTTCTCACCCTCCCGCACCTCTGGCTTGTACCCCAGCTCTTGTATAAATCAATAAATAATTTAAAAAAAAAGAAAAAAAAGAAAACTTCTTCCTGAAAAGGGGCCCAGAATCATCCTAGGCTCCTGATGGAGTATGACTGACTAACCATGAATCATCACAAGAGCCTTGAGAGGTAGGAGAATTATGAATTAAATGATCCCGCTGTTATCGACCTAAAGTGCAGAAACTAGAGCACCTTCAAGACCTTCCCCTCAAGGGACACACACTCGAAGACTACATTAGGCTTGAAAGAGTAATGCCCCTTTATTATTCCAAAACATCATGGCCTATTGTTCAGGTACTCTATTGTATAGAATACAATTGAACATTTATAAACAGCTAAATTAAACTATCGTGTGAACCTGCCACCCCCAAAGGAGGGGAAAATCCCTTTTTAAATTCACTGGTTAGATTTTGCAGCAAACCACACACTTTTACCCATTTGTCAAATATACTTATTCGCCAGTTCTTTGCCTCAAGGAACTTAGAAAAAGACTAGCAGCTCTGAGCAAAATAACCCAATACAAGGAGATCAGACACAAATCATTTACACAAATTAGACATATAATTCAACGTGAAAGAATCATGAGGGTAAAAGCAGAAACATGCCCCCAGAACGGAAGCCACAGTTTGAGATAACCCAGACGTTCTCCATTGTCAGGAAAGCTGGCTGTCCACTCTCCTAACCTTCCACGGACATCCCAAGTGCAAAAAGAGAAGCAAGAACTCTCGCCCCAGATGGGGAAAGGCATGGGAAGGGCTTAAGGGCCTGAGCTCCAACCCCAGCCCCATGTATGGTTAACACAGTGCCCAGTGCCAGGTGCTCAGTTCCCTCATTTGCAAAACAGGAGTATAATAATAATACCGACTACATAAATCTGTAATGAAAACCCAATGTTAAATAAAGAGCTTAAAATGCCGTGAAACACAGTAAATATTCCAGGTATTTTGTTAAATAAAAAGTTACGATTTATTCAGGTTCTCAAAGCTCCAATTATACAAAGTAAAAACTCAGACACACACAAGGACTCTCAAAAGCTTAGGGAGCCCCCTTTATAACAAAGTGAATTGGACATAAAACATACTCTCAATAGCCAATGTTATTATCTCCCCCAGAAAATATCCCCAAATTTGGGAGCCTGCATAGTCATCAATTCTACCTAAAACTAGTTGAGAACTGACATGAGAACAGAAGCACCGTGAAAGCAGAGGCTTCCTTTTGTTTACTGTTGATGCCCAGCACCCAGAGCATTGCTGCGACTCAACAGTATTTGTGAAGTAAAGAAATGAATTCTTCACATAAAGATTAATGTAACACCAATGCACATGTCACCCGATTTTGTTCCAAGCAAGTGAGTGACTCATGATAATGAAGGAACTGATTGTGGTATCAGTTACAAGTATTTTCTGCTACACGTTTCAGTGTTTCAAGATTAAAGGAGGTCATGTGTACATCACAAGAGAGATAGCACAGACAAAACAAAGCTCCAGTCTTTCACAAGACATTTGCCCTGTGCTAAGAATTCATTTTTAGTAATTAATCTCTGCAAAAAGTGGAAAGGATTGTATATCCCAAGATTAATAATTTGGAGTAAATAATACAAAGATCTAGAACTGTTCCCTTTTCTTGATGGGACTGACTAGCTATGTTAGGGCAGGTGAGACCCACTGGAAAGAACTTCACATCACTGTGTTTTCGGCCTGTGGGTCCAGGTTGGCAAAATTTCTAATTCTGGGGCCTCACTCGTGGCCTAGGGGTTGAGTCTCAGCACTATCATTACTATGGCCTGAGTTCAATCCTCAGTCAGAGAGCTGACCCACATGGCGCAGCAGACCTCTCCTGTCTGCCTGCTGCTCCCCTCAGCAGGATATTTCAGTAGATCCACCTGTTCTGCTCCCCACTCTGTCTCTGGTGAATCCTCTCACCCCCCACACCTCTAGCCTGCACCCAAGTTCTCCTACACACAAAAAAGAAATCTCTAATTTGGCAAATACAGTGAACCCGGAGCAGATCTCACAGCACCTTACCTGGAACACTTCTGATCATTAAGGCGTGTTTTAAACAAAGACTTTTGGTATTCTTAAAGAAATGTTTTAACTCAGAATCAGTTTAGCCAGAGCTTGTCAGTTCACATTTCATTCAGGACTTTTAAGGGCCCTGAGCAACAAGCGACACAAGCAGGATTTGCGTGTTCTGTGTCCCTTGACTAGGAAAACCAAACACAGATCACACAACTTCAATTTAATCCAAATTTATGAAAGTGTTTAATACAATCCAAATTGATGGAGCAATAACCATATGCAAGGGACAGACCTCTCTGTGAAGAAGATGGCCTGGAAGATGGTCAGTGCTTGGTCACCTAAGCCAGAGAAAGCAGGCCAGGCAACGCGGCACTCCTGCGTTACTTCCAATATTCCCAGAACTTCCTACGCTTTCCAAAACATTAAATGACAAAGACCAAAGATCAAAGACCTTCAGCCTTCCCAACCTGCTAATACTTCAGATCCAAGATATTTTAACATCTCCCAAACTTACCAAAAATAAAAAACGAGGTTTCCAGCCAAAGTTCAATATGTTTTGGCTACTACCTGGACACAGCATGACGAACGGGCAAAGCAGACGGGCAGAGAAATGGCAGGTAGTGCAAGGAAGCCACCAACTACCTCCCTGTGGAATGACTTTCTCCTGTCATCTTGCTTTATTGACATCTGTAGTCCTTAATTTTATTTTATTTTTTTAAAGATTTATTTATTTATGATACAAGAACCGGGGTACAGGCCAGAAGTGTGGGGGGTGAAAGGATTCACCAGAGACAGAGTGGGGAACAGAACAAGCAGACTGACCAAAGTACACTGCTGAGGGGAGAAGCGGGCGAGTTAGGAGACGTCTGCTGTACCCTGTGGGTAGCTCCCTGGCCGGGGATCAAACTTGTGCTGTAGTGGCTAGGGATAGCTTCACAGGTTGCATCTTAACCCCTTGCTCCACCAGGGAGGCCCTATAATCCTTAATTTTAAAGCTAGTGATAAAACTGGTTTAAGTCCAGCTGTCTCAATTCAGGCAATGACACAATGATCTCACAGGATATTTACTTTTATTATTTAGCTTTGCAGTTTGGAAGGGTTGAGAATTCTTTTTGCCTGGTTGGAAAGGTCCCTGGATGACCTTTCCTAATGAGTCAAAGCTACAACCAATGCCTCTGGGAAACAGGGGGAGAAGGGAGGCCCAAGGGTCAACTGTCAGAGGCTAAAAGGCCAAGACTAAAGGGCCACATCACTCAATGTGTCGAGGCCCCTTTGGAAGCAAGTTATTCCTCGGGAAATGT
Organism: Talpa occidentalis; assembly: GCF_014898055.3. Lineage (NCBI taxonomy): Eukaryota > Metazoa > Chordata > Mammalia > Eulipotyphla > Talpidae > Talpa > Talpa occidentalis. The sequence continues at coordinate 145,628,005 of NW_023602073.1, read as the reverse complement.
GAGGACGCCATTTCTCCACAACCTCATCCTTTTTCCTCCCCACCGGAACATCCCACATCTTCTCTCATGAGAGAAGCTATAGCCACAAGCTCCTTCGTTAGCTCAGAATCTACCCTTTTCCCCGTGCGGATCTTAAGAGGACAAGGAATAGCATGAAACACAACGTGAACTCTACACTGATGACAAAACAAGTACGGGGTAACCATCAAAAATAGTAGAGCTAGGCCTCCCCCGGTGGCACAGCGGTTGAGCGCTGGGCTCCGTAGCTGTCTGCGCCCAGCCACCGGGCGAGGGTCCCACATGGCGCACAGACCTCTCCTGCTGCGCCTGCTGCTCCCCTCAGCGGTGTATTTCATCAGTCTGCCTGTTCTGGTCCCTGCTCTGGCTCTGGTGAATTCTCTCAGCCTCCCGCGCTTCTGACTATACCCAGTGCTTGTATAAATAAATAAATAAATCTTTAAAAAAAAAATAGTAGAGCTGATGTGTAAATCAATGCGGTTAACTACATGAAAAAGGCATCACAACCTGTAACCTAATGAAGAATCACATGTAAATATGTATTTGTCTTGTGATTTTTTAAAATACTTTTTAATCTTTATCTTAACCTTTGGAAATATCTACTTCTTATGTAGGTTTTATTATATACATTCTAGCTCAGTAGAATGTGTCTATTACTTACAGATAAATGTCTATCTATTGTCAGCGTGTGTGTCCACAAATCATTTACTTACGGAAAAGCATGATCAAAAATCTAGAGCGTCCAGACGTATGTACGATGACAGCCATCAGGTTCTGCTCTGTCACCTAAAACTCAACACTGGCCAAACTGAACTCCTCCTTATCATCAAGCTTGCCTGAGCCCGGCTCCAAGAGTCGCCCAAGCCAAAAGCTGATTGGTCCCCTCCTCCTCCACTTTGTTCATCCCCAAGTCTGTCAGGTCTTCTTCCAGGTCTCTACATTTCCTCTTTTTTAAAAAAAGATTTATGTATTTATGCACACAAGAACTGGGGTACAAAAAAAAGGAAAAAAATGAACTGGGGTACAGGCCAGAGGTGTGGGGCATGAGAGGACTCACCAGAGACAGAGTGGGGAGCAGAACAGGCAGACTGACTGAAATACACTGCTGAGGGGAGCAGCGGGCGAGTCAGGATAGGTCTGCTGTGCCATGTGGGTAGCTCCCTGGCCAGCTGGGGATCGAACTCGTGCTGCAGAGACTGTGGATAGCTTCGCAGTGCTGTACTTAACCCCTTGTGCCACCAGGGAGGCCCCACACTGGCCTATTTAGTCCTGGTTCTCAATCCAGTGTGGATGAATCAAGCTGGGGAAGCTCTGATTTCCCCAGTCACCCTTCTATGCTTCTGGCTAAATCCAATTTGAAGAAAGGATGCCACAGCTAAACCCAATGTCAAAACGGGGATGAGAAGACTCTCCTGGCTTTCTCCAGGTCTAAAGTCCGCTTCTACATAATCTGGGCTACCACAGGTTACCTGGACTTACAACGGAAAAGGATGAAGAGGGAAATTAACTGCCCAGAAACTTAAATCCCAAACATCCTCAGAGCTAAAATGATCAGTAAGTGAATAAACAGTCTTGAGAAAGAGACTGTCTGGTTTTCCATCCAGGTCTGAGTTGAATGTGAAGTCTGTTGCGACGGGGCTGCTGCCTTCAAGCAGAGACCACATAAAACGCCAGCACAACCGAAGATACGGCAATGAGGACCTGGATGTATGTCCAGTGAAGAACCAGCAAATCTCATGTGCAAGATTTATGGAATGGAGCAACTGGTTCTGAGAAGGGACCACTGCTGGCTGTTTTTAGGCACCAAGCTGAAAGGTCACTGCAATGCTGAAGACAAAAATCAAAGTTTATGCTTTAAACCTTTGGGGATAATTGTCCACACATCACTTCGGAAGAGCGACCAAAGCAGCAACGACAGAGCGAGCAGAGGGCATGGGTATTTTCGTTTCTAAAGCAAAGGGAACTTGTTGGTCATCAAGATCTTCTTGGACTGTCACTCCAATTAACCAAGAGATGTATCCAAGAAACAAACACCCTTTGGGTTTGCCTATGTAAGGAGATGATCTATCACTTAAGCAGAACTGGAAAATAGCAAACAAATCAATGAGTGCCAGGAAATTTAAGAAGCAAAAATAGAAGTACCTCGGTTCAGGATTCAAGTTACCCAGAAAACAATCAGATGAACTGCCCCATTTGTGGTTTCTGAACGGGTACACCATGCATCCCGCCGGCAGTGTGAACCAGACAACTGGCTTCCAAGATGGTGGCTTCACCACCTGGCCCCAGCTCCAGCAGGTTATGTGCAATATGGGATGCAGTAAAGGGAGGCCACACCATCATGCCCCCAGCACCCCCAGATGCTGAACAAAGCCAGGCCACAAGGGGATTTGTGCCCAGAGTGGGAGCTGGGGAAAGGACATAGTATAATCTGAAGATAGTGATAATCCAGAGATCCTAATGTATATCACTCAAATCACTAAAAAAGAACTAACATGCAAATCACAAGCAGCGGACAAGGGAACTGGAATTCTGAAGCCCCTTTTTCGCTCGGCTGGGGATGATCAGAATCATCAGATTCTCAACCAGATGATCAGAATCTGGAAAAAATAACTGCCCTCAATGATCAGCTTTGCGTCCACTTCCCTGGATCCCAATCTCACCCCAAAAATGTATGGGAACATGAAGCGGGGGCTGCCGGGAAGAACCTCAACCTTAGCTTCTCTGTCTGAGGTTGTGTACAGATACATGACAGCAGAGGTCAAACAAAAAAATGCTGAACAAGTTTCCAGATTCTTAAAACAAAAACAAATTTGTGGACATGAACACAAAGCATTGTGTCGCTCAGAAAAGTGACACATTCCAAGGCTGGTCATTGTAATTCAGTAACCAAACTATTGTATCCAATTCTGTAAGGTCAGGACCCAAGGGGGGGAGGGGAAGAAAGGAGAAAAGAATGGACTTCATCCAGCAACTCGTACTTGGCAAGCCTGATTTTGCCAAAACTACATAAATTCGATTTGGTCTAGAAGTTAAACATTGGCTACAGCAAGTGTTAAAGGCACACTTCACTGAACAAGGGAGCATTAACCAGTTCCTGCACTCCAGGCAAGTTCAAGTGGACAGCACCGTGGAGAATGAGCTCAGCACTGGACTTCAAGGTGACCAGGGCTGTGAGACAGGGAGCTTCGGTTACATTCGCATACTGCCCAGTGGAAATTTCCACATGCCCATCACCTCCGCTCCCTGGGCCCATCAGGATTTCCGTGGAAAAACTGCCACGTGTCTGACCCTTCACCCGCACCACTGCCCTCCTTCCAAAATGCACAGTGTAAACAGCAGCCCGGTGTATTACACTGAGCCCCAAGTTAATGGGGCGCCCACTGCGGTTCACAAAGCAGTTTCGAGGAAAGTGATGCTTCCCCAATCCCCACGGTGGCCCCGGGGGGGATGCCAGCCAGGTGGTGGTTATTCCCATTTGACTGGCAAGGCCGCCCAGGCCCGGGGTGCCTGCCCCAGGACATCATGCCTGAGAGAGGCAAAGCTGAGGCAGGACCCAGACCGCCACTGGGCACCCAAATCCTTGCGGGGTGGAGGGTCCAATGAGGCAATAAAGAAAGGAACAGATGGAAAAGTGGCTTCTTAGTAAGTACACGGACCCTCAGGTGTGGTTCCAGGACCGTGCTGAGCATCGTGGACACGGGACAGATGCGGCCGAGATGCAGGATCAAAGGGCTGTAAACGAAGCCACAAAGGGCCATTAGGCCCATTTCACAGACCAGGAGACAGCAAGGCGGGGGGCGAGGACCATGGACTGTGCGGGCCCCGCCCCATGACTTCCGAGCTGTGGGACTTCGGGGAAGTGACTTAGCCTCTCTGTGCCTCCATTTTTTTTAATCTACAATATGCAGAGGATAAAAGCACCGAGGCTGTGAGATTTTCTCAATGACTAAAGATGTTCAAATTTGAGAGTTTCTTTTTTCTTACATCAGTATTCATGACAGGACACAGTAGGGGCCATGGAAGTGCCAGTAAAAATTAAAATAAATAAACGAACCTGGGGCTCAGGGAGTCTGTTTGCTTTATTTTTGTCAAACAGTAATTTTATTCTTTTAATCGTGGTAACACCAGAATCCCCCCACCAGGGATGGCCACTGGAGGGTGCTGCCACCAGATCACCCCTAGACCCCACCCTAGTCCACTGCTCTCCGTCCCTCCCCATGGGCGCCCTCTCCCCAGCCGAGCGAAAGGTGCTTCAGACTCCCAGGTCCCTTGTCCGCTGCTGGTCAGCCCTCAAGTTCTTGCTCAACCTGGTCGCTGCACTCACAGGCTGACATTCACCAGCCAGGAGACCCTCCTGGGGGCCGTGACATCGGGACTTTGCACACTTGCATTAACTCACTATCCGCCATCTGCTTCCCGCACCTCTGAAGCACAGAGCTGGAAGCCACGCCTTGTGCACCACCTGCACAACGCTGGTCGGATGAAAGAGAGAAGAGAAGGCAGGCCCAGCTGAGGCAGAGACCACAGCGGAGGGGTGTGTGTCTATGAGGCTTGACAGCCCCGAACCTGTCACTTCTCGTGAACCTGTCCACGCCCCTGCTCCCCTTTCACGAGCCCCCTGTGCCCAGAGCTGCGGACATTCTCAATGAGGAACTGGAAAGAGACACCCCCGCCCTAGAAGCTTCCTGTGAGATGGGGGAAGAACTTGCAGGTTCTCAAGACAAAATTCCCACAGGCGTGCCATAAACTGGCTTGATGGACTGTCAGTCTCCCGAGGGCTTAACGCTCTCTCCCTGCCCTCCAGAAAAGCCAGTGTGACTCCACCCTGGGGACCAGCAGAAATGCCCCCACGTCCTGTGCGTCCTGTGCTCCTTGAGTGACTCTGATCACACAGACCCTGCCCCGGGAAAGTCGCCTTTGCTCTGTGCGGGCAGCGTATGTGGGCCTGAGGCTCTCATTTCTGCCTGACAGGTGAGCTTGGCAGGCGTGCAGAGGCGGAAAGCCGATCCCTGGCTCCTGCACCGCGATTTTTCCAGGATTCTGACATCTGAGGGCGCCGAGGCACCCCTGGCTATACAGCACACTGCAGAGAGTGTGTGTTTCACAACTTAAAGGTTTGTGGCACCCCCCTCCCCGGTCCAGCAATTTTCCCAACAGCGTGTGCGCCCTTCCACGGCCACGTGGAATGAAGGTGTGCACATGGTTTCCTAGAACGCTGCTGCACATCCCTGATGGCAGGACGGTGTAAACAGAACGTTCACGGGCCCCATGAACCCTTCGCGTGGAAACGCCCGACCTGTCCTCCCAGACACTGCCCACCCACCTCCCCCCAAAAAACACGCTCGTTTTCACTGCCATCACCCCATCTTTCCACTTTCCTGTTTCCTGTTGGGGAACGCACGTTCACGTGACACTCGCTTTATGGCAGAGGTTTGCAACCAAACCCATAATATCCCCCGGAGCGCCTGGCCCTCTCCTCACCACTGCCAGCCAACCCCCGCTGACAGGAAGGTCAAGAGCGCCCAAGTCACAGCCAGGCCCCATGCACAAGGCAGGTCACGCACTGTCTGGACACAGTGACTGACATGTAAAAAGGCAGTTGCTTTCAAAGTTGACTAATAAAGACAAGATCAGACAGGCCCAATGGAGAGATTTCTTCCGGATGTTATTGACTGAGAAAAACCAGATGAGAAAATGTGTATGATGTGATCTTGTTTTGTTTAAAAAAAAAATGGAAGAAAGTCATGGATAATGCATATGTGGATATTATTAAATGAGTGTAATAAAATTGGGGGGGAGATTAATCGGGACCAGTAGAATTTAAAAGCATTATTTTACTCCCCGTTTTTGTCTTGTACTTAACAGAATGAGGGGTAAGAACGGAGGGGGCCCCGCATCCTGAAATACGGAGGCAGGTGCTTTCAGGGGGGGACAGGGACAGCAGAGCAGATGGCTACTCTGTTTCCACTGAGAGCCCCAAAGAATCTTGACGGTCATTGCCAAGTTCACGCTGAAAAGAAACAACAGCTACTGAACCCTTGGCGTGGAAACTCCCAACCTGTCCTCCCAGACACCACCCTCCCACCCCCACAGAAAAATGCACTGGCTTTCACTGCCATCACCCCATCTTTCCACTTTCCTGTTTCTTGTTGGGGAAAGCATGGCACCTCCAAAACAAAACAAAAGCTTCCTAAAAGAATGACACCATCTTAGACCTATTTTCTTAGCAGCACCTGGACACGGCTCGACAGCACTCGTGGGGGGCGATGGGGCTTGGAAATGCCTCAGGAGTTCTCAGGAAATACCCACTGTGCAGGTGGGCCTGAAGACCAGCCTCCTCCTCTTGTGTCCAGTCACCTAAGCAAAAACTACAGGTCAGAGTCCCAAGACGGACCCTCCCGAGGCTCTCTCCTTCATGGAAAGTCTCACATCTGGGGGGATAGATTTCTGCTGCAGTGAGATTTATTATTATATTTGCTATTTATTTGCATATAGTAACTGTAAGTGGGGGGGGTATACATAAACACAGGCATATGCATATTACCAAAAGGTAGAGCACGACAGGTGTGTGCACCAGAGAGGACCAGAGCAACTCCTGGTCTCGGAGTCTGACCCTCTACGGAGCAGAGGAAATGCAGGGGTACACATGACACGAGGTGCTCATTTTCCAAGAACCGTCTTCTGCCACAGCTCTACCTGGGTTTCTCGGGTCGTCTGGTCTCAGCTCCAACATCATCTCCCACAGGGTCGCTCTCTGACCCTCCAGTCCAAAAAAGTCCATCCACATGTCCAGTTCCTCCCATCACAACATCCCTTCCATCACGAAGCCTTTTTATTTTCTTAACACATCATGATTAGGAATAACCTTGACTGTACCGGTCACCATTTCCTGTCTGTCTCTTGCCTCTGAAACGCTGCACCCTAGGAGTTAGGGTCCTGACATACCATAGCACGTGCCTTTGCAAGTGTACAGTTCAGTAGCCTTTAGCAGAGTCACGAGGTTGTGCAGCCACTATCCAATTTGAGAAAATTCCCACCACCCCCAACAGAAACCCCACTCCCACCAGCAGTCACCTCTCCACCCAAGCCCGTAATCACTCATCTATCTCTATGGTTTTGCCTTCCTGGGCATTTTCTATGAATGGAATCACATAACACGTCACCTTGTGAGTTTGGCTTATTTCACTTCGCAGTGTTTTTGAGGCCTATCCATGGGGTAGCCTCTGCCAGTGCTTCACTCCTTTTTATAGCTAGCATTACAGTGTACGGATATGCCGAGTGTTTAAGCCATTCCTCATGAGCTGATGAAATTCAGGCGGTTTCTATTTTCGGGCTCTTGTGAATAATGTGCTATGGGCATTTGGGGACAGGTTTTTAGATGACATAAGTTTTCATTTCTCCTGGATAAGGCCTAGGAGTAAATGGTCGAATGTTCTGAAGAGCTGCCAACCACTTCCCAAAGGGGCTGCATGGACGAGGCTTCCATTTTCTCTAAAGTGTCACCAACACTTGTTATTATCCATCTTTTTGATTATCACCGCCCTAGAGGGTGTGCAGTACTATCTAATTGCGTTATAAGATTTTAACATAGGTCCTCTGAGATTAAAAAAAAAAAAAAAATGACAGCAGGAAAACCCCAGTTAACAGCAAGGATGCATTTGCAAACTTCAGTCATTAAAACTCCCTTTACAATTCTGAGAAATTTGAGTGTCATTATCTACCATTGTGTACTTAGTATTTTAAAGTCAATTCATTAATGTTTTTAAAGTCTTTAAATCACTGCTGTAAATTCATATCACCTGTCATAAACAGAAAGTGTCAAAAAACAAATATAATGAAGACAAAGCCAGGTGAGTTGGAGAGAATGTCTTCCAGGGCCTGCTTCTTCATGCTGAAGGGAAACTGCCAGTAACGGACCTTGAAGAAAAGCAATCAACACACACAGCTTCCCCTGAGCTGCTGATCTGGTCCAGCAGCCAACATCCTCTCCTGCGGCATCACGGACACCAAAACGAGCTCCACAGCGACAATTACACTGGGCTTCAAGGGACAATCCCTGAACAGCGGCCATGTTCCGAGAGCTCATTGCCCCTGGCTGAGGGATGCCCCCTCTCCATGCTCGCAAACTCCTGCTGCAAATTTCCACGAAGCCGGTCCACACTCCAGCCGCAAGCAACTGGCTCTTCAAGTTTCAACAAAAACAACTTTCAGAGCAAATATACATAATACAAATTAAAATAAAGGCACCTGACCTGGGGCAGACAAGCCCAGACAGCACCACCCACAACATGACAAGGTGCGCCATGGGCTCTGCCCGCAGCTCTGGCCAAGCGCCGCCAGGAGCACAAAGCCTGCCTGTGCTCGGAGCCCAGTCAGCCCCCCTCCCCCAGCCCCACACACAGGCTATTTATACACAAGTCAGATGAAGCAGTCAATGACAGCATATTTGGGTACCTCCAGAATTGAAGACTAATTATCATCTGTCATCAGCCAAGCTTCATAAAATACTAAATAGCACATGACATTAAAAGAAAACGAGTATTAAATGTGAAGATATTCCACTGCCTCGCACTTGGACACTCCCTCCTACTCAGGCTTCAGATCTCAGCTCAATCATCCCTTCCAATGGGAACGCTTCCCGGTGCTCACCACTAATCCCCCTTATTATGCACCGCTGAGCCTTTACTTTCCCTTCCCAGCACAACCCTCTATAATTTCATGTGCCTGGCTGCTGCCTCTCCCTCAACACAACAGGAGCCATGAAAATAAGAACCAGGCTGATCTTGTCCATCTCTGGCCACCCGTGCCTCCTCCAGTGACCAGCAGGTGCCCCATAAAAGCGCAGGCGTAGATTCAAGTACTTAACTTCCTAGTTTGGAAGTGACCAGGAAGAAAGGAGGCTTTCAACAGCTAGGGCAGTTGGTGGCACACAGTAGGTCTGCATGAGTGAGTTCCAATGATGTCAAAATTGGGCCTCCCCAGTGGCGCAGCAGGTTGAGTGCAGCAGCACTGTGAGGCTGTCCGCAGCCTCTGCAGTGCAGGTTCGATTACCGGCCGGCCAGGGACATGCCCACATGGCGTGGCAGACCTCTCCTGTCTTGCCCGCTGCTCCCCTCAGCGGTGCTTTCGGTCTGTCTGCCTGTTCTGCTCCCCACTCTGTCTCTGGTGAATCCTCTCCCCTCCCGCACCTCTGGCCTGTACCCCAGCTCTTGTATAAATAAATAAATCTTAAAAAAAAAAAAAAGAAGAAGAAGAAGAAAGGATGTCAAAATTGTGTGATGCCCTGAAAGGCTTGGTCAGAAGCACTTGGAACAGCACTAAGAGTACATTTCAAAAAGGCACGGCAGGGCCTCCCCGGTGGCGCAGCGGTTGAGCACTGGGTTTGCGAAGCTGCCCCCAGCCTCTGCGGTGCCAGTTCGATCCCCGGCTGCTCCCCAGCCGCTGGAGGAGGGTCCTACATGGCGCGCAGACCTCTCCTGCCGCCCGCTGCTCCCCTCAGCAGTGTACTTCGGTCCTTCTGCCTGCTCTGCTCCCCGCTCTGGCTCTGGTGAATTCTCTCACCCTCCCGCGCTTCTGACTGTACCCAGTGCTTGTATAAATAAATAAATCTTTTAAAAAAAGAGCTTAATAAATTAAAAAAAAAAAAAAAAAGCACGGCAGGCGCTGCCCAACGTGCCCAAGTTCCTGCTAATGAACTGCCAGCAGGTCCCTTCCGCACAAAGCCTCCTTTCTTCCTGGTCACTTCCAAACTAGGAAGTTGAGTACTTGAATCTATGCATGAGATTTTATGGGGCACCTGCTGGTCACTGGAGGAGGCACGTGTGACCAGAGAGGGCAAGAGGCATGAAAACTTACACTTAGTGAGAGCTTCCAGTGTGTCCCACGTCCCCCACTTCATGGACAAAACCCCCTTTGTTACCACCCTGTTGCCACCGAGACTTGCAAAATTTTGTAACTTGCTCAAAAATCACACAGCTGACCGGGGGTCGTGCAGAAACAAGGATCCTGTTCTCTGGGAGCTGAAGAAGATACGCTGAGGCCATGCAGAGGGAACATGCAAGCTGACACAGGCTTAAAAGAAGAAACATCAGCTGAATGGGGCAGGGGAGGCTTCAGACTACAATGACGAGTGAGAGCTTGTTCCAAGTGACCGTGTTCCACATGCTCAAGCGCCAGACACACGCTAAATCGCCTCATCTCCACATCAGCGCCGCAAGCTGGGCGTGGCTGTGTATGCCCATTTTCTAGAGTAATACAGCTTCAAAGAAGCGACCAGCCAAGGTCGGTCGGGTGGCTGGGAAGTGTCTGAGATCTGAACCCCAACCGTGCGAACTCCTACCAGAGCCATGGCCCTTCACCATCTCCTGCCATCATGCAGGGAGAGATGGGTGAAGAGCGAAGCTCGAAGGAGGAAGACGCCATTCGGTGCCGGCATTCTGTGTGTTGACTACACTGGTGAGCAGGTGGATGGCAGCCCTGCTGGCTGCAACTTGTCTGGATGGAAGACAATGTGGAAACAGTGGGTCCCCAGGGCGGGGCTGTAGCCAAATCTCCTGGGTGCCAACACTGCTGAGCGCTGCAACCTGGGGCAGCCACTGACCAACCCTGTGTCTCAGCTTCCTCCACGACAAAATGACAATAGTGACAGTTCCCACCTCCCAGGGCTGTTATAAAGAAAAATGGGCTGGGGCATCCCTGGTGGCACAAGGGTTAAGCCTCAGCACTATGAGTCTATCCACAGCCACTGCAGCACCAGTTCGATCTCCAGCCAGGGAGCAACCCACATGTGCAGCAGACCTCTCCTGTCTCCCCGCTGCTCCCCTCAGCAGTGTATTTCAGTACATCTGCCTGTTCTGCTCCCCACTTCGTGTCTCCGGTGGATCCTCTCACCCACTGCATCTCTGGCCTGCACCCCAGCTCTTGTATGCATAAATAAACAAATCTTTAGAAAAAGAAAAAAGAAAAATGAGCTGGTATAAATGAAGTCCCCAACGTACGTGGCACACAAGAGTAAGTGTTACCTATTAATAAGCTCGGAACTAATGAAAAACAGAACAGGCAGCAGTGAGAGCCCACACCAAAGGACACAGCGGGAAGAGCTCGGGGACAGGAGAAGAGTGTGCGACACAGGCGGGGCTCACGCGGCCCTGGCCCCAGGAAAGCCACGGAGCCACCCAGTGTGCAGTGACGGGAGCCCAGCACGTGTGGTGATGACGTCATGAGAAAGTGCACGAGCTGATGACAGACAAGAAACGCCACATGAAAGGTAAAAATTAATCGAAGATGACATCAGGGTGTGAACTAGGCTGACTGCAAGAATTCAAGCTCTCACAGACAGAAAATGGGGACGGGTGAGGCTGGACAGATCTGAAAGAAGAGAAGCAGAGGTTGCTGAGCTCGGGCAACTCCTCCTGCACCTGCTGCGTTTGTGGCACCTGCAAGGGAGTCAGCCGGTAGGCACCGCCTGGGGACACTGGGGTGCTTCTGACCAGGGCCCCAGGAATTACTACTGACCACGCATACACTAGGTTTACACCGTGCTGGTCAAATGCAAGCTTGATTATTCAGAGGAGCCCACAAGATCAGTCTTGCGATCTCCCTTTCTTTTTATGAGAAAGTGAATGTTACAGGGACTAAAACGGTGGTTGCTGAAGACGACACAATTAGAAACTGGGAGAAACTGGGAGAACTGGTCTCGAGCGGTTCGAGCTCATCCACCTAGAACCCACTGTCTGCCACTGGGCGGCCAGGAGAGAAGTGAGAAGCTGAGCAAGCTCTGAGCAGGGCACAGAAGGGAAACCGGTGGTACACCAGGCCCACCCGGCACTGCTCTCCCTCGGCCAGCCCGCCCGCCTCCTCTAGCTCAGCAGTCACATTTACTGGTCAAGATCCAGCCATAATGCCCCCCTCGCCATGCAGTTTTCACGCCTCATCCTCCTTCCCCAGCGCAAATGGTAACCTCCCCCCACGCCTGACCCGACTCCCGGCACCCCTGCACCCCACGAGCCTGATGAGTGAGCAGATAAGCTCGTGGCCACCACGGACACGGACCGCCGCGGACCTCCCGGTGACGGACCAGCTGACTCCACGCCGCGCCCTCCCTCGGGGTCCACGTACACTGCCTGGACCTTTGAGCCGAGGGTCCGGCCTCTGGAAGGAGGACTCTTACCCAGCCATGGGAGGACTCAGCCCCCGCCCCGGCCACTGCACCCCTGAGAAGCCCAAGTACTGTTGTTTCACCTCTACTATTCGCCTCTTCCAAACTCAAACTTAAATTCCTAGGAAGAAGGCAAGTCCCCAATGTCCTGTGTCTTCCACATAAATGGTGGATGCCCAATAAATAATGATGCGAGATGAGGAAAGACGACCTTTAGCACAGCAACACCTCCAGGGACCTCCCCTCACACACCTGGCGACCCAGAGGTCAGCCAAGAGGCTTCTAGGGAAACAGACTTGGATATAGCTGGGCACTTCTTTTTAAACTCTGCAAATCCAGCAGTATTGCCAGTAGAAGCGAGATACAATCTTTTTGTTCCAGATATGGGTGGTTTAATGTTAGCAAGATCTAAAAAACAAAAATGAGAACTTCCTCTGGAAACCTGAAGCTATGATGGAGGCCGAGGCACAAAGTGCATTCAGTTGATGGGCACAGGGCAGGGCTTCCAGACAGCCCCCACCCACAGCCCATTCGCGCTCTCCTTAGAAAGCAAAGCAGCTGTTTTGTTTCCCAGCTTCCCAGGAGTCAAGCTGAACAAATTCAAGAAAGCCCCAGCCCCAAGCTGCCAGAAGGATCCACTACCTAAAACCAAGAACAGCATCTTTGAAAACACGCCATTCTGATGTCACCAGACGAGAGTCTCGGCGTCACGACACTCCCCAACAATGATGCAAAATTCATTCTTTCCTAAGCGAGCTCTGCTGAATGCACTGGTGATGAGCACAAAAAAGTAAATCTGTCTTAGAAAGATGTCCATCCAAAACAGAGAGAAAAACAAAGAAAATGTTCAGGTCTTAAAAGGACGAAGTCCATCAGCAGGAAAACTGTGTTTGTGGAACAGTTCATTCCCTCATCAAGCCCAATAAACAGGATGACACATCACATCCTTCTTTCACTTGCAAACAACCCAACTGCAAATCACGAATGGCCGACAGCGATGCTGAAGTTTATTAAAACCTATTCTTCTGTAAGGAACCTTCTCGTAGCAAAGCAGCCAAAGCATTTCAATGAGAGCGATGACTCACGAGGACCTCTCAGATCTTTTCGTCACTGAATTATCAATAAACGGAGAAAATGATCGTACAACGTTGACACTGCGGCTTCTGCTGGGAGGCGGGGGTTGCTCCTGGCAGAGCTGGGGAGGACGCATTCGCAGAGCTTTGCTGCAAGTTTTAGTCGAGTTTCAGAACGTCTCAACTGGACCGAGGCCCGCACAGCTCATGCAAGTTAACCAGGGAGGCGGGGAGAGAGGGGCCCTCACACGCCTTCCCCTGGCCTCGGAAGCGCCAAGGAGCCGCCTTCCTGAAGTCCTGCGAGCGCCCACACTGCTCCTCTAACGTGTAAATTCACTCACGGGACGGTCGAGCCCCCTCAGATGTTCGCCAGCACACGGGGGTGAAGTCCAGAGTCCCGACATCAGGCAGCCGTGGACACTGTGGGCGTCAATGGGGGCGCAACCACATGGAAAAGTCTCTGCCTCAGGGGACTTCCAGGACAGAGACAGAGACAGAGATGACAGAGATAAGAAAGAAAAGACAGGGCCTCCCCTGGTGGCGCAGCGGTTGAGCGCTGGGCTGCGAAGCTGCCTGCAGCCTCTGCAGTGCCGGTTCCATCCCCGGCCACCGGCGAGGGTCCCACATGGCTCGCAGACCTCTCCTGTGTGGCCCGCTGCTCCCCTCAGCAGTGTACTTCTTCAGTCTGCCTGTTCTGTTCCCGGCTCTGGCTCTGGTGACTTCTCTCTCCCTCCCGCGCTTCTGACTGTACCCAGTGCTTGTATAAATAAATAAATCAATCTTAAAAAAGAAAGAAACAAGAGACAGAGAGTCAGAGACAAGAGATAAGAGACAGAGATAAGGCAGAGACAGACAGGACAGAGATAGACGGGCAATAAACGCACTGACCCGGCACAGGTCAGGTGTAAGCACCTGGGAGAGAAAGCGGGAAGGGGACACATGTCACCAGGCAGAGCAGGTCTCTCAGCTGCAGGAGCATTCCCCGAAGAAATGACATGCAAAAAGCCTCCAAAGTTGAGCCAAGGTTATTGGCCAAGCTCCCCTGACCCCGCGTCCCACACCCCAGCCTCAGGGAAGTGGGATGCCTTCCCCTAACAGACCGAGCTGCCTCCCACACACACACCGTCGTGTCCGCCCTCCCATGCCCAGCTCCCCTCTGACGCGGTAGGCGCCTCCTGACCCTCCAGTCTCACCCGAATCCCCTCCTTTCCGGCCTTCCTCTGGGCACCACCACGCACCGCCACCCACCCCAGCAAGGGGCCTCGCTGCTCCCTGCTGCTACCTACACGGCTGATTTTACTGATTTAATTATGTTTGCTGAGGTGCTGCTAGTTTAAACACTGCACATGACTTGGAGGTACAGCTTCTCGCCTTTGCAGATGCACGTCATTACACCACGCCACCCCGAAACACAGTCATCCTCCACTGTGGTCCACTGGCCCCTCTCTGCACCCCATTCCCCCCCTCTGGTAGCCTCAGTTTTACAGTCAAATTTCTAGGGTTTGTTTTGGTCTGGTTTTGCTGTTCCTTTGTTTGTTTCTTATATTCCACATGAGTGGAACCATCCAGTGCTTGTCTTTCCCCTTCTGACTTACTTGCTTAGTATAGTCCCCTCCAGCCCCACCCATCTTGTCAAAAATGGCAAGAGTTCATCTTTTTAACAGCTGAGTAGTATTCCACTGTGTATGCAGACCGCATCCTCTTTATCTTCTTCTGCCACTCGTTTCCATAACTTAGCCATTGCAAATAGTGTTGCAATGGACAGCAGAGCACACATATCCCCTCCGATTAATGTTTTTCTCTTCTTGGGACAGATACCTACAAGCGCAACTGCTACATCATGTGGTAGATCTATTCTTAATGTTTTGAGAAACTGACAGTGTTTCCATAGGAGCTAAATTGGTCTCCACTCCCACCAACTGTGTAAGAGGGTTCCTTTTTCCTAGATCTTTTTTTCCATCATGTCCCCTGAGCACCCAGTAAATGGAAACTACCTAAGGGTTCCTGTGAGACCCTCCTTCCTGTGTTCATAGAACCTGGTCCTTCAGGAGAGCTGCATCTTTAGGTTCTCAGGGAGTGAATGAAGGAATGAAATGCAGGTCCTCTTTTTACAATGCTGTCTTTGAGAAGCTCTGCCAGCGAAGAGAGCATAAATCCATGAATGTTCCCATTATTTAAAACTCCCTTTAAAAAACTGCCTTTTTTTCCCCTGAAAGCTAGATGTTTTCAAGGTCCTTTTGGGTTTTCCCCCCTATAAAATCATCTTGACACCCAGCCATGTGCTGTGGCAGGCGCGGGGAGCAGCTGTAACTCTGCAAGTTACATTATGCCTTGGAGGAAGAGGCCCCTCGGCCAGGACACTAAAAGGACCAAAAACGCAAGAGAAGAGAGCTGGCCGCCGAGAGAGAACTAGTCTTCCCTTTTATGACCTGTGATCATTTCCACAAAACATGTTTTAGGAAGATACGTTATTAAAAGGGAGGAGGGACACATGTTCTTTTTAAGCTTTTCTGTTTCCACAGCTAATTTCTTCACTTTTAGTTCACTCAGCCTACATCTTCTTCCTCTGGGCACCAAGCAGAAGGGCAGGTGAAGAGGGGAAATGGGCAGAGATAGGAGCCAAGCTTTCAATTAAAAAAAAAAAAAGCAAGGGTAAGAACTTCAGAGTCCATTGTTAATACCTGAAGAATCCGCCCTGCTGTTTTGCAAACGGGCTGGACCAGACTACACTCCAATCAACAGAGGATTCTGTTCTCTTACCTCCTCTACCTCCTCACCAGTACTTGTTGCTTCTGGTCTTTGGATGTGAGTCATTCCTAGCAATTCCACTCCTAGGCGTCTAATGGAAGAAGGCAAAAACAAAATTTGAAGGGATATCCGTGCGCCTGTGGTCACTGCTGCCCTATTCACAACAGCCAGGCTACGGAAACAGCCTCAGTGCCCACGGACAGATGAGCGGATTGGGAAGATGTGGTGTGTACGCACCATGGAATACTACTCAGCTGTAAAAAGGGAGGAAATAGATGAACTCTTGCTGTTTGCGACAAGATGGATGGAGCTGGAAGGATTTATGCCAAGCGACATTAAGTCAGGAGGAGAAAGACAAGTATGGGATGATTTACTCTTATGAGCAACATAGAGAAACGAAACAAAGGAACAATGAAATCAAATCAAAACAAACCTAGAAATCTGACTGAGGATAGAGACACTGGAGGGGGCAGAGATAGGGAACAAAGGAGACAAGAGACCAAATAAACTCTAGTGGGGGATTGTGTGGACCTGTAACCCTAAATACTAAATGGTGTTGTAAACTAAAAAGGTTGCCTCGATTTAAAAAAAAAAAAACAACTCGTGAGTCTGCGCAATAGCAACTCTTAGATTTTGATGGCACCTGACGCAGGTGCACACACCTGGGCCAGATAGTATCAAACACCCAAGGCCAAAGAAGGGGTGTAAGGTGCTCTGTGTGCACTTGCCTAAGCCAGGCACCTGGGCAGAGAAGTGGGAGCAGGAGGTGAGACTCTGTGTCGTCATGTGACATAGGCTTTTAGAGATGTCTGGGTTGACAGGATATTTACTGGAAATCAGGAAAATAAAAATGTTGCATTCATCAGTTACAAACATCTTCAGATTTTTTAAACGCAAAAGCTTCCAGGCAAACGTAAGAAGTAAAGTATAAATGGATTGTGGAGTAAAACTTGGGAAATTAAGTCCTCCTGGCCAATGTAGGGATGCACCAGGTTTTGCTTTCACGTGTTTATTTCATCTATAAAGCAGCTAAACATATTGCGTAATAGTCACACAATCAATCAACCAATACTTCTTCAAAAAGGAATACTTCCTTCAGTGCAGATTCCGTTACCTTTACTCTACTAGGCATTTTGTTTTCAACGTTGGGCAAATCAAAGTTTTAGGGTGTGTGCCTCCCATTTCGAGAGAAGGAGGCTGGATCCAGAGTCAAGTTTTAGCTGCAGCAAAACTCTGCGGATCTCGCCGCCAGCTGTCCCTCCTCAACCAAACTCCAGCTCTGAAACTGAAGCCCCTTTTAAAAATAACAAAAGGAAAACAGCTCAGCTGCTCCATCCAAACTCCAGCACAAAAGAAAGGGGGGGAAATGGTTTCCATATTTCACATAAACACAGATCTTACCGCGGGCGGCAGCGAGGAATGCGTGAGTCAAGCCAGGGCTGACAATGATTAGCGCACAAATCAAGCCCCTGCTGAAAATTAATACAGGATTGTGCCACCCAGCACCACGGGGACGGGCAGCCCCATTGTGCAATGTTTGTGTTTACGTGTTTCAAATGGTTTTTTTAAAAATAAAGCGGCCTTTTCCGTGGGATTCTAAAGTTTTTGTTCAAGAGGAAGCACCTGGAAGAGGCTCTCAAATGCAAAACTTGTGCCAGAGTAACATGAGATTTTGCACTTGCAACTTACTGTAACTGTATACGGCCAGACCCCTTCACACCATAATGAAGATTAGTTCTGCCAGTGAACAGATTCAGGGTGCACTGCACTGGGTGGTGGGGGAGGCTGGGAGGCAGATAAATCACACAATGGCTGCAACGCCCCAAGAGGGACTCTTGGTCAACTGTCAGGGCTCTCCTGGTCAACTGTCAGCAGTGGGAATTATCGTGGTCAGCAGAGCGGAGAATGAAACACCAGCGTGTCTGGGGCAGGAAGGATCTCATTTCGGGGCAAAAGAACACAAAATACACAGGCACCATCTCCCGAGCTTCTGCTCCAGAAGCTGAGCAGGTCGCTCCCCCCAGGGCCCCGGGAGCTCTCAGGTCAACCATGTGATGGGCGCCCGACCGTTCCCCCTTTGCAGATTCAAAAGCGAGCTCCGAGGACTGGAGCTCACAGTCATGCTGAAAGCGAATCGTGGAGGAGTGATTCCACGCAGGTTTCCTAGATGCCCCAGGGGCTCTGCCTTCTCCCAGAGCCGGTGACAGCAGAAGAGCTCCCATCCTGGAAGGACTTCCCCCTACAAGGAGGGTTTGGGCCCAGGAGCTTGCCTGAGCGGCACAGGTAGGGGATGCTTTGTTCCTGAGACGTCCTCTCGCGCTCCCACTGGCCGATGCTTCAGAAATGATGAATGTGGAATCTAAATCTAGTGTCTGCAGAAGCCTCATTAACCAGTGTGCATGTGTCCAGTGGTCCAGAGCCCAAGAGTGGACAACTGAATGGTGAGAGCAATTTCAAGCCCAACCAAGGAGATGCCCCATTGTCTTATACCCCAGAAACCCAGGTTATCTTGAAAATAGATTAAAATAGCTTATTGTGGCTGTGCCATTAGATCCAGAGATCATGGTTTCTTTAGAAAGCTGGCACTTGACCCCCTATCTTCAAGAGACGTGAAGGTTCTTCTATTGCTATTTGAGACCAGTTAGTTTCTAGAAAATGCTCCGTCACTGACAGGCTCTCTCTGCTCTAGAGTGATGCTCTTTTGGGTGGCAACTGGCGATGGGAAATATACACGATCTGATGCCCTCAAGAGCTGAGAAGGGGCCTCCCTGGTGGCCAGGGGTTAAAGTCTCAGCACTATCAAGCTATCACCGGCCTCTGCAGCACAAGTTCAATCCCTGGCCAGGGAGCTACCCACATGGTGCAGCAGCCCTCTCCTGTCTCGCCTGCTGCTCCCTCAGCAGTGTATCTCAGTAGATCCACCTGTTCTGCGAATCCTCTCACCCCCACACCTCTGGCCTTCACCCCAGTTCTTGTATGCATAAATAAACAAAAAAAATCTTTTAAAAAGAGAGAGAGCAGAGACAGGAGACCAGGGACAGGCTGCCCCATGATGACATCATCTCTAGATTTTATGATGTTGTCATTTATGAAAGAGAACCGACGGCCAGTGTCTGGTCACTTTGGGAGCCACAGACTGAGGTCATAACGACAGCACTCTGACAGCACCCCTGCTCCTGGGACCATCACTGCTGCACATGGGGGGTGGCCACAGGTGCCAATGGCCGGCTGGGGCTGGGCAAGTTCAGACAGACAATATAAGTTAGCAAGTTGTCCTCCTATGCTTCCCATGGTGGCCACAGCCCCCGCGTGTATCCAAAGAGCTGCACCATGTCTCCTCCCAAGGGGGCCCCCCTGCTCAATTCTGGGCCCCTCTTCCCAGCATTAGCATCCAAAGGCATCAACCTGTCCTTTGAAACAAAACTTGAGGAAACTGTCTTAACAGGCTTTGCAAAATTATGAAGCCAGTTTTGGAGGAAGATAAAAGTCCCACATTTCCTTATCTTAAAGATGTCAAAGATCACCAGGCCACCTCTCACTTCAACATGGCCCTGCATTAAAAAAAATAAATGTTAGAAATAGAACGGGAGGTACAGTCACAAATTCTCCTAGCAACAGATCAGTGCTCCTTCCCAGGCTGGCCTAAGACATTTTGCCAGGCCAGCCCGCCTGCCCTAAAACACCCTGTGTCCTCTGCTCAGTCCCAAGGTGGGCTGCCACTGCTCCTAAGAGCCACCCAAAGTCACCGATGAATTAGGTTTGGTGGTATAAAAACTACTTCTAAACATTTAAGGTCTATCTGAGTACAGTGAGGTGGAAAGATTAAGACAGTATTAAATGTAAAAAGAAAGTATAATCAGAGTCTAACTACACCCGAATCCATCCAAAGAAAAGAAAATAATTACCTATGAATATGCAAATGTTTAGGAAGATGCTCCTGCCAACTCAAACTGCAGGAGGGCGGGGCAGGGAGGGGGCTGTCTGCTCTAATCCTCTGCAGTTACATGGCTTAGCTATCTTCACAAGCCTTACTGGACAAACAAAAATAAAATCTGCAAACCACAGAAAGACAATGGGGGGAGGGATAACTATATGAAAACACATCACATTCCACAGCTCCCAAATGTTTAATCAGAGAGGACTTTCCATTCATACTCGTGATTTCCAAGCTCTCCATGAGGCTGCATTTCTGCCTGCCCCGTCCCAAGCAGCTGTTTCCGATCACTCCTTATCTGCTTCCTCCAAGGCGGTGAAAACCGAAAGGCAGCTCTGCCTGGTTCCAGAAGCTGGACATGCAAAGCTGCATCCACACCTTCACCCCGACGGCCGTGGAAAAGGACAGAACACGGTGCCTGCACCCTGCATTCCTGGGTCTAAGGCAAAGCATTATTCCTGAAGTGTCTCTGACCTGGCCTAAGCCCGAGCCTCCGGGCAGCAGACTAAGTCCCAGGTGTCATGACCCCACATCAGCACCCCAGCCGTCACTAGCATCCAAAGATGTTTAACAAACGGAGGCTCCCTCGGGAAACGTTTGCAACCTCTCCATGCTGAGCCAGGCTGGGCAAGTGTGAGTGGTGACCTCTGGGTCTGCAGCTTGCGGAGATCCCCGTCCTGACCACACCCTCCAACCCCGCCACAGACTAGTGCCAGTTTCTGAAAGCACTCCACCTGGAAGCCCCACCCCACCCTGGCAAACCCCCCTCATCATTTAAAAGCATCCTGCAGTCAGGTGTACACAGACAGACACACACACAGACACACACACACAATGAAAGGGCATCATCCCTCACCCCCAGAAGCCACAGCAAGCCCACCTCACACAGAGGGTCCATCCAGGCCTATGGACTGGACAGGGGCAGGGTGATGACGGCCTCACTCCCCCTGGGGGGGTGGACCCACAAGGCTGTACATTTTTAGGATTTGAGGAGATGACGGGCCAGGAACGGTGTAATCAGAGCTGCTCTGGCCTGGGCGACTGGAGAACTGGGCCCCAGTCTGGGTCCTGGCACTGGGTCCTGGCCTTGGGACCTCTGGGCTGTGGCTTCGCTACAGAACCAGCCCGAAGAACATGCACTTGGGCTGCATGCCCTAGGGTTCTCAGCAGCCCCACAACTAGAAGAGCAACAGAATCACAGTGCTGGGACAACCAGAAAACGCCCTCCCCTCATATACCGTTTCAGGGGAAGTCAAAAAGCACCCCCTTCTTCCTAATAAAGGCAGCCTTCTGGCTCAAAAACCTAAACAGAATTCCCATCTCAGCATTTCCTAACACTTCATATTTCTTCCCTGTGAGGATCCTGGCCTCCCTCATCTCAAATCTACCATGACTTTTCCCCACACCTTCCCCAAAATAAAATAAATTAAAATTTGAAAACAAAAATAAGTTGCTATTCTCTAAATTGAGGCAAAGGCCTCTTGTGCAAAGTGAAGCAAACATTTTTTTTCTTTTTCATTCAGGTAACGCTGGTTTACAGGCTGAGATGATTCAGGGAACAGACGCACACCCCCGCCCCCAGATGTGAATAACCATCCACACGGCACTGACCACCAGGGCACCCCCAGAGCACAGGCGCCTTCCCCTGTTTTTTTTTTTCCATCCCTCCTCCACCCCGCCCCAGTAGCCTCAATTCTTCAGTCACATTTCCAGGCTTTGTTTTGCTCGAACTTCAACAAAGGCAATCTGACAGCGAACCTGCTTCTTTCAGGCTGGACATAAGCTGAATTAGCCCCACTGGCCTGGTGGCTGGGCCTGGCCTGATGGCTTCAGGCCTTTGGAGGAGAATCTTTAGTTTGATTCCTGGCCCCTTGCTTTCCAAGAGAGTAAAACTGCCAGTTCCGCCAAAGACAGTGCTGCCAACCAGCTTGGATTTCAACTCTCTTCATGGGATTTTATATTTTAAGTTGATCTTTTCAACTTTTAAATTCAGTGTACATATGCGAACATTGAACACGTCAAAACATACTGTGCACAAATTAATGATGGATCCCACCTCCCTACACAGAGTCCTAAAACGGGAATGTCAGTGGCTGGGGGTGGGGCCGGGAGTGGCCGAGCAGAGCTACCTTATAACACGTCTTCTAAAGGATTACAGACGCATGAAACAGTAGGCAGAGATAAGAAGTTGGAAATTAATGTGGCAGAAAGTGTGTGTCCGATTCTCAAGGGGCCTTCTTGGGCTAATACAGATGTTTCCAGCTCTAAGACAACTGTATTCCATTAAAAATGGCTGAGATCCTGTTTCCGAAGCACTTTTCTCCTCAGCTCAAATAGGCCTTACAAAATCTTCTCCATCTATAGATGATTAAATCAGGCAAAAAGTTAAGATTTGTTTTTAACCCTCTGCCTTCCCAAAACACCAGGGATGAGTTTATCTCTAGCCCAGCCCTTGTCTAGGCCCTGGCGGCAGCCCCACGCCCAAGGTCATGCCTTCTCCCTGTGCACGTGGGACCCAGCAGTCCCTTGAATTGGTGACTTTGTGGGATTTTGAAATAAGGGAAGCAACTCTGGTGACTAAAGAACAGAAGTAATGCCTCGCTGACAGCTATTCCCACAGTGCTTAGGGAAGCAGCCCTTACGAAATAGACGTTGGCTCCGAGAAAGAAACCAGGCTGGTTTCCCTAATTGGGCTTGGCAAGAACGAAACCTTCCATGTGGGGCTGTTGGGTGAGATGATGACAGTGACGATTACTCAGCGGGTCACACAGAGCACCCGGACACGCCCGGAGAGCCGTCACACCACCGGTTATCAAACGCCACAGTAAGCAGGAAATGTGGCACATTCAATGGGATAAAACAAGAAACGGGCACTTGAAGCACCTGCCTTGGGTCACAACCTTCCTCCCCTGACTTTTAGTGACTGTTCCCAGGTTGGCATTAGCAGCTGCCGTCCTGGGACCATGTGTCAGTGGACGAACCTGGTGGAGAAATTTAAGAAATCATATCTTGAAGTTTAGGGGTCATAACTGGTTTCTCCCCCTTTCAATGCCATTTTTATATCCCCACACCATCCACCCCAAAGGCTACAGGGTCCTGCCTTCTCGTTGATTTGTCATTTTCCATTGGTGAGAGGTAAGGGAATCTTTGACTATTTTTTTTTTAAGATTTATTTATCTATACATACAAGAACTGAGGCACAGGCCAGATATGCAGGGGGGTGAGAGGACTCACCAGAGACAGAGCAGGGAGCAGAACAGGCAGACTGACTGAAATACACTGCTGAGGGGAGCAGCGGGCAAGACAAGAGACGTCTGCTTCGCCATGTGGGTTGCTCCCTGGCTGGCCAAGGATCGAACTCGTGCTCCAGAGGCTTCGGATTGCTCCATAGTGAGGTGCTTAACCCCTTGCGCCACGAGGCCCCCAACCATGATTTTTTAAAAGGTGATTCAAATTTCTCAGTTCCATAAGAGCTCTTCAGGTGTTACCTTTCTCAGACCAAGAGTTTACTGAAGATCTTTATTGTTAGGCCCTAAATTGAACAGACAGACACCATCCCTGACTATCTCAAGTGCAAACGTTAATACCATCATTGGACTTTGGGATAAAAATAATCACTTTTAAAAGAGAAAAAAAATATTAACTGCCGGGACAAGAAACAGAACAGCCCTATGTCTTACTTCTCATAACAATAAGTCACTTTCACTGTGACTCTAAATCTGTAAAAAGCAAACAAAACTAACAATTAACAATAAGATCTACAGTCTGCAACCTGCTTCTATAAAAATTTTTACAACAACATAGTTATCTAGTTATTATGGATGATAATTGCCTGCCTTAACCCACAAAATTGTTTTTGAGATCTGATGACAATTAAATCTTTATAAAAATGGACTTTGCCCCATTAATCACTTTCCGGGAGTCTACCACAACTACATTTGATAAGATAGATTTTTCTTAGATTATTAGATTTCTCCCTGAATTCCTGAGGTTACTTATAGGGATTTATACCTTTTCTCTTTACATTATAGGAACATTACAAAATGTTCCTTTTCTCCTTGACTTATTAGACCATGATTTTAGGATATTGTCTTAAGTTAATTTTAAAATCAGAAAATAGGGGAAAAGCACCAATACACATACCACCTTGAGAAAAAATATTTTTGGCAGTAGCCATTCTAGAGCTTTTTTTGTTTGTTTGTTTTGTTTTGTTTTTTAGGATGAAGGAGAAAAAAAACACCCTCAGGATGTGTGGGGGGGTGGCGGGTACTAATGCAAAAAGAAGTTACAAATCAGAATTTCACATTGCTAAAATATACAGAGAAGAATGATAAATGAGTTGAAGTAACACCTAGAAAAATCTTCCAAGGGACTGCACACTCAGAAACCATGGGGCAGGAGGGTGGAGAACAGAAGCCGAAAAACTGGCTGGTTTTGTAAAATGGCAACTGTTAAAAACTAAAATTTTACTTTGTTAAATGATTTTTAAAACCACATTCCACTGGATTATGATTGTGTACTGCCAACATGGAAGCTTTCCCAGAACTGAGTGTATGTTTAACCCTGGGAATGATGTGGCAAGGTCACCCACCCACAGCAGTCTGGGGAACAATGCAGCAGAGAAGGGCCTCGCCCTGCAGAGGTGGGTTCTGGTGGATTATATATCCTGCATCACCCAGCTGGAGCCTAAGTCTGCCCTGTGTGTTCTTCCAGGGTTCAGGACCTTCGCAATGAACACCATGTGGCTGCTTCTGAATCTGGTATAGTCAGTGTGATTCACTGCAGCCTGTCTGCAAGGCTCGCAGTCCATATTTTCAAGATTTGGGTGTGAATTACACCGAGTGGAATGCGGGGAAGGAGACAGGATACCTTCCTTGTTCATCATTAGGAGGGAGTGTTCTTCCTAAGCCTGGGATGATTTCTGGCCCCTCCTGGAGAAAAAATCCCTACAATTGGCGGGCTTTGGCCCACCCACTAGGGTGAAGACTCTTACCATATAAAGACTACAGTATATGTTGAGCTAGAAACAACCATTAATCATTAATCAGCCATGGGCAGCAGATCACAGGTGATCTGCAGGTTCTGCTAGCACAGAACACTCACCGCTCAAGGTGTGACCGCCACACTCCCCTCAGCTCTTACCTCCTAATGCTCCCAACTCCCTGCACCTGTTCCTGTCCATGCCTCACCTGCTACCCTTCTCTCTCCCTTTGTGGCAGCTCCAGCTCCCAACCCTTTTTTAACTCAAGCCAATGTGTCAGCAGTTCCTTCTCTTTTTAATGATGAGTTTTTAATGTTAGGCTAAGAGCCTTATCAATTCACATTTTGCAGAGCAAAAAAATAAATATCCAGGAAGTCAAGTTAATTTTTGTGCCAGGCCTTAAACTGATATTTCTCCTTGACATTAAGGGGTTCCTTCTAGCAGCAGAGTGACCAGTACAGAGCCAATCCTCCTAAAGAGAGTAAAGTGCCTTCCAGGTGGAGCTCTGAATCTAACCATAATGCACAGGAGTCTTTAAACGTAAACACACACTCAGTATTCCAGCGGGATTGTTTCTAGAACCCCTGCAGATACCAAAATCGAAAAATACTGAAGTTCCATATGTTCTAAGATGACGTATCATGGACATATTACCTATATGCAACGTCCTGTCTGCTTTTACGCTTCTCTAGATTACTTATGACACCTACCACGATGTGACTGCAATGCAAGCAGCTGTCCTACTGTGTTGTCTAAGGATAATAACGAGAAAAAGAAGTCCATCCATGTGCAACAGACACAGTCCAAAGTGGGAGAGTAAGACACAGTGTGACTTCTCCACCAACAGTTAGCTGAATCTGCTTTCCTGGTGTGGAGCCCGCAGATGGGAAGCAAACCTGACTATGCAGGTGGTGAGTGGCCACGTATGCATATATTTATCATGGATGAGCACCACCTGCTACTCCACAAAGGAAGAACCCCAGGAGTTGGAAGTCCTCCATTGGTCTCCAGCTGCTCTGGCCCCCTCCAGCGCATGGTCACCCGCCCCAGGATAGCACCACCAAGTTACCTCCATTGCTCACGAAAGCCAAGCTCTCTCTGGCCTCATAGTTTTCTGCTAGAATATTCTCATCTTCTGCTCTAAGCCTGGCTACCTCCTGTTCCTCCTATAGGTCTTGATTTGTTTTTGTTTTTTTTTTTTGTTTTTTTTTTTTGGGTTCATAGTATTTTATTTTATTTTTTTTTATTATAATAAATTTTATTTTTATATTCCCCCATACAATTGCAAACGCCCCATTCTGACCCCAATCCTTCCCCTCCCGCCCCCCACCCCCCAAAAAGTGTCTCTGGTTCATAGTTTTTTGTTGATTTTGATTTTCACTTTCTTATATTCATTTTCCTGGTCCCTTATTTAAGTTTTCTAGATTCCTGCTATGAGTGAGACCATCCGGTATTTTTCTTTTTCTTTTTGGCTTATTTCGCTGAGCATGATCCCTTCCAGTGCCATCCATGTTGCTGCAAATTGCATGTGTTTATCTTTTTTGAATGCTGAGTAATATTCCATGGTGTATATGGACCACATCTTCTTGATCCAGTCATCTATTTTTAGGCATTTGGGCTGTTTCCAAAGCTTAGCTATTGTAAACAGTGCTGCTATAAACATAGGGGTGCAGGTGTTCTTTGGAATTGATGTTTCTGTGTTCTTTGGGTAAATACCTAGGAGTGGAATTGCTGGATCCTATGGAAGCTCTATGTTTAGTAGGTCCAGAAATCTCCACACAGCTTTCCACAGTGGTTGGACCAGTTTGCACTCCCACCAACAGTGCAGAAGAGTTCCTTTTTCTCCACACCCTCGCCAACATTTGTTGTTGCTAGTTTTTTTAATATGTGCCATTCTCACTGGTGTAAGATGGTATCTCATGGTAGTTTTGATTTGCATTTCCCTGATGACAAGTGATGTTGATTTGAATGTCACCTCCGCCAAGAAGCCCCTCCTGCTGTACCCACACAAATCTGAGTTACATGCTGCTCTGTGCCTGGATGCCCTGTGGGCCCATCTGTGCTCGCTGGAGGGAGAGGTTGGAGAAACAGGGAACCTGATCTGCTCACTGCACCTAAAGACATTACCAACGACAGGTGCTCAAGGGGCGATGCGTAAAGCTGAGTTTTATCTCTGTTGGCACAAATCACTTCCATTTATGGGCCATATATGACCTCGTGGCACTCTGCGAGTTCAGAGAAATCTTACACTATGTAAAGGCAAATCATTGGCAATGGAATTCTTCTCCAGTTTTGAATCCATCCCTGACAATCTCTTTTACATAAAAGGGTAAACTTCAGAATAACACAGAACTCAGGTAGAGTCCAACTGGGCCTCATTTCCAGATTTTTATCAAAAACTGGTAAAAAGAAAAATAGAATTTCTGCCGAATAACTCTTCTCTGTGAAAGCCACTGGTGCGGTCACTCACTGTACGCATGCCTTTGTCAGGATCAAAATAAAAGATTGTGTAACCTACAAGGTACTGTTACCCGGGTAGTAATATGTCCCAGTGCATCAAACAGCTAATTACCACACTTACCTATTCCAAAAGCTGATTATAGGTACGTACAGTCTGTGCTCAGTGAAGGTGCTTTAAGCTTTTGGTCTCTTTGGGTATCAATTCCTCTTCTTCCACTTGCTCTTTTTTTTCTTTATCCCCAATTGCTCTTGAATTTACTCAGACTCTTGCCCCCACCCCAAGCTCCCCAGAACTACCCCGTCGAGTCCACCAACGCTCTGCACACAGTGACTCCATCCATCAATTCGCAGTCCTCGTCTTCCCAACATACGAGCAGTATTTGGCCCATGGACCATGCCTCCTTCCAGCCCCCTTCACCACCCGTTCCTGGTTTTCCTCTACTCCCTGGCAGCAATTTCACAGCAATGTTTGCTGGCTGCTCATTTCCAGACTTTCGAAGGTTGGAGCACCCAGGTTGCCTCTCTTTTGTGGTCTCCCTGAGCTGTCATTTGGTGACATCACCCAATCTCAAGGACATAACACCATGTATTCCCCAATGGTCACATTTTTGTCCCAACCTCCTCCATTAATCCAGACATACAGAGCCAACCACCCGCTGCACTCGCTGCACCCAGGCACTGCAAGTTCAAGAACTGATATCACGATTGCTCCTCTCCATAGATGGCAACTCCATCCTCCCAAGCTCCCAGACCGGAAGCTGCATGCGCATCCTCTCACACCATGTCCAGCCTCTCAGCAAATCCTACTGATCTTTCAGAGCACCCAGAGCACAGCCACCTGGGGTCCTCCGTCACGTCCTAACATGTTCCCTGATGCCTCCCTCGCTCCCTTCAATCTCCCCAAAACAGCCATTGTCTTCTTAGAATTTGAATCTCTTGAGACATTCCATTCCACGACTCAAGACCCTCCAAAGACGTCCCCAAGACACCTGATGAATGCTGAAATATCTGTGATGATCCCCAAGGCCCTGCAGTAAGTGCCCCTTTGTGATCTTCCCTAACTCACTCAGACCACAGTGGCCGCCTTGTTCCTTCAACACAGCAGGCCCGCTCCTGCTCCAGGCCACTTGCTCTTGCTCTCCCCTGTGCCAAGAACATTCTCCCATGTGTTGGCTGCGGGGCTCCCCGCAATCCTGCCCCGCTCGACCCGTTCCCTCCCTGACCCCACCACAGCCCTTGCCCTCAGCGTGTGTCTGGGAGCTACATGTCCTCCCCACTGGAACATCAGCTCCGGGAGGCAGAATCACGGTCTGTTTTATTCACTGCTCTCTGTCAGCGCTTGCTGAGTGCATGCAAGGGAGGCAGGTGCAGTGCAAGCAGACGAGGTAGCGGGAGGCCAGCGAAGAGAAGAAGATGTGAAGAGTGACAGCCACGTTTCTGCACGGGCCCAGGTGTTAATGGGCATAATGAGAGGTCCCCTGGGTCCCCCAAACCTGTCTACTCTAGTGGGTTCTACCATCCGCCACGTCAAGAGAAAATATACTCTAGTGTGAAAGACCTTCAGCAGAAAGGAACTCTGATATAACCGGTGTGCAGCAGAGACAAGCAGTGCGCAGTGGAGAGGAGAGAGAGAAAGAACAGAGTTTCCAAATCAACCACCCAAAGTCACCCCTCCCCTGGTGGGGACCTGCACAGCCAAACACGGTCGGCCCAGCCCAAAAGGCCGCCACAGCCTAAGGCACCTTCTGAGGGGGATGCCCACAGGACAGGGGCAGAAGGGGCCGGGCAAGTCTGGAAGGAAAAGAGCAAAATCAAAATCAAGATGGGGGCCGCCACTGTCAGCCTCCTCACGGGCCCGTCACCCACATCTCTGTCTCTTTCAAGTGTCTCCTTCCGTGTCCCCCGAGTCCCTGGCACAGTGGAAGGCCGAGAGGCAAGCGCAGCTTCTCCTGCACACCTTTCTGCGTCCCACCGGCCTCCTCCCGTCTTCCTGCCCTGGGTCTCTCCTGCAGCGGCCCCTCTCCTGGGGGCTTCTCCCCAGTCCTGATTCGCTCCACACTCTTGCAATTCCTGGCGTCCCCCGCTGCCCGGCTCCGTCCTCCCTGAGGGTGGGCCGGGCGCTCTCGCTGTTCCACAGGGCCATGGCCCTTCATCACAAACTCCATCTCCAGGGCCAGAATTAATGTGGACGACACGTGGCATCCCTTGCAAGGGCCCAGCAAATGGAGTTAGCGTGGATTTAAACATCGCAGAGAAGAGATTAACAGGTGTTTTCAGATGTGTCCATCATGCGCAGCACTGGGGGAGATGCTATGAGAAAACTCACTGATGACCTCACAGCTGAGCCGATTAAGTCAAAAATCTGTTCACTTTACCTGAGGAAGTCGCCAGAGATCACATGTATTTTTAAAGGCTGGCAAGGCCGATGGTGAGGAAGAAAGAGGGTGAAGTCTGGCCTGTGGAAGGACCTGCCACCCCTTCCCTTCGGTGCCAGGCCCCTTGGAGAACCGCACACACCCTTGGCTCTCTTCCCGTGGGTCCCCCTATTCACCCGCTGGCTTTGGCAACCCACGGGAGCCCGGAACTCAGGGAACCGGCTCAGCCACCCCACAGCCACTGCGGCTGGGCCTGTCAGCCGGAACTGCTTATCTCCCCACGCATTGGACAAGGCCCTGGGGATTACTCCACCGTGTATTCTGCATTTATCAGCGCTGATTTTATATCTGTATTTGCATGCTGTTCTGTAGGGCTCTAATCATTTCTCCTTTATTTTGTGTGCGATGACTTAGAATGAGCTGTACAGAAATACTGCCGGGTGTCACACTCATGTATATTGCATCATTTCACACTCGAGTTTAAGGAGTTGAATTTCAGCTAACACTACCCCATTTTAACACATTTCCCGCGCCAAGCTGCATGCTATTTACACCTCATTAAAACATGAGACAATTATAGTGCTACAGTAAGAGAGAGCACTGTTTCTTAAGTGTATGCAAGATGTCAGTGCCATGCAAGCTGGATCGTCTACAAAGCCCCACAGTTCTTGGGGTACAATCTTTAAGGTGCGCTCTCTTGAACCCACAAAGCAACTCCTCCCAGAATTCAGCACGCTTTTAAAGGCACCCTCTCCATGGAGATTAGTGGGATAATTCACTAAAATTCACTCCTACCTCCAAAGCCCTCCCCGCCTGCTATAGTTTGTCCACCATATGCCTCCTTCCAAACATCTGTATTATTTCCTCATGATCCAGTGAATTCAGAACAAAATCCTAAAAGTCAGTAACTCTCCAACTGGGGTCCCCAGACTTTCTCTGGGCTGCCTGTCAACACGCAACTCCCAGGCCCCACCAGACACTGCCTCTCCCTCTGGGGGCCAAGGCCCCGCTGGGCACTCATGTTACCAATATACGAACTAGAAAAAGTCTCCTGTTTCTCTCGTCCACAGGTAACCAATGTTGGCATTTTGATGGACTTCCTCCTAGTCCTTGAAGTTTCATATATGCTAAAACTAGAACCTAAACATTGAAACACCATCCAAATCTCATCTAATCCTAATTATATATATATTTTTAAGCCCATCTTTTCCCACTTACAAAAGCCCAATCAAATAATAAAATGAGAAAAGAAATAGCATATTCTTCAGGATTTTTTGTGCCCTAAAATTACAGGTTAAACTTAAAATAGATCAATTTGTTACACACTGATGAATGTTTTCTGTTTGCCCTCCAAACTTGCTACCAGGCCAAACTTATGTTTGTGCCCCTTAGAGAGCAGCTAGGCAAGAGGCCAATTTCTGGAATCAAACATGTCTTGATTCAAAAACCGCACTGACTAATTATGCAACCCAGAAAGGTCCAGACCAGTTTTCCTTAACACTAAATGAAGATGATAATGTCTGCCAAGCAGGCACTGTGAGACTAGGTGGGTTAATTCACTAAAATTCTAACAATTCAAATACACACACACACACACACACACACACATCCATACATACTATACCTGAAGACTTTTCACTTTCAGAGCAAACTAAAAGGTTAAAAATACTTCTGTTGAGAAGCTATGTACGTCACATTTTGGAGTGGGTACTACTCCAATTGAAGTACTAAAGCTCATTCTTTTCTTGTCTTTCATTTCCCAATTCAGAGCACCATGAAGGCAGAAAAATCTGAATCAATTGAAACCAACTCATTCAAAATGGGCCCCACAAAGCAGCACAGAAATTTGGTGTGTTGGCTCCATCAAGTATTTCTGGCCTGACAAACCAGCATGAAATTACATGCTGCAATTTTAGAAATGATGGAATTAGTTAAAAAGCAAAATTAAAGTATTGGTGGCAAACAGATTTACTATATAGTTGATGAATTACTATGCAGCTAATGGCACGTGCATTAGCACATCTTATAGGTATGTTTCTCACTTAGACAACTCACACCTGACTGTGGTTGTCCAGAGGGAATTTCATACTGGCCCATAGATGTGTTTTATTTGGCCTACATCAAAAAATGGACAGTTTTCTACAAGCTGGGAACTCTGTCATAAGTTTCCATATCACCAACTTCATTTCAAAACAGCAAAATAAAAACAAAATCAGAATATCTGGAAACTGTAAAAACAAAAATCAGAAAATCAGCAGAAGCTGAGCAATAAATGTGTCTTTGAGTTTGCCACAATCTCCACCACTCCCTAGTGTGTCCCATGGCCCCACATTTCAATTTCTGACATTGTCTTCTTGGTCCCTGTAGACATCTGCGTTTATAAGTCCTATTGCAAATCTTGGTGCCATTCTTGGTCTTCAGTATTCACTTCTGTAGCATCTTTTTTATTTGGGACTCTCTCAGCCTTTGTCAGCAATGAGGTCTCAAAGCCCATTGCCTGTCTATGTGCTTCAGTGTCCCTGTACTAAGACCAAAGAGGATTTCGCCTTGAGCTGCAACTTATTTCCCACTCTAAGGATTTCTCTTTCCTGCTTTTCTTTCCCTCACTTCTCTCTGCATTTGTGTGCAATGTTCAAAGCCAAAACCTGAATGCGAAATAAGAGAGAACAACTATCCACTGTCTCACAAAATGCAGCGAGGGGAGGGTGTTAGATTCTGCTCCTCTATTAGATCAAGGTCTGAAAATCCCACACAAAACTTAAACGGGTCCCTTCAGACTAGAAAACATTCTCCTCCTTCTGTGTTTTCCTGGGGCTGAGTCCTTGGAGAGCTACACAAAAGGATCCCCAGGGGTTGGGGTGGAGCAGCTGGCTCCCGGCCCATGGGGATAACAGCTTTAGATCTTCCCTGTCCCCTCTGTGGAAGGGACACCTACAGGCCTAGGTGCATTACCTCATCCGCTGAAATATCTATGTAGCAATCATCCCTACTGGAAAGTCCTTCCTACTCAGTCAGTGTGTATTAGCTAAAAACCAACTGCAGATAGGAATTACGGGGGATAGCCTGGCTTACCCCATTTATTTTTGTCTGCTCCACTTTGGTGGTAAAGACAGACCAGTGACCGTCAAACTTTAGCAGACAAGAGAATTGCCCAAGGGACCTAATAACACAGAGTTTATGCGTCCCACCCCAGAAAATCTGATTCTGTGGATTTGGGATAGGACCCCACGACTTCCATGTCTAGGTTTCCAGGTGATGCTAAGGCTGAAAAAGTAAGTTCATGAACAACCGTGACAGGATGTTCGGGAGGCGCCCCAGGCATATGGCTGGGCGCTGGGGAGTTCATGAAAACTTCAATTTAAAAATGTCAGGAGCCAGGTACAATCGTCATGCATTTACAGGTGCTCGTGACATGTCCCTAGGAGATGGTGTGTCCATCGCCCAAGAGTCTTTTTTTATAGACAGGCTTTATGGCTTTATGTAAGAGTCTTCCACTTGGCCTCAGGGTGCTTATAACAAAGCCAGCTCCCTCCATGTGTCTCGAGACTGCTTACTAGCAGGGAATTTTTACCTTTTTTAAACACTTATGACTAACAGTTTCAGGGGTGCATGTAGACTGTGTCTCCATCAATGGCACCGGTCGTCACGCCAGCCCCTTGGGATGAGTGTGGATGCTGGGTCTGGTCCTCGTGAAGCCGTGGTGGCAGCTTCCACGGCGCTGCATGAAGACCAGCCCCGGCCACATGCCAAGGGCCTGCCTCCTTCTCAAACACCCTGTTCTTGTGGTGTCTTCTCCTGGCCCTTTAAGAGACTGAATGTAAAGTCACACTGAAAACATGAAAGATTGTTCAAGTAAAACAAGTTAAAGTTAAGCTGGAAACACGCTCTCTCCTAAACCAAAGGCACTGAATGTCCCCTCCGCTGCCAATCTCTGAAAATAGGAAATAGAAGGTTTCCTTTCACGGAAAGGTTTTCCTCAGGAAAGCATGATTCAGACGATTACAATCACTGCCTTTTCTGATCGATGACACGTAGGGGTTTTCCTCTGAGGATGAACAGACATTCTCCTTAGGACATGGAGGGTGGAGATGAGGGGGTTGAGAGTGGAATGCACCGGGAGTAAGCTTCCAGGTTATTCTAATATAAGACTACCTACCTTGTCTCTCCCCTGCTGAGAAATGGTGCATTAAATGTTTTTGAAGAAAGGCATTCACACTCCAACCTGCTGAAAAATCTCTCAAAATACCACCTACGCGACCAAAAGGAAGGTGGCTCTGTTTTCCAAAGCAAAATCAGGAAAGTCTGTCCGTGTTGCAAACTGTTCTCAACCACATCTCTCCACCAGTTCCTTGGACTCAAATACTATTTAAGTCTACCATACAGAGTTTTCCATTTCTCACCATCTGATCCGTGTTGTGAAGAAGTGTTTTGCTCTAATAAATACAACCACATTTGCCCTTCTGACCCCAGGTTAAAAACTGTTCCATCAGCCATCTGATGGCAAAGAAAACAAACTAGGCTAAGTTCACTTCCACAAAACCCCTATTCATAGATGAGTAAACAGCTTCAGAAACTGTAGCTCTCAGAAAAATGTGCCAGTAAAGAACAATGATTTGAATGAAGTATGTGAATGCAAGACAGATCAGGCTCTCTATTTCAAATGACAAGAGAGTAACCAGAATGAGGGGAGCTCTCTGGACACTGGCAGGCAAAGAAAGGCGCATGAATACACACCCCCAGGACGCCAAGCGAGCGGTCATCCAACTCTACCTAGAACTTGGCTTCACAACTCCTGGAGCAACCACTGCCTTAGTCCAAGGCACCATCATCTCCAGATACTGCAACGCCTCCCAGCTGGAATCTGAATTTATTTCTGGCCCACAATTACAAATCAGATCACATCGTTCCCATTTTCCATAGTTACTAGAAAAAATTTGCAAACAGGGCCTCCCTGGGGGTTAAAGACTGCACCATCAAGCTATCGCCAGCCACTGCAGCATGAGTTAGATTCCCGGCCAGAGAGCTACCCACATGGTGCAGCAGACCTCTCCTGTCTCCCCGCTGCTCCCCTCAGCAGTGTATTTCAGTAGATCCGCCTGTCCTGTTCCCCACCCTGACTCTGGTGAATTCTCTCACACCCACTCCCGCACCTCCGGCCTACACCCCAGTTCTTACATGCATAAATAAATAAATCTTTTAAAAAAAAAATTGCAAACAACTGACCAAGTCTTGTAAGATCTTACATGGGGGAGGGGATGTAACTCTGTATCTTTCTCACCCTATCCCCACTCACCACAGTCCTTGTTCTTCATCATGCTACCCCCTTCCCTTGCTCAAACACTCCAAGCTCATTCCCACATCAGGGCCTATACACTAGCTGTTCCCACGCTACAGTGCTCTCCCTTCTAATTTTCCGATGGCTGGTTTCTTCTGGTTGTTTCCATCCCAAATGTCACCATTTCAGTGAGGCTTCCTTGATGACTCCATCCAAAGGAATCCCTTACCCCATCTCTCTCCGTCATAGCTCTGCCGTGTTTTCTTTCTGGAGCTTATCATTGTGGATGTTTTCTTGGTCATCTGTTTTGTTGATGCTGTTATCATTGTTGTTGTTTGTCATCCACCGGATGACGGGGTCCTTTCTGGACCTTGGCACCTCAAGTGCAGCCAGATTTCGAATTTCTTGTCAAAGTAAAGCTTCCTCCCAAGCCCTTTCCAAGAAAGCTACTAATCAGCCTTTCTATGACACCACCTTCCTCTAAGAACAACAAGGGCCTTGAAGCAGTGAGGGGAAGTACCCAGGAAACAACAGGAAAATGCGGAAGATGGGGGTGCTAGCCCCTACCACGTATCCACCGTGAGAGAGGGGACAGGACTGTCATAAATTATTAGTAAGCATGTGAAAGGTGGCGACAAGCCACAAAAGCATTATAAATATTTGAACAAAAAGAATGCAGTTGTAGCACATGTGAACATAGAGTTATTATGAATTAATCATCGGTAATTAGTGTGTGAACTTTAATATGTGTTACAATAGGCAAAGCATTTCCTCTATGTTACCTCTTCAGTGCTACCTCAAATGCTGGGAGTTGGTTATCAGCAGTTCCACGTGACAAATGAGAAAATAAAAACAGGCTTGGAGAAGGTAAGGTACTTATTCAAGCTCTCAAACCAGTTAATGCCAGGCACAGAATTCGAACTCCGTTCTATTTGAGTCTCCAAAAGTCTCTTGCTTATCAAAGCTGCGCCTTCCTGGTGGCGCAAGGGGTTAAGACGCAACCTATGAAGCAATCGCAGCCACTGCAGCACGCGTTCAATTCCCCCGGCCGGCCAGGGAGCAACCCATATGGCGCAGCAGACCTCTCTTTACTCGCCCGCTGCTCCCCTCAGCAGTGTGTTTCAGTCAGTCTGCCTGTTCTGCTCCCCACTCTGTCTCTGGTGAATCCTCTCACACACACCCCACCCCGCATCTCTGGCCTGTGCCCCAGCTCTTGTATGCATAAAATAAAATAAATCTTAAAAAAAAAAAGCTGCTTGCACTTCTCTCCCAAAGGAGTTAAAACGAAGAAGCTGTGAGGACTCAAAGGCATGCAGGAAAAAATAAGGCCATAAAAACTGCAGGTGTTGTTTAAGAAGGTTGGGTGTATTTACACATGGAGATATGGATGTGTGTAGATGTGCGTTTACCAAATAGAAATTTTATTGTATCAGGCAACAATCTATGGCACTCAAAATAAAAATAAAATATTAGATTGCGAGTCAAAAAGAGAAATGACTGATTCCACGAATGACTGGCATTCTGAAGCAACATAACACAACCAACTACACTGACATAAGTGACCGGCAGTAAGTCTCTCAAATGCTAACGTTAAGTTCACCTTCAGTGAACCAGAGCACTGCTTAAGCTGTGTGCTTAGAAAAAGGAAAAGAATGTGTCCCGTGTGAGTGAGTCCTGATGGGATAATCAGGAAGCACAGTGGTTCTTTGAAGTTGCCGCTCCCCGCACTTGTCTGTTAGGAAAGAAACTCTACCCACTTGGCCAGAGGAGAGACCGGAGGCTGGAGAGAACAGAACAGAAAGAAGCCTGTGGGACCTGGTCCCAGCTGCTGGCCCTTGGACACTGGAGGACGCACAGAAGATCCCAAAGCCAGGGCTCCCCCGCCAAAGCCGGGATCCCCATCTGGGGAGGCAAGCCTGGCTGTGCAGCCCCTGGCTTGTGAAAAGGGCATCAAATGAGAAGCAATGAGAAAGAGCTCTGCAGCACTCGTGAAAGTGGAACTTGGTTTGTTCATGAAAAGCCTAGGTTTTGGCAAAGCCAGTGGTGAAAAGCCCAGAAATAGCAGGAAATGAAAATGAAGAGGGAAAGCAAGGGGAGACCCCAAACTATATTTCCAAATTTTGAGACCTCCCCTGGTTAATTACTCTTGAAATGCTATTCAGGGTCATGTCCCATCAACCACGAAATCTCCCTTAAACATCAGCTAAGTGGGGTGAACCCATGTGGCCATGGACAGCACATGGTCCAAAGCCCATGTCAGCCTCCAAGATCCACCCTCAGATCCGGAGAACAAACTGCACCCGCAGTGCCCACTAACACCTCACACCTCCCTTTCCAACACAGGTCTTTAAAAGAAGGTTGTTACGAGAACTCCCAAGGCCCCAGACATATGCAAGAAATCTCAGGGGAGATGTTTCATTTCGTTTACTGGGAACTACCTGATGCTGTTGCTAGGTGGTGCTTCTTATAAATACAAGCACACACCCTAAGATAGCTTTTTTTTTAGCTTTGCTTTAATTCAGAGCCAAGCTAAGCATCCTCAAAGTTAAGTGTCGTCATTCAACAACTTAAATAAAGCAGACTGATCGCATGCCAGATCAGAGAGCAGGACCTATGAGCAAAGTGTGAAAACACTGTGTGCTGGGGGGGGGCGGGGGTTAGGGAGCGGGGGGACCCTCCCACCGCTGTCACCCCAGAATCTTGTTAAAATGCAGACTGTGCTTCAGTCGCCCTGAGCTGCTGCATCTCTGACAAGTTCCCAGGTGATACTCAGGGTGGCAGAGCCAATGGCAGGAGCCAGTGCTAACACCCATGCTCCCGGGAAGTCCATCTGGCACCCGAAAACCAAGGTCATATTTATTATTGAACGTATTTTTCCAGAGGGGGATCAGGATATTGGCAAAAGGGAGCTCTCACGGAGTTAACCAAGCACCTCCCTGACCAGCTCCAACTCCAGCCCCAGTTCCGGAGTGGCTGGTAAATGTCGAGGAAATCTCTTTGGAACTGACTGTGCCCCTGAATGACAGGAATCCACAATGACACACACCTGACCACTCAGGGAGACTAACTTATGTCCTGGAGCTATAGGATAAAAGAGAAGGGGAAGCAATAAAAGCGAGTAGCAATTTATTGAGAGTCTACAGTCAGGGGCGGAACAGCAATTCAAATCTGGAGATGGCTTCCAGAGCCCAGACTTGGGCCCCAACTTCACATGGAACGGGGCTTGGGGAGGGGGCGGGTAGAAGTGGTGGGGGAGAGGCAGCGTGTAGGAGAACTGCTACTTCTAAACATGGAGCCCCAGCACATGCCCTCTTTAATAAGAGCTAACAAAGGTGCACCCACCTCCTAGGAGTTTCTAGAACTGAATGAGGGAGTTCTTTTTTTTTTAAGATTTATTTATTTATGCATACAAGAGCTGGGGTACAGGCCAGTTGTGTGGGGGTGAGAGGATTCACCAGAGACAGAGTGGGGAGCAGGACAGGCAGACTGACTGAAATCCACTGCTGAGGGGAGCAGCGGGAGAGTCAGGAGAGGTCTGGGTTGCTCCCTGGCTGGGGACTGAACACATGCTACAGTGGCTGTGGACAGATTCATAGGTTATGCCTTAAACCCTTGTACCACCAGGGAGGCCCTGAATGAGGGAGTTTAAATAAAGCTCTCAACAATGCCGGACCCCTTCCATGAATGTTTTTCTATTACTATGATTAAGAAAACTGTATGGGGCCTCCCCAGTGGCGCAGCGGTTGAGCGCTGGGTTGCGAAGCTGCCTGCAGCCTCTGCAGCGCCGGTTCAATCCCCGGCTGCTCCCCGGCCACCAGAGGAGGGTCCCGCATGGCGCGCAGACCTCTCCTGCCGCCTGCTGCTCCCCTCAGCAGTGTACTTCGGTCCTTCTGCCTGCTCTGCTCCCCGCTCTGGCTCTGGTGAATTCTCTCACCCTCCCGCGCTTCTGACTGTACCCAGTGCATGTATAAACAAAAACAAACAAATAAAGAAAGAAAGAAAGAAAGAAAGAAAACATGCCTCTATATAAAAAAAAAAAAAAAATTATTAAAAAAAAAAAAAAAAGAAAACTGTATGGCTGGAGGCCCTCCCTGGTGGCGCAAAGGGTTGAGCAAAGCACTGTGAAGCTGTCCGCAGCCACTGCAGCACAAGTTCAATCCCCAGCCAGGGAGAAACCACGCAGCAGACCTCGCCTATCTCCCCGCTGCTCCCCTCAGCTGCGGATTTCATTAGATTTGCCTGTTCTGCTCCCCACTCTGTCTCTGGTGACTCTTCTCACCCCCCGCACCTCTGGCCTACACCCCAGTTCTTCTATGTATAAATAAATCAATCAATCTTTTTGGGGAAAAAAAGAAAGAAAACTCTATGGCTGGAGTCCAGGAGACAGACTAGCCCCGGGAAGGAGTGGCGTGGAGAGAAGCGTTCTGAACTCTGGCCAAATGGTGGCCTCACAGCTGCCCAAAGGAAGGGCTCTCCCTTGCCAGCGACCGCAGCAGTGAAAGGAGAAAGTGCAACCTAACCAGGATCAGGGTTCCCAAAAGAACTGGCCAGGAAGGGGGGCTCCAGAGCAGAGAGGCCCCCCACGGCTGACCTGCCACCGCCAGGTCTCCAAGTGAGCGTGGAACTGCAACCCCGCCGTGCCCCACCGCAAGGAGCTTGGAGACGGTGGACACGCCACACGCAAACAACCACGTCAGGGAGGGGCCAGTGCTGGTGGCCACGTGGCTACAGGACAGCCTCATGCCCCGAATGCCATGGCCCAGGCCACGCACCAGAAAGCCCCTTACTCATGGCGGGCAGTGGGGAAATGTTACCCCTGCCAGCAGCACCGGGTGGCCAGGGTGACCGGCCTCTGCCAGGACGGAGCAGGGCTCTCTGGCTGTGCTCCCTCAGCAGCACGTTGATTAGATGCACGCCTGCTCCAGGCTGACCAGTAACCAGGGCAGGATGCCCGCCTGCTCCAGGCTGACCAGTAACCAGGGCAGGATGCCCGCCTGCTCCGGGCTGACCAGTAACCAGGGCAGGATGCCCGCCTGCTCCGGGCTGACCAGTAACCAGGGCAGAATGCCCACCTGCTCCGGGCTGACCAGTAACCAGGGCAGGATGCCCGCCTGCTCCGGGCTGACCAGTAACCAGGGCAGGATGCCCGCCTGCTCCGGGCTGACCAGTAACCAGGGCAGGATGCCCGCCTGCTCCGGGCTGACCAGTAACCAGGGCAGGATGCCCGCCTGCTCCGGGCTGACCAGTAACCAGGGCAGGATGCCCGCCTGCTCCAGGCTGACCAGCAGGAGGACAGGACGCGGCCGCTAGGACGAAGCAGCCTTCCGCATTGAAGACACTCCCCAGTAGCCCGAAAGCACAAACGCCCCTCAGGCGGCCGCGTGTCACTAAGCAGCGTCCCATATTTAAGTCAAGCTTAGAGACAAAGGCCTCCTATAAGCTAAGATTTTACCCAAGAATGCGTAACAGGAATGAAGACACTTTCTAAACCAGGGCAGAGCCCAGGGCTGGAATAAGTGGGGAACAGGGACGTGCGCTCTAGTTTGAGAACTGAGCGATCCACCCCGAGCTGTAAGCTACTGTGTCAGAAGCTACCAGCTGCCTGTCAACAGCTACCCCCTCCTTCCAAACTCCAATGTTTTCAGAGTCACAAGGTACCCAACTTACAAAAAAAAAAAAAAGGCTGCAGTAACCAGACTCCCTTGCTGGATGAGGGGGTCACCAGAGCACATGTAAGCCAAGTCCCTGTATGCCAAGTCCCATGATGGAGCTTCTAGGAGCACTCGTCCAAGGGGAGCACCTGGCTACCAGCATCTAGTCTGCTGTGGGTCTTCTCTCCCTCACCTCGAACAAGAACATGATCCTAGATCGGGATCAAGCGTCCTACATTGAGGATTAAATCCCACATTGAGGATTAAATTGGAAATGAAGCCACAAGCTACACCACATGCGAGGAATGGCTGAACACGATGGCAGAGGAGCTGGGACCTGTGGAAGCAGCATGGAGACCCCCTAAGATCCTGAATCCCTATCCCCTGACTTCAGTTACAAGAGAAAAGTGAAGCATCTATTTGGCTACATCACTGTTTTCTCTTTTTTTTTTTTTTTTAAGATTTATTTATTTATTTATACAAGCACTACGGGAGGGTGAGAGAATTCACCAGAGCCAGAGCGGAGAGAAGAGCAGGCAGACTGATGAAGTACACTGCTGAGGGGAGCAGCGGGCGGCAGGAGAGGTCTGCGCGCCATGTGGGACCCTCACCCAGCGGCCAGGGATCGAACCGGCGCTGCAGAGGCTGCGGGCAGCTGCGCAACCCAGAGCTCAACCGCTGCGCCACCAGGGGAGGCCCAATAAGTGTTTTCTCTTATGTCCAGCTCACCCTATTCTTATATGATGCAAGTTGTAGGAGATCATTTGCTTTGCAAAAATCTTTACTGAATTATTTGAAAGGTAAGGCGCCATGAACTAGGAATTAATTTGATTTGCAAATTGCCTTCCTGATAGATACAGAATATGTAGAAGGCCCCAATACGCTGGACAACTCTCTTCCACTAACACGGGACATTAACAACTCACACCGTGGGAACCGCAAATGTCTACTCACCACCTCGGAGAAGATTCTGGCAATGCCCTAGCCAAGGTCCCGGGAAGACGAGGTGGAGTGCAGCCAAACCACCTGGCTCAAACACTGCTCTGCCACTTACCACTCCTGTCACCTCCTGTCACAGTACTCAACCTTTCTGTGCCTCGGTTTCCTTCATTACAAAGTGGAAATAATTGCTCTTATTTCAAAGGGAGTTGTGCATTTTAAATAAGTTAATACTTCTACAATGTGCCTGCCACATTGCTAACAGGAACTGAGGATCTGCTAATATTACCAAATGAGTGACAGCATTGCCTAGAGATGAATACAAGTGAAAGTTATAAAAATAAAAAATAATAACTTAAAAGTCAGATGAATTCATTCGGTAGATATCAACCTTCTTCCCAATGCTGCCTCTGCCTAA
Organism: Talpa occidentalis; assembly: GCF_014898055.3. Lineage (NCBI taxonomy): Eukaryota > Metazoa > Chordata > Mammalia > Eulipotyphla > Talpidae > Talpa > Talpa occidentalis. The sequence continues at coordinate 145,585,976 of NW_023602073.1, read as the reverse complement.
TCACAGCAACAGGAGTGCAAGGTGGAGGTCGTGGCCAGGATTAGGCAGTTGGAAGCCTGAAGTTTGCAGCAGGACTCATGATCACCATTCCACACTCACGCAATACCAGGAGTGGCACAGTCTACATGAAGAACAGCTTATCAGTAGGATGTATTTATAAAGTAGGGTTTGGGTACAGAGGTTAGCAAAGAGCTAAAAATAGTCCTATAAACAAACCAGCTTGCATAAGTCAATAGCTTATTAAAAAGTCAATACTGTCATACTACAATGAGAAATATTCAAGTAATGTGCCATGCAATGTGGCAGAATTTCGCCTCTTGCCATCTAAGAACCAGTCACACATTTGCTCCTTTTATCTTCTTCAGATTTTAACACAGAAAATATCCAGGTCATTCAGTGAGGCTGTGCTTAGGGTCCCAAAGGGCATGGCATTCTGTGTAAAGTTGCCAAGTGCCAGCCGCAGGTATGTAACCCAATCAGTGTCCACAGCTTCAGCTCCAAGATACTGAACCACCTATAATTGCTCTCACAGGGCAGTAGGAAACTTTCCCTAGATGAAAGCTGTCTCGACTGATTCATAATACCCCAAAGCAACTGGATACCAAAAACATTTTAATCTGCTCTTTTTTTAAATGCCAAACAAACAAAACAGGAAGTGCATTTACACTTTCCCTCTCGCAGCCCCAAGAGGGACCAAAAAGGGAAAAAAAAAAACCAGCAAATCTTGAGGGTGTGAAGATCTCACTCCATAATCTTGTGTGCCTGTTACCATTTTTCTGGCTGTACATTATCAAGTAGGCTGGCAGAGCCTCAGAAAAGCCAAAGGGGGATCTGCGTAACCTTTTCTCTAGGCTGGAGCAGTCCTGCCCAGGGGAAATGCAGCAAGCCACAAATGTGAGCCATGATGACAATTTTTCGTTTTTGGAGCCATATTTAAAAAGGTAAAAAAAAAATAACAGGTGAAGTTAATTTTCGTAATAAATGTATTAGCCCGATGTAACCGAAAGACTCATTCCAAAATGCATTAAGTATAAAAAATTGGTGCAACTGTTTACATTCTTTTTTTCCCAAGTCATCACATACATGTGTGCTGGCCACTCACAGCCCCTCACAATTCTGAAGAGGCGACTGTGACAGCTTAAGAGCCACATAAGGCCCCTGGCTACCACACTGGGCAGCGCGCACAACCCTCCCTGTCAAAAAACTGCTGAAATCATCAGTTTCTGAAACTGCCTCTGTGATGGACACACAGGTAAAAGGGATTAACCAACTTAGTCTGGGCAAGCTGCCAGATGGACAACTCATCCCATTTCAAAACAGGGCAGGGCACTTACGCTTTTCAAGTTCACATTTCATGCCAAACACGAAACACGGAGGACCCAATTTTACTCTACCTGGGCCATCCTCATCACCCCTGGACAAACATTTGTTTTCAACTTCATTTTAAGGACGAAGACATTCTGGTCCTGAGACAAACTCCTTAGGAAAGAGTGTGTCCCTCACCCCATCCCCCAGGAGTGAGAAATGGTCAGCCAGCCCAGCGACCCTCCCAGACAACCCATAATCCGCACCCCCCACACCCCCGACACCCCAACCCATGCTCCTCTAACAGGCAAGAGAAATGAGAGGCGCAGATGCTCAGCTTTCACGACGCCCCAGGCACGGGGGACAGACAGCCTGACAGTCGGCCTGGCCTTCCCAGGGTCACCCGCCTCCCCGGCTTGCTGCGATGCAAGGCCAGGAGCAGGGACAGGGTCCCCGGCCAACTGTAAGGCGCTGCCCAACGCTGCTTATTACTGAGAATAATCTGGAAGAGCAAATAGAAGAAAGAAAGAAAGAAAGAGTAACTTGCAACAGAGAGGGCGGGTGGGAGCCCCGTGAGACTTCTGGCTGCTCTGGCAGACCTGACCGCCGCGGAGGGGCAGGAGAGGCCTGAGGAGCCTCCATCGCCTCCTGTCCCTACCCCGAGAGGCGCGCGAAAGCCCGAGAGGCGCCTCCTGTCCCTACCCCAGCGAGCCAGCTCAGGGTGCAGGATTCTGCCCCCGAGTCTTCTCCTCATCCCAACACTGTTTGACCCAAAACAGTGGCTCGAAACAGTTAGATTCCTCGGTCCTCGGGGTTCCAGGGCGCCTGCAGCCACAGCGCCCCCGGGAGCCGGCGCCTTCCCGGGGCAGAAGCCGCCGCGTCCCGGGGAGCTGAGCTCCAGGCTCTGGGCCGGCGCTGCGCTCTCGCCTCTCCCGGCGGCTGCGGCGGCCCGGCCCGGCCCGGCCCGGCCCGGCCCGGCGAGCCCGGGGGCGCGTCTACCCGCCCCGCCGTCTCCCAACAAAAGCGCCTGTGCCCGTGCGCCCCGGGACCGTGGCCGCGGCGCGGGCGAGGGACCCGGGCGAGGCACCGCGGGCGCCCCTCGGGCGCCTCGGTTTCTAGGAGGCGCTCCCCCCGGCCCGCGCGCCAGCACCCCCGAAGCTGCACCGGAGCGAGGGCGCACAGGCCACTCCGAGGAAGTTTGCGCCGTCTCCGCGCTCTGCTCCCAACTCAGCTCTCCCGCAAGAGGGGCCGAGCACCCCCCAAAACCCAGCTCCGCTGCACCCCGCCCCGGGGCCCGGGCCCGCTCACCTCTCGTCCAGTCCACCACTTGCTTGGGGCTCCACCTGGTCACGGGCTCCATGGCGAGCGGCCGGGGGTGCGCGGCGCCCGCGGCTCCTGTCCGGAGGGCGCGCCCGCCGCGCGCGGGTCGGGGCTGCAGGGGCGGCCAGCGGGGCCCGCGCGGCCTCTCCCCGCACGCGGGGCGCCCGCGGCTCCTCCCCCGGCCGCCCCCGGCCACCCCGGCTCCTCCTCCCCGCCGGCGCCGGGCGCAGCGGCCGCTCTGGGGCCACGGCAGGCGCGGCGCGCGGGGCTTGGCGACCCCAGACCCCGGCCCGGGCGGGGCGCGGGACCCCGCGGCCCGGCCGCCCCCGCCGCTCCCCCGCGCCCGGCCCGGACCCGCCTCGGCGCTCGGGCCGCGCCCCGCTCCCGGCGCCGCTCCGGGGTCCCCGTCCGCGCGCAGGGCACCCCCAGCGCCTCCGCGCCCCGGGCCGCAGCGCCGCGCGCTCGGGTTACAAAGTTTCAGCGCCGCCCGCCGCGCTCGGAATAAAAGGGGGGGCGGGGCCGAGGGCCCGGGGAGACTCGGGGGCGGGAGCGCGGCCCCGGCGCCCGGGTCCGGTTACTTTCCCTCTCCCGGGCCCGGCTGTCCCTCCTGGGGGCAGCTGCGGGACGCGCGGGGGGGCCGGGCCCTGGGGGAGCAGGACGGCCGGCCTCGGGGTGAGCAACAGACGCCCGCCGGAGAGGCCGGGGGACCCGCCTGTTCTGACCCTCCTGAAAGCCTCGGGTGACCGCAGCTCGGCGGCCGAGCCTCTCCGGGGTTTAAATTTCTTAAAGAAGCAAAATTGCTTTCGAGTTTGCTTGGCGCGGGGGCGACCTCGCTGCTCCCCCGAGACGCGGCCCTGAGCCTTCAGCCCCGCGACGAACAGGCATCGCCACCCCTGGGGAAGTTGGGGTGAGACGTGGCCATATTATGATACTCATATTTGCGACGTGAGCTCAGGCCCCTTTGGATTAGTCACGCGTCGTGATGGAAAGTTGTCAACCAAATCAAAGATAAAAAGAAAAGGCGAGTGCGCGGCTCAGGGACAGGGCCCCGCCACGTGCAAAGGCATGGGGCTATTCACGGGGACCCTGCACTGGGGGGAAATCCTAAATCCAGTGGCCACGCCCCCCTCCTGCAAGCCTCCACCTCGAGTAGCCCCTCTCGGGTTCCAGGGGGCTGTGCCTCACACTCCTAGCTGGGGATTGTGAGCGCGTAATAAACCCTGCCTTCAATCACCATCTTTAGGGACATCAGCCTCCCTTGCAGACTGTTAACCCCTTGAGGGCAGCACCACCCTGATGGCACACAACTTTCTCTGCTGTCCCTCTTCCTACCACCTCCCTGGTAACACCCAGCACAGAGTAAACAGTGAGGTTGGTGTTAATTCTTTCCATCAGCATCTGTGAAGGCCTCCTATGTGCCTGCCACTGCATTCATTAAATATTTGTGGAATTGGTGTGATAAGTACTATTTTTACAGGTCGGTCTGGATGCACGAGTTGGAAAGATGGCTAGCAGCCGGCCTAATAAGCATCGTTGTAAATTAAGTGATAAGCAGAAACAACTTAGAGGCAGCATGTTTTTTAAAGTGAAAGCATCAGGCTCACCTTCCTTGCAACAGCTCAGAAACAGGCAGTTATGGAATACAAAGATCTGTTTGGTTTTGTTTTTGAGCAACAGTGATTGGCAGACCAGGAAACTTGGCTAAGGCAGTGACATCATTCCAGGTAGAGTAAAGGTTAACCATTTTTATGGCACTGCTGGGGAGAAGGACCTTGACTTTCATTGCTGCAGAATATTCTATTCGCACCTTCAGTTTCAGCAATCATGCTGCTTTGTCACCTTTGTTATGATTGGGGCCACCAAGCATTAATCTGAAAAACCAGGTTATTCCTGAATATGAAAGGGAAGCTATCAATAACTGCCTGGGATACCATGAAGAGATAGGACCATAGGGTCCCTGTAATGATGAAGAAAAGTCAAGTGTTAATGATATCACCATAGACTTTTACTTGATGTTTTCACAATGTTTACAAATTCATTTGCATCCGTCATGTATTGGCAACTAAAAAGCTAAAATTCAAAAACAAATAAAAAATATAAAAAAATAAAAGCTAAAATTCTGGGAGTCAAGCAAGAGTTTGCAAAATTTCATCCCACTGAGTCAACACGCTGTGGCCGGTACCTAAATACATCATCACTGGGGGGCCATGCCAAGATCTCCAACCTGGGAGCCCAATTAACTATCTAAATGAATTAGCGTTCTGTTTACACTTCAAGTCCTGAAAGCTAATTACTATTTAAATAAGGCCTTCTACCTTAATTACAGCTGTTAGCATGTGAAAGTTTAAAGAGGCCTGCCTTCCAGTCTCAAAGGCAAACTCCATGTCCTCCACTGGCCCATCATAAAGGTAGAATCTAAGATAAATAGCTTCGGAAAGTTAAGTATATACACGATGATCACTTTTTATTAGTTCATTTTTCTTCTCTGTGAGCAGTTGATCTGTAACTTTGTCACTAACCTGTGCAGCCATACAGATTGCCAAACAGCAGCCCTCTCAGGTGCTTCAGAAAGCAGAATCCCTCACTGGCACCTTGAGGTTTTCCACAGTTCCTGACACATGACAAGGAACAAGTTGGATCAAATTTGTAAGAATGGGGGCCAGAGACCAAGTTTCCTAGATTTCTCCTTCCAGTTCCTTCATCTTTCTGAATTTGGCTGTTCCTGCACGTTTATGTCAGTTATTCAATCGACAACATATTTATTCAGTATTAAGCAGGACACAGAGAGGATTCAGAAACATGTCCAGTAAATAGCCTTTATAGATCAAAGGCATCATGTGCTTTTCTGCAGGGGGATTTTCTTCTGTCATCTTTAATCAGAGGAAAGTACCCTGGTTGACCTAGACAAGGAAGGGAGTTTTAAGGATTCATGTGATATTAACAGCTTGAGGTGGTCCCAATTTTATTCATTTTTTACATTTGAGACCTAGGAATGGAGCATTTTGCATTAGTAGATATATTACTGTAATTTGTATGATAGACAAAAGAGGCGCAGATTAAGAAAACTTTTAAACTAATTGTTAATCTGTAGAGTATTACAGATTACTTCAAAATAGTATTTTGCAGAAAGAAAGCAAAATAAAGTAAGCTGCTACAAATATTGAAATTTATCTCATAGCCTAAGGTCCTTCTCTTAATTATCATTTTATTCCATAATATCATCTTTTCATTATTTTTAGAACATTAAAATTATTTAATGTTACTGAAATTTATGTGATACCACAAAAGACCCTGACTATTCAAAGCAATCCTGAGAAAAGAGAAGGACAGAGTGTTACATTCCCAGACTTCAAGCTACCCTACAAAGCTCTAGAAGCAGAATAGTATATTATTAGAGTGAAAATAAGCACACAGATCAATGGAACAGAACCGAGAGCCCAGAAATAAACCCACACTTCCATGGGCTTCCATGTTACTTACAACAAAGGAACCAGGAAAGCACAGCAGAGAAAGGAGAGTCTCTTCAACAAATGGTGTTAGGAAAACTGGACAATCACATGCAAAAGAATTAAACTAGACCCCTGTCTCACCACAGACAAAAATATGAACTCGAATGGATTAAAGACTAGTATGTAAGAGCTGAAATCTTAAAATATAAAAGAAAATATAGGCAAAACACCCAGAGATACTGCCTTCTGAGATGTCTTTGAGGACTCAACTCCATTAGCAAGGGAAACAAAAGCAAAAATGAACAAATGTGACAACATCATACTAAAAGAGTTTCTGCAGCAAAAGAAATGGTAGTTAACACAAGAAGATACCCTACTGAATGGGAGAAAATATTTGCATCAGATGCATCATGCATCTGATAAGAGGCTAATGTACCTAAGATCTGCAAAGAACTCATACAACTCAACAAAGAAATAAATAACCCAATCAAAACTTCAGCAGAAGGGCCTCCCCGGAGGTGCAGGGGTTGAGCACTGGGCTATGAAGCTGCCCGCAGCCTCTGCAGCACCCATTCGATCCCCGGCCACCAGTCCCACATGGCGCACAGACCTATCCTGCCGGGCCCGCTGCTCCCCTCAGCAGTGTACTTCATCAGTCGGCCTGTTCTGCTCCCTGCTCTGTCTCTGGTGAATTCTTTCACCCTCCCTTGCTTCTGACTGTACCCAGTGCTTGTATAAATAAATAAATAAATCTTAAAAAAAAAGGAAAAACTTCAGCAGAAAAGCTAAGAAGACATGTCTCCAAAGAAGATGTACCGGTGCCAATAGGCACATGAAAAAATATTTATTATAGGGGAAATGTGAATCAAAACATGAGATACAACCTCACACCCATAAGATTTGCCTGTGTCACTAGTACCAGAAATAAGTACTGGTGAGAATGTGGAGAAAATGGAATCTTTCTACACTGTTGGTGAGAATGTAGACTGGTCCAAATCCTTTGGAAAACAGTATGGATTTTTCTCAAAATATTAAAAATAGATCTACCATACAATCCAGCAGGCCCTTTCCTAGATATCTCTGCTAGGGAAAACCAAATTCAAAGGGCTATATGCTCTCCTATGTTCACTGCAGGCTATTTATAATAACCAAGTTATGGCCACAGCCTCAGTGCCCAGTGGCAGATGAGTGGATTAAGATGTGGTCCATACATACGCACAATGGAATACGCCTCAGATATAAAAACAAAAGGTGGAAATTTGTCATTTGGGACAGCGTGGAAGGAATTAGAGGGAATGGTGCTAAATGAAATAAGCCAAGAGGAAGACAAACACGGGGTGACTTCATCCATATGTGGAATATAGAGAAACAAAGCAAAGGGACAGACAAAAACCAAATCAAAACAAACTCTAGAAATCTAACTGTAGGACAGGAGGGGAAGGTATGGTATGACAGAAAATGGGGGAGGGACTAAGGTGGAGGTGGTGGTAGGCATGGTGTGGTAACATACATCTGTAGACATGAGTACCTACACCTCTACGTCATATGCAGTGTTGCAAACCAACATTACCTCAACGAAAATATTAAAATACAAGTAAAAAACGTATTTAATGTTGTCTTCACATGTAATTGTCTCACGCATGCCTCTTTTATCTTGAGAGATCCCAAACAATTCTGGGAAATGTTGCTTGGGAACTACCCCGAAGTTAGAACTAAATCTTATCTATGACATTACCTCACCGCAAAGTCATCGGTTAACTAAATTATCCAAGCTGTTGCTGATCTTGTCTTTCATTCAGCTCCATTTGGTCTGAATGCTTCAGCCCCTAGTAATGTAATTATCTCCTAAATACATCAGGTCCCCTATCAGGTAATTCAGGTAGTGAAGTTCTCAAACTTTTTTTTTTTGTTGCTAATCTCCTAAGTGCTGCCTACTGACTTGAATTCTTCTCATCATTCTTTCATATTAAGTCATCCTAGAGCAAGAGAGGTGGGATTGGCTTTCTTCTGGAAAGCCAAGAGATCAATGCCATTGGATAAATATTCCAAAACCTCATGTATTTTCAATCATACTAGCAGAAGTCAATTAAACTTTTCCTTGTTCAGAGAGTCTGTGTCCCACAAAGTTAAACTGTCAGAACAATTGGTGCAAATCACATTAGGAGAAGTCAGTTGAACTTTTCCAACAAAAAAGAAAAACATTGGCACTGTTGAACCCCATTTTTCTGGGCTACCTAGCTGTAGTTTTGAAGAGTTAGAGGAACCAATACCTGCAAAAGAACTGAGCTGCCTTCCTCACAAGTGCTAAACCAGGACTGTGCTATGCACAGAAGGAACAGTCCTTGTACCCCATGGATTTATGCTACTTGTCATTCCAACTCTCAAGTTACAGAGTCCAAAGAGAACAGAATGCCATTTGCACCAATTGTTCTGAGAGTTTCAGTTTAACTTCATGAGACTCATAATCTCTAAACAAATAGAATATCAAGAATTTCAGATACAGTGATTTTTGCTTCAGATATCAATTGCATATTGATAATGACAAACAAAAGCTCAAGGCAAAAAAAAAAAATTGAAGTAAGTCATTCCATACCAAAATATAAAACTATAATTCAATTAGGCTAAGTAAAGTTTTAACATTAGAAATAACACACCGCTTTGAATGCCATAAAACACAAAGCTAAAACTTTACAAAATTCTTTAAGATGTTAACAAGAAGAACAAAAAGCTGTTGTTTATTTACTCTTTTGTGTTGTTCTAGTTTGAGTTTGGCATAGTAGAAATATTTCAAAAAGCCATTTCAAATCAAGTAGAAAAACATCCAATGTTCCAGGCTGTAATTAAGCAGCTTTAACAAACTTTGAATTTCGTCTAAAATATGTTTGGTTTTTTATTCTTGGCCTACAATTACATAAAGAAGAGGAAATTTTCTTTTATTTTTCATCTATCAAGGATATTTAAATTCTTCAGAGTATCACTCCAGTCATATTTATGCTTCCCATCAGTGATCCTTAGACATTTGAGCTTGTAATGGATCTTATTCCTTAATTTTCCACAACTGGCCTCTTGTATTTTGAAATACTATAATCATTTGGGATGGAGCAAAGGTGGGGGAAAAAGCGAACATATTCGAAAAGCAGGAAGTGTTTCGGTCTGCTTCAACATCAAAAGGGAAGGGGTGAAAATTAATACCAAGCAGAGCTTTCCTGAAGGGAGTCAGACGATGCACTGGGTTTTAAGTGCACTCCGACTGGTCTAATTAAACAGGACAACTCACACTTGCTGCCAGAAGAAGTCACCAAAATGGTTATTAAAACCCACAACCAGCTCACAAATGATAGCAACTGTCCTTGTTTCACAGACCACGGTCCACTCTGGAAGCAACGCCCAGACCAACTCTTTTATTTTTTTTTTTTTCCATTTAAGCTCCATATAAATTTTGCTTTGTGTTGCAGCAAAAGGCAGTTCTACCCATTCCTTTGCCACATTGTTTCCTTCTCCTGAGCTTAGTCCCAGAGAAACAGCTGTCCATGGGGGTTGGCAGGAGGAGGGGAGTCCCAGGGGCTGGAGAAATAAGTTCAGGGGTCAACAGAGCCTTCTTGTGGTTAAGCGCCTGAGTCCCAGAAAATCTGTGCTGCTGAGTGGAATGAAATCAAGGAGGCCGGGGCATGACCGCAAGGAGGTCAGCCCACCCCTCACTTCTGTCCTGCTGCAAATGCTGTCTCCTGTGGGTGCCACAGAGTGGCCAGCCAGGTGGAGTGGGACCCCAGTCTCACCTGCGGGGACCCCCAGCAACACAGTCAAGGAAGCCAGTTTCCCTATGTGTCCCCTTTTTCCAGGGCCACCTCCTCCTCCTCTGTGTCCATGTTGTGTTGTCAGGTAACTCCAGGCTGCTGGAGGGGCTGACATAAGATGCTCCTTTTCTTGGAAGGATTTGTGTTTTGAAGGAGAACTCTGAGGTCCCAACTACCTTGACTACGCCAGTCTCTTCTCCAGCCTATAAGTGGTCTTAGGACCTGCCCAAATCCCCAATATGTTGGGGATTTAGGTCCAGAGCAATCTCAAGATTCATACTAGTTTCAAAATTCTCCTTTCTAACTGTGAGGTATCTGTGGTGGAGGGCAGACGAGGGGGGACGCAGTTGCACATGGGGGACCCACGATTCCTCCCTGTCATCTGAGCCTGCAGGGTTCACCGTGATTGTAAAAACTCACTAGCTGTGTTGGTTTGGGAGAAGTTGCCTTTGAAAAGAGGAAATAGATTAGTGATAAAGGCAGGGAACAGATGCAGGATTCTGAATGTTGTTTAGCCATTTTAACATACAATGAAGATAGGCAATTTGTCAGAAGTTACCAATAATAGAATGATAGCAAATCATGCTCGGAGCAGAGCAGAAGGACTTCACTTCTGTGCGCATTAAATTAAAATGAAAATATTAAATACACACAAAAACACTCATTACTATTCTAAGTCATCAGATGCCAACTCCCTCCTCATTGAGAGACTGGATCCCCAAGAAGGAAATGTCACCTGGTGTGAAGCGAGAGCCCTAGTTTCATGCAGGACCAAACTGCTGTCTCACTTCTGGCCCCCTTAACCCTGCCTTCTGCCTCATGTCTGAGGTCTTCTTCCTGCCCCCAAAATACCTCATTGGGAGCAAGTATCTATTAATCAGCACTTGATTTTTTTTTCATGTTGCACTCCCTGTGTAAAATGTCATGTCTTCTTGGGAAAATGAGTTCCCATCCTCCTCAGCCTGTGCCTCTGAAGAGCTAGAAGTGTCTCAGCTGGTCAAGATACCAAACTCCCCACCACCACGATGGGGGAAAATCCTTGATCTACACCCTCTTTTCTCTTTCCCATCTGGCCACGTACAGAGATGAAATCTCCACATATCTGACACGGTCTGAAATAGGACTGATTCTCTTCTATATGATGTTTTTCTTAATTCTTCTTTTGATAGCGCTTGTCTTTTAGCTATTTATTATAAAATTGGGAAAATTCAAAGAATGGCTTTATCTTCAGTTAGTAATCAATCCACTAAAAAACTTAAAAGCATTCTTTGCTGGGGGGCAAAAAAAGGTCTTCTGTGGTTGACAAGAGTCCTTTATCTTTCCCCACAAGCGCAGTCACATTTATGAAGACTCCCCAGAGGCTGCCCAGGGAAGACTGCCCAGAGTGGAGGACCTGTCATGGCAAAGGTTGAGCTTGATGAATTCCAAGTTCACCATTTCAGGCAAACTCTGGAATCATCTCCACAAGCGACCACAAGGGAGCCTCCCATTGTTCCAGTTCACTGTAAATATTGAGATCAAGTAGTCAAGGAGTCTTCCTCTCCCTCATTTTTCTATGGTTATTTATAACCTTGGAATGATCATCTGCAATTTCTCATCACGCTTCTGATAAGAGCAGCAATTTTAAAATTTCATTCTACTGTACAGCCTCTGTGTACAGACAAGTCTCAGTGGGTTCCACACTGGCACGACTTTTGTAGATTTTAGGTAAGCCACCAAAGGTAACATATTTGAGAACCTGAGGGGGTTTTATTTTACTCTTGGGCCATGTAATTCCAGTGTTGCAGTCATTTACACAAATCATGGTCAATATAATTATGCTGTAATAATATATCATCCTAAAGTCATCAACTAATACTAGATTTTAAAAAACTGCTAATGTTTCCTTAATAGAAGCAGCAAAGCAACAAAATTAGTAAGAAAAGAATAAGACTCAAGAAACCTAATTTTTTTTTTAAGACTTATTTATTTATTTATACAAGCACTGGGTACAGTCAGAAGCGCAGGAGGCTGAGAGAATTCACCAGAACCAGAGCGGGGAGCAGAACAGGCAGACCGACGAAGAAATACACTGCTGAGGGGAGCAGTGGGCGCAGCAGGAGAGGTCTGTTGCGCCATGTGGGACCCTTGCCGGTGACCGGGGATGGAACCGGCACTGCAGAGTCTGCGGGCAACTTTGCAGCCCAGCACTCAACCGCTGTGCCACCAGGGGAGGCCCATGAAACCTAATTTTTCAATGATTCTTTGTTTAAAAATAAACAACTCTCAACTCCTAATCAGGCATTAGATAGTGACAGTGATAGGTATAAACCAAGACCTACTAATTTTGAAACATCCCATTTATTTGTTATTATATGTTGTAGTATAATTATGGTGGTTTTAAAACATTTCTGCAAATACTTTGCTATTTCCCTTTCACAAAGTCCAGCCCAGTTCACTTTCCTTGAGCGAGGAGCTCATCGCAACACATAGGGCAGCAGTGAAGATACATGACTTGGGACTGTGTCTTAAGGGACATGTGGCTTCTGTCTGTCTTCCTCCTGAGTCGCTTGCTATGGGGCAAATCCACCTCCATGTGGAAAGGATCCCCAAGCAGTCCTGAGGAGAGGTTCGCATGCTCAGGAATTGAGATCTACTGTCAATGACCAGCACTAACTTGCCCGCCATGGAGTCAGCTACCCTGGAAGCTTCAATGCCTGTCATGTCGTCAGATAACTGCAGCCTTGACCAATGTCTTGATTGCAGCCTATTGAGCAACCATTAGCTAAGCTGATCCTGCATCCCTGACTTACAGAAAGGGAGTGAGATAATCAACCAGTATTGTTTAATGCTGTTAAGGGGAGTTATGTAGCAATAAATAATATAGAACATTCGAGCCATTTCTATATTAAAATTTCTAACACTTAAATAAACAGTGTCACTATCTCAGACATTATACATTATCCATTGTCAATCCCATTCCAGTAGAATGTCAACTGCTTGGAAGCAGAACCTTCTCTGTCCTGTTCTGTGCTGTGCACTTCCAGAGAAAATCAGTGTATGGCGTATACTAGGTGCTCAATAAATATCTTTCAAATGTATGAATCATTTGATAAATTTGTAATAATCTCTGTCAGATAAAGAAGTAAAGGATAGAAAAGACTTTTCAATGGTTATTACATCAGCAGTAAACTAAATATACCAGCAAAGAACTTACTTGGTAATAATATTTATATATTAGGTGGGATAACCCTTATAATGTTTAGATCAAGTTACTATATATATGCAGTATCTATGACATCTATTTGTTGACAAAAGAAAAAGGTTCAATTGGAGATAATATTCTGTAATCACTCCATCTGGTATTAACCAACGAACAGCTATGAAAAGAGAGGGTTCTATAGAACAAACAAACAAAAATAAAAACAATAATCACACGCACTACCCCAGAATCTAGCGGGGGTGGGGAGTGGGGGTTGTGGATGCAAAGGTCTATATAGAATGAGATTAACTCTATTGATAACTTAAAAATGCTGAGAGGCAGTAACATGAGTGTAGTGGGGTAATTGTTCTAAGAGCCAAAATAAATAATAACAGTGTTCATTTTTAACACTCACAAAACTGTTGCCTTCCTGTGGATACTACAGAGCAAGAGAGGTCAAGCCCATTGGTTTCTCAGTAGCTTTCCTATTTGCATCAAAAGACCCATCGAATCAATCTAATTATCTTTTATCCATGTCCAACTAAATCACTTTCTACTAAGTTGACTCTTTATCCAAGTTTTACAGTTCCTCTGTGTTTTCCCATGACCATCACTCATATTCATTGGACATTAAAGAAATGCTTAGTAAATGACTGTTAATTTTGGCCATGTAGGTTTAAACCAGTTTGAAAGTCTGTGATTATCTTCTTATCAATTCAACGAGGAATTGAGTCCCTATTAGCCACTTCTACTGTTCTAGGTTGATGTAACAGGAATAATACTTTTTAAATTAGATAGTTTTCTATAAGAAAAATATAATCCATCCCAAGAAATGGTACCCTAGTAAGCAAGATCATCAGTGAAATCATAAATAGGTCAACATTGCATACAAAGAAGTTTAATGCAAGGGCTTATATAGGTTATTTGAGATAAAACCAGATTGGCTTACATGTCCTGAAAAAAACAATCCTAGAAAATAAGAACAGAACAAGAGAATGAAGAGAGAAACATAAGTGTATAAATAAATCAGTGTACAAAAAATAAAGTGTATAAATAAACATAATAGTGGAACTGAGTGAAAAAATGATGATTGATTCTCTAGGAATTACTCATGCCTAGGGAAAGAGAATAGTTTGGAAGCAGAGTGGAGGTGGAAGGTTGAGGGGTGTGTATGTCACCAGTAATTATGATGATGGAACCATTAGGAAAACAGCCGTGTTTTCCACTTGGTCAGTAATTTTGGAAATTTCAATGCAGATAAACATGATACAGTCAGAAGCGCGGGAGGGTGAGAGAATTCACCAGAGCCAGAGCGGGGAGCAGAGCAGGCAGAAGGACCGAAGGACACTGCTGAGGGGAGCAGCAGGCGGCAGGAGGGGTCTGCGCGCCATGTGGGACCCTCCTCCGGTGGCCGGGGAGCAGCCGGGGATCGAACCGGCGCTGCAGAGGCTGCGGGCAGCTTCGCAACCCAGCGCTCAACCACTGCACCATTGGGGAGGCCCCAGATACAGCTTTCAAACAATCATAATATCGTGGGGCGAGAAAAGGAGGGTCATGATAATCCCAAAATAGAGTGATGAAATTCAGCATCATTAAATAATTTGAACATTGCCTGCTAAGCCCCCCCTCCACACCCTGAGCGTTCCTGTCCTCTACTCTCTTATATCCTATCCCTATCAACATGCTCACGTGCCAGGCTCCGTGTCTCTATGCTGACTTGAACATTTAGCAGTGAACCAAACAAAACATCCTGTCGAGCATAGTGCAGCTTGCTAGTAATGTGGAGGAGAAAGACAATGAATAAATTACGTAAGGAAAATAAATATTCTATATGACAATTCCCCTTTCATTGTTTTTACATGAAACAAAAAAGTTTTAATGACATTTTTAAATGAAGGGGTAAGCCACAGATATAGAGCCACATGCTTGTCACTCCTCAAAAGTATCCCTCCCAAGGGGGTGAGGGTGCTGGGGCATTTATATCCCAACCCTTCTCAGCTGCCGGCTGAGGATGGATTCTGGGGAGAGTTAATTTGCTAGCCACCTCGGCCAGAAAAAGCCTTCAAGCAAAGCACGTAGATGCTGGCAGAAGGTCACAGGCCCAGCTTCTTTTACATGGTAAGGGCTGAGGGGAAGGGTGGGGCATATTGTGCTACAAATTTTAATTACATGTGCTGTCTTATAGAGCGCATGACTAACAGACATACTACTGACCAGGCCCCAGGGGCTGGGACCCTCCCTGCAGAGAAAAGCATCTGTGGAGCTTAAAGGATGTGACCCCATGGAGGCTATGCACCCCCTTCAGGCCATCCCCTAGAACTCCAGAATTTTCTGCCTGGTATGGACAGAATTGGGCACCCCAAATTGAAAAAATGTTGTAATCCTAATCCCCAGGGCCTCAGAATGTGACCTCAGTGGGTCTTTACATAGATAATCAATTAAAATGAAGTCAACAGAGTGTCAGCGGGACTGGTGTTCTGACAAAACGTGGGGAGTTTGGCAACAGAGACAGGCAGAGGTAAGGGGAAGATGATGTGAAGAGACCCAAGGAGAGGCCTCCTGGTCTGCAGAAGGAACCAACACTGTGGACATCTTAGTTCAGCATGCCAGTCCCCAGGGTTAGGGGACAATACATTCATGTTTTTAAGGCACCGAGTCGATGGTACTTTATTATGGCAGCCCTCAGTGTAGGAAACAAATACACTGCCCAAATGTCCCCAGGTCTGTGATCGGGGCTGGGGCAGGGCTGTTCCTTGAGACCAACCCCCCAAGGGTGGCAGGCTGCCAGTGTGCCCTCCCTGGTTCCCAGGAGTGGCTACACATAGGGGCTCATATGCTTTTGTCACATGCTTTTGTGAAAGTCCTTTTTTTTTTTTTTAATTATTATTTAGAATGTTTTATTATTTTGTGAGAGGTTAATTTTTCATTCTTATACATTTCTTTTTTTTTAATAATAAATTTTATTTTTATATTCCCCATACAATTGCAACCCCCCCATTCTGACCCCAATCCCTCCCCTCCCACCCCCCACCCCCCAAAAAGTGTCTCTGGTTCATAGTTTTTTGTTGATTTTGATTTTCACTTTCTTATAGTTATTCATTTTCCTGGTCCCTTATTTAAGTTTTCTAGATTCCTGCTATGAGTGAGACCATCCGGTATTTTTCTTTTTCTTTCTGGCTTATTTCGCTGAGCATGATCCCTTCCAGCGCCATCCATGTTGCTGCAAATGGCAAGTGTTTATCTTTTTTGAATGCTGAGTAATATTCCATGGTGTATATGGACCACATCTTCTTGATCCAGTCATCTATTTTTGGGCATTTGGGCTGTTTCCAAAGCTTAGCTATTGTAAATAGTGCTGCTATAAATATAGGGGTGCAGGTGCCTTTTTGAATTAATGATTCTGTGTCCTTTGGGCAAATACCTAGGAGTGGAATTGTTGGATCATATGGAAGCTCCATCTTTAGCAGGTTGAGGAATCTCCACACAGCTCTCCATAGTGGTTGGACCAGTTTGCACTCCAACCAAGCAGTGCAGGAGAGTTCCTTTTTCTCCACACCCTCGCCAACATTTGTTGTTGCTAGTTTTTTTAATATGTGCCATTCTCACTGGTGTAAGATGGTATCTCATGGTAGTTTTGATTTGCATTTCCCTGATTCTTTTGTGAAAGTCCTTTAAGTATGATTTGGAACTAGGGATGAGAGAGAAGTGGGTAAGTCAAGGGCCAAGGTCAAATCTCCAAGACCACACTCTTCCAGAACAGAACTCTGGGGACCCCGGGACTTCTATATCCAAACTTGGTCGCCCAAGGGATAGAATGATACTTCAGTGTCAGAGAGGTGTTAAACGTTTTACAACCTCAGGAAACTACACTAAACAAATAAGCTCAGTGAATGCGTGTTGGACAAACAACTTTGAAAATACCCAGGTGTAGAAATGAAACCGCCAGCTGCCCTGCCCTGCGAATTACATCCTCTCTCCAAAAGGAAGCACTGCCTAGACGTGTACATCAATCACTTCTGTCACTGGATTTATCACCCAATCATTCATTTCTGGATACTCTAGTATGGTCTTGTTCGATTTTTCGGTTTTTTTTTTTTTTAACTTGTTTAGTCTCTTAATATACAATCTACAGCGTTTCCCTCTTTCTGTTCCTCTTCCTTCCAACTTATCTGTTCAACATTCCAGATCATTTGATATGGAGTTTCCCACAGTCTGAATGTCAGCGACTGCATTTCCATGGTTCAGTTCAACACATTCCTCTGTCCTCTACATTGCCTGAAAATTGGCAGCTGGACCCAGAAACTTGATTAGATTCAGATTCAAGTAAGACCTTTGTGGAGTGCCTGTAAGTGTTCTTGTGTTTTTCTCATCAGGTGGAATATCTTCTGTTCATTCTTTTTATGCTGGCAATGACTGATGGTCAGCCTCTAAGTCTGTTAATTAATTGAAACTTACAAAATAGAGGTGGTTGAGTTCTACCATTTTTCTCTCATTTATTAAGTGAGTTAATTTTCTAAGATGATGCTTCCTCTCACCGATTTTGCTACCCAGTGTTATAACTCGTATGGTGAAGACAAGATAAATGCTTAATTTTTTCCCCCATAGGCAATTTTCAAAATAATAGATTTTTTTGTTGTCCTTAGAAGATAACTAATTTATTGTTATTGTTTCTTGTTTTTATTATATTCATTTGTAAAATCATGGATTTAAATACATTTGATAGATTTTGATTCATTTCAATTATTATCTTCATTGATACTTAAATTTCCCCATCTTTGGCCAGTGAGAGCTTCTTCAAAATGACTCAATGAATCCTTTTAACATCATGTCAGTGTGATTTAATCCTCAAGGTAATTCTATGATGTAGACAATACTCATTACTCCAGTTTTACAGGTGGGTTTAGAACAAATAAATACTTTGCCCAAGGTCATACAGTAAATGATGGGAGTTGGAATTCAATCCACATAATCTGTTTACAAAACTTGCTCTCTTAACCACCATGATCACTCTTGATTGATGAGAATGTGTCTGACTCTGACTTTACCATTTTTAGCCATGTCAGATAATTTTTATTCTATTCTGGTTTTTTTTCTATTCTATTCTCTATATTCCACATATAAGTGGCACCATACAGTATTTATTTTTCTCCTGGCTTATTTTGCTTACTGTAATCCCTTCCAGCTCCATTACATTGCCACAATTGGCACGAGTTTATCTTTTTTGATCGCTGAGTAGTATTCCATTGTGTGTATATACCACACCTTTTTGATCTACTCCTCTGTTTTGTGGCACTTAGCTTAGCTATTGTGAATAGAGCTACAATAAACATAGGAGTGCAGGTTTCTTCTGGAATTAGTGTTTTTGTGTTACCTGGATAGATATTTAAGAGGAAGTGCTAGGTTGTATGGCAGATCCTTCACACTCTCCTTAGGGGCTGGGCCAATCTACATTCTCACCAGTGGTTAAGAAGGTTCCTTTCTCTCCACACCCTCGCCAGCAATTGTTTCTGGTTGTTTTAATATGGGTCATTCTCACTGGTGTGAGGTAGTATCTAAAAGACTTGGATATAAGACCTGAAACCCTAAAATACGTGGAAGAAAACATAGCCAAACCCTCCCTAAGTTTCAGAGCTGCCTTTGCTGATGTGTCTCCAGCAGCAAGTAAAACAAATGAGAATATAAACAATTGGGCCTACATCAATCTAAAACACTTCGGCACAATGAGAGAGACTATAATCAAAATGAAGAGACACCCTACTGAATGGGAGAAAATATTTGAACACCATACGCCTGACAAGGGACTGATATCAAAAATCTACAAAGGGCTTAAACAACTGAGCAAAAAGAAAACATAAATAAGTCAATCAAAACGTGGGTGGAAGAGCTAAATAGGCACTTCTCCACAGAGGACATACAGATGGCCAACAGGCACATGAAAAAATGTTCATCATCAAATATTTTATTTTCATGCTCTCCTGGGGTGAATTTTTAAGTGAAGTTGTTGCAGACTAGACTGAAGTCAAGCAATGAGCACAGACTTGCCACTAGCCGATGTCACTATAAGGTGAAGTTTTTTAGTGGCGTGGTTTGGTGTTGGCCAGGGTTAGAGGCAAATCAGTGTAGTATGCTCAGCACCATGATGTCCCCAGAAAATTCCCTGACACTGTTTGGCTTTTTTTTTTTTTTTTTTTGGTTGTTCCCCTTTCACATACGTACATACATATGCGGCATAAATTGTGTTTCATTTTATTGTTATTATTTTGGAAGTGCTGCATCTTTTTCTGCCACCCCTCTCCTACCATCCCTTCTATTCCCTGTTCCTCTCCCTTCCCCCTCCCTCCTAAACTCAGAACCCTCTAGGTGTTCACTGATGTCCACTGGCTTTTGAAAATGGTTTACATTATTGAGTGTCTGCTATGCAAATGTCCAGCATGCATTATTATCATTCTCACTTGCTTTATTGCATGTAATTTTCTCAAACTTCCTCCATTTTGTTGAAAATGGATGCTTTGGCTGCATTTCATCCTTTCTTATGGCTATATAGTATACTCCACGGTGTGGCTATACCACAGCTTCTTGATCCAATCATCTGTCAATAGACATTTAGGTGGCTTCCATGTCCCACTTATTGTAAATAATGCTGCTATAAACATTGTGGGACATAAGGGTTTTTGTGTTGATGCTTTCAGATTATTTGAGTATCTGCCCAAGAGTGGGATTGCTGGTTTGTATGGTATTTCTACTTGGAAAGATTTTTTAGGCAAACCCAGATTGCTTTCCGTAATAGTTTGTACAAATTTACATTCTCACCAATGTTATAAGTTCCTTTTTCTCCACATCCTTTCCAACACTTGTTGGAGATCTTTTTAATACATGCACTTCTCATGAGTATGAGATGGTATCTCATTGTGGTTTTAACCTGCATATCTCTTACAATGAACATTTTTCAGATTTCAATATTTTTCAATTTCAATATTTTTTGTTCAATTTCTTTGAAAAATATTGCTGGTGTTTTAATGGGGATTGTGTTAAATTTACTTATCATTTTGGACAAGATAGTCATTTTGATTATAGTGATTCTCCCCATCCAGGAATATGAGCTAAACTTCCATCTTTTTTTTTTTTAATTATTTTATAACATTATGTAAGCATCAGGTATAGATTTTTTTTTGTTTTGTTTTAAAGATTTATTTTTATTTATTTATGCAACCACTGGGTACAGTCAGAAGCGCGGGAGGGTGAGAGAATTCACCAGAGCCAGAGCGGGGAGCAGAGCAGGCAGAAGGACCGAAGGACACTGCTGAGGGGAGCAGCGGGCGGCAGGAGAGGTCTGCGCGCCATGTGGGACCCTCCTCCGGTGGCCGGGGAGCAGCCGAGGATCGAACCGGCGACGCGGAGGCCTCGGGCAGCTTCGCAACCCAGCGCTCAACCGCTGCGCCACCGGGGAGGCCCAACTTCCATCTTTTTACGTCAATATCCAAGTCCTTTCATAACATCCTTTAGTTATCATTATACAGGTCTTTTACCTCCTTAGTTAGGTTTTATGAGACATTAAATTCTTTTTGAAGCAACTATAAATGAAGCAATTTTCTTAATTTCTTCTGTTTCATGTTCATTGAATGTAAAAAGACTGGATTTTCATGTGTTCATTTATAGCCTGCCACTTTACTTTATTCGTATTATTTTTAATAAATTTTTATGGAGTCTTTAGGATTTTCTATATGTAATATATAATCTGCAAATGGTTATATTCTCACTTCTTTTCTGACTTGGATTCCCTTTATTTCCTGTTTTTGTCTGATAGCTCTGACTTGCGCTGTTAAATTTGAGCCAATCCTTTTAAGGGGGCCTAAATACCAAACAGAATTTTGAATTATAATTCTCTCTTCAATATTAATTGTATCTATAATACTATGATGGGCAAAGCAGAAGTTATGATAGCCAACATTCAGACTAAATGGACTCTATTGAGGGCTGAACTATGTTCCCCCCAAAATTATGTTTAAGTCCTGATCCCTGGTACCTGTGAATGTCATCATATTTGGGAATAGGACTTTTACAAATGTAGGCAAGTTAAAATGAGGTCATTAGGGTGATCCCAATCCAATATGAGATGAGAGAGATGCAGAAACAGAGACACAATGGAGATCAAAGCAGGGACTGGAGTGATTGACCCAGAAGCTAAGGAACTCCAAGGATTGCCAGAAAGCTCCAGAAACTACACATGGCAAAGAAGTATTCTCTTCTACATGTTTAAGGAAGAGTATGTCTTTGAAGACACTTTAATCTCAGTCTTTCAGCCTGAGAATTAGACTTTTTAATGACCTCTCAATGAGCAGATCATGATTGTAATTGCATTTCCATATCTAGCTAATGAACCTTCAGAATCACCCAATAAAAGGAAAACTAAAGAATGATTATTGACTTTCAAAATAAGACTTAGATTCATAATAGAGTGATAACTATGATTAGTAAGTAAAAGAAGAGGAGGAGGAGAAAGAACAATATATGTTTCTATGGGCCAGTGACAATAATTATTTTACTTTCTTATTTAATAATCTCATTAATCTGAGGTAGGTACTATCAATAACTTCAATTTACATGTTTTAAAAATGGAGATTAAAGAAGTTAAGTAATTAGGTAATTAGACCAATATTACATAGGTTGTCAGTGGCAGACTAAGGCTCTAATCTATATAAATCTTCCTGATTCTAAAGGTTTTTTTTTTTTATGATTAACTACATATTTAAATTGAGAAACTAATACATGCACATGGTTTAAAAAAATAAATCATGCACTCCAAATGGGTGATGTCCATTTTTTTATACTCCAGATCTTCTGTTCCCTATTCCCCACTCCAAAAAAGCACCAATAATGCAAGTTTTTTAAATATATGTTTTTAGAAAGTCTGTAATGCTCTTTACTTTCAACAAAGATGGCTGCACAGAGCACACAATTTCTATACCTCATAATTATTTTCTGTAGTTACTATAATATATTACTGATTTCTAAATGTTAAACTCCTCTGATGGTATGGCAATTATTGAATTTACCCCTGAAAGATCACATTGAAATACACAGAGGTATAGTCATGAAAAACAGTATAGCTATAGAAATCCAACATTTTGGAGTAGTGTGATTTTGCAGTTGGCACTCACCTCTCAGTTTTCTTAGGCCTCATCCTAACAATTTAGCGCAATGATTATCAAAGCCTGGTGTGGAGACCTGGTATGTCCCTGGTGCTGCATAAGGTCAAAATTATTTTCATGATACAAGTAGATGTTGCTTGACTTTTTTGCAGCAGAGTTTTCCTCAAGGCTACATAATGTGTGATACTGAGCAGACTGAATGAAGAAACAGATATGATTATTCAGCTGTCTTCTATCAAACCAGACACTGAAGACATTTGCAAAAATACAAAATAAAAATGCCATTCTTCTCCTAAACTTTTTGTTTGGCATAGTTATTTCTTATTGAGAGAATATGCTGTGTGGCTAACTTTCTAATGACTATATTAAAAGAATTATAAATAAATATCCCACAATTTTCTTGGTTTTAATTTCTATTATGAGTCAATATTGGCAGATAGTGCTCACATAAAATTACATAAGGACTCTCTAGGGTTCCATAATTTTTAAGTGTAGAGAGAGATCCTGAGATTTCAAAATTTGAACCCATTCATTGGGTTCTGGTTACTAGATTATAGACACCTGCTCAGTAAATTATAAAAATATAATCCTGGATTTACTTAACGAAAAATAATCTAAATTTGAAATTACAAGTCAAGAGTAAGAAGCAAGAGAAAAGTTCATAAGAAAATAACTGTTCCCTAACTGTTAAGAGTGAGCCAAGACTATTTGTGATCTAAAAACTATTGATACATCTTTTTAAAACCCCATTTAAAAATTAAATGAGGGCCTCCCTGGTGGCGCAGCGGTTGAGCGCAGCGGTTGAGCGCTGGGTTGCAAAGCCTCTGCGGCACCGGTTCGATCCCCAGCTGCTCCCCGCCCACCGGAGGAGGGTCCCGCATGGCGCGCAGACCTCTCCTGCCGCCCGCTGCTCCCCTCAGCAGTGTACTTCGGTCCTTCTGCCTGCTCTGCTCCCTGCTCTGGCTCTGGTGAATTCTCTCACCCTCCTGCGCTTCTGACTGTACCCAGTGCTTGTATAAATAAATAAATAAATCTTTAAAAAAAAAAATAAGTAAATAAAATAAAATAAAAATTAAATGAACTCCCTTATTTATTTTTTTAATTTGTTTTTTTAAGATTTATTTATTTCTGCATACAAAAACTGGGGTACAAGCCAGAGGTGTGGGGGGTGAGAGGATTTACCAGAGGCAGGGTGGGGAACAGAACAGGCAGATGGACTGACACACACTGCTAAGGGGAGCAGCGGGTGAGACAGGAGAGGTCTGCTGCACCATGTGGGTGGCTCTCTGGCTGGCGTGGGATCGAATTCATGCTTCAGAGGCTGCGGATAGCTTCATAGTGCTGTGCTTAACCCCTGTGCTACCAAGGAGGCACTCCCCCTAATTTTAAAATTAACAAAGAGCAGGATGAGTGAGGAAGCAGTTCAATATATAATAATCTATAGTAGAATATTTTATATGTGACATTAAGATAAAACAACAGACCTCAGCTCTCTCAAGAGCAAGAAGACTCCTAAGATTGCTCATAGAAGCAACATTTGATGCCAAATGTCTGCACAGTTGAAGCATTGAGGGATTCTTACTGATCTTTTAAATTCATTCTAAATAGAGGTTGATGATGTGATTACAATGAAAACTGTAAGGAAGTGATGTCCCAACATAAAACAGGAATTTTTGAGGTTTTTAAATGGCAACTAAGATTCTGGCTGAGATGACAAAGTAGAACCACAAAGACGGGGGCGCGGGGTAGTCGGGGTGTGCGTGTGGAAACCACCTCGCTGATCATGCAGAGACTAAGACTAAGACACTCTCCAGACGCACGACCAAGGGCGCGAACACGGTGCGCCAGCCCTGTCCTTTCTCTTTTCCTTCACTTTCTCAGCAGCTCCTTCCTCCCCCACCTTCCTTCCACTTCTACCCCAGCCTCGCCTCATCGCCCAAAGTTCTCTATTTCTTGACCTGAGTCCACACTCACATTATTGGCATGCAGCCCTCCCACGTTACCCCCTTGGTTCTGGGGTCCCGGGAGCTGGTGGAGGGGTCTGCAGCTTGAGTACTTGGGAGGGTGGAGGAATCATGATGGGCGTCCGAAGGCAGAAGTTGGCTCGGGGACATAGATGGGCTGCTATAGAAGGCAAGGGGGTTCCCAAGCCCCCCTGAATAAATGCAGTCAGGTTGGGGGACGATGCAGACTGAAAGGAAGGGCGGGTTTTAGGGGAAGCATTCTGAACTGATTGCAAATACCAAAGCAAGACATCTGAAATCTGTGTGTTTTATAAAAATATTATAAAAATTAGAGCAACTTATGTCAGTCGCTAGTCATGGATGCTTAATGAGCGGGCACTGCTGCGGCAACTATGTCATTACTCTGTGTGTCTGAATTTGTCTTTACTGCTTCTTTGACAAGCATAGCGCCCGGCTGCATCTGGCCTTCACAGGTCACCACATGGTATGCTCATCACTTCCCTGCCCTGAGCCAGGGCCACAAGGCCATAAAAATAGCCCCAGTCAGAAAAGGGACCGCAGCTTCAACAGGAAACCCTTCTTGCTGAGGACTGGCACAGCTAGTTTGCGAAAAGTGGAGCTATCAATGAATGCACCGTGCTGCCAATCAGACGTGCATTCCTGATTCTTCTATCCGTTGTAGCTTTTTCTCTTCCTTTTCATTCCATCAGGTATATTGCCCTGTAAAATGTGGTAGTGGTACTAGGAATCAAAAATTAAGGAATTAAAAAAAAAAATACCAGCTAAGTCTGCAGGGCAGTGTTCAAGATGCACCAATAGTTGCTCATCTTTAAACTGCAGGAGGTTAATAGAGAGACGAAGACACAGAGGAGGTGCACGCATGCACACACATACACGCACATGCACTAATGAGGGGCTGCTTCTACGACAGCCCTGCAGAGTGTGCTGGGGGCACAAGAATACGGGTTTGGTGGGATGGGGGCAGAGCAGACAGGGGGGCAGAGCAATGCAGGCTTAACTTAAGGTCACCGGGGGAGGGGCTCTCACAGTCCTGCAGCTGGTGGTCAAATTCTCATGGGTGCACATCTGTGGACAAGATAAAGCAGTGTCAAGCATGAATCATAAAACTAAGAGGCTTAGCCAAAAACACGAACTATTTTAACTTTCTTGTGGGTGTACATTTAACACACATAGAAGTTCTGCCTTCATTAATATTCATAGTTTACTTTGTGGATATGACCTGAGTTCTAAGCAAGACTTTCTTTTTATTATTTAGAGCAAAAAAAGCTAGCCTTTTTCTGGTTTGCTCAGTAGCACACAGTTAAACCTGGTGTTCAACACACAGGTGCTGTTACACAGCCACGCACTGATGCCGGACAGGAATCACTCAAAAAGTAGAAGCAGGGGCCTCTCTGGTGGCGCAAGGGGTTAAGTCAACACGATCAAACTTTCAGCAGCCACCGCAGGATGAGTTTGATCCCCAGCCAGGGAGCTGACCCACATGGTGCAGCAGACCTCTCCTGTCTCCCTGCGGCTCCCCTCAGCAGTGTATTTCAGAAGATGTACCTGTTGAGCTCCCCGCTCTGTCTCTGTTGAATCCACTCACTCCCCCGCCCCTGTAACTCGTGCCTGCACCCCAGTTCTTTGCATAAATTAAAAAATTAAAAATAAGGGTAGAGGCAGCTGGACTAGTGAAGACAGTCAGACAGCAGAGTGGGGGTAAGGAGGGAATAGATAACCAAAATGAAAATGCATACATTGTGCAAAAATGAAAAATGATGTAAGAATTATATAAAATAAAATAAAATATTATAAAAATAAAAAATTAAAATAAAAGCAGTTTAAGTGATTGCCAAAAAAAAAAAAAAAAAAGAACTGCAATGGCTTTGACCTCTGGTCGTAGTTGCAAGTCAAGAGTCTGTGTAGGTCAGCAACATCTTGAGTGTTGATGTCCGCCTTAGAACTTAAGCCAGGGAAGTAACACCACTCATGTCACCATTGTGTCTGTCCATAGCTTCTTATGATTCTTCTAACGATTGCTTTTAACAGAAAAAGGTCACTTTCAAAGAAAGCCCATACAGAGAACGTGTTGGTGATGATCTTTTTCCTACCTGCTAGCAACAGGTATTAATTAGTTCCTCACGTCCAGAAGCCTAAAGTCAAAAACCCATTCCGGATTTCTAATTTCTGTGCAAGAAAGCTTCTTTAGGGAAAAGAGCATTAACAGTTGGACTATTACAAATACAGAGGTTGCAAGCTTCTAATTTAAATTTGAAAGTATGTGAGCAAAAGGAGGGAAAATAACAGTACCTCAGGAAATGTCACACGTGGTTTCATTAAAACAGCTGCAGCAATTTATAGAAAAGAAAAACTGAGCTCAGTATCACAAAAGATTAAGTTAACTTCTTTTGTTAATGACTAGGTGCAAATACTTGTGCATTTTTATTGTATAAAGAAAATAGGAAACACGATAGAAGTTGAATTCACTTAACAGTTTCATCCAAAGTTAATGGGCATTTAAGAAAATAAAAGCATTTTGGGCCTCCCCTGGTAGTGCAGTGGTTGAGCGCTGGGTTGCGGAGCTGCCCGCAGCCTCTGCAGCGCCGGTTCAATCCCCGGCCGCCGGGCAAGGGTCCCACATGGTGCGCAGACCTCTCCTGCCACGCTCGCTGCTCCCCTCAGCAGTGTGTTTCGTCAGTCTGCCTGTTCTGTTCCCCGCTCTGGCTCTGGTGAATTCTCTCACCCTCCCGCCCTTCTGACTGTACCCAGTGCTTGCATAAATAAATAAATCTTTAAAAAATAAAAAATAAACCAGTTTGCACTCAAAAAAAAAAAAAAAAGAAAGAAAGAAAAGCATTTTAATGATGATATTACATATGTATTAGCTGAGGGGGGGAAGTGCTTAGAAGGAAAATACCTGAAATTTTCAGTAACTTTTTAGGACAAAAATGATTTTTGTTGACCCTGGACTCCATGCAGAAAGACGTCAGTCTTGGATGAACCCATTGGCTTCAGCAAATACTTAAAGGGGGAAAAAATGTCACTGAACCACCAAGTCATCAAGGACCTAAGACGTCACGTTCCTGCCTCTCTCAGCCTCCTCAGCGGCGGCTTTCTAAATATTATCCCTCTCCTCCTGCCCCAGAGCCAAGTCTTACCCACAAGCCCTGCCTCTCAGAGAATTCTCTTTCCCAGTTCACCCAGACAGCACCATCTATAGGGAGGGAATCCCTTCAGCTTCCTCTAGCCCAATTTCAAACAAAGTCTTTTCCTCTTTGCATATATACAATCCACTGGCTTCCTACCTGCGCCGGGGCCAGGCATCCGGCAAGAGCCTTAGCGCACGAGCTGATTTAATCCCAAAGACCATTCTCTGCTTTACAGAAGAAGCTAAGCAAGGTTCAGGAATTTGCCAATCACAGAATATTTCTTCATTTATATGTTCCTCCTCTGTGTCTCAAAAGAGGAAAGGGAATTTGAGGATTTCGTATTCTACCATTACTCTTCTTTGAACTTTACAAATAGAGCAGGTTTGCAAAATGTTTTACCCATTCCAAGCAAGATGGGTAGGAAAAAATATATATAACTTCTTTAATTTGGTCTTTTTCCTAAGTATGAGTAATAGGAAAACAAATTAAGTGAATGCTCAAGTCTGTTAAAAGCAGAGTCCAGTCCAATAAGTTAATAGACCCTTTAGGGAATGCCAAGCCTTTCTCAGGAAAAAAAAAAAAAAAAAACACTGTCTCTCAAGGGGCCTCTCCCTCTTGTGCTTCTGTCTTGGAATGTTATCACATAGGAGCAGAGGTGTGGGACAGAAGTGCCTGTGAGGTTTGGGGGAGACATGAGGGCTTTCAGATCGGCACCCATGATTCCAGAGTTCCTTGCCACCCTGACTGTTGGCAGAACCTGGGAACGGGTCCTCTCGGCTTGTTCAGGATCAGAAGGGGAGTGAGGCTGACTCCCCCACCCGTGGCTCTGGCCAGCTCTTCTCCCTGGACTGAGGGCCCTGGCCCCTGCCTGCCCCTGCCAGGGGACCCTTGCCGTGCCTCAGCAGGCCCACAGCAGGCCCCTGAGCCTCCTTCCCACTTGGGAGCAGAGGCTGAGCTTCAGAACCTCCCCACCCGCTGTCTTGTTCTGGGAGTGGCAATGACTCCCTCCTTGCCCTTGGTGTAACCCACTGATTTCATGAACTCCCCCCCACCCCACCCCCCCGCACCCGGCCCTTTAGGTCTACCTGTGGGCTTGTCTCACTCTCCTTTGCACTCTCTCTGGGTCCCTCCTCTCCCCGGCTCCCCGCAGCCAGAAAACAGGTGGATTTTCCTGTTACTACCCTGCAGCCTGCCCCCCCACTTCTGATTCCATCTGTAATTGGGAGCAGGGGGGCTCTCTCTTATACTGTGGGAGAATTCTAAACGCTCAGTCTCCACGCTAAGTTGGTGGTATGCTACAGAAGGAATTAAAAGAATTTGGGAAATATTTTCTCAAGACAGCCTGGTTTGTCTGACATGAATTAGAGCAGATGAAGTGAATTTTATACATTTGGATTGATCCTGAAGTCAACATGAGGAGCCATCAACTGTGATAAGCATGATGATATATTTTTCTTTCCAAGGTCGCTTTGGCTACGGGGCAGAGAGAGGACTAAACAGTGGTGCTTCCCAGACATGAAAAATAGTAATTAGTTAGTCCTCCAAGGCACAGTGAAGAAACAGGAAGAGGTGGCTCCTGGATCTGTCTGCTTGGGTGAGGGCAGAGAGGAGCACACATCTGAAGCCTGTGCCTGTCCGGGGCTTCACGTGGTTGTCTTAGTAAAGTAGCAAGTGCAAGTCTGGAAGGCAGGAAGCTAGTTAGTTAAAAGGCAGTTAGATTCATTCGAGCAAGAGGTGGCCGTTATCTAAACAGTAGTTCTGCATGGCAATGGTTGGGGAGCCACGAATGGATCTGAGAAGGATGTTGTGCCTGGTTGAATAAAGGGGGGGGGGCAATTTATGGAGACCTGAAGGTGCTTCAAGGCAGTGGGGAAGAGGTTAATTTACTAGGGGCTGCTGATGCGTTACTTACAATTTTCTTAATATTATAAAAGATCTTGGGGATCACATTACCCCATCTACCCATTTTACAGACAGAAATCTGTTTATGGAGTTCCTCCTACCTTTCAAGCAATGACCTAGTTATACTACACATATCATGTCATTCATTCACAGGTAACTGCGGGGGTAGCTCTTGTTATTTCAGAGTAAAGAAATGGAATCCCTAAGAGGTAAGTAAACTTGCCTGAGTAACTCATAAATTCAGCTGCAGAGCAAAGAATGGGATTCTGATCTCTTTCTTGTCAAAATCAGTTATTTCCCTGCTGTCCTAGACCTCTTTAAGGAATACAGTTTCTTTCTAAACATTGCAAGTATATATGTCATATTTTACAACTTCAAAAATGCTTGTGTTCGTGTGTAAAAAGTCATAGAACCAGTAAAGTCACCATCAGACCCCCAGTTTGGCCTCATCTCCAAGTTTCCTTCATGCCCCAAGACTTTCCTATCCTTTTTTCCTTTTTGCATAGAACAAGCGGGGTGTAGGCCAAAGGTGTGGGGGGTGAGAGGATTCATCAGAGACAGAGTAGGGAACAGAACAGGCAGATCCACCGAAATATACTGCTGAGGGGAGCAGCAGGGAGACAGGAGAGGTCTGCTGCGCCATGTGGGTAGCTCCCTGGCTGGGGATCAAATTCAGGCCATAGTGGTCATAGCTCTGACATTCAACCCTTAGGTCACCAGGGAGGCCCAAGACTTTCCTATCCTAAGCAAAGTGCATCTGGAAAAACCAAGACTGCAGTTTGTTGATGACCGTGGAGGCTCAACATTTTAATTTCCCAGTCACATGTGTACTTCCAAAACCTCCCCATTAGCATAATATTACCATACTATCTTTTCACAGACTTCGGGGCTCTGGGGTTCTGCACCCTGCTTTATCACAGAACATCTACATTTAGTGGAGTAGATGGAGAGCATTGTCTGCAGGTAAAGAATGGCGAAAGGTGGACAGCTTCAGCTCTTCCCAGAACCTCTTCAGATACAGGCTGCTACTTCCTTGAGTCCTATTCTAGGAGACACAGTTTTAAGACTATGACAATGATTTACTTCTATTTGAGCCTGATGTCTTCCCCTTCTCATAATGAAAGACATAAGATAATTCTCCTCTATTAAGGACGCATACTCCTTATGTGCTCATGTGGTCAAATGCCCAAACAAAATCAGAACGATGCAATTCTGTGTTCACCATCACCATGCCCCGGCCTGGGGGCATGACTCCTGTCACTCATCACAAGTCATAGTTTGGGGGGCACATCTGGGTTGAGATATGCTTAGTGATATGACTTCATTCTGAACCAAGAATACTTTAGATGCATTAGGGTTTCGCTAAGCTAAACCCCTAATGATGTGTTGTTGGTATAAACAAATGGCAGTGTTACCACCAACACTGTCAAATTCCTTAGATGCCACAGCACAATTAAGCGATGTAAGTTGTTGTAAACTAATTACATTGTGCGGATTAATGTGTAATCCTGAAGAGCAATAACAGTCACGGTAAGCCTGAACTCTGCTTGGTTTTTGTGGGGGAGAGAAGTAAGATCAGTCAGGGAGAGAATTCCAAAGCATAGGCTTTCGTTTCTTGCACAGGCTTAGGTGACAAGTTAATGTTTTGGTAACTCAGGGGAGGTAGCACTCCTGAATTCTTCAACTACAGCTGCTGTGCCCTGGGAAACCCATTCCAGCCTGGCCCTGGCATCCTACCAAAAGTGTTTTCTGAGAAGAAAGGGGGTGGGTCTCCTTATGCGATTTCTTCTATGGGTAAACTGGTAAGACTGTTCTTGCAGTTGCAGTTATTTATTTGTCCAGGGGAGAAAGGTTTCCTTCTATTTGTCTTTGATCTGAGTGAAAAATACTCCACCTATATTCTGACCATGGATATAGCTATCAAATCAGAGTAAAAAACAAGTTATGATTATTGTTCTACAGAAATATTTTCTACATTTTACTCCTGCAGGGGGAGGGGGAGAGAGTCCCCCTTAGTTCAGCCACAGTTTCTCCATTCTCCTGCCCCGGAGTCCAGCTGCAATGAGGCAAACAGCCATTGTGCAAACAATCCAAGCTAATTGTCAGACAGGGAGAAGAGGCATTTTGAAACACTGGGATATGTTTAAAGCCAGAAGTCATATTCTCTCCACACATTCAGCATAATCCAACTGCTGCCCGATCCTAGGGAAGCATTTCGGAGAGATGGTTTCGTCCTTTGGTGGCTTCCATACGTACTAGCTTCACAGCATTGGCCCTTGTGCTATTTATTCCTTTGAGACCCAGCTACCGCTTCCCTTCCCAGCTTTGTCCCTTGCCACCGGCCGTGGGCACACTGAACTTTTGCAGAATGCCAAAGAGGCCCTTTGTGCCATCCCTGCTATTATTGTCAGTAATGCTGCAATGAACATGAGACTGCATATGTCTCTTTGAATTAGTGTTTTTCTATTCTTTGGGTAAATATCCAGAAGTGGGGTAACAGAATTGTATGAAATTTCTATTTTGAATTTTTTGGGGAATCTCTATATTGCTTTCCATAAAGGCTGCATCAATTTACATTCCCACCAACAGTGTACAAGGGTTCTCTTCTCTCCACATCTTCCCCACTACTTGTTTCTTGTCTTCTTTCACAGGAGTAAGGTGATATCTTGTTATTGATATTTTCATTTGCATTTTCCTAATAATTAGAGATGAACATATTTTCATGAGTCTTTTAGTCATCTGTATATCATCTTTGAAGAAGTGTCTATTTTTAAATCAGGTTGTTTTTCTATTGTTGAATTTTATGAGTTCTTTTATGTATTTTTTGATATTAGTCCCTTGTCAGTTGTATGAATTGCACGTATCTTCTCTCATCCAGTAGGATGTCATTTCATTTTGATGCTAGTTTATTCACTGTACAGAAGTTTTTAAATTTGATGTAGCCTTATTTATCTTTGTTTTTGTTTCCTGTGCTAGTGGAGTTGAATTCCCAAGGACCTCTCTAAGGCTGATGTCAAGGAGCATATTGCCTGTTTTCTTCTATTTATTTTATGGTTTCAGAGCTTACATGCACATCTTTAATCTATTTTGAATTTATTTTCATGCGTGGTGTAAGATAGTGCACTAGATTTATTCCCTTGCATGTGGCTGTCCAATTTTCCCAACATCTTTTTTTGAAGGGACTTTCCTTGCTCCTTTGTCATAAAACATTTGTCCATATGTGTGCGGGTTCTTTTCTGTTCTCTCAATTCTGTTCCATTGTCTGTATATCTATCTTTATTCCAATATCAAGCCATTTTGATCACTATCACTTCATAGTGTTCTCTGAAGTCAGATAACATGATATCCATATTTTTGTTCTTTTTTTCTCAGGATTGTTCTTATTACTCAGTTCCAAATAAATTTCATGAGTTACTTGTTGCATTTGAACAATACCATGGAGATTTTGATAGGGAGTGCATTGAATCTGTATCTTACTTTAGGTAAAATAGCCATTTGAAAGATGTTAATTCTTCTAATCCATGAACATGGGCTATCTTTTCATCCCTTTGTGTATTCTCTTTTTGTCTACAACCTCTTGCAGCTTCCAGTGTGCGGGTCTTTCACCTCTGTGATCAAATTTATTTCACGGTATTTCATTCAGTCGGATGAGATTGTAAGTGGAATTGCTCTCCTGATTTCCCTTCTCTTGGTTGGTTGGTTGTGTGTAGAGCCACACCACCTATTTCTAACTGTGTAGCTGTCAATTTCTTTATATTTTTAGTTCCCATTTTAGTTTTAATACGCACTTCCTAACACATTGCAAGCTATACCATGTACTGCATGCTTTTCTAGTGAGGGTGCATGAGCAGAAGCTATTTTTCATGGCAGGAAAATGCCTCCTGAATCAATTTCCCCTACACCCTTTGACAAGCAGTGACGATTAACTGACGCCCCTCACCTCTCCATCAAATGCACAGCCATGACTAATATTCCCTTGCCCCTGTTAGTGAACCTGCAGGACCAGGCAGCTCTTCCGATGACCAAACGCACGCCCAGGACGAAGAGCCCAGGCCCGCCAGAAACACATGCCCAAAGCGCCCCCCCAGCCCCCCCCCCCCCAGTCCCAGCCCCAGTCCCCCCCCAGTCCCCAGCCTCAGTCCCCCCCAGCCCCCAGCCCCAGCATCCCCCCAGACCCCTTGCAGACAGCGGCTTCATATCCTTCCCGGCAGGCTCCGCGGCAACCTGCCGGCGCGCTGGTGCACGTGCATCACACGCGTCTTCTGAGGCGCTATGGTAGCCCGCGGGGCTCAAAAGTGCTCCCTCGCGCTCGCGCTCTTCCCACCTGCTTGACGGCGGGTCCTCCCCAGCGTCTATCTGCTGCGACCCGCGCCGGAGCGCCGGGCAGTGACGCGCAAAGCCCTTGACACGGGGCGCCGCGGCCGTTGGGGAACTCGGGGCGCAGAATGGCGGAGCGGCCTTCTCCGGGCAAGTCCGCCGACCAGGCCTGCGCCTTCCTCTTCAGAAAGCCGGCGCGCAGAGGGGCGGCGGGCCGGCGCCCGCGGGGCCGCGACCCGGAGCCGGGGGACGGCAGCGGCGACGAGGGCAGCGCCGTGGTGCGCCCGCAGAAGAGGCGGCCGAGCCGCGACCCCATGATCCAGGG
This sequence comes from Talpa occidentalis, assembly GCF_014898055.3. Lineage (NCBI taxonomy): Eukaryota > Metazoa > Chordata > Mammalia > Eulipotyphla > Talpidae > Talpa > Talpa occidentalis. The sequence continues at coordinate 145,552,121 of NW_023602073.1, read as the reverse complement.
GAGCCGGGGGCGGCGGGGGGCGGCGGGCGGCGGGGCGGGCAGCGACGGGGAGCCCGAGGGCCCGGCCGTGGCCTACAGGTCCACGCGCTCGGCCAAGCCGGCGGGCCCGGAGGACATGGGGGCGACCGCCGCGTACCAGCTCGACGCAGAGAAGGGCGCAACGCGCAGGCCGTCGTGGGGCGCAGCCGGAGGCCCCAGGCGCAGCGCGGGGACCGGGACGACGACGACGGGCTCTATCGCGGTGTCAGTGGTTCCCAGGAGTACGAGACGCCCAAGTCCGCGTGGCCGGGCCGGGCCGCGGCGGGGAGGGCGAGGAAGGGCCCGCTCCGAGCCCCCGAGCACCTGCGCGCCACCGTGCGCTGGGACTACCAGCCCGACGTCTGCAAGGACTACAAGGAGACCGGCTTCTGCGGCTTCGGGGACAGCTGCAAATTCCTCCACGACCGCTCCGATTACAAGCACGGGTGGCAGATCGAACGTGAGGTCCATGAGGGCCGCTATGGCGCCTGCGACGGGGAGAACTATGAAGTGGGAAGTGACGAGGAGGAGAAGGCGTTCAGGTGTGCCAGCTGTCACCAGGCCGCGCAGCGCCCCGCCGTCGCCAAGGGCAGGCAGAGGTGCTGCCAGAGCTGTGCCAGGCGGCGCTTCCGTGGCACCCCACGCTCCTGTCTGTGACCAACCACCCTTGTTTGTTACTGTTACGAGCTTCTTACTGGAACCTCTGGCCTGTTCTGTGGATATTATAGTGCCATCTGCAAGCAGTGGTAGTTTTGCTGTTTTCTTTCCAATCCGGGTAACTTTTCTGTCCTTTTTTGTCTAATTGCGCTGGCGAGGCCTTCCAAGACTGTGTTGACAACTGGTGGTGAGAAGAGACATCCTTGTCTTGGTCCTGATCATAGAGGAGAAGTGTCATGTGGAGTTGTCCGTTGTCAAGGGGAGTGTGATTGGCTGCGTGTTTGTCATATGTGCCCTGTGTTATGTTGAGGTATATTCCTTCTATAACCGTTTTCCTGGAGGGGTTTATCAATAAGATGACAAGGGCGTTGAATCTTGGCAAGTGCTTTTCCTGCATGTAATGAGGTGATTCTATGATGTTTTGTGTTCCTTTTGTTGATGTGCTGGATCACGTTTTTGATTCAAGTATATTGAACCATTCTTGGGACTTGAAATAACGCCCTCCCCACCTCGGCTCTTGTTCTCATTTTGGTGCAACTATGATCGAATCTCAAAATTGCTGTTTTTCCTCCTATTTTTGATCCCAATGTTCATTTTTTCCCTAGTTTTTAAGATTTTTCTTGACATCTTTCATACCGTCTATTTTTTTTTGTTATGTCATTTTTATTTTACTTTCCAGGAGGCACTTTCTTAGTCTCTGAATGCTGTATTTTAAAGTACTCTCGTGAACAATTTCTATCTCTTCTGACAATAACATTCAATAAGGATACTAGGAGTGAGTACTTGCTTGATTTATTTTCTTTTTGATGTTTTCCCCGTTTTCTCCAAATTGCTTTTGTTCGGGCTTTTTGTCTTTTCATCTTAGAGTCTGGTTCCCACATGCCTTATGTCCCTGATCTCTGTTCACATTTAGGCATAAAACACTAAATGCTGCTTATAAGTTTGTAGCACTGGAGAACCCCAAGATAGGGTGGTATGTCAACTTGACTGGGCCATCGGTACCCAGATATAGAGTCACACATTATTCTGGGTGTGTCTGAGGGCATTTTTTGATGAGGTTACTATTTAATGCATAGTCTGAATAACAGGTTGCCCCCCTCCCCCCGAATGTGGGTCTTCTGCACAGCTCAAGGCCTGAGTAGAATAAAAGGGCTGGTTCTCCTCCAAATAAGAGGGGATTTCTCCTGCCTGGCAGCTTTGAAACTAGGACATTGACTTTTTACTGTCTTCGAACTCAAACATCTCCTCCTTTAAAAGTATTTCAACCAAGTGCCTAATAATCAGAGTTACCCTGCGGCCCCATTCAGTACCTCTGCTTTCAGGTGGTGGATGCTTCAAATTTCTGAGCCTTTCTGGGTTCTGCAATGCAAATTAGCTTGCTGCTGATTGGCTGCCACATGACACCACCACTTCCTGTGGGTACTCAGCTTCCTTCTGTTGTCTCAGTTACAACTTGACCATTCATAGTTCATTTCCAAGCCACTTAGACTCACTTGCGGTTATCTCCCCTCTTTTTCTTGTCCTTGGGTTTCATGATTTAAAAAAAAGGCCTTAATGCTATTTTAGAGGGAATTTGGAAAGGAGCAGAGATAAACACAAGTATTAATCTATGTTTACGCAGACTTTGTGGTGTCGTAATCATACACAAGAGGCCACCTGTGAACCACTAACAGATGTGGGGTTTCTTTTTGGGGTGATGAGCTTTTTCAAACTTGTTGGTGGTTATGACTGCACAACTCTGAGTAGACTAAAAACCACTGGATTTTATAATTTACCTAGGAGATTTATATGGTAATTAACATATATATGTGTTAAATATATATATAGCTCAATAAAACTACTTTGAAAAATAAACTATTTTAAAAGAAGACCTTCCATGGAGCTGAAGTTCTTAGAAATACTAAGTAGCAAATAAACCAAATTCAAATATGAACCATGGATGAGTGAGTAGATTTATGAATCTACAAGAGAAGAAATTGTAATTTGAATTTTCTTCCAAAACCCATCTTAATTCCCAAGAAAAGCACAGTTGAGCACTTTAATATACTTAATATGAGGCAAACGTTTAGGTTTGAAAGTGAACACAAGCAATGAATCAGCTCAGGTGAGGGGATTTCATTCACTCCATCAAGTTAAAATTACAAAAGGTAGGGTCCTTCAGCGGCCTATGTCATAAACAGCTGCTATGTCATAAACAACTGTCATATAGCATTTTGTGATGGGTACTTTTAAAATAAACTTTATTCAATGATATTTTCAGATCTTTGTATACATGCCAGCTATTAAGTTTGGGGGGGACACATCTTGCAATTTGAGGACATCAGAACCAGAAGGGATGTTCAGTTCCTATTTCTTCATCAGTTGAATTGCTGCTGGGAAGTTGAAGAGCGTCCAGGAAAATCTCAATCAGGTACCAGAAATCTACAGGGATGGCTTTGTGATTCAGTAACAGCTTTGTGGATACAATGAGAGGAAATGACCACTAGAAGAATAACATCTGGAGATGTCCAAACACATGACTCCAGACCTGGTCGGTTTAAATCTCGTGAGTGTGATGATACCCTCATTTTAAAATGTTTCTGTGTCAGTGCCAAACTAGGTTGGAAACAATATATATTCTGTGTGGCCTGGAACATTGGCTCACTAACATCCTGGAAAGTGATACTTATTTTTTAATTTGTATTTTTATGACTGACTACTATCATACCTTTATTTTGTAAACCAAAACCTCAGTCCCCAAGAAACAAAACAAAAGCCTCCAAGCCCAGCAATACACAGGCCGGCTGACTTTGGGTCTATGGACAGTGAATAGTAGATTTTTATGACCTGGTTTCCAGCTGGTGGCACATTTGCTATGTGCATGAACATAACCTGCTCACAATCTCTCTGACCTTGAGTTTCCTTACTTATCACATATCACATGGATAGAATCATACCAGCCTGACTTACGGGGGTGACTTAGAGGAGCTGTAGTACAGGTATGTAGATAGGATCTACCAAGGACAACATATCAGGTGTGCCAGTTACCATTTAAGTAGATAGGCATATGTAGGAGGGAGAAGGCAAAACAAGTGGGACCTGGATGGAAGAGGAGGTTCTCACTTCTCATTCTGACAATTTTAAGGCAGTTGCTGGCAGGAAACTGCTGAAGCCTGCATTCTCTAGTAAAGCGCCCCCACACTGTTTCAGAAACACACCCCATAGCGGTTCCCCATGCAGGTTGCCTCATAGTCACAAAAAACACTTGCTGGACAACTCCCTGGTGACACAAGGGGTTAAGATGAAGCACTATGGGGGCCTCCCTGGTGGCGCAAGGGTTAAGACGCAACCCATGAAGCTGTCCACAGCCTCTGCAGCACAAGTTCGATTCCCAGCCAGCCAGGGAGCAGCCCACATGGCGCAGCAGACCTCGCCTGTCTCATCCACTGCTCCCCTCAGCTGTGTATTTCAGTAGATCCGCGTGTTCTGCTCCCCATTCTGTCTCTGGTGAATCCTCTCATCCCCCGCATCTCTGGCCTGTATCCCAGTTCTTGTATGCATAAATAAATAATTTTTTTTTAAAAGGCTCTTGCTGATCTTTAGGCAGAATTCAACCAGGGCCACAATGTAAGTCAACTTACAGGATATGCTGTAGAAAGTATTATTTACCCAGTTCTGCACTGACTGTTTCTAACCAAGTAGTGCTTCAGGGACTTGCTGGAAAATGAGGTGGTTTGCATTTGCCCATGAGGAAAGGTTGCTGGAGTCAGCAGTCGGCATGGTGGGTGGGATTTCAAGTAAGGCACTGCTCAGGCCTAGAAGACACGAATCCCCAGCTGCGGTCCTAGAGAACTGATCTGAAATGCTGTAAAGACAGAAAAGATTGACTTTTGATCAAGATTACTTGTTCGATTGTAGTCAATCAAGTAAGAATTATATTTCATTTACATTTCTCTTTTGATAACTAAAACTCTAACAATGGTAGAATTACTTCACTTTAGGAAATTGGAGAAATCGTGGCATCGTTACATTCTGTCTCTGCTGCTGAGGTCATGTAGAGTTAATTTTAACTACAGTTAGTGCCAATTCAGCCTTCAGATCCAGCCCGTCCGGGAGACACGTGAACCCGCGGTATAAAGACCCCATGTGCCCCTGGGAGAACCGGCTGCTGCAGTCCAAGTCTGGTGTGGGGGGAAGGGCAAAATCAACCAGTAAAACAGCAGTTGTCTGTCTCTTCTGCTCTCACTTCCAACTCAGTCTCCCTCTTGCCTTCTCCCTGCACCTTCCTCTAGTGTCACTACCTTTGATTTGAACAAGACTTCACTAAGATAAAAATGGCAGAAGTGGAGACAAGATTTCTCAGTGTTATTTTTGGAAAGTTTCTCGACCCTCTTAGCAAGACTATCTGTAGTGCGCCCCCCCTTTGGGTTTTTTTTAATGAAAAATTTTTCATACAAGAACCAGGGTACAGGCCAGAGGCGTAGGAGGGTGAGAGAATTCACCAGAGACAGAGTGGGGAGCAGAACAGGCAGAATGATGAAATACACTGCTGAGGGGAGCAGCGGGCAAGACAAGAGAGGTCTGCCACACCATGTGGGTATCTCCCTGGCTAGCTGGGAATCGAACTCGCGCTGCAGAGGCTGCAGACAGCCCCACAGCGCTGCACTCAACCCGCTGAGCCACGGGGGAGTTCCTATCTGTAGTGGTTTTTAAGAAGACTGAATCCAAATCCTACTTTTTTGTTTCCACATAGATGTATCATCTTAAGCAAGACACTTGCTTTCCTCATCTCTGAACAAGAGTCTGCAAAGGACGGCATCCATCTCAAAGGGGTGATGTGTGTGTACATTGCAAAACAGTCACTGCACAAGGCAGATGCTCAGCACATGTCAAAAATTATCGTTCCTGCATTTACTAATGGGCTTTGTATTGGGAGGATTATTTCCTCAGGAAAACATCAATTGGTGTTGGAGGACAGTTATGGTTTCTAAACTTCAAGAAAAGTGTTTTAGTAAAAGGGAGGAAATCAACATTAACTTTGTCAAGAGACCTCTGTATCTCCATCAACAACTTCTTGTTCATTGCCAAATTTAAAGTACATGAAACCCTCAAGACCTGATAACAATGAAGAATATTCACCGACTTCTTCCCAAGGTTCCTTTTAATCATGGCCTCAACATTTGGGTGTTTGAACTACTGTGTGCTTTTGTGGTTACACATAATCTCTCATTCTCAATCTGGGATAAGTGGGGAAAACATATAAATTAGAACACTGGTTACAACCATTGTCCTTTCATGCTCTGGTTTTAATAGTGAGACTCTATCATTCTTGAGAAACATTTTGTAAACTGAATATTGTTTCAAAATCCAATTTATACTTCTCATGGAACTTTCTGGGGCATGCAGTATTCAGTAGGAAACATCTGTCTTTGGGGTTTTCATCACTGAGAGGCAATTTACTACACGGCATGGCACGCCTGGGTGTCCACAGATAACCCCCAACAGGTGCTGGCTTGTGCTCACGTGTCCGCAGTGACAGCCACTCTGAATGCACGTGCTCACAGGCAGAGGACAAAGGAAAAAGGGTGCAACTGGAAGAGTCTGAGGTTCCATGCAGTGTCTGTTAGTGAGAAGAGGCTTGCCTGTTACAGGACCAGCCTTCAGTGCTCCTGCCAAGTTGTAACGCTGGGTGCTCTTACGAACAGTGAGCTCGCATCCTTTGTGGAAAGTCTACTTTGGGGAAATTCTACTTCATCAGAATGAATTTCCCTCTGGCATCTGGCATCTTCATGGAAGCCCTCTACGAGGAGAGCGATGAGAGTCAACCCTCTAGGGAGTGTTATTTTAGGAAGGGTGGTCAGGTAGGACCTGCGAGAGGAGAGAGACAAGCAGAATCTGAGATGAAGTGAGAGAGGAACATTCAAGTGTGGGGTGGGGGTGTGGGGGGGAGAGGAACAGCTTTCCAAGCAGAGGAAACAGTCAGTACAAAGTTCTCAAGTCAGGAGCAGCCCTGGTTTGTTAAAGGACCAGGGACAGGGACTGTGTTAAGCACGTGTCCAGGGGCAAATTGAAAGAGCGAAGCCTTGCCCATGTTCAAGCTCTACACCAACTTAAGAAACAACCACACCAAGGAAAGTAGGTTATACCTTCTGTTAAAAACCCCAGAGCCTCTGTCTCTGTTTTTAAATGACTACTCACATCTGTGTGGGAAAGGTTGGAAGGTTGGTCAACTTGGTGTCTATCCACCCATTGAGAGTTTTTCATGTTCTACTTTCCGTCTTTCTATCATCCATCAAGAGGAGTCCAGGTGCTTCGTGTGCCCACAAATGCTTGCTGGTGCGCTTCCTAGAAACGTGGTCTTGTAAAACTTGAAACCACTTGCATCCTATCCTGCATCCCTGCGCAGGAAAACTGAAGGAAACTAACCTGAAACTCAGAAAGAGTACTGACTTGCAGCACCATGCCAAAGAGGAACTGAAGATTCTAGAATAGTGGGATTAACGGGTTAGATTTAAATCTCCCTAGGTTCCAATTCTAGCTCTAATAATCATTAAAATTGTATCACAGCTTTAAACAAGGCATTATACCCCTCCAAACCTCATCTAGAAAAGAAGGACAATAGCACCTACTCCGAGTTTTATGAGGGTTTAATCAGGGCATGTATACAAAGGGTCTGATTCATAATAGAATGTGGAAAACGGATTTTTATTACATTGATCACATGATGAAATCACTGTGATTTGTGTGTTTTTTGTCTAAGCTACAAAATAGTGGTAAAATAGCACAGACAGAACTAAAGGTATGTAAACAAATGAACTAAAAGGAGCTTGTAAAAAGATCTGACAGACCAGTTTGGTCCTGTTAGCCTCAGAGAGGATTTAGCACTGGTGAGAAACCACGGGCGGTAGTGAGAATCTGGTAGAAAGGGAGAGGTTACAGCCTGTGGATGATTTCCTGGAAAAGCACCCCGTTTCCAAATCGCTTGATGTGAGAGGTCAGACTGGCAATGAAAGATGCTGAAGCCCCAAACTAGGAATAAGGTTCTGCGAGACCCAGTCCCAGAAAGGGGAACGTAGGTGGATGATCCAGCAGGAAATTCTTTTTTTTTTTTTTTTTTTTTTTTTTTTTAAATATTAAATTTTATTTTTATATTCCCCCATACAATTGCAAACGCCCCATTCTGACCCCAATCCTTCCCCTCCCGCCCCCCACCCCCCAAAAAGTGTCTCTGGTTCATAGTTTTTTGTTGATTTTGATTTTCACTTTCTTATATTCATTTTCCTGGTCCCTTAATTAAGTTTTCTAGATTCCTGCTATGAGTGAGACCATCCGGTATTTTTCTTTTTCTTTTTGGCTTATTTCGCTGAGCATGATCCCTTCCAGTGCCATCCATGTTGCTGCAAATTGCATGTGTTTATCTTTTTTGAATGCTGAGTAATATTCCATGGTATATATGTACCACATCTTCTTGATCCAGTCATCTATTTTTGGGCATTTGGGTTGTTTCCAAAGCTTAGCTATTGTAAACAGTGCTGCTATAAACATAGGAGTGCAGGTGCTCTTTGGAATTGATGTTTCTGTGTCCTTTGGGTAAATACCTAGGAGTGGAATTGCTGGATCATATGGAAGCTCTATGTTTAGTAGGTCCAGAAATCTCCACACAGCTCTCCATAATGGTTGGACCAGTTTGCACTCCCACCAACAGTGCAGAAGAGTTCCTTTTTCTCCACATCCTCGCCAACATTTGTTGTTGCTAGTTTTTTTAATATGTGCCATTCTCACTGGTGTGAGATGGTATCTCATGGTAGTTTTGATTTGCATTTCCCTGATGACAAGTGATGTTGAACATTTTTTCATATGTCTCTTGGCCATTTGCATTTCCTCTTCAAAGAAGTTTCTTTTTAGCTCTTCTGCCCATTTTTTGACTGGATTATTTTCTTTGTTGTTGCTGAGTCTCATCAGCTCTTTGCAGATTTTTGTGATCAGTCCTTTATCATTAGTGTTGGGTGCAAAAATGTTCTCCCAGTTGGTGGGGTTTCTCTTTGTTTTTGTTATTGTCTCTTTTGCTGTGCAGAAGCTCTTTAATTTGATGTAGTCCCAGCTGTTTATCTTTGTCTTCACTATCACTGCTTTGGGTGATGTGTCTGTAAAGATGTCTTTGATGTGCAAATCCCGTAGTGTTTCGCCTATATTTCCTTCTATGTATTTTATGGTTTCAGGTCTTATGTCTAGTTCTTTAATCCATTTTGAGTTGATTTTTGTGTATGGTGTGAGGTAGTGGTCAAGCTTCATTCTTTTGCATGTAGCGACCCAGTTTTCCCAGCACCATTTATTGAACAAACTTTCTTTGCTCCAATGCATAGTCTTTGCTCCTTTGTCAAAGATTAGTTGACCATAAATCTGTGGGTTTATTTCTGGATTTTCTATTCGATTCCATTGGTCTGTATGTCTGTTCTTGTTCCAATACCATGCAGTTTTGATGATTATGGCTTTGTAGTATAGTTTGAAGTCTGGGAGTGTGATGCCTCCATTTCCTTCTTTTTTTTCAGTAGAGCTTTGGCTATTCGGGGTTTTTGGTGATTCCATATGAATTTCATCAATAATTGTTCTATTTCTTTGAAGAATGCCATTGAGATTTTGATTGGAATAGCATTGAATCTGTATATTGCTTTTGGTAGGATGGCCATTTTAATAATGTTTATTCTTCCAATCCATGAGCAGGGGATGTCTTTCCATTTCTTTGTGTCTTCTTCTATTTCTTTTAACAGTGTTTTATAGTTTTCTTTGTATAGGTCCTTTACCTCTTTTGTTAGATTTATTCCCAATATTTGATTTTTTTGTTTCGATAATAAAAGGGGTGGTTTTTTTGATTTCTTCTTCTTCAGATTTATTGTTTGTGTATAGGAAGGCTACTGACTTTTGCGTGTTGATTTTGTATCCTGCCACTTTACTGAATTGATTGATGAGTTGAATTAGTTTTTCTGTGGAGATTTTGGGGTTCTCTATGTATATTATCATATCATCTGCAAATAGTGATAGTTTGACTTCTTCTTTTCCAATTTGGATTCCTTGGATGTCTTTCTCTTGTCTTATTGCTCTGGCTAGGACTTCCAGTATTATATTGAAAAGCAGTGGTGAGAGTGGACATCCTTGTCTTGTTCCAGATCTTAATGGAATTGCTTTCAGCTTTTCACCATTGAGAATGATACTGGCTGTTGGCTTGTCATAGATGGCCTTTATGATGTTGAGGTATGTTCCTTGTATCCCAAGAATTTCAAGGGCTTTTATCATGAATGGGTGTTGCACTTTGTCGAAAGCTTTCTCAGCATCTATTGATATTATCATATGGTTTTTATATTTCTTTTTGTTGATGTGTTGGATAACGTTGATTGATTTTCGGATGTTAAACCATCCTTGTGCCCCTGGAATGAATCCAACTTGGTCGTGGTGAATTATCTTATGGATACATTGTTGGATTCTGATAGCTAAAATTTTATTGAGGATTTTTGCATCAGTGTTCATTAGGGAGATTGGCCTATAGTTTTCCTTTTTTGTGTTGTCCTTATTCGGTTTGGTATTAGTGTAATATTGGCTTCATAGAACGTGTTTGGTATTGTCCCTTCCTTCTCAATTTTTTGGAAGAGTTTGTGAAGGATAGGCACTAATTCGTCTCTGAATGTTTGGTAGAATTCATTTGTAAATCCATCAGGTCCTGGGCTTTTGTTTTTGGGGAGGTTTTTAATTACCATTTCAATTTCGCTGCTTGTAATTGGTCTGTTTAGGTGTTCTATTTCTTCTTTATCTAGCTTTGGGTGATTGTAGAGTTGTAGGAATTTGTCCATCTCCTCTAGATTGTTGAACTTGTTTCCATATAACTGTTCATAGTAGTTACTGATTATTCTTTTGATTTCTGCTGTGTCCGTTGTGATTTCTCCTCTTCATTTATGATTCTGTGTATTTGTGCTTTCTCCCTTTTTTCCTTTGTGAGCCTGGCTAGGGGTTTGTCTATTTTATTTTTTTTTCAAAGAACCAGCTCTTGGTTTCATTGATCTTTTGGATTGTTTTTTTTAGTTTCAATTTCATTTATTTCTGCTTTGGTTTTTATTATTTCTTTTCTTCTACTGGTTCTGGGGTTTTTTGTTGTTCTTTTTCTAGATCTTTGAGCTTCGAGATTAGGTTGTTTCTTTGAGTTCTTTCTTGTTTTTTGATGTGAGCTTCTATTGCTATATATTTTCCTCTTATTACTGCTTTTGCTGCATCCCATACATTTAGGATATTGGTGTCCTCCTTGTCATTCAATTCAAAGAATTTTTAATTTCTTCTTTGATCTCCTCGTTAGTCCAGTGGTCTTCCAGTAGTGTGGCTTTTAATCTCCATGAGGTAGGATAGTACCTTGCCTTCTTTTTATGATTTATTTCTAGTTTGATGCCTTCGTGGTCAGAAAAGATGGTTGGTATGATTTCAATCTTGGTGTATCTGTTGATGTTTGTCTTGTGCCCCAGTATGTGATCGATCCTGGAGAATGATCCGTGTGCGCTTGAGAAAAATGTGTACTCCGTTTTTTGGGTTTAGTGTTCTATAGATGTCTGTTAAGCCCAAATGCTCTAGGTCCTTATTTAGAGCTTTAGTTTCTTTACTTATTTTTTGTCTTGTTGATCTATCCATTGTTGATAGTGGTGTGTTGAAGTCTCCCACTACATATGTGTTTTCTCTGATGTCTGTTTTCAGAGAGGACAACAGTTGTCTGATATATTTTGGTGCTCTTTCGTTTGGTGAGTATATGTTAATGAGTGTTATTTCTTCTTGAAGTATTGTCCCCTTAATCATAATGTAGTGACCATTGGGGTCTCTTTTTATTTTTTTGAGTTTGAAGTCTGTTTTATCTGATATAAGTATAGCTGTTCCTGCTTTCTTTTTTGGCCCATTTGCTTGTAGGATTGTTTTCCATCCTTTGACTTTGAGCCTATTTTTATCTTTTGTAGCTAAATGTGTTTCCTGGAGACAGCAAAAGGTTGGGTTTTGTTTCTTAATCCAGGCTGCAACTCTGTGTCTTTTTATTGAAGAGTTTAGTCCATTTACATTTAGAGTTAATATTGATATGTTAGCATCTGTATTTGCCATTATGTTTGTCTTTCCTTTGATTTTATTTATTTATTCTTTTAATAACTTTTTTTTTTGGTCTTCTTCGTTGTTATTCGTCCCTCTGAGGTCTGGCTTTAGGATTCCTTGTAGTATTTTTTTGGAGTGGGGGTTTAGTCGCAATGAAATTCCGGAGTTTCTCTTTGTCTGGGAAGGTCCATATTCTTTCTTCATGGAGGAAAGAGAGCTTTGCGGGATAGAGTATTCTTGGTTGGCATCTGTTTTCTTGGAGTCTGTTGACTATGTCCCTCCACTCTCTCCTTGCCCGTAGTGTTTCTTCAGAGAAGTCTGATGTCAGCCTGATTGGTTTTCCTTTGAATGTTATCTGTTTCTTCCCTCTTGTCAGCTTCATTATTTTTTCCTTGTCCTGGATTCTTGGGAGCTTTACTATTATGTGTCTTGCTGTGTTTTTCCTTTCGTCGTGGAAGTTTGGTGTTCTTCTTGCTTCTTGTATATCAATTTTCAGCTCCTTCTTCTCATTTGGGAAGTTCTCTTCATTATATCCATGAATATTTTCTCTGTTCCTACATCTCTCTCCTCTCCTTCTGGAATTCCTATAACTCTTATATTTCCTTTCCTCATGGAGTCAGATAGTTCCCGAAGTCTTTCTTCATTCTTTTTCTTCGTACTTCTCTTTCCTTTTCTGTTTTGGTTCTTTTTATTTCTGTGTCTTCAAGATTACTTATTCGTTCTTCCATTTCATCTATTCTGCTTTCATTGCTTTTCCCAGAGTTCTTTAGTTCCTCCATTAATTCTTTGATCTCCTGCATTTCTCTTACTTCCCTCTTTAGAGACTCAATTTCCTTCTTCTGATCTATCACTTTTTTAATCATGGCAATTTTAAATTCTCTTTCTGGAAGGCTCAGAAGTTCTTCCCAAGTTGCTGTCGTTGCAATCTGGGGAGTGGTTTTCTTTTTGTGGTGTGCTTCTTTCCTGAGGAGTTTTTAGGTTGCATGTGGTTCTTCTACTCCCTACTGTCTGTTTTCTAATTTGTCGTATGCGTTGGGAACCTGTGTTGCTCGGACTGACTGACATCTTGGGTGAACTTCTCCGCTCCCCTCTGGCTCTTCCAGGAGCCATCTCTGTCTTCTGGGGGAGCTTTCTGCTGGTTTTAGGCAGTTTTTACTGAAGAAATGTCCCTGTTCTCAAATGGCGAAGCGGGATGCAGTCCCTGCGCCTCCGGTTTCAGGCACACTCTTCTGCGCACCCAGTCTGCCCCAGACGTGGGTGCCTGCTCCCTCTGTGGGCTCAGACTGCTGGTCGGAAGGGGCCTGGCGTGGAATAACTTCCCGGCTGGCCACTGGGTCCTCCAGAAACCTTCTGCCCTTTTCAAGCAGTCTTAAGAAATGTCCTGTTTTATAGGGTGTTAGTGACTTTTTTTTTTCCTGGTCGCTAGGTGGCGCCAGAGATCTCTCCTATTGTCCTTGGGGGGCTGTTTTTTCGCCTCCCCCCACCCCGTGGGACAGAGAACAGAGCGGGAATGGTAGGGTACACCTCAACAGCTTTGGGGTGCTGTGTCTGCCTTGTGCCCCACCGTCGTGGAGAAACCACGCCCCGAATTTTCGTGCCCCGGGTCTCAGTTCAAAGCCCTCAGTTCCAGGACGCGGGCTGTAGCCCAGTTCAGTGGCGCGGGAATGGCGCCTTTTGCACCGCTCCCGTGCCTGGGCGCCTGGTTCCTGCTCACTCAGGGAGGGACCTTCACCTCAGTAAGGACCTCCGCACGTCTCCCCGCAATCCTAGGTCGTCTCCCCGCAAGCCTAGGTCGCAGGCGCGGGGACCTGGGCAGCCGCGATCCAGGTCTGCACTTGCTTTTCAAGTGCGCCGAGTGGGCCGCTTTCCCGCGCCAGCTTACCGGCAGCCCGGGCTGTGTGCGCGTCTCCCGGGGTCTTTGTTCTTCTCTAATGGCGCCCGGAGCCGTTCGCTCACCGCCGCGGCGGATCCTGCAGGGTTCGCCTCAGCTCCCGTTCACGGGGTGTGGTGGCTGCAATAGTTCCTTTCCACTCACAGTCCCGCTTGCTGCGTCGTTTGTTCTTGTTGGCCGTTTTGGTTTGTTGTTTCCTCCTCTCTGCCGGTCGGAGAGTGCCGCCTCTGTGGGCGGGGGAGGGGAGCAGGGTTCTGCGCTTCCCTCCCTTCTAGTCCTCTTTATGGCCACTTTCTTCTTCGGGCAGTTCGCTGGCGTCACCCGTTTATCTTCCGTGTCCCAGTTCTCACTGGGACCTGCCGCTTTTCCTCCCTATTCACTTTTTTTAATGGGAGATCTTACTCGCAGCGTCTCCTCGCCGCCATGTTGCTCCGCCCCCCCAGCAGGAAATTCTTGTTGGTGCAGGAGCACATGCCTGCCATCTGTCCAGGAAGGCTATCATCGTATCACCCACTCCCACGCAGCAGGCGGGGCCGTAATCATCTTTTACTAGGCTGCAGAGATCACAGGAGGAAACCTGCCCTCTTAGCCCCAGGACTGGCACCACCCTGCAAGGTAAGTAATTCACAGGTGTGTCTCGTTCTACTTCAAGTTGGTCAGTGGAGACAGCTACCAGGGGCCTGCCCCAACCCAGAGAGGAGGGCAGCCCCAGGCGGGAGGCTCACCATGGAGGGAAGCCGGCCACCACCGTCTCCCGGGCAGCAAATTTCACATCTGGGCTAGACTGCGAGCAAGGACTGTAAACCCAAGGGAAGAGAAGATTGGAAAAAGTATTGAGGGTGAGAGCTTATTGCTGCGGTTGAATCAAAATGAGCAGCAGAGGCTACGTTATATTCATTCCGTTCAGACGTGCAGGCCAGGGGTCCACAGCCTTCAGGCTTCGTGTCCTTTCAACAGGCCGCCCACCCTGCTCACCATGGCTTTCTGCAGCAGTCATGCATACGTGGCTATGATGCCGCACGGTTTATAGAGCACCCAGACATCCACGACCTCGTTAGAATCCTTACGGGGATCCCATCAATAACGAGGTGATTACTGTCCTTGGAGGCCATTGTACCAGTTCACCCCAGGACCTAAATGAAATAGATCTTGTGTAAGGGATTCATACCCTGAGCTCCTGATACATGTTTTTAATTTTTTGTAAGTACACATTTCGTAAAGTTGCAGCGTTGCAGCGGGCAACACCGCACTGATAAAGAAACGGGAGTGTGGCGCAGGCTCCATAATGCAGGATGCTGCTGAAGGGCAAGACGCTGGCCTTTCATTTATTTATTTATCTTTAAGATTTATTTATTTATTTATTTATTTATTTATTTATTTATTTATTTATGCAAGCACTGGGTACAGTCAGCAGCGCGGGAGGGTGAGAGAATTCACCAGAGCCAGAGCGGGGAGCAGAGCAGGCAGATGGACGAAGTACACTGCTGAGGGGAGCAGCGGGCAGCAGGAGAGGTCTGCGCGCCAAGTGGAACCTTCCTCTGGTGGCCGGGGAGCAGCCGGGGATCGAACTGGCACTGCAGAGGCTGCGGGCAGCTTCGCAACCCAGCGCTCAACCGCTGTTGCTGGCCTTTTATTGATACAAAAATTACACAGCATCAGTTGAGAGGAAGGAGGACAAAGAGAAAAGGGAGGGGTGAAACTAGAAAAGGTGCTCTGTCATCTCTAGTATCAGGGTTGTGAGTCTGCCCTCCAGGCACTTCTCATCTGCTTGATGACTCGGTATTGTCTTTGAGATCAAGCCGTGGTTCCTCAGCCATGGTTTCAATCTTATCAACAGGGCGTTTCCACCGATCAGCTTCTGGGGTCCCTTGTTATAGATCAGTCAACAGGCCCCCCAGGAGTTCCCTGTTGTACCTGGGGATGCACACCCTTCCCAGTGTGATCCAGCATTGTGCTCTTGTTTGATTTGAAAGACACCTTGCAGGGCTGGGCTCCTGTACCTAACTGAATGGGTCATTTTGATCTTGCTCAGGATTTAGAACTGTAGGTAACAAAATAGTGGTGAACAGGCCACTTAGAAGTAGTGTTAGGGGGAAAGGATGTCCTGAGCTAATCCCATACAGGCTTTGTGGACTCCACCCCCACTCCAGACCAAAGCCATCAAGACATTGGGAAAGACAAATCCCATCATCACCCAAGGGAAGGTGGCTGGGACCTGAGGGTGAAGTTAAGCAGCCAGGTTGGGTATAAAAACCAAACACATGGGCCTTGGGGGGCTCGCTCGCTCGCTCTGTTGCTCGCCTCCTGGCTTCACAGCTCCTGGCTCGCGGCCAGCTCTCAGTGTGCCATTTGGGATTCCAGATCGGCAGATTGGGTAGGACTCATTTAAAACTTTGTCTCCCACTTTTCTCCCTGAGCTGTACATTTCTTCACTTGCCCTTCCTTGTAAATAAACCTTTTATGAACCTTTCACGTGTGCCTGCAGCAGAGCATTGATAAGTCCTTTTAAGCGCGCGGGTGAGGACCCACAGTCAGGCACCCCGTTTTGTATCAGGGCTGCCCTATAACAGTAGCAGATGCACAATGCAGAACCCCAGTTACCTAATGCCCCGTGGTGTTCAGCTGTCAGGAGCCAGTGGGCCACATGCATTTTCCCAGTGGCTCAGGGCTGAGGCCACATCGGAGAACTTGGAGCATTCGTGCAAACAAGCTAAGTGGTCATCAGTCCAGAACTCAAGTTGCCAGATCTAAGGAAGTGTCTTCTGAAAGTGGATCTCAGCCAAGCCAGTAATTTCTCCAAAGCCAAGGTGAAGGAGCAGGCTTCCCCTACTGTCACCGAAGCATGGAGAGTGGGTTGAGTTGTATTATTGGACGATCTCTTGAACCTATCGGTTGAATTGAAGTATTCAACCACATGCTGCCTGAAGGGCTGGGCTTCACCTTTCATTATGCAGGTCTTTGGAGTAAAGTCTGAAAGTATGGAATTTTTTTTTTTAAGATTTATTTATTTATTTATACAAGCACTGGGTTCAGTCAGAAGCGTGGGACAGTGAGAGGATTCACCAGAGTCAGAGTGGGGAACAGAACAGGCAGAGTGATGAAATACACTGCTGAGGGGAGCAGCGGGCGGCAGGAGAGGTCTGCGTGCCATGTGGGACCCTCGCTGGCGGCTGGGGATCGAACCGGCGCTGCAGAGGCTGCGGGTAGCTTCGCAGCCCTGCGCTCAACTGCTGCGCCACCTGGGGAGGCCCTGAAAGTGTGGAACCTTGACCAAAAGATTTGGACATGCTTTTGCTTCCATTTCGTAAACTCTAGGATTCTCGTAACTTGTTTTACTAGTTAACGGTAACTGTGATGTGGCAACTCTTGGCTTTTATGATTTGTAGGCAGTGTGGATGGCAGAACTGTGTCTTAACAATTACCTTTGGTGGCCATGGTTTCTCTCTCATGAACCTTATCAAACACGTAAGCCCCGTGAGGGCAGGGAGTCTGCGGTTCCGGCAGAATTCCATTAGGAAACCAGGCAGCACTAGAGAGGAAGAGGGACGTTCCGCTTCACTGTCTCTTTGGATCACTCATAGGTCTCAGCACCTGGCATATGTGGAAGCCCAGCATGGATCTGTGGAATAAATGAGTGAACTGTGGTGATGTGAGAGCTCTTTACATTGCCTATTGGAGAAAGTCACTTGTTGAGAAGGCAAAAATAGATTCCCTCATTGTACAGTACCCTAATTATCTTAAGAAAACAACAATTAGTATCGCTTCCTTTCCCTGGTAACAGTAGCTACCTCTAAGACATGATTTATTGATTGTTTTTCTAATAGTGTGTAGGCTTCAAAATTACCACATGGTTATGCATACAACGTGCAGCAGTGAAAGGCACTACTCATGTCAGTCATAGTTTCAATAGGGGATAATGATCCCACACCACAGTCTACAAGGAATTGTGGTCTCACACACAATTATGACTTTTCTGTAAGAAGAAAACCTGTTCATGTTATCTCAGCTTAGAATCTAACTCCATTACATATCTAAACACAGAGCACTTTTGCTCCATTTTAATATATAGTGTGGGCTCACTTAACAATGGGATTACATTCTGAGAAATAGGTCATTAGGTGATTTTGTTGTAGTCTGAACTTATAGAGAGCAATTACACCAAGGTAGGTGGTAGAGCCAACCGCCCACCTAGCCTGCGTGATATGGCCTACCAGGATCACCCTCATAGGTAAGATTTGCCATTGACCAAAACATCAAGCAACACAACAGTCTATGAGACTCTCTAGGAATGAAAATATACAGTGTGAGGGAAGATTAACACTTTTTTTTCCTTTTGGAAATTTGCCAGAAGCATTTGACCATTGAAGAAAATTACCATCAACAAGTGTTCATTGTATGGGAGGCATCGAAGATAGCGCCAGTGTCAGTCTGTTTTCATGACTGTTGGAGTCACAGTGACACCAAACTAGCTTTTTACCAATATTCTTTCAGCCTTCACTTCCATTTGTGTTAACAGCTACAGAATTGTGTGCGTGGCATGCACAAATTAAAAATTGGGCAAAATGTATGAAATTTGTGTTTTCAGACATTAAGACAGCTGGCAGCACTGGCCAGACCCTGGAGTGAAAGACGAAACAAGGTGAGTGCCATGACTGCCCAGCTCACTGCTGGAGGCAGTTTCCAAGCCACAGCAGGAAGCCTGGAAGCCTCCCAGAGTTAAGGCCACAGAGATGGGAGTTAAGGAGGCCTCAGTGGCTAGACTCTGGGAGGCAGGATACTGGCCAGGAAGGAGCTGCCCACAGGGCGCTCCTCAGATGTGCAAAGGGTCTTTCTCAAATCTTTGACTGAATTCTGATGATAAATATGACATCTGATAGGGAAAAAAACAACTAGGTGGGATTAATAGCAGATTACTCACTGCTTGGGAGATCAATAAACTTGAAACAATAGTATCTCTCCCAAAAAGAAGCACAGAGAAAAACTGGAAAAAAATAAACAGAGCATCTGTGGTATGGAGCAACACCAAATAGACTAAAACATTGTAACTGAGTCCCAGTTGGAATGGGTGGGAGGAAAGAAAAACTCCTTAAAAAATAATGTCTGGGATTGTCAAAGTTTGATGAAAGCAATAAACTCTCAGATTTAAGATGCTCAGTGAACTCAGAGAAGAATAAACAGAGAAAACCAAACTAAGAAACATCATAAAGTCAGTGATAAAAAGAAAATCTTAAAAACTGTGGTGGGGGAGGTGTGTTGGGGACACACTTTATAGAGAGAACTAAAGATGAAAATGTCATCAGACTTCTCACCAGAAACTTTGTAATCCAGAAGGCAACGGAGTGACATCATCAAGTATTAAAGAAAAAGTTTTCTATCTAGAGTTCTATACGTAGAACTCAAAAATAAAAGCAAAATAGAGATGTATTCAGGCATATGAAAACTAAAGGAATCCATTCCCAGAAGATAGCTCTAATAAGCCATATGAAAGGAAGATAATTCCAAGTGGAAATTTGGATCTATACAAAGGGATGAAGAACTTGGGAAATAATGATTGTGGAGGAACTTGCTAAAGACATTTTTCTCATTTAAAAAAAGCAACAATAATGGTATCGTAAAAAAAACAGTACCATGGATGATAACAACATGTAAGAAACAATAATGCAAAGGACAAAAAGAGGAAAAAAATGGAGAAACCCTGTGGTAAGGTGTTTGTATTATGTGTGTAATGGCATAACATTATTTGAAAGCAGATCACGATAAGTTGTAGATGTATATTGCAAACCTTGGAGCAACCACTAAAAAAAATGTATAACTGAGCATCCAACAGTGAGGAAAAATGAAATCATGAAAAGAAACCCAATTTATCCAACAGAAAGCAGGAAGCATGGAAACAAAAACCAAATTGGACAAATTGAGAACAAATAGCAAGCTGGTAGATTAATTTCAACCATATCAATATTTACATTAAATGCAAATAACCTTAGTTCTTCCATTAAAGGACAGAGATTGTAAGGCATAGAAAAACAAGACCGACTACTTTAATATAAA
The DNA here is from genome assembly GCF_014898055.3 of Talpa occidentalis. NCBI lineage: Eukaryota > Metazoa > Chordata > Mammalia > Eulipotyphla > Talpidae > Talpa > Talpa occidentalis. The sequence goes on along the minus strand of NW_023602073.1, from coordinate 145,532,419 downwards.
GAAGCCAATAAATTAAAAGGATTGGAAGATATATACCATGAAAACATTAGGCAAAAGAAAGTTGAAGTGTCAATATTAATATCAGAACACAAAGTTAAATAAGTAAGAAATGATCTCTACCTCAAAAGAGATTTCAATAGGACCAGAGAAAAAGAAAAACAAACGCCTCCTGTCATTGGATACAGGTTAACCTGGAAATACATGTAAGATTCGGGGCATGGAAGAAGAATGTCTAAATATAAACGGTTGACTCAGAAAGTGAATCTGGTGTAGGTGATGCTGTAGAACATTTTGAAGGTCAAGTAAAAGGCATAGGTGAAGAATGTGGAAAGGGCACTCTGCACAGTTGCAACAGATGTAGGTGTGAACTACCCAGATAATCTTGGGGGGGTGTTATGTCCTGAATGGCTGAGTTCACAGAAGTACACAGACCTAAAAAGACAACAGTAGCCAACCGGGGATTCCCCACCTTTGGGCGGCTGAAGCACTCTTCCAACGCTATGGTTTCTACCCTTATTCTGATGTGGACTCAGAAAGACTTCCTGAAGAAGTTCTTAGGAAAACCTACAACGATTAATTCATTTATATTTATGTACACATTGCTGGAAGAACCCAGAGCCCCCAGCATCTGTGCCCACCACCCTCACCCCATCCTTGAAAAACCATTGACCTACTCAACTCCTCAATTTATAGATAAGGAACTGAGAACTACAGAGAGAGATGCAGGTTGCTGTCTGAGTTCACACAACTGATGAATGGTGGACCCACCTAGACCAAAGACTGTGAGGACTGAGACTCATGGGGTCATAGATTTAGAATGTTCTGGGCCTGAAGGGATTTGAACTTCAAACCTGGCTTTAAGGAACCCAGGTTATATATAAGAAAATAAGAATTTTTAAAAATTGAAAATAGAACATAATTTACATGTTATGGTCATGTCTGGATACCTGCATTCATTTGGACATTGTTGTCATGAAAATATGAGAAGAGCAACCAAAAATGCATTTTTTTAAAGAACCAAGAAAAACCAAGTTAGCATTTCATCTTAATGTGTGACTTACTGATGATTGAATATACAACTTCCGGTTAATTTCAGGGAAAATTTGCCAGATTTGTGAATTATAGGGATAGTTAAACATGTTTCCTACTTGGAAATAGATGAAGTTGCATCAAAATGCAAAGACAATTAAAAATATTTATTGTATGATATAATTAGAGATTTACTTTAAAATTATTTCCATGTGCTGAAACTTGCTCCATGTAGTAAAGCTTTCGTAAAATTTAAATTATGCAAGCACATGAGCTAGAATGCCAATTATGTATAATTGACTTGGCCAATGTAATTGAAGTATGTGGCCTTACCATGTAATTTACAAATCTGTACACAATTAGTTGTGTGTGATCTTTTTGATCTCTTTTTGCAATGCTATACTTCTCTAAGTTATGTGAAATCCAAAAGCCTATTACTGGGAACGTTTGTTGATTAGTACACGTCACTGACACTTAAAAAATATCTATTCTTATGCCATTCTGGCTCCTGGTTTGACTGATTAGGCAACAACTCTAGTGAGCTGAGCCAAAGCGGTTCTCTACTTAAAAGGGAGAAATTATGTTCTTCTTCATAATTACCTGCCCTCTTTGTAATCCTCAACCGCCACCACCAGCACTATCATGTAAAGTGTTGATTAAATATTTCTTTGTACATTTCATAAAAGCTTCACAAATGCATATTTACTGCCCTCCAGAAAATAATGAATAGAATATATGTTAATTATCTGCCCGAACTTGTTAATATTAGCCAGCTCTTTAAGGCCTCTAATTTATACCTAGGTCCTTGAAATTTTAAATTATTGTTCCAGGAAACTGAAAGCTTTTTGACCATATGTGTATCATGAGGATGGGATTTCCTATATTCTGGGCAAAAAGAAAAATATATTGTTGACTTTCTAACAGGGTAACAGAATCAAATAATTACTAGAAGGTCTGCTTTATCGTAGGCACACTCTCTTAATGATTTTATTTGTTCTTAGTCTGTGTACCGTCTCCCAACCCATCAAGGATCAGTTCGGGAAGAGTCTCTGGCATTTGTTTGGAGCCTTTAAGGAGCTAATACTTTCCAGCTTGTGTGGTTTTTTCCTCCACTCTCCTCCTATTAACAGTCTGGAACTTACACGGTATTTTGTAAGCCAAAGTTACCTTAATTTTTAAAAAGTATTTACTCTCTCTTCACTGGCTTAGGGTTTTATCATAGTGACAATCTATCTTTAGGATGTGGTCTGTAGATTCTTGATTATTAGAAACAGAGATTTACTCAGACCAGCTTAAGAAAAGTGGGGACACAGCTGAGAAGCTATGAGAATATTGGGCAAGTTCTAAAACAGCTCTCCTCTCTCAGTCACATGATTTCTCTTTCGAAGTGAAATTGTGTCATCTATGTGTCTGCTCTACATGAATTTACTCTACATACATAGAAACAATTTTGGTGAGAACGAGTATGGTTGGCTTGGCCAGTAATTATCTTGCTACAAGGCAAAGTCCTTCACATCTGGCCTTGGGCAGGGTGCTCGATGCTGGTCCCATGGAGGTGATCCCTGCAAAGTTACAGCCAAATACATCTTCACTAAGCAGGGGACTGTGGCCAGAATGAGTATCTGCTATTTAGAAAACAAAAGCAAAAGCCAGCAACCGGAAACAAAATAGCTCGTGGCCCCAAGCACTGTAATAAACCTGCCCAATAAATGTATAATTAGAAGGCATATGTGATTTAAGTCTTGGGTGGCTAAGAAGGATCCCACAGAAGTCCAGTGTTTTCCCCTGTTGCACACTGAACTGGTCACCCTGGAGCTTTGGGTCTCCACAGAGGAAAGCTTTGGCAAAACTCAAACCTGTTGTACTTGAGTATCTCCAGGACCCTTTTCCTTGTCCAGTTACCCATGTGTGTTTTGAGTAACTGACCTGGAATTTCAGTCTGATTACTCATGTCAAACTCCACCGGTTTATCTGTAGAGCTAAATATATTTATACTCACATGCCCTTAATAAAGTCAGACTGCTTTACATTCTCTCCTGCATTTCAGAAATTCAAAGGATACATTATGCTTTCTAGTGACATTAATTTTTGGAACAGATCCTCAGACTTTCAGTCCTGATTCCCCAGCTTTAAGAATAGTAGTATTTTTTTTTTTTAATTTTCCCAATCATATAATAATCACCAAGATTTCAGAAAGTTGGAAAAAAAGTATAAACTTTTCTAATCATTTTGTCCCCCAGCCTTTTTCAGAACCCCACTAATCAGGATGACATGCTTCTTTAGGAATCAAGCTGTCCAAAAGTGTGCAGTGTTTGCTCACTGAAAAAGGACATTGGAAAAAATGACTTGCATGTTCATTAATAGCAGTTTGGAAATAACACAGTATATTGCCACCACTTTCCTTTAAAATGTGCAGTTAAATATATGATATTTCTCATTCCAAGAAAACTAAAATAGACATGACATAACCTGAGAGCTAAAAATGGATCCAATACTATGGGGTTAACAAAGCCAGTGTTATTCCAATCTGATGACAGCGCCATTGCACTTAAATTCTATGCCCCTCTCCTATCTAATATGCACACGTATTTACCCGGAGGAAATGGGACAGCACAGCCCAGCTCAGGAACAGTAATGTCAACAGCATCGCACCTACTCCCAGCACGAATCGTTTGCACACCTGTCTTTCTTGGAAATGTTTCAACTGGTTGTTTTCTCAGGTACATGTACAATTTCATAAGGCCCTGGAAACACTTTGTGTCAGTTGTGCTGAACATTTAGCGAAAGAGAGAGAACATTATATACCAATTTCAGTTTTCAGTTTTCCAGATGCTTGTTCAAGGTAGGTCAGGCACAATATATAAACTTATAATTATAAAATAAGATAACATATCAATAGAGAAGTGCTGCATATTAAGGGGGCAAAGAAAAGGGAAGAGTTAGGGAGAGCTTCCCAGAAGCAATGATAACTGTGTCAGAAGACCAAGAATGAAGTAGAAGGAATAGCGATGAAAGGACTTGGAGACCAAGAACGCTTCTCAAAGTCTTGAAAGTCTTCTATGGGGACTACAGGAGATGCGACAAGAAGTTTAATATTGCTAAAACATACGTTGTGAATCAAGCAAGGATTGAGAGATGAGGCTAGAGAGATAAGCAAGAATAAAATCATATAGAGCCTTGAACACCACCATGTTTGAAAAAGGCTACAGTGTTAAGAAAAGTATTCAATACGATGTAATAAAAACTAATTCTTGTATCCTCGTGGGAGCTTATCCAAAAGATTGCCTGACGCTTTAATACACAGGCCGGATATTAAAGACATTTTCATACTGAAATCTTTGCTAATTCTCCTGTCTATGACGTTGCCACCCATGCTTTCATTTCCAAATTGTACCGACCTAGGCCTAAAGGCAATTCTTTAAGAAGGCTAGAAAGGAATCATAGCTATTTTCAAAAACATTTTTTTTTTTCACAAACAGATAATCAAAGAGTCTGCTCAAATTTTGTTTTCCCAGTTACAAAGATCATGCCAGGGTGAACAGAACTGAGAGTCACAGTTGTCTCCTCACCACTGTTTTCTCTTCAAATGAGAAGCTGAAAGTGATGCCGTTGTGCAAAGGTTTGCTTCTGCGTCACTCCATGGCTTCTCGGGTCACAGTAACGTGTTCAATAAAGAAGCTTCCAGGCTCACCCAAACAGCACCCACACCCCCCTCCCCCGAAGCAATTAATCCCCATCACCAGGGGACAACCTGTGTCCTCGGAATTCTTGTGAGTAGTCTCCACCCTCCTTCCCACTTCACCTCTCTTTCCAGCTCCAGGAAAGACTAGTCCAAGGGACAAGTTCAGATTTGACCCCTTGTCGTGAGCACATTGCAGGTGCTCCCTCTCACAGAGAGACCCGGGCTCCTCGATTTCTCCTTTGTAAGACCAGAGTCGCACTGTCAGGGTGACCAGCTGTCCTGCTTTCCCACGAGCAGCTCCAGTTGGTGCCTGTGCTGTCACTGGAAATACTAATCGTGCCCTTTTTCACTCTTGAAGGTGTCTCCGGATAATCAACTGTAAGGTCACCCTGCTTCAAACCACCCTGCTTCTGAGTCTGTCTCCCATTTAGTCCACACAGCTACGGACATGATCTCATTCCAGTGAATTCCTGTGACAAAGAATTTGAGCAATGCCTTCAAGACTGTGGTTAAGAACTTATTTTATAATTTGTGCATTCCGGGAGCCTTCAGATGAATTACAGAATGACAATGAAGAAACATAAAAGCTGTTGCATTCCTCTGAAAAAGAAATAGGTAGTTTTTGAAAACACAGTAACATGTCCCACCTTAAGCAAAGAGATGAATGGACACAGAAACATCAGAAGCACAATTTGTAAAGTAGTGGCACTTGATGGCGGAGGTCTTGCTGTCAAGCCTCCACCCATCCATCCAGGGGCAGCGTCTTCCTGGAAGTGCTGGTTACATCCACTCTGCCACTTTGAATAACGTGTTCGGCTGGGTCTCCGATCCTTTCTCCCTCTTTCCCTAACTCTGGAGATTTCACAGAAGACTCTGAGCTATTGCTTCATTTCCTTTATTTTTTTTTAAGATATATTTATTTATACAAGAACTGGGATACAGGTCAGAGGCACGGGAGGGTGAGAGGATTCACCAGAGAGAGTGGGGAGCAGAACAGGCAGATGGACCGAAGACACTGCTGAGGGGAGCAGGGGGCGAGATAGGAGAGGTCTGCCACGCCATGTGGGTTTCTCCCTGGCAGGCCGGGAATCGAACCCTCACTGCAGAGGCTGCAGACAGCTTTATAGGGCTGTGCTCAACCTGCTGAGCCACTGGGGAGGCCCTCCATTATTTTTTAAAAATCATGGCTGAGGTGTAATTGACAGACTGTATGTAATTAAAGTGTACAATTTGATTAGTTTGGAGCTGTTTGCTCCCACGAAACAGTGTCACCACCAAGATACCCAACATGCCCACCACCCCCAGAAGCCTTCCTCCTGCCCGTGTCAGTGTCTCCCTTTCCACTGCTCCTGCTCCCCGGTTCCCATCCCCAGGCATCTTCATTTGGCTTAAAACAAAATAAAAGGCACAAAACAAAAAAAAAAACTTTTAAAAACCAATTCTTTTCAAATACTTTTTTAATTGAAACCTCCCAAAGCTCTTGAGTGTCTTGCAAATCCATGGGAAACACATGGCACTTGCATTAGTCGTCTGGCACCCTCTTCACATTAAAAAATAAATAAATAAAATACAAGAAAATTCCAAGAGACCAAAGAACATATTTGACTTATTTAACTAGCATAAGGAAAAGAAGTATTTGCTTTAGCTTAAAGGCATTAGAAACATTCTTTCCTATGGAAACAGGAATGCCAGGAGCAGCTAGGCCCTGAATCCAAGTTTTTACTAAAAAGTGAGAGATGGCATTGCTGAAGGAAATACCCACTCAGATAAAATAAATGAGTCATATCTCACCCCCCGAGTGGAATGCCTTTTGTTTCCATACAGATGTCAATCAGTGAGCAACGTCACCATCAATACTTTGTCTACAAACTAACTAGAAACTTTAATTTTGAAAAAAAAGTGCTCCATGTTTATTCCTGGTTTGGATTGCATTTGCTCTGGGGGAAGTCCCTTTCCTTTGTAATGACAAGAAACTTTGGAGAAACCCTGGTTCTGAATGTCTAGAGATTCTTCCATTAACTAACTGCATGAACCTCCAAGTAACTTTTTGCTGGTGGAACAAAAGGATACAACTAGAAGAATCTTCGAAGTCCCTTCAAGCTTCAAATTTTATAGCCTGTGGCCTTTTCAGGCATCTCTTTGTCCAACAAAGGGCTCGGCTGGTTCAGATTTTCCCTTGAGTGGAAAGAAGAGAAGTGTTCGCTCTGACAGCAGCTTCCCCCTTCCATGGCCTCCCTCTGTTGGAGGAGCTGGGATAGCCATTGTTCCGTAGCTATTGTCTAACTCTGATTTAAACTGAAAACAAACTTACTGAAAATTAAAACTATTTCTGGAGGAATGCATAACCATGTCCTAGAACTGGTTCTGTGAGAAAACACGTAGCCCAAGGCCCCAGGGCATAGCAACTTGCAGCAACCACCACTGCACAGAGAACCTTCCTTGGTCATTATAACTGTGCCAGCAGCTCCCAATTCAATTTCCCAGCCCAGTCTTTTTCATGCCATCCTCTACAGAAAATGATCTCCTTATAGTACTCTGAGGGCAAGGGGGACATAAACGGTCAGAGGTGACAGGTCCAAGAACTTTGACCACCCCAATCCCTACCATCGACAAATACCCCATCTCAACAACCCTGTGACCTACTCAGGGCAGCCACTTTGCCACCACACCTTGTCCTACTTAGTTGTGCTGCTTGGCAGAGCCTGCGTTATATTTCTTAGCTGCAAAAGAGGCTGGAAAAGCAAGTCAATATTTACCTTTTACTGATGCATAGGAGTCAGGTGCCATACACTGGGCAATGCTCCAGGCAGAGGCAGGCCCGTGGGATCAGGGAGGGCATGAGAAGTGTCACCAAAATTCTATTCCTGTACACATATCTATTCCGATGGGCTTTGCCAAGGCCATGGTTCCATCTGACACGTGGAACTCTAGTTGGGCTTAGGGACCTGATTTCACAAGGCCTGATAACGCATGGCCATGAGATCAGTGTCTCCCTGGAGCCACTCAAAATAACATTAGATTCCACGAGCCCATCCTTTCCAGGGTATGATTCCGGGCTGCACCCTGCAAACAGGAACCCCAAGGACAAGAGTCCAAGAGCCCCTACTTTAAAGGGCTCCTTCTGTGGCTGTTACCCCTTCTCTTCAGGTGAGGCAGCTAAGGGACCACTCTGAGCCTTCACGAGTGTACTCACTCAACACAAACCACTCACCCCTTCTAGTCTGTGTTTTGAGCGCCTGAGACCCAGAATTCCCTGTTCAAATGACCGCGAACTACTTCCAGGGTTGAGCAGGCCTTTTCCTAAGGGAGCAAGGCTGCACGGTTCGGGTGGACACCCTCAGCACTGAAGGGTGGCTAATGGGTGGCTTTATGGGGGAGCCTATGTCCCTGGGACATGTATGCTGGAGGGTCTGCAATGAGTGAGACCCCTGCAGGGAGGAGCAGAGCCAGAGTGGGAAGAGAAGGGGCGTGGACTGCGATGGAGGGGCCTATGTGTGTCCTTCTCCCAGACCTTGCATCTACTAGCCCCACTCAAAAGTCAAGACAGCCAAGCCATCCCCTGCCCTCAAAGCAGATTACCTACATCACATGGACCTCAGTTTCCTCTAAAGCTAGGGGAACTTGGACTTCTCAGCCCCTTCAGAACTGAAAAGTGAGACACAGAAGGAGCCGCCCCCAGCTAACCAGGACAGGGTCCCTTCTGGTGTCAGGCCAAGGGCAACTCTGGCAGGCAAGGGAACAGCGCCCTGGGAGGGCCGTCCGCAATAGCGAAAGGGTCTCCTGAGTACAAGGGAACGGGGAGGGCACGTGCAGGAACAAGACAGACTGGAATGGCCCGTGGGGCAGCGGTGTGGCTCCTGCCGGGGCCCTGAAACCACCGCCCTCCACACGAGTCCCTTCCTTGTCCCAAGTCTATGACACTGTCATCATCCCAGGACCTGCCAGACCTGATGCAAGTCTCTGCCACGCTGCTTCCTAGGAGGATGGCCAGACTCTACAGCCTGACCCGTCCCCACAAATACACAACAGTTCCAGGACGACACACTTACCATTCATGCCAGCCTCTGGAAGGCCAGTGCCATGTAAGTGCCACCCCAGCTGTGGGTGCTCATGGGGCCAGGGCATCCGATCCCAGCCTTGCCAGCCCCTGGCTTCCCAGTACCCAAGCGATGTCTCCCTTGGAAACACCTGAACGAGTGCAGAGCCCCAGCCAGGGGCGGTCTGAAACAACATCAGGAGTGGCCTGCGTTCAGGATGAAAGAGCAGCGAGGCTGCCGATGGCGAGAGCACGTCCGATGCATGAGAGAAACAGCAGCTGGAAGCCATGTGTCCCCCCAGAAACTGGAGGAGCCATTTTATATTGCGGCTGGCTTCTCAGGCATCAGTCTGGTTGAAATAACTGCAATTTCATTGAAATTAAAATGTCCTTCCTTTGCTTGGTGTTCGTGGGATTTCTATAACTTTACACACACACACACACACACACACACACACACACACACGACAAAGACAAAAACAAACAAAACACCTGATTTCACTTGATGACACATAAGTCAACCTAACCTGAAGCCAAAAGAAACAACTAGAAGTCGCTGCAGCTTTTCAAAATGCCATTCACACAATTCAGCGTGGCCAGCATCTGTCCTTCTGGCTCCACAGCCATGGGGAGCGTGTGGCCACGTCCCACAGGGCCTGGTGGCCTTGGCTCTTAGGATGACAGGTCACCTACCCTCCAACCTAACTGTCCCTGAATCACCATCTCTACATCCCAATACAGAGCACCCCCTGGTGCCCATAAAAAACCACCCTGAGAAAGAGGGCATGCTTAGCTGGGTCCTTCGTGCCAGACTAAGTCACACACCAGGCAACAGATATCGCCAATAACCATCTTCATACCACACTCTGCCCTGCTCTCAGTCTCAACTTCTGACCTTCCAATATACATCCTGTTTCTGTCCTTAGACTTAACACCAACCGCTGTCCTTCTGGACACAGCCCTGGTATCTACAACTGGACTTCACATCCACTGCTCTCCTCAGAACACCTTTTGCAGACTCCCATCTCAAGAGCGATGCTTCCCAGTACCTCTGTGATGGAAATGTGTTCCTCCAACTTGATCCAGGTCAGCTGGCAGGTTCCAACCACCAGACCTGACACTTTCATGGGCGCAAAACCGGAAACCACTTGGCGGATGTGGTGAATTCATCCCTGCAAAAGAGCAGGCAAAGCCCCGGGAGTCACAGCTGCCCTGCACACATTTCATGCTAAACTTAAAAATCCCATCCGACACAGAGTTTACACAAATTCCCCTTTTAAATCTAAGCTGTCACAATGAGCGTCACAGAAGCAGCCGTCCAGGGATAATGTCATTATCTGCTGTTGAAGGTCTTAATCTGACTGGGCGGCGAGTGAAATTATCTGCAAAGTGCTCCTCTCCAGACATGGCTTCTGATGACCTGTGTACAGCCACCAACAGGGCTTGACTTTTTTCTGGTAGAGAAGCTAAGCATGAGAAGTGAAGTCTCTAATGGAGAGCATCCCTCTGCTTGGCAGTCTAGGAAGGGACTTAAGTTTCCTGTAGTTTAGCAAATTGCCTCCCAGTACCATTATTTCATTCCACTGTTCAATGTTAGTCGTCTGAAACCTGCCAGTCATTCTTCTCTGGGAACTCAGACTTCGCTGTAACATGATGAACCCCTGAAAGCAACAGAGGGTTTGCCAGGTCAATAAAACTAAAGCTCTTTGATGTTATTGAGACACAGGGACCCCTCGGGCCTCTGTCTTTGTTCAGACCATCAACCCTGCCTGTGGCTTTGACCATCCAGTGTTCTTTTGAAATCCCACCTCTTCAAGGCCCAGCTCAAATTCTACCCCTTTCGACAGTGATCTTTCTCACAGCTCTGAATTCCAATGCTGCTGCTGTCCATGTCGCTGATTTGCTCTTTCATGTATGATGTTATGTTTCTGGTTTTCTTATGAAGTCAATTTTCTCACTCCATTTGACCTCCTTCCATTTATGATATGCCTTTAGCATCCAGCCATCTGGGTTCAGTGACATACACATAATTACTACTTAGTAAATTATTTTGATTGATGGAATTAGAATATTAATAAATGTGTTTTACATTGTGTTTAAAATATTCAGAATATGGGCCTCCCTGGTGGCACAAGGGGTTAAGACGCAATCTATGAAGCTACCACTGCAGCACGAGTTCGATCCCCAGCCAGGGAGAAACCCACATGGTGGAGCAGGCCTCTCCTGTCTCCTGCTGCTCCCCTCAGCAGTTTATCTTTTTTTTTTGTGGGGGAAGTCCAGGAAGTCAAAGGATGTGTTTACTATTTGACTGGAAAAATAGGAGTGTCTTCAACCACAACCCAAATGAAAAGCAACGATAGAAATTCTGTGCTCATAAAATAAAAACTTTCCACGACACTGCTTCTCTTCCACGCCAAGAAATTAAGTTTGAAAACTGACGTAAATATTAGTAATGGTGCTTTGATGAGACTGAATCCCTCCGAGTGAACAGTCAGTCTCCCTGTTCTGTTCCCCACTCTGTCTCTGGGTTCTCTCACCCCCCGCACCTCTGGCCTGTACCCCAGTTCTTGTATGCATAAATAAATAAATCTTTAAAAAATAAAATATTCAGAATACTACTATTATTCTTAGGCATTATGTAACTATGTCATATTCTAAAATATGAAAATGTAGTATATCGTATTGTGATTGATAATTTTAAATTATACAAACATCAAAATTTTGATACTGACAACTGAATTATAATTTATGGATGCTTTAAATGTCTATAATATTAGTTGTATGTATTAATGACATATAATGTAATACAAATAAATACATGAGTTTAATGAAATATTTCATTAAATGTTTTTAGGTTTCTAAATATTGCAAACCTTTTATATGGATTTATTGTAATATATAGAGACAAACGTTTAAGCTGATAAACTTCAATACTAGAGTTAAGGAAAGATTCAATTAATATACTGTGTGTACGTAAATCTGAAATGGAGACATACATTTGAGTGAGATTTTAAAAGACAAGTTACATTTGTTCAAATCCTTCTCTTGGGCTGGGGGTGGCCTGATGAAATGACTGTCAGCTAGGACATCCCCAGCCCTGGACCTGACTGAACTGGGCAGGAGGGAACCCCAAGCTGTCTGAGCAAGTGCAGATGGTGGACAGACTCTGGCTATGGTCTTGAAGACCTGCCCACCAAGTCCAGCACTCAAGGTTGATCTAGAAAATGAAAACCAAAGGGAGGAAAGACAGCAATGTGTAGAGGAGTTCCAGGTAATTGTTTCAAAATTAAATTTGTAAACAGCTGAAAAATTCTTACATGTGGTGCCTGGGCATACCTTAGGGATCAAAATTGAGGCTTAAAGTCACCAGACAGGTTGAGCCATGATTTGTAATCGGGCATTTGGTTCCCTCAAGGAACCAGAAAACCTTCTTCTATGGACGTTTGCTTCCCTCCATCTGGACATGTCCATTCATGAATTTCTGGGCAGCAGGACCCTTCTCACTTGTTCTTGGTATATCTCCAGAGTGCTAGTAGGCAATCAGTAATAATATATTTAATTCTAAACTGAGCTCACCGTATATGCTCAGTGTCCAAAACAGAGCCTACTCATAGCAGGCTCAGAAAATATTTGTTGAATGAACTGGAATGAATGAACGGGTGAATGGGCACTTGCCAATGTGCCAGCCCCTAGTAGGTGTTGGGAATGTGAGCCTTTCCTCTATTAAAGGAATTAAAGTACTGTCATGTATTTTATTCATTGCCAAGCTCTACAGGCAGTGAATCTGAGGAAGATGGCGTACATTACTAAAGAGTGGTGAATGTGAAGTAAGCACTGAGTTATCTGAGACCAAATGACCAGAATAATTGAGATGTAGTGTTGTAAACAATTAAGCAAAAGACTATCCAGTCATCCACCCATTCCAGACATTCACAGTCAAAGGCACTCCTGCTCAGTTAATACAATAAAATTTTAGTCATTGAAAGGTTGCGTTCGTTGTCATAGTTCACTCCCAATATTTGTGAGAATGAAACTTCTCTTTCATTATCAACTGCATCCCAACAGCATCCGGTGATAACCAGCCCCCACCCCAAGCACCTCCAGCCAGCCACAAAAAGGCACGTGCCTCTGCTCACATCTGTATCACTGGTGAAAGTTGACTTCCTGCTCTGGCTTACATCTTGACCTCGAAAACAGCCTGTCTTCAACACACACTCTCATGCATACATGTCCATACACACACTCATGCACACACACTCATGCACATACACATATATTCATGTGCACACATATGCACACACATATGCACAATGTGGTTTCTGAAGGTGATTTTTTTTTAAGGCAACTCTAGACAGTTTTAAAAAATGTGGCATGACGTAATTTTCACCAGCTCTTCGCTGCTCTGATGGCATCCAATGACATCAAAGTCACCTGGGTCAGTGATAGCAGTGGGCACACTCTGCAGTGTGCCCCCAACACTGGCCCAATCCAGTGCTCCTGCCACTGTGGAGATGGACACCATTTTGGCCAACATGGCATTCATAATGCTCCATTTCAGATGTCCTCAAGCTGGGCAGTGGTTGGCGAGGATGTCCAGTTTCACTTTGTCTTTCATCCTCATCATTTCATCCACATCACCGCCCTAGGCTCCTGGTTTCTTTGGGAAGTTATTATTCTGGACCAAATGCCCCTTCTTTTCTCCTCCGTGACAAATCTGAGTTTGCAAAATTGTGTTTATGACCAGCCAGAGGGATCTGGTCACCCTCCCTTGCTGTCAGTTTAGCTATGTTTATTTTTCATCACGGTTTCTAACGCATTAACCTCACTAGGAGGGATTCAGTCTCATCAAAGCACCATTACCAATATTTACGTCAGTTTTCAAACTTAATTTCTCGGTGTGAAAGAGAAGCAGTATCGTTGTGGAAAGTTTTTATTTTATGAGCACAGAATTTCTATCACTGCTTTTCATTTGGGTTGTGGTTGAAGACACTCCTATTTTTCCAGTCAAATAGTAAACACATCCTTTGACTTCCTGGACTTCCCCCCCCCCAAAAAAAAGATAAATAATAATAACTCTTACAAATTTCCATACAATGAATTATGTTTTTAAGCTCATTGTAAACAGTGGGTAATACTGTTATCCCAAGTGAAGTAAGATGTGATTAAGAGGGGGATTATTTGCCTGACAATCCAATTCCATCCCTACCCCAGAGGTTGGGCTGCCTCCAGCTAGTTCCCAGGGGAGTAGTTTCGGGGCAGGTAGAGGCTGTGGCAGTGCCAGTCATCTCTCTCCTGGATTGTGAGTCCCCCTAAACCGGAGGGCAGGGTGCACTCCTTGTTCACCATGGTCTCCCCAGCATCTCACAGTGCCTGGTGCATAACAGGACTCTGGGATTCTTATTAAATGAATGATTCAATAAATATTCTCTAAATGACTCTCTATATCTGCTGTGTTTACCAAAAAAGTTACTTGTTGCTAATGCAATGAAGGAACCCAATAAGGTAATTAATTTAGGGGTCTAAGCAAAATAAGTCAGAAGGAAAAAGATAATTATCAGATGGTTTCACTTATATGTGGAATATAGAGAAACCGAACAAAGAGCCAGAACACGAACACGAAACTGGCAAGATGGCCAGGGATCTAAGGCGCACAGGAGGGGTAGGGGGTGGGGGGGTCAAAGCAGGGGAGAGGACAGCACAAGGGACAGGGGTGATGGGTCTCGGGTGCCGTGGTGGTGGGAGAACTAGGGGAAATACACCTGAGGGGAGAATCAAATACTCTCCAAAAATGAACAGTGATGTAAGAAAATAAATAAATTGATTTTTTAAAAATGAAGGAAGCCTCCTTCAGGGAAAAGGACAGTTTTGGTAAGGGGGGGATCCAAGAGGACTGGACTCGGACAAAACTGAAATACACGACCGCTCCTGACTCTCAGCCCCCTCTTCGCACCGAGCCCCTGCCTTCGGGGTGTGGCTGGACTGACAGTCGCGCCACTTCCAAAGGTCCTGACCATCCCCACCTGCTTTCTTTTCTCTAATTTTCCCATAAATACTCGCATTGACTCACTGGCCATAAGGAAGGGACGCCGGCCAAGGCCTGGCTTGCTAGAAGAGAAGATCACACACACACACACACACACACACACACACACACCCGTTACACTCTTTTGCTCTCATTCCTGTAGGGGGAAACCTCGCCTTGCCCAATTACCTAGTGGGCTTTGAACGGAGCTTACAGTGGAGACGTGAAATTAAAGTGACTTGTGGGCCAGTCACTACTGTTGTGAGTTCTGCATCCGATGCACATGGAAATGCTGTGTTCTGTGCTGTGTCTCCCTCCTCCGTAAGGGCCAGGACTCTCCCACTCAGGGTTGGGACATATAAAATCGTACTAATGGGACCCCCTCCGTACCCCATCACTCCACCACCACCTCAACCTGCCTCCCAGCCCCTCCCCAGGGGTCATTGGCAGAGGCACTAAGGAAGCTGAGAATGGGGGAGAGAAGGCAGGGCTCATGCAGTCGCTCCCCAGTGTAACATCAGCACCTGCCTGAGGCGAGCACCTGCCTGAGGCGAGCACCTGTCAGGTCACCAGGGAGGCCCCAGAGGCCGTTCTTATTACCCTTAGAAAGGCAGCCATTGACCTCCTGTTAAGCTCTTTTTAAAACTGGAGGTCTCAGTCCTGTTCTCTTTTGGAGTCATCATGTTTTTTCCGCTTTCTGGATCATTTATCGTCAGAAGGTGGTGCCCTTGTTGTTGCAAAACCACCCAACAATGCCCAATAATGAAGCTGCTTGATGGAGATTCCATGCTCCTTCCAACCCACTGAACCACCCTCCTCAAAAGCCACTTCAAGAAGATTCCTGTCTCAAAAAGATCTCCCTCAGCACCTCCTGGTCCGTACACCTGAAGGCAGTTTGGCCACTGGATGCAGCTGTGAACACAAAGGGTTCATCCTGAGGATGAAAGCAGTGAGGGCTTATATGGCCCTCTTTTGCGAATCCACTATTACTCCCCCTGACGATTCTGGTCGTGATGTCTTTCTCCCCTGACAGGCGCACCGGACGAGACTGCCTGGTACACCCTCTGGGTGGAGCCCAAGTTAAAGGCGCCACCCTATCCAAGCCTGAGTCTGGTGTCCTACCTGGGCTCTCTCGCTGGGTGGACAGGTCCGAGCTCATGAAGCTGAGAGTGGGGGAAACAGATCATACGGAATTTCTGTTTTTGACTCGGAACTCTCCATGCTGTTTTCCACAGTGGCTGCACCAATTTAGATTCCCACCAACAGTGAACAAAGATTCCCTTCTCGCCACATCCTCTCCAACTCTTGCGTTTCTTATCTTGTGGATACTAGGCAGGCAGATTTCTTAATTTGGAGAAAGGGTCAAACCTGAGACCCATCACAGTTCTTTTTTTTTTAAAGATTTATTTATTTTTATATAAGAACTGGGGTACGGGTCAGAGATTTGGGGGGGTGAGCGGATTCACCAGAGACAGAGCAGGCAACAGAACAGGCAGACAGACCAAAGTACACTGCTGAGGGGAGCAGCGGGCAAGACAGGAGAGGTCTGTCCCACCATGTGGGTTGCTCCCTGGCCGGCCGGGAATTGAACTCGTGCTGCAGTGGCTGCGGATTGCTTCATAGGTTGTGTCTTAACCCCTGTGCCACCAGGAAGGCCCCCATCACAGTTCTTGACACTAGTTAGGGCCAAGGATGGGAGGAAATGGCTACAATTCATTAATGCAAGTCTCATATGACACGTTTATTCCATTGGGGGCCGTTGCATTTCAGCAGAGGGCTAGCTGACCAGAGGCCATTCTTTTCTTTTTTTTAAGATTTTATTTATTTATGCATACAAGAATTGGGGTACAGGCCAGAGGTTCTGGGGGGTGAGAGGATTCACCAGAGACAGAGTGGGGAGCAGAACAGGCAGACTGACCAAAGTACACAGCTGAGGGGAGCAGCAGGTGAGTTGGGAGAGGTCTACTGCATCATGTGGGTAGCTCCCTGGCCGGCCAGGGATCGAACTGCTGCGGAGGCTGCCGACAGCTTCACAGCACTGCGCTCAACCTGTCGTGCCACCAGGGAGGCCCCGGAGGCTATTCTTATTACCCTTAGACAGTGACGGTCAAAAATGGAATTTCGATTGCACATTAAGTAGATAAATGGAAGAAACTTCCACACCCACTGCCCCCTTCTATGGGGAGAGGACTGTTTAAGCATCCCTCATCAGTACGGAGCAGGCCATCTCAGAAGACAGGGAGCCACAGAACAAGCTGGGCTGTGGAGCTGGACAGTCCTACTCTAATCTGGTTTTGCCATTAACTCTGGGAAGAAAAACACATTACTTACGGCCTCAGAATCTTGTCTCCTCAGCAACATGATGAAGATATTAACACCAATCTGTGCAATTACATGAGGTGGTTGCCACTAAACCTGCTACCCCTGAGCCCGATGCTCCCTTCCCTGGCCTCCGCTCCTGGGGAGAGCAGGTGCTGCAGCCTCACTGCAGCCCCAGGTGACGGAGTCCACCTGCCCACCCCCGCCGGCCGGAGGGCTCCTCCTCGCTGTGCGCTCCTTCCTCCCAGCCCCTGTTCGATGCCAGCGTTGGTCATTCGGTCTCAGAGAGGCTGATGCTCTTGACAAAGCCAGACATACCAGGGACACTCCCTGTTCAGTGGTGGTGGCCCCGTATCTTCACTCTCCCTCGGTATCTGCTGGTTCTGAGCTTCGAGGCTGCGGGACCGAGGAAGAAAGCCCAGGAAGGCCTGTGCTGGCGTCCTCGGGGTGGGCTCGCCTTCCCGCACGCTCACAGACATTGCCAGATGCAAAACCCCCTCAAGGTGCCTTCAGTGTCTCCCGGCCTCCAGCAGAGCAGAGCAGCTGGGCCTCAAGGAAGGCTGTAGGGGGATCCTCGAGTGAGCCCCCCTAGGCCAGCCCCTCTCTGGGCTGCTTGGAATCACAGCTGCTTCCCACATCGGTCTCCCCACAGAGCAGCGAATTCTGGGACCATTTCACTTGCTGCTCCTCACGTTGCTTCAAGAAGCACCTTGCATGGCCCGGATGCTCTGGACCCTTGGCCCTCAGCCCTGACTTGTGCTGCTTTGGATCAGCTGCCCTAAGAAATACAGACTTGGAAGATACTCCAAGGCCATGTGGGTGTTTCCTTTGCACATAGGCAGGTGACACCTCCCTCGTGTCTCAGCAGAAGCAAGAGCAGCCTGGGGAGCCGCCTGAGAAGGCCCAGCCAGCAGTGGGGAGCTGGTGGCCCAGGCCGGGAACACGGTTCTTTGAACTATATTAAGCCATAATTTGCCTTGATGACTCTTGTGCTTACAGGAGTAAATCTCCCCAGAAAACACTGGAAAGAACATCCATGATGGCATTTGCAAGAAACGCGGTAAAAAGGAGGAAAAGGAGGGGCTCCAGCTGCCAGAAAAAGCTGACTGAGCTTGCATCCGGCAGGCAGAGAGGAGGCTACTTTGCCTTTTCCCTAAAATGAAGCAAAAAGCCACTGGCTCTCCACACTGGAACCTCCCTCCGGCGGCCTCCGTCCCTGAGCACAGAGAAGCAGTGTGGAAAAGTAAGCAATGAAAGCTTAGCTATATTTTTTCTCTCGAATCCCAAGAGTGCTTTGCATCCTCCAGTTTCATCAGTTTTTCTCACTTTTTCTTATATTTTCCCAACAAAGATAACAGTGAGGTCGAACCCGCCTGAGCCTTCACTTGACGGTGCCACCTCGATCTGCCCTCAGAACAGATTCCAAACTTCCTTTTTTTTTAAAGAAGTTTTTTCCTCTTTTATTTTTTCAAAGATTTATTTATTTATGCATACAAGAGCTGGGGTACAGGCCAGAGGTGTGAGGGATGAGAGGGTTCCCCAGAGACAGAGTGGGGAGCAGAACAGGCAGATTGACTGAAATACACTGCTGAGGGGAGCAGTGGGCGAGTCAGGAGAGGCCTGCTGCGCCATGTGGGTTGCTCCCTGGCCGGCCAGGGATCAAACTCGCACTGCCGAGGCTGCAGATAGCTTCACAGGCTGCGTCTTACCCCCTTGTGCCACCAGAGAGGCCCCCAGATTCCAGATTCCTTTGCTTTGTTTTACCCCTTACTAGTTTTCCCACAGGTAATGGTTTCCATTAAATATGTAAATCAGCCATTTGCAGATGGTCTGGCATTTTTTTCTTTATCATCAAATATCTTATACTACTAAAGAGGTTAACTTAGTCCAGTTGATATTTTCCTTGGGTATATATATTTTAACTCTGAGTCATAAGTAAATAATATAGCAGAGAAATGATACATTCCCTCAGGCAAATGGCAAGATTTTAAACACAGATTTCACCAAGTCAGGCCAACCCACTGGAGTTATTAATAATCCCCCTTTGCAGACAAGTTTGAAATTTGAAGTCTATTTCGATGAATATATTATTTAATCCCCCAATTCTAAACCTGGAAAACATGTTAGAATGAATCCCCTCCCACCATCTAAGTTTCCAAAAGAGGACGCTGAGGCTTGGATGTGAAAAGCTTGCCTGAGGCCTCCTGGCAGGGGGATGTCAGAGGCAGCAGGGACGTCAGATTCCTCCACCTTCAAGCAAGTCGTTTCTGAGAAAACCAAAATATTGTTTAGTAAAAGTGGGTTGTTAATGCCTTGCACATTCAGACCTTCAATAAATATCTGTTTGCTGAGTGCATACTTGGTGGTACTTGTGAGAAGTCAGTGGCGACAAATGGGCAAGAGGAGACAAATCTCCTTTAGCAGAACTCCAAGGAATTCATATTCTGTCTCCCCTCCAGGAGGTGGAACATAACCCCCGGCCCCCAACACGTGGGCTGCCCAGAGGGGCTTCTTTCCCAAATAGGACAGGTGGAGGGGGAAGGACAAGTCCAGAAGAAAAACCCAACAGCCGACCTCAGCCGGCTGTGCAAGGTCAGTCTCAAGGGTGGTGAGTCCCATAGACCTCAGCCGACTGTGCAAGGTCAGTGTCAAGGGTGGTGAGTCCCGTTGGCACCGCATGCCCTGGGTGTAATGAAAGGGGCTTCACGTCTGCAGGCACTTCCAGAAACCCATAACCCCAGTCTGCGCATAAGGAAAGCACAAGGCCAATCCCAGTGAAGTATCTTCTACTAAATGCCTCACTTGACTTCCTCAAAACTCCCCCAAACACGGAAAGTCTGAGAAGCTGTCACAGCCCAGGAGATCTTAAAGATATAACAAGTTTGTGGGATGTGGTGTCCTGGGTGGAACCCTGGAACGGAAAGAAATGACAGTTCTACACTCCTGAGAGCTGAATAACCATGGACTGGAGTCAATAATAATAGCATTGCAGTTGCACCATCCGAAGAATGTCAGATGTGAAAAAGAGCTGGGGAAGGTGTAAGAGAACTCTCAATCCTATCTGTGGAATTTGAAGTCTCAAACTGTTCTGAAAAATAAAGATTATTTTGAAAAATCACTGATGTGGCAGGAGAAAAGCAGGTGTTTCCCCCGGCCCACTGCCCTACTGGCCGGTCACATGTCACATAGTCGAGCCCCTCTCAGGAGCCTCGAAGGGGATTTCGTGTGTTTTAACTTCGCTGCGGTCCCTTCCACCCAAATATTTGTACAGTGTGTTCATACAAACCTTCAAGATGGGACTGTAGATTAAGAAGGTTAGCATACACAATGCCTGAGGACAGGGATCTTGGTTTTGTTCACAGATGTTTCAAGTTCATAGAAGAATGTCTGACACATCCTTGGAGCTCAACAAATATTCGCCCAGTAAATGAAAGCCCTAGGGTAAAAATTTCTACTTTTTAAAAACATCTGCTGTAGAAAATAAGATCGAAAATGCTGTAGCTAATTTTTCCAAATACACTAAAACCTGTATGTTCAAATGAGTGTGGTTCCTTGGCAGCCAGACACTTCATTCAGTGCTGCTGGTCTTACTCCAAATACTTTCAGCATTCTTCACTTGTCATTTTTTAGCCCTACAGGATCAAGTCCAAACACGAAAAATGAAACCTTCAGGATCTAGGCCCTGCCAAGCTCCTAAGGCTCACTGCTATTCACTCTCTCCAAGTGTTTGCCTTAAACCACAAGTGTCCCCTGGCCTGAGGCCTCCTTCCTGCCACCCCTACTCCATCCAAAAAGGTTTGAATTCATCCTCAAAATCCTGGCCTAAGGGACACATTCTCTGAAGAACTCCTTACCGTCACCTCACCTCCACCCCAAGAGAGAATTCATCATTTTTGGGTCCTATCTCTGTTCCCTATTATTGTCCTTATCACGATGAACTGTGTTTATCTTTGTTCTCCATATTAGCCCGTGAACTTCTCAAAGGCAAGAGCCTGGTATCGCTCATCTCCATATCCGCAGCTACCTACAGAGCTGCTGGCTCAATAAGTGCTGTGGAATGGAATGGAATGGAATGGAACAGACTGTAATTCAAATCCAAAGTCTATGACACCTTCTTTTAATAACCTCAGTGGCGGCAAATCTTAAAAGCTTTGGGGGATGAATATGTGATTGGAAAAACCATTTTGTACCTAGTTTGATGAGCAAAGTGGGTGTTTGGGTTGAGCTCTACTGTTTTATGCAAACCTAGAAATGTCTACAGAGAATTAGATTAATGTCCATCTATGTTTCAGAAGGTAAGTATGTTAAGAAACCTTAAAAAAGGTTAGAAAATTAATCTGCATCTATTAGAAAATGCTTATTCCTATAGGTAAAGGAATCTAGTTTTTGCAAGGATGTATTCATTCATTTATTCAGCAAAGTACTTTTTTTGAAATGTAATAGGGGGGCCTCCCCTGGTTGCGCAGCGGTTGAGCGCTGGGCTGCGAAGCTGCCAGCAGCCTCTGCAGCGCCGGTTCGATCCCCCGCTGCCGGCGAGGGTCCCACATGGCGCGCAGACCTCTCCTGCCGCCCGTTGCTCCCCTCAGCAGTGTATTTCGTCAAGTCTGCCCGTTCTGCTCCCGGCTCTGGCTCTGGTGAATTCTCTCACCCTCCCCTCTATACTCAAAAATTATTGGAGACCCCAAGAACTTCCATTTATGTAGGTTATATTTATTTATATATACTTTACTATAGATAAAACTGAGAAAACCCTAAAATGCAGAAATACATGAACACATGTTCAGATAGCCGTCAGAGATGTGACAAGATCGTGGTTTCTCTAGCTTCTGAAAAACTCCACTCTCTACTCCTGAAAGGAGGAGAGTGGGAGAAAAAAAAGAACACTTCACTATTACTATAAAACTATTTTGATCTCACAGATGCTTGACAGACTAGGCCCAAGGCAGAGATAGAAGAGACAAGCGCAGGGAAGTGACACATCAGAGGCAGACTCAATAGGACTTGGTGACAGATTGAACTAATGATGCAGATGAAGGAGAAAAAAAAGCTAAAAATATCTCCAATTTTTATCTTGGAATACTGCATGGATGGTGAGTCTTTCTCCCAACTCCTCCCACATTATGTCTTTAAGGATGCAGTTAATAAAATAAAAGTTATATATCTCACATAATTACTTTAACACTGTCCTTTAATTTTTTGTGACTTTCTAATAGAGATTCTTAAGCAAACCCATGGCATTCTACTCATGGAGAGTCTACAAACCTCTTCTTCCTACCAACATATACCAAGTATAATAAAGACTCAGTATAAATGCTTGATGAATGAATGGGCATTGACTAAACTAATTGAGTCTGCTAAATAATTTCCTGAGCCTTCAGATGAAAAACATAAAATGCAAACTTCCACTCTTAAGCAATGAATCATCTTTTAAATATTTATGAATTTATTTTCATAAGGGGGCAGCCTTCAACCTGCCGGTCCAAGAACAACATAATACTAAACCAACCTTCCTCTCTAATATATGCATCGCATGAGCGTGCCTTCCTTTAAGTTGGGCGTGTTCATTTAATTCATTTAATTGGTTTTAATTTAAAGTTTCAATTAACAAAGTTTCAACATGGAGCAAGATAAAAGTTGACTTTGTTTTGCTTCCTGAACTACTGAATCATTCTGTGATGATTGTGACTGAACTTGAACTCATTCTTTTTCAATACAATTTTATTCCAAGTCTTTATGCAGCCCATATTCTGTTCTGTTCCACACCATTCTCATTTCTAGCCCATTAACCTCAATGAACATGTTTGGCTTGCCTTTTGATTTCACTCAGCTATTCATTTATGCTGTCCTGTAACTGTGAAGTTGGGATAAGCCCAGATACACATCTGGAATCCCACATTAAGTCTGAGGACATGGTTTAGGAATTAACATGTTTTTTTTTTTAATTCAGTAAGTCCTTCCCCTAAACGGGGCAAGTCCTCTGACCTTAATTCACATTCAGTTGTGTCCTTCTTCAAGTGTCCACAGACATCTCCTGCCATGTCCACAGGTCTGCCGTTCCCCAACCAATGTAGGCATGTCGTGCTCCTGTGCCTCACCTGAGGCCATCCTCTTCATCTGGTTTGTTTCTCCCTCCCTCTTGTTCCTTTCATTGAAAGATCAGTTTAATTGCCCCTCCCAATAGACACCTTCTCCAGTTCCTCTAGTGTTTAATCGCTAGTTTCCCATGGTCCCATGTGCCATAGCTCTTCTCTCACAGTTTCCTGTCCTTTACCCAGTGACTCATGAGGCTGTGGGCTGCTTTTTTCTAAGTCACATGTATAATCAGTCTCTCATAATTGTTGCTTGAATGGAATTGAACCAACCCAAGAAGCACAAAAAGAGATAAACTCAAACCTCATAACTCAGCACATGTGCAAGTTTCCACAAACCCCTAGTCCCCATATGACCTCTTTCCTTTGTCAATAAAAAAAGCTTCTCTGTAGAATCAAGCACATAGTCCCAAATACACCTTTGTATCTTAAGAATGATTATATTTCCAATTCACCTTCTCATAAGGAAGCTTTTAACTGGAGGAACACTAGAAGAATCCAGAACAATGAGTGGGCAAAGCAAATACCCCCCACACTGACATTCCTCTTGCCTTCTGTCCAAGCACTAAATTTACTATGTGAGTGAACAGGATGAGGTCTCCTACTGCCCCCAAGAATACAGATTGTACGAACTCATCTCTGAGCTTATCTTATCCACTAATCTAAAGATTGTTCCTTCCTGGTTTGTTTTTCCCTCCCTTTTGACCTGAATCAGAAAATATTAACACTGAAACCACAACTAAATTAATTGTTCTTGCCTTAGTTAACAAATGGAGGACCAAGGCCAGCTAAGGTAGGGGAGTTGTCTGAGGCTAGAGAACAGTCCCCAAATTCAAAACTCTTGACTTGCAATCCTTCCACCTATGCACCATTTCCACTTAAATCTGTACTCACTACCTCATCTACCAATCACTGCTTTTCTGGTTAGTTTTTCATGTGGGGATACCCTTACAAGTCCCACACTACCTGGCAAAATCCTGGAACAGAAATGTGGGAGTCAGTCAGTATGATGCATTGGAAAGTCCATGGCAACTGGAGCTAAGCAGACCTAAATTCAAAGGCAGGCTTGACCACACTCTCTGTGAACTTGAGCAAATTATGTGACTCTCTGAGCCTCAATTTCCCCATCAGTAAAGTGGGATTCAACCTGAGTGGGGTCCAGGGCATGGCAGGAGGTAGACCAGTCATCTGAAGATTCACACCCAGCACAGCCTACTGTGAGAATGAGGGTAAGGCACTTAGGCTGGAGGGCCCAGAGGCCATCGCTGTATAGTCCCTTTCAGTTCTTGGATTCTGAGACCAGGGTAATGTATTCCAAAGTTAAACAACAACTTGTTTTCAAGAAGGGAAGTGTTTATGCTGCCTCTGCAGAGTCAAGGAAAACAACAGATAGCCTTCTGGGGATGGTCCAAATACAAAAATAAAAAGCTATAGGTCTCTGCCAAACTGACTTCCAAATATTCTTGAAGGGTTCAAAACTCTCCTGATCATATGGTCAAGAGTATCAACCTCCTAAGGCAGCTATTTTGGTCCTCTTACCCTGACCAAGAGCCACATTTCCTTCTTGAGCAGATATGTTATCTTGTAACCCTTTCCTCTGGATCCCTCTGCATGGAATTCAACTTTTTATCATTTCAGAACAGAGCTAAGCACAAAGGCTGGTCACTGAAGCCTGGGCTAGAATCTGTGCTAGCTCCACTTTTTTAAAAAAAGAAACTCCTTTTTATTTAGAAAAGAAAAAAAAAAAAAAAAAAAAAAAGGAAGGCCTAACCATGCTGCCTGCTCTGTATGTCTATTTCTGTTCTAGTGATAACCTTAGTTTTTCCACCTTAGTTTAACAGTCGGCCAGGTTCCTCAGAAGGCCAGGTTCAGAAATAGAGATGCGATGACTACCTTTCTTTAAATACTTCTCACACTCCAAAATGCACCAGATGAGCATGTAGTTATTTGCCATTTTAAACACTAGTTGATTTTTTTTTCATAATTATTTTTCTTATAATTTCTAAAAATTAAAAGTTTCCAAGGATCCTCACAGGGGTGTCAAAGACATTAAAATAAAAAAGAATAATATATTTTGATTAAACATCTTTACATATATGGTGTGCTTGTCTTTGAATAACATTAACAGTTGGAAGAAGAATGTTAAGAAAATGAAAAATTATGGTGAAAATCCTACCTAATTTACAGAGTGATTTTTTTAAATTCCAAATTGTAAAAGAAGGAATCTAACATGTCAGACATTCTTTTTGAACATGTGTGATATTATTAAATCCTTATAACAATTGTTTGTAGCTGTTCTCATTATCATGCACATATATTATGTTAACATGGAAACAGGCTCACAAAGTTTAATTAAATCACTCAAATTCCCAAAATTTTTATCTTGGATTTGAACATCTTGCTGCAAATCTCTTATTTCCAAGACAAGACCCCATCCTCTTCCAGCTGAACACTGGAAGGCACAGCTACAAGGTGTTGCTCAAACAAACAAAAAAATCTGAAGAAATGGAAGGACCTTCTTAATAATTTGAATGGTTCTTTCTCTCTGAAAAGATCTAGACTAACTGAACTTTTTTTCAAATAAGGTGACATTGATTTACAATCCTGTATCTGATTTAAGAGAATAGGTTCACACATGTATGTACCACACCACACCCATCACCAGAGCACCTTTCCCTAGGTCATTATCCTGTCCTGCACCCCAGAGGAAAAGGTGGACCCTTTCTGGGTCCCCAAAGATTCTTTCATACCTCTGAATGCAACTGGAGAGCAAGAATAATATCTGCGTGAAATAATAATGATGAAAATACACAGAAATTATATTTTTTTAAGATTTATTTATTTATGCATATAAGAACTAGGGTATAGGCCAGAGGTGTGGGGGGTGAGAGGATTCACCAGAGACAGAGCAAGGAGCAGAACAGGCAGACTGACTGAAATACACTGCTGAGGGGAGCAGCGGGTGAGACAGGAGAGGTCTGCTGTGCCATGTGGGTAGCTCCTTGGCTGGCTGGGTTAGTAGATGAGTAAAGTGAAACAAGAAAAGAAGAGCAAATACTGCCATATTGTTCAGTTAGTCAAAGAGAATCTACTGATTAGTCATAAGTTGGAATTTTTCTTTTTTTTAAGAGAGTCTATTTTATAGCATGATCTTCATCCAGAATAATAATATATAAAAAGAATTTCAGGCTAGAAAAACAAATAATATTCTTGCCAACTGTGGGTTCAGAGTCATAATGCTAAAACCAGAAGAAAAATAGATGACATCACTTTCCGTGAAGAATGCAAGCAATAGTAGGAGCGTAATTTAATCATCTCTTTAATACATAAAAAGGCTAATCCTATTTTAAGTAGTCTATGAGCTCTAACCATAAAACAAGTAATATTTTTAAATAAATATCCATGACTTGAACATCTGAAGAGCGTATCTATTTTTCAAGGAATCCATCCAAGAGAATATACACTTTTTCCATTGAGGTTGACATGTTTAAACAACTTGGGTGAGCTTTTAGAATTACCTTCACATACTACAGATTTTCTTGGAAAATTTCAGTGGTGAAAATCCTTCCCAAACAGCCAACATCTATTTTCAAAAAAGCCTGAAGACAGCTCAATAATAGGTTTGGATGCTTGAGGCAATTATAGATGTGTGGTAATTTACTAGAATACTCAAGATAGAAGTTAAAATAAAGGTGGTGACTATATCCTGGCTTTCCATATTCTGTCCCAATTGTCTATTTCTGGGTATCTCCTTGGTTTTTTCTTTCAGCTGAACACTAAAATCTTTTGAGTTTTTCTGATAGTCCTGAACTTCTGATTCAGACAAAAACTGAATCATATAACAAGATAAGAACATCCCCCAAAAGTACCCCCTGAGCTTAGTGTTCAACTGACTCCTGGCAAATTGTGTGTTTAACCACTACTTTACCATCATTGTTTAGGCTGAAGTGATACCAATAAGAGCATGGAAGCTTGGGTTGAAATCCTTGTTCCATTGCTTAATATTTTTTTCAATAACATGAATTCATGTTATTTCATTGCCTTAATATTCAGAACTGTTTTATATGGATATTGCTACATATCATTTAGTTCAAGAAACTTATTGAATGGCTTGTATTAAACACTGTGCAGAGTGCAAGACGAATAAGCTATACTTCTGAGTGACTTTTGGTTTATTGGAGATTCAGTAGCTATAGCCTGAGTTCGATCCCTGGCCAGGGAGCTGACCCACAGGGTGCAACAGACCTCTCTTGTCTCCCCGCTGCTCCCCTTAGCAATGCACTTGAGTGAATCCACCTGTTCTGCCCCCTACTGTGTCTCTGGTGAATCCTTTCACCCCCCTCGACACCTCTGACCTGTACCCCAATTCTTTTATGCATAAATAAATAAATCTTAAAAAAATTAAAAATAAAAATGCATCTTTTTAAGATAAACACTGGATGGTCTTACTTATAAGTGCAATATAGAGAAACCAAACAAAAGGTCAAGAAAAAGTCAAAACAAGCAAGCTCATCATAGAACTGAGGCACATAGCAAAGGGAGGAGGGGAGTAAAAACAAGGGAGGGAAGAACACAAGGGAACACAGTGATGGCTCACTAGTGATATGGTAGTGGGAATAGTGGGGACTGCAATGATGTAAGAAAAAAAATAATAAAAATAAGAAATAAACAAAAAAAATACATCTTTTTAGAACAACTAACATTTAAGTCTCTACTTTCACAGCTATTTTGTAAACTATTTAATGTCTAAATCATTTAATGTCTCCTATTTATGATTTGGGTCAGATATGACTTGAATTAATCACTAGACATCTGGGACTTGTAAATCTTATATTTTTACAAGGGTTTTCAGAAAATAAGATCAGTGTTCATTACAGCTGGCATTGGCAGGGATTCACGGGAGGCTGTCTCAGAATATCATTTACCTAACTCAAATTTTCCCTTTTTTTTCATCATCTGTATTTTTTAAAGGCAACTGTTCAAAATACAGAAATAAACATGCCTGGTTAAATTATCTCTACTGTTTTTTATTACTAACTCATCAATGTCATTGCTGAAATTTTCATATCATATTTTTCTCAAATCAAGTCGATCATCTTTCAAGCTTAATGACCTCTTAGCATGAATTTGGATTTGCTCCACCACCCCCACATTTACTGGCACTTTTCTGAAACATCAGAGCTCCAGAGTTTGTGCCATTACGTCTGAGAATCTAAAGATGTCAATGATACAGGACGTGTCATCGTGTAAACTGTTCATCTGACTTTTAAATCCTTAAATACAAATCCTGGTTAAAGTTGCCAAAAGGTTTGGTAAAGGTCAATCTGTTTTTTTCTAAGTGAGTAAAACTTAAATTCCTTGGCTTTACAAATTTGTGTGGTTTCCATAGACATCAAGTTCATCACCAGTGGTTTACCTGTGTCTGAGCCACAGGTACTTCTTTTAAGGAGAGTGCAGTTCCCTGCCAGAAGTCCCACTTGAATCATTTACTTTTTCTTTGTTGATCATATCAAGAAATCATAAATAATAATACCATAATAACATAGTTCTTTCCAGGAAATGTCATCTTGCTGATGGCATTGAAGACTGGATACTATTAAAGTCTGACTTGTTTTCATCCTGACTCACTGCAATTTAACACCCTTGAAAAGAGACGACGTGGAGAAATTTTCTGGCTTGTGATGAGCTTTTCAGGTTAGTGGTCAGCTGAAAACTCTGAAAGAGTTCTTTCCAAGGATTTGTTTTGAATGCTCAAATTCTTTGTTCTGTGTTGACTTGAGCTGCATATAAAATACCTCTGCAAAAATAGAACACTGGGGAAGTTCACATTAAATAGGAAAAAATTTTCCACTTGTTTTTCCTTTCTACACATTTCCCAATAACTTCATTATCTCTTAATGATAAATTAATATAAAACTTATGTATATATAAAACTTCAGGGCCTCCCTGGTGGTGCAAGGGATTAAGCACTACATTATGAAACAATCCACAGGCTCTGCTACACGAGTGAGGTTCCCAGCTGGCCAGAAACCCACAAGGCACAGCAGACCTCTCCTGTCTCGCCCGCCACTCCCCTCAGCAGTGTATTTTGGTCACTCTGCCTGTTCTGTTCCCCACTTTTTCTCTGGTGAGTCCTCTCACTCCCCGCATCTCTGGCCTGTACCCCAGGTCTTGTATGCATAAATAAATAAATCTTAAAAAAAAAAAAAAACTTCATGCAAAAACTTTATGAAGAATTACTTTCTGAAACAAAAGCACATACCTCCACCTTCCATTTCATCTACTCTTATTCTAACTCCACCAATATTCTACCAATCACCAAAAAAAGAGATCCTCTTCAATTAAAGAAGTAAATGGTACTTATTTTTTTTTCTAAAGATTAATTTATTAATGCATACAAGAGCTGGGGTACAGGCCAGAGATGCGGGGGGTAAGAGGACTCACCAGAGACAGAGTGGGGAACAGAGCAGGCAGATCTACTGAAATACACTGCTGAGGGGAGCAACGAGCAAGACAGAAGAGGTTCCCCGCACCCCATGGGTTTCTCTCCAGCCGGCTGGGGATTGAACTCGTGCTGCAGAGGCTGCGGACTGCCTCATAGTGCAGTGCTTCCCCCCTTGCACCACTAGGGAGGCCCCCATAAATGGTACTTATTTCAATTAACCATTACAAAATCTTTCAGAAGTACTATTTGTTTCCAAGAGAACTTCCTAGAACACACTTATGAATCACTTCTCAAGAAATGGCAAAAAGTACTTCTTTTTCGGTAGAAACGTAACAGGAAAAAAAGGATAGTGTTTAGGGAAAAAAAAATCTACTGTCAGGATGTACTTGGCTACAATGGCAGAATACCCAATCAAAAATAACAATTAATACAAGAATATCTCATTTAACCTGAAGCATGTCAAAAGTAAGATGTTTTACGGTTGGTAGAACAGATAAATGACATCAGAGTTCCAAGTTGATAACATCTGCTGAATCCTCCATTCATTCATACTTTTGTCCAACACGCCTTAAAACATTCCCTTGGTCTCCTGTGTACCGGGCATGTGTGGAGAGAGGGTGGCACATGCTGGTCCTGGTCATATGTGAAGGCTGCCACAAACACAAGAGAAGGTAGGGTGCTTTTTAACTCCCTTTTAATTATGAAAAAGTTCAAATAAATGAAACTAAAATACAATAGTCTGGGGCCTCACTGGTGGTGCAAGGGGTTAAGTACCGCACTGTGAAGCAATCCACAGCCTCTTCATTACGAGTTCGATCCCCAGCTGGCCAGGGAGAAACCCACAGCAGACCTCTCCTGTCTCACCCGCTGCTCCCCTCAGCAGTGTACTTCAGTCCTTCTGCCTGTTCTGTTCCCCGCTCTGTCTCTGGTGAATCCTCTCACTCCCCTCCCCCCACATCTCTGGCCTATACCCCAGCTCTCGTATGCATAAATAAATAAATCGTTAACAAATAAATAAATAAAATACAACAGTCTGACACAATATTCAAGTGTTAATTTGATTGCCATAGGCTATATCCATCTGGGTAATGGACTCTGGCAAACTTAAAGCAGAATTTTCTGGAAGATTTTTGAGTGGCTCATAAAATTGACTGGAAGGCTGGAGGACTAAGAGCAGATACCAGCACAACACCAAGGAATCCAGAATTAGGATCACATTGAAGGATCTGCTTGGTTGCAAAACCACCATCTGATTCTAGGTGTAAAACACAGGCTCTGCCGGATAAACTCTGAATTGTCCTTGACCTGAAGGCTTTTTGTTACGTTGCTTGTTGTTTTGCAGTAGGAGTTCACATCTGTTGAACTTACTGCCTGTTTCAAGCAAGTTAACTGTAAATTGTTCAGTCCTCCTGATGGCATCCAGAAGTGAGTAATTGTCTCATTTTATAGGTGAGGATGCATAAGGTCAAAGATCTGATAAGTGAGGCAGGTGGTCCTCACACCCAGGCAGTCCAATGCCACCCCAGGGGGTTCCTCTCAAAGTCTAGCTGGGCACCTCTGCATTTCTGAGTTGATGGCCTGTGTCCTAACTGCCATCGGTAAAATAACATTGGCCACCTGTTTGCTTCCAAAGCTCCATATGACTAGTTCTCCATTTTGGGGCAGGAGAAAAAAAAGACATGGAGAAATGAACAAATACCACTTCAGAGACCTACAAAGTAAGTGAAAGTTCCAGAGTTAGGAAGAACTCTCTTCACTAGTCTCAGGGTATCACTTCCTGGATCCTGAGTGCTGGCTTAAGTTTAGGAATATTTCAATATTTTGCTGTAGCTGATGGGAAGGCAAATTTAAGTCTAGGATTGTGTTTTCTCTTTTCACTCTCTTTATGTTGTATCAAAACAGCCCCTATAACAAAGAGCTGTCAGTTCTAGTCCTCAACTCAGTGGATATAAAAATGCCCTTACTTCATCCTACTTCTAAAATGTTTAAGTGATTTTTAAGAAATCATATACTTCTAAAACATATACAGTATTGTGAGTTAATGGTACCTAAATTTAAAAATAAGTCATACACTCAAGCATGAGCTCGGAGAGGGTTTATTAAACATGCCAAAAAAGAAAAAGCCAAACAAAAGAGTCTTGTATTTTCAATTTTCCCCTATAACTTTGTGGGGTAGAAGGAAAAAATGAGGCTTTTAGGGAACAAGTAAAGGCAGAGCAGTGGAAGGCACCATTCTTTCTGAGGGGTGAACGTTTGACAGCCTCTGTCTTAGTCTCTCCCTCTGAATTTTGCCCCAAATCTATGGATTATTCCAGTTGGTCCTCAACTGGTAGCACAGGAAAGGGCCACACTAATCAGCCCTAAGAAATGATGACTAGGTCTTATTTTGTTCCCAAATATAGAGAAAAAGAAATTGTGCTACTCTCAAATTACTTCTTGAATGTATGCATCCCATATCCAATATCCCTCAGAATATATACCTTATTAATGAATTTTGATACCACTGAAGCAAAGCAGGCAAGGAAAGAGAAAATTTTAAATTCCTGAGAAATCAAGTCCTAGTCCATTTATTAAGAACTTCAAATCATCTGAACAAAATTTTGAAGGGACTGTGTAGGGTAAATGGTTTTTCAGGCTTTTCTGCCCACCTGCCATTAGGATTGCCCTGCCTGATGGGGCACCTGCGGTCGGTACATTGCTGTAAGCTGTCTTGTTTACTTCTGTGGGCCATGGGAGGAGTGTTGAGAGTCACTGAGAGAAGCAGAAGCAGGAGAGAAGCAGGAGAGAGAAGGGGCGAAAGAAGCTAGAGAAGCCCAGAGTGAAGACTTGCCAGGGGCTATGAGGCCTGCTGGCCTGCTGCCCAGCACCCCCACCCCTACCCTCCACCCCCCACTGCCTGTCATGCACCTGGTTGCTGCTCTATATGGAACAGCTCAATAAATGCCTGAGAAAGCCACCGAGGGCTCCAGGACCCCTCCTTTACCCATCTGCGGATCATAGATAACCTGCTCAGTGCCATCCTGACCCTACAGACTGCTAGTGTAGTCTTTGCTGTAAATGTAGAACTAGGTCTCACTACCCAGTATATAGGTTGTCACTAGCCAGTATTTTTCTTACCAAGAAAAAAAAAAAAAAGGCTGACTTTGTAAACTCCAGGATGTAAATTTAAAAGGAGCCAACTCAGCAAAGTTAGGAACAAAGAAAAAAACTAGCATCACCTCTCAGAGTAGACTCCTGCTCTTCATATTTCCTCTTACATTTTGCACACAATGTATTCCCAATTTCCTGAAATGCCTCACTCGCCATTTAATAAACAAATGACAAAGAAAGATCAAGTCGTGAAATCAGAGGCATAATAATCTTCATTTTTTTTTAACTCACCTCTAAAGTTTGTTTTGATTGAAAGCCTAGACTCAGTAACTTTTAGAGAAATTTCCTGTTTTCTTTTGAGAAGAAAAACAACCAGTGTGAATAATGAGTATGTGGCAAATTGTAAACATAAAGCCTTTGTGCATTTAAATATTTCCACTGATTTTAGTTCTCACCACAAGACTCTAGGTCTCAAAATTTCCTTTCTTCTATCATTTCTTAAGTATGAATTTCCCTGAATTTGCTCCTTCACAGCTTTCCAATGGCCAAAATGGGTAATTGACTTGATTGTTTTTCTAATAACATGAGCAGTTAAGGCAAGAGAATCTCAACATTTTTGAATGTTTCTAGTACTTGTCTTTCGTTTGTGAGGATTAATATTCTGAAAAGGAGTTTTTGTGCCTGGGAGAGTCTACCTCCCATAATTTATTTCTATCGAAAACTGATTTTTAATAAGAACTTCATATTGAGTTAAACCAATCTATTACCCCATCCCTGACAGGAATTATTCTAGAAAGCCAGGCTCCCTTCCCTGAAGTTAAAAGGTCAAAAATATACTCCGAAATCTCTAGGTTTTTCTTAATAATTATAATTATGCATAAACCTAATAATCTCTTTGTAGTTTAACAGGGAGCACTTTCTGCGGAAATAGGTTCCATGTACTTACTCTTCACCTAGTAAAATCATTCTTGTGTGCCCTAAAATGACTTAGTTGAACTTTCAAGTCTATCTCTAAATCTCTTCCTGACATCTGAAAACTTATTTCAAGTGTTTCCTTTGTAAAGTAACACATCTTACCTTTTTTGTAGCAAGAATGATCGATTAAATTATTTTGCTCCTTTTTGTATTTTTGTCTGCCTCTATGAATCCATGAATATTTCATTCCAAAGTTATTTGCTACATTTCCACATGCAAACGATGAATTCACAGGAAGAGAAATGAGGAAAACAGTAATATGCACAATCACAGTCACAAGTATAAAATACCTAGGAATAAATGCAACCAAGGAAGTGAAGGACTTGTATGCTGAAAACTATAGAATACTGTTGAAAGAAATTGAAGGAGACACAAGGAAGTAGAAAGACATTCCATGCTCAGAAGTACCACTATTATCAAAAATGGTCATTCTTGGACCTTCCTGGTGGCACAAGGGGTTAAGCATCAGCACTATGAACCACTATGAGCAGCCACTGCAGCATGAGTTCAATCCCCATCCAGGGAGCTGACCCACATGGCGCAGCAGATCTCTTCTGTCTCGCCCACTGCTCCCCTCAGCAGTGTATTTCAGTAGATCTGCCTGTTCTGCTCTCCACTGTATCTGGTGAATCCTCTCACATCCTGCACCTCTGGCCTACACCCAAACTCTTGCGTGCATAAATAAATTTAAAAAATCTTTTTAAAAAATGGTCATTCTTTTAAAACAATACACAGATTCCCTATTTAGATCTCAAAGAATAGGTCTCTAGCATTCTATTTCAGTGTATGAAATGCCATAACATATCTCATCAGCCAATGTTTGATCAACTTACTAACTTCAAGACATGGGGCCCATCAATGCAAAGCCATCACTTAAAATGTGACAAATTTAAATTAACAGATCTCACAAATTACACCAAAATAAATTCCAAGTGTATCCAAGATTTACGTAAATATAAATGAAGAGAAGCAACAGAGAGAAATGGAAAAAGAATCTGAAAGAAAAACTTTTAGCCTTTTAAAATATGACTCAAAGATAGAGAAACCAAGTGAGAAAGAATGGCTACACCCAGCAATTCTCATTGCTGACAAAAGGTTCATTTCCCTAAGGTGTAAAGGTATCCTGCAATCAATCAGAAAGAGAACAACCACCCTGCAGAAAAACTGATAAAAAGCGTTAGTGGACAGATTGCACACAGTGAAATGAAAATAGTTATTTAACAAGTGAAAAGACAGTCTACCTCACTTGAAATAAAAGAAAAATGTTAATTCAAACCTTCTTGAGATACTTTTTTCAACATTCAGTTATAAAGATGAAAAATTAAATGATGCATTCCCCTGCATTATTGACTTAAATGTAATCAATGCCTCTATGAAGGGAATTTGGTAATAATGACTAACATTTAAAATATTACATACACATGCTACATATATACTCACACATCTGGTGTGAACAAGGAATTTAATTAAAATTCATGTCTTCTATCTGTGGAACTCTGAAAGCTACACTCTTAAAACTTCAGTATCACATGCCCTTTTTCAGCAGATTAAAGTAGCAAACTTCTGCATTTTACTTGTTTCTTTCAAAATCACAAGCATTCTTCCATTTGCTCACATCGGTTTTGAATCGAGAACATTAATAATCGTCCAAGTCTTCGACAGAGACATACACACAGCTTGCTTCCTTCTCTGGAAGTCTTCCCCATGCCTTTGGCTAGAAGAAAACTCAAGAATCAAAGCATTTCCTTAAATAATGGAAGCCAAGATAAATCTACTTATTCTAAGAAACAATAGTAATGATATTTCCACTGGGACCAAGCTCCACACAGCTGATTAGTGCTTCTTTCATGCTAAGTACTTGGCTTAGACCTCAGGTTAGAGTAGTGGAGAGTCCATTAGCCATTATATTAAACTTGGACATTCACAAAAGAGTGATTAATTTATGTTTTACTTCTTCAAATGCCCTTTTTCATTCTTCATGCTCAGTATTAAGTATCCTACCTTGGATCGTAATTTTGGTTTGGTTTTCACATTTTTTTCATTTTGACAGTAAGAGACTCATTCCAGAAAAATTGACAAGCTAGGCCACCCACCAACTGCCAACTGGCAATATTTTGTTGTATTTTAAGTTGTGTTTTTAATAAATCGTTAGAGGCACTTATATCCTGTTAATGAAAAACTCAAGTTTCTTGTTGTTTCTATTCAATATGTAACCTACGTGCACAGAGTGGAAAGCAAAGAAAATTCCAGAAGATACATTTTTGGGAGAGATGACAAACCTTAGTTATTTATGCACACAGGCCCAGACAATCAAACCTTTCAATAAAACCTTCTTTTCAATAAACTTGACACTTACTTTATTAAAAAATAAAATCATGTTCAGTTTACCTTGTCTGCTGTAATGATGGAGCTATACCTGACCACAGGCCCTGGCTGGTCCAAGATTATTCTGCATTTACCGAACTGCCGTTATTTTCATCTTGTGTGTCTCTTCTCTCTTGCCTCACCATTCAGCCCAACATGCTCACCCTTGATATTGAACCTCAGATGCCACCAGTTTCCTGGGTTTCTTTGTCCTTTTTCACACTCATGACTTGAATTCTGCCGTCACCTTCTTCTCCAAATTCACTTCTTTTTATTGCCCAAATCTCTAAGTTCTGGCTTTCAAGATTACCTTCATTGTCACTGCCCACTTGCTTCACCCTGTACCAACCGCCAAAGACTTTCCAGGTTTTGAGACTTCTGCTTTCCTTTCCTATTTCTAACTCTGCACATTTCCTTCATTTTTGGCCTCCATCACTGTCTCCCATGTGATTATACTGGGGTGGCTCTCATTCTGGGCCAATAGGAGAATCAGGAAATAGCCATCTGGGAATTTGTTTCAAAGGGGGCTTCCTGTATCCCACTTGATACAGGCATCTGTGTTCACTGAGGTCCAGTATAAATGCCAAGTCCATTAATACACTACTCTCAGCATCCAACACAATGTCGCACATACTAGATTCTAAATCCACGTGAAGTCACTGAACAAATTTCTAAGATAGTAACAAAAGGTGTTTCTACCATTTGCACATAAAATTAAACTAAAAATTAGGGGAGGGATTGGGGTCAAAATAAGGGGGTTGCAATTGCATGGGGAATATAAAAATAAAATTTATAAAAAAAATTAAACTAAAAATTTTGATTTTTTTTGGCAAAATACCAGTTAACGTCTCTGATATTTTTTTTCCACATTGGGCTTTTCAAGTGTCGCTCCTTGCTATAGAGTCCATGTGCTTATGTGAGTGCAGAATGCTCACTCAAAGAATTTAGCTAGGGTCATCTAAACCTCCTAAATAGCCCTTTGAGGGAAATAGCTAGCTGATGGAACTCATGAAGTTACTTTCTGAAGCTATCGTGAAATTTTAAGAGTCCCCAATTCATAGCAAATAAGAGAAGTAAAATTCCAAAAATTGGCTCAGAGATACTCAAGAAGCTAAGAAACAAGTATATTGGTCTCAGATGCTGTGCAAATGTCCCTTCTGTTCTTTCCCTAAAACCTCTATTTTTCTCAACTAGTTTTTCTAAGATGCAAACCATGGCCACCAAAGATCCGCTAGCTGAGACAAACATGTACAGATAAATGCATTGCCAAGGAAGAGTTTATAATATGTAAATAAGAAAAGACATGAAAATAGCATGGATAATCTGATTCTGTTTCTGCAGAGTTGTCCAGAGAAAAAACTGGGAGGTTTTTAAATTGGTATCTAAGATATGGTAAGGAACACAAATCTTCCTTTGCACACACCCTTGCACACACCTTTGCACACACCTGCCACATAAAAATATAGGATATTTCCAGGACCCAGAACGCTGTCTCGTGTTCCCTGTGAAGAATTTTTTCTTAAACACTTAGTGGGTGCCCAATTGGAGGGATTTTAGATGATTTTCAACTTTCTTCTTCATATTGTTGTGTTGCTAGAATTTTTTACATTATATTATCTGTATAAGCAGAAAAATAATGTCATTTTTCTTGGAGTCTTTTTGAGAAACAGAGCTACTGATGAACCAAACTCCAGAAAAGAAAGAGACTGACACATTCCTGAACCCAGCAGCTATTAAGTTTTGAATACTTAAGTCTTCTATTATTCTGGTTTTTCTTTGATAACCTTGTATATATGTCTTGCTTTTCTTCCTGTATTTTCCCTTAAAACTTGAGCAAGTTTTCTTCTGTCTCTAACAGCCTGAGCCAGGCCAGCATCCACACTCCCTCAGCTTTGCTGTAAGAAGTCGACCCCACCCCTGCAGCATTGTGGTGACTAGATGTTTATGTCCCCCAGAATTCCTAAGTCCATCTGAAGAGGTGTGAACCTCTTCCCCTCAATTACATGCAGTGCTGTCAACCAATGTTAGCGCGATAAACACAAACGTTACAGAAAAAAACTGACATGTTAAATCTCCATGCCCAATGTGATAATATCAGGAGGTGGGGACTTTGGGAGGCAATAGAGTCTCATGAGTGGGATTAGTTTCCTTATTAAAGAAGCCCCAGAAAGTCACCTTGCCCCTTTATCCTGGGAAAAGATGGCCCTTCCCAGACACTGAATCTGCAGGAAACTTGATCTTGGGCTCCCAGCCTCCCAAACTGTGAGAAATCAATGTCTGTTGTTTCAGCCACCCGGTCTGTGGTGTACTGTTTCGGCAGCTTGGACAGACTAAGATATGTGGCCACCTGAAATAAAGGTGGGAAGAGTCCAATCAAGAAGGAGACACAGAGTCAGAGAGAAAGAGAGATCAAAACCTAAGATTTATTACTGATAGGTGGGGAAAGATGATTTCACACATATGCGGGATTTAAAACAAAGCACTGGAACAGACCAAAACAAAACAAAGCAAATCCTAGAAATCTGTAGAACTGGGGCTACCAGAAGGGCAGGGTGGGCCTGGGGGACAAAGAGAAGAGGGAGGCAACAGTCTGTGGTGGAGGACTATGGGTGTTTTGGTGGGGTGTGTGATAACATACGTCTGTAGAGGTGTGGACCTACGCCCCTAAAACCATGTTACCCTAGTAAACATAATTTTTTTAAAGAAATCTTTGGCACTTAGGGGGGAAATGATCAAAGACTGATAAAGGCGTATGGGAGAGGGCAGCTTGGATTTGCAGCCACAACCAACCTCCTGGAACCTACAGTCAGAAGTTCAGCTTCCACACCCACAAATGCACCACACTGCAGACAGCACCCCCAACCCCCAGGAGGTGCTCTGCTGGGTGAGAGACAAGCACCTCCAGCTTCAGGGTCCTCATTTCCAAGAGAGGAAGAGAAGCAAGACTGAGCGCTCAGTGCTTCTACCAATCTCATCAAGCAGGTAAGTCACAAGAGTCCCAGTGGTCTCTCTAAGGAAGGAGGTGGGAGTTTTCTTTTATGGAAACGTGAGGATTCAGCAACATGGCTTCCCTCTCTCCTCATAAAACTCTGAATAGATAGTTGACAGACTGATCTTGTTCATAAATCCAGATTTTATGACTCCCAAGGAAAGGAATTGCATCTTTCTCTTCTATCTCTCAGTATAGGATTTGTTACAGCAAGTTCACCAGCAAATAAGTAGGATGAGCTAAAAAGAAATCTTAAGGGAGTGTATGGACCCTCACTTAGCATCCTCAGTCAGGCGCAGGACTGCAGACTCTGGGATTATCTGCATATGGAAAAGACAAATGAAGAGAAACTGGCTGGCCAGTAACTGATCCCTTTTGTGCTTGAACTTCCACACTCATTTTGAGTTCATTGTCACAACCTGAGATGAGTCACTGGAGTTTCTATGTCAAGTGCAATTGGCAGTGGATGAAATGCTGAAGCTGAAATTCCCACCAAGCCTGTTTTTGTAGCCTGTGAAACACATTCAAACAATTCAGGGCTCATTTCCTAAAAGGATATTTTCAACTTTCCAGCCACTCTGCTAACCTCAAATTGGACTCACTTCAACCACAGAGTGTGAGGATCCTGAAAAGGAAACCAATTTTTCCTTCAAGCAATAAACTTCAGGGCGGGATCAGAAGGAAAAAATTTACAAGACAATGATTTACTTCTCTTTCAAAGATTTCTCCAAAATAGTTCATACAGATTTACTGCTTATTTGGCATTTTGTGACTTTTGACCGAAGTATAGCATACCAGTAGGAATATGAACAAATCTTGAATGAAGCTTCTGAAATTTTTTGCAGAACAAATGTATCTAGAAAAAAGCCCCAAATCAACTCTAGAACAAAACTTCCCATTGGCCCCTCCCACTCATGACCATTTAAAGGGACCACGATTCTGACTTCTCACGCCATACACTATGCCTATGTCTTGAGCTTTACAGGAGTGGAATGATACAGCTTGTACTAGTGTATATCATAGGGTGTTGCTGCCTGAGCTCCACTTTACATTAAAGAGCGTCATCCATGCAAGCCCTGGAAGTAAAAATAATAGCTCCTTTACTCTTGTTACTGTTTAGCTTTCCCTTCCATGGATAGACCACAATTTATTTATTCATTCTACTGTTGATGTGCATATGTATGGCTCTTAGTTGGGAGCTACTATGAATAGTGCTACTATGTGGATTCTAGAATATGTCTCTTGATGAGCACTGGCATGCTCAGAAATCTGTTGATAAGTAAGTTCCAAAGAGTCAATCATAGGTCACTATGTTGATGGTGACTTGTTACAACAGCAATAGGACATTCACGTAATCACCTTTTCATGAGCTAATTGGTCATATGGATGTCTTCTTTTCAAAGTGCCTGTCCAGTTTTTTGTCCACTTGTTAAAATTACAGAGGTTTTTTTTCTTTTTTTCTTTTTTTTTTAGTTCTTGGAGTTTTTCATATACTCTGCATTCAAGTTCTAGGTGGATAATGATATTTATCTTTCTCCCATGCCATGACTTATTTCTCTTACTCTCAGTACAGTCTTTTCATAAAACAAAGTTCTCAGCTTTAATCATAGTCAATGTAGATTTTCCTTTGTGGTTAGTGTTTTTTGTAAGCTTTTCAGAGGACCTGCAAAATCATTATTTGGAGCCATCTAAAATTGATATTTGGATATCATGTAAAGTAGATATCAAGGTCTATTTTTTTCCCTAGATAATCAAGTGCTCCAGTATCATTTAGTTAAATGTCATCCTTTCCTCATTGTATGGCAATGACACCTTTGTCATAAATCAGATGACTATATATGTATTGGTCTGTTTTGGACTTTTTTCATTTTATTATTATCTAAATATCTTTGTACCTATTCTGAAAAGTTAACAAAGGAGTCAAGAAGGCGATATCCTTTGGTAAGCCCGCACCTAAGGTTGGCCTTCGGTTGGGTTCTGGGAACTTAGATTTGGGGTTTACCCAGAAGCTGTAAGAGTGGCTCACTGTACCTAAACTTTTTGTACAAACAATGTAGTTTACGTTAAACACTTGCATTCCTCCTAGGAATCTGGATCTTGGGTACATACCAGGATAAGTGTACTTGACAAGTTCCCAATAAAAGCCCTGGGCACTAAGTCTCTGATAAACTTCCCTGATAGATAACCTTTCACCTGTGCTGTTATAACCTGTTGCCAGGAGAATTAAGTGCGACTCCCCCAGGATAAGACTTTTGGAAACTGGTACCTGGCTTCCTCTAGACTTCATTCCCTGTGCCTTTTTCCTTTGCTCAGTTAACTTTGCATCCTTTCATGCTCATAAATCATATCCATGAGGACAATGACAACATGCTGCGTCCTGGGACTCTTCCTAGAAAATCGCCAAACCTGAGGATGGTCTTTGGGATACTTGTGCATCCA
This sequence comes from Talpa occidentalis, assembly GCF_014898055.3. NCBI lineage: Eukaryota > Metazoa > Chordata > Mammalia > Eulipotyphla > Talpidae > Talpa > Talpa occidentalis. The sequence continues at coordinate 145,490,940 of NW_023602073.1, read as the reverse complement.
CCACACCAACTCTCTTGATTACTATAACTTCACGGTCAAGACATCAAGGTAATATAGGTTTGCCAAATTGGTTCTTCTTGAAAATGGTCCTTTTTTTCACCCCTTGAATTTTCATATAAATTTAAAATCAACTCAATGTCTACAAAATTAAACCTGCAGAGACTGTTACTGAAATTTTATATGAACTAAATACCTCCTTGCAAAAATTGATATTTCTACAATATTGAGCCTTTGAATCCACGAATACAGTATAGTGAGGTTTTTACCCATTTCTTTCAAGTTCCTAAATAATATTTTGTACCTTTTTTTTCATTTGGTGATAAGACCTTGCACACCATTTATTAGATTTATCACTGAGGATTTGAAGGCTTTGATGCTAATGTCAATCATATTTTTAATTTCTATTTTATAATTGCTTTGTCAGCTTTATAGAAACATAAATGATTTTTATATTGACCTTATAGCCAGCAACTTAACAAATCCATTCATTAATCCTAATAGTTTAGCCATAGACCCTTTTGATCTGCTATGTAAAGTATCTTGCCATCCATGGAAAATAAGAGTTTTATGTCTTCCTTTATACCCAGCATAATAGACTGAACTGTGTTCCTCCAAAATTCACACATTTGAGTCTTAGATTCCGAAACCTCAAAATGTGATTGTATTTGGAGATAAATCCTTTAAAGAAGTAATTAAGTTAAAATAAGGTGACCAGGGTAACCCTAATCTAAAATGACTACTAAGAAATGAACTACTGTTACTTGCTAGAGAGTGGATTCACATTATATCAAAAACATGCTAAGTGAAAAAAGATGCAAATGTTGTGTGATTCCATTTATATGAAAGAGCTCAAAAGAGGAAATCTACGGATTTTCAGAGCAGGGGTTCCCTTGGCTGGGTGTGAAAATGGGAATTGACTGCAGACAACACAGATACCTGCTGGGGTATGAAGATATTCAAAGCTAGTTTGTGATGATGATGGTTTCTCAACTCCATAAACAACATCATTGAGTGATAATTCAAGGCAAGTGTACATTTGTGACATTTATGATGTGTAAAATTATACCACAATAAAGTTGTAAAGTCTGAGCAGAGATACATAGATAAAACAATTTTTTAATATATATTGATTACATCATCCTTCATTTTTGTACAATGTATGATTTCCCATAAAAGTTCTTACCACCAATTCACCCATGCACCATCACCATAGTCCCTTGTGCTCTTCCCACCCCTGTCCTGATCCTTCTCCCTCCTCCTTCCCTACAGAAGACCTCTGTCTGTGGTTGCCTGTTGATTTTGATTTTTACTTTATTGTAGTTATTTTTTTCCTCATCCATTTTTTGGTTCCTCTACATTCCTCCTATAAGTGAAATCATGCATATTTTTCTTTTTCTTTCTGGTTTACTTCACTGAGCATAATCCCTTCCAGCTCCATCCATGCTGCAAATGGCATGAGTTTATCCTTTTTAATTGCTAAGTAACATTCCATTGTGTATATATACCACATCTTCTTGATCCAGTCATCTATTTTGGAGAATTTGAGTTGTTTCCATAGCTTACCTATTGTAAATAGTGCTGCAATAAACATAGAAGTGCAGGTATCCTTTTGAATTAATGTGATAAAGCAATTTTGGAAAAATATTGATAATTATTGAAACTGGACAATGGATAATGTAGTTTTGTTATACTACTGCTACTTTTCATGTATGTTGAAAATTTTTTATAGTTAACAGCTCGTAAAAGGTCATAAGAGATTAAATTTAAATTGTTTTATAAAGATACACTCTGCTAAGTATTCAATATAATCCTACTAATATACCTATATTTAATTATCAGGTCATTCCATAAATGTGACAGCAATCGTCAGGAAAAATTGACCAAGAAGATGCAAATGACTGATGTGTTAGCCAGATCTGTACTGATTTGGTACATCCAGTAACTTTAACGGGCCGACACACTCAAAAATCATGGTGTCAGGAAATCATAATCCTAAAAGAGACAGAAAGGTCCCCAGATTATCTGTATTTCTGCAAAATCTCACACACTAAACCTGTCTTTCCCTTTTCAAATATTTAGAGATGTACATAGGGGAGCTATGCAAAATCCCTTTGGTATTTTAGACCGGCACAGTCTGGCCATGTTAATGAGTACCTTCCTCTATTTGACCAGCCACATCAAACAAAGTACATTAAGAAGTCAGAAGTAAGTTATGCATCCATTAAAAGGCAGGGTTTTGCCTTTTAATAAAGAGAAGAGACTAATGAAGGAAAATTACTGAGGAATTTGAGACGTGTATTATGAAAGAGTTTTTGTAAGACTTTGTTTTTAAAATATTATGACATCCATTGGACTCATGAGACAGATGAACGTCACCAGTGGCTGATAACTAGAGAAAGGGATTTATCTGGAAGGTTTGGCAGCAATATAGCACCATCTGTTGGAAAGAAGAATGCCAATCACCATTTAATTTTAATAGATGAGAAAAAAATTAGATCTTTCCAAAGTTCCGAGTAAAGAATCTTGTTGGGATTAGAAGTCACAAGTTCAGTGGGACAAGCATTTATGTTTATGCACCACACTGCTCATGGAAACTATCTGTTTATATGGGAGGGGCATGGGCACAAGAAAGATCTATAAATCATTTACTGTTTACAGCCCTGTAACTATCTCTGAAATGTCACCACCTTTACTTACTTCCACTGCTCTAAAGTCTCCAAGAGCTGCTCCCAGCCATGTAGAATCTGTTCTCTGACTTCCTGGAGGTTTCTCATCTGACCATTATTATACTGCTGGAGACCACAGTCAGATGGCAAGGGACTTTCATAAATCTTGTACAGTATCTTAAAACCTGCTTTCAAAAGCAAATGAATAACATAAAAAGACACTCTCATTGTGAGGTCAGTCCTTGGGAAATATATGTTTATTCTGATTTGGAATAAAATTCCTGGTTTATCACAATGTGTACCAAAATGCCTTGTCCTCCCACTTGAGGTTAATAAGGACAAGAAAAACAGAACGTTTTGACTAGCAGTCAGTCCTCCAGATCCCACTGCTTTCCTCCAATGTGCAAAGTTCCTGAAAACTCAGTCTCTAAAATCATTTTCTGTGCTAAAAACAGATAAAGCATGAGTAGTTCTTGACTTCTAGCACAGAGAGTTCTACAGTTCTTTTGTGGAAGATACCAACAGCTGTGCAGAACAAGGTACTTTAATAAATCTAACACATAGCCTTTGTAATGCTTGTGATTCCTGTCCTGCACATTTATGAGCTTGGTTTTATAAATAATTTTGAAATAAAATGTTCTAGGAGAGTCAAAGTACATACACTGCCAAAATTTTAAGCATCTTTTGTATTAAAGAAACATGCTATTTAAGATTCTCCCGTGATGTTAAGCTGGAGTTTCTGGATCCAGCTTGCTGACCATTGTCTAACTGCTTGCATTGAGAAACTACAGGTGGTGCCACTGAGTCCTCCACTCAATTATCCACTTAATTCAGTTTAGGAAGAACCCGTGTGAAAGAATTAGTAAAAGAAATGTCAAGGGGTGTAGCCCCTGTGATTTGAAAGTGGAGGCCGGAGTGGGGTGTCTTGAGGCAAGAGAAAGGAGCAAAAACAGGTGTAGAGCAGCAACCCTTGTGAGAAAACCCTAGCTCCATTCAGCACTGTCAACCACCTGGAACTCCTGGCACCTTCTCCCTGTGCTTGGCAGACATGCGTCAAGATCTTAGTCTTGACCCAGCCTGAAAATCCAGTTCATGGTCCAGCCCCTATGAAAAACAGTACAAAGTTTACTCAAAATTTTAAAAATAGGTCTGCCATATGATCCAGCAATTCCAACCCTAGCTATTTCCCTGAAAAATGCAAAAATCCTAATTTGAAGGGGTTTCTGCATGCCTGTGTTCATTGCAGCCCTATTTACAATAGCCAAGTTATGGAAACCAGGTAAGCACCCAAATCCAGAGGAGTGGCTTAAGAAGATGTGATACATACACACAATTAAGTACTACAATTAAGCTATAAAAAATGATGAAATCTTGCCATGCACAACAACATACATGGAACTGGCAGAGATTGTGCTAAGTGAAATAAACCAGAAGGAGAAACACAAATACCAGATAATTTCATTCGTCTGTGGGATATAAAGAAACAAAGCAAAGGAATAGACAAAACCAAACTAAAACAACCCCCTGGAAACCCTGAAGAACAGAGATGGGATGGGAGTAACAGGGGAGGGGGGCCCAGGGACTGGAGTGGGGGAGGTGAGACTTTGGGGGTGGCTGTGGTGTGGTAACATACATGTAAAGAATGAATCTGTACCCCTAAAACACATGCAGTGCTGAAAACCAACATTTCTTCAATTAAAAAAAAAATCTCCACAGATTATAACTCAAAGCTTTGTCTACTAAGAAATCTTGTATTGAGAGAGCTCCAGACTTAATATAAAAATCACAGGAGGCTTTTAACTAGTAAATTCCCATCTCTCCCTCCCCTGCCCCCCAGCCCCAGAGACAAGTTGGCCTTATCTGTTGTTATTATTTTGAAATTTCATTCTTTGAAATTTCAAAGGAGGTTCCAGCTTGGTCTGTTTAATGGGCAAAAGCAGGAAACTGTCCTGTTTGACCCTTGTGACCTCACCTCTAGTGTTGAGAGCAGGTTAGGTGAGCAGAACAAGTTATTCTTCCAATTTTTCCTTAATCCCACTTTGAATGAAAGGAGAATTAGTCTGACATAATGACTCACGCTCCCACTCCGAAGCCCATCTATATTTCACGAGGCAGTATTGTCCAATATATTCCTAGACTGTTGAATTTTCCTCCTGAGTGACCATGATAGTTTCACCTCCTCAGAGTACAAGAGAAGAGAGCTGTTTCCAAAGCCTCGCTCAGGTGTGAGGGGCAGCCCAAGGCAGCGGTGAGACGGGGATTAGAACCTCGGTGTTGAAGTCACAACCCTGCGACAAACCAGCCAAGCAACCTCCCAGGTCTCGGAACCTCTGGCAGCCTCTGCTTCCCCACCCAAAAAAATGTTACTGGGGTGCCTCCCTGGTGGCACAGGGCTCAAAGACAGTGCTATCAAGCTACTGCCAGCCACTGCAGCATGAGTTCGATCCCCGGTCAGGGAGCAACCCACATGGCACAGCAGACCTCTCCTGACTCCCCCTGCTCCCCTCAGCAGTGTATTTCAGTGGATCCACCTGTTCTGCTCCCCACTCTGTCTCTGGGGAATCCTCTCACCATCCCCACCCCCGCACCTCTGGCTAACACCCCAGTTCTTGTATGCATAAATAAATAAATTTTTAAAAATGTTACTTGGGCCACCTTGCCTCAGCGGGAGGTGTGTCCTTTCTCAAACATTATATCTGAAAACCACTCAACTGTTGAGTTCCAGTATTGAAAGAATCCTGTTTGTGGATATTTATTATGAACCCACACTCCTCAGAACATTTTTATGTTCTGACATTGCTCTATGTTTTTTAGTTTTAATTCCCTGTTTGGAATTTTTCTCATTTCCACGTACAGAAACCAGAAACTCTATTTTATGCTGCCAAATGCGACAGGCCAGGCTAAGGCATAATCCTCTGAGACCATCTCCCTCTTTCTCTGGCTGCCAGTCTTTTCTAAGATTCAATTTCAGGTGCTTGGAATCAACTGAAATTCGTTGCTCTTTCTCTACTGTCAATATATTATGTCTTTGTACCTCAGAATATATTATGTCTTTGTACCCTTTGTCTCCCACAGCCTGATAAAGTAGTATGTGCTGAAGAAGGCTTAGTCTGGTCCCAGGGGGAGGGAGGTCTCCTGCCTCCGTCTGCATCACCAACCAGATAACTAACTGGATGCATCAAGGCTGGGAACAGATAGAGGCAGGACAGTAATTGGGGAGGCTACTTGAATCACATTCCGCATACCACCATCACAGGCCAGACACAGGACAGGGTGGTCGTGCCCAAATGGGCTGCCAGGCCAGTGTGAGGCAAGATGGATGCCTGGCCAGGAACCTGGGGACAGGGCTCAGGTAAGGGCCTCACCAGTTACCCGTGGAAAGAGAAAGAGTAACCCCGGTAACTGAGCAGAGAGAGGAAAATAAGGCTGCTTGTTTTTTTTCTGCAAGGACTGAAAAATATGTTTGGTGTCTGCCTGCCAAAGGAAACTTGCAGAATTTATGTTTGCTAGTCTAGAGCTTCAAAGTGTGGGAGGAAAGGCGATCGCTGTGGAGGGGAGTGAGAGCACGTGTGCTGGGTTTTAAGTGATCCCTGGGGACAGGTTACAAGTTTCTGAGTTTGTGATACACGTCCCATTGTCATTGTCTTGTTGTGAACTACGTGGAAAACATGACATTTTGACAGATGAGAACCTGGACAGAAGGGAGATTCAGGGTCCAGGGATCAAAACAAGACTGGAAACTCCCCTAATGTTCAAACTCAGGACACATGTCCACAGAGGTGGAGGCCACTGGGGCGTCCAGGCAGGACTTTCCGGAAGCTGATCCCAACAGCACTTCCTGCCAGAGCCAACAGTGCATTCAGGGTGGAGTTCATGAGAAAACCTGTCTTAGTCATGAAATACTAACCCTTTAATACTGCTTAATATTAACAACTCTTTAATACAGCCAAGGAACACACTGGAAAGAAATTGTGTCGAGAGAGTGCCAAAAGATTTTTGAAAAGGTTTTTATGTTTGAAATCCAGATGAATCCCACCTTTGTCAAAACAAAGTCCACTTGTTGGCTAATATCCAAGGTCTGTAAAGAACTCACACAACTCCACAACAACAAAATAATAACCTAATCAAAAAATGAGCAGAACAGCTAAATCCACTTCTCCAAAGAAGACATACAGACAGCCAACAGGCACATGAAAAAATGCTCTTCATCACTTATCATCAGGGAAATGCAAATGAAAACCACAATGAGATACCACCTCACTCCAGGGTGAATGGTCCTTATTGAAAAGATCAGAAACAAGTGTTTGTGAGGAGATGGAAAAAAAGGACCACTGGTACACTGTTGGTGGGATGGAGAGTGGCCCAGCCCCTATGGAAACAGTATGGAAGTTTCTCAAAATATTCAAAATAGAGCTACCATATGACCCAGCAATTCCAATCCTAGGTATCTACCTGAGGAACACAAAAACACTAATTTGAAGGGGTGTGTGTACCCCTATGCTCATTGCAGCACTATTCACTAAGTTTTGGAAATAACCTAAGTACCCAAGGATAGGGGAGTGGGTTAAGATGTGGAGCATAGATATCATGGAATACTACTCAGCTATAAAAAAAAACAAGAATGAACTCTTGTCATTTGTGACAACATGGATGGAACTGCCAGAAGGAGACAGACAAAAGGTAAACATCAGATAATTTCACTCATATGTGGAATAGAAAGAAACAAAGCAAAGGAATAGACAAAACTAAACCAAAACAAGCCTAGCAATCTGACTGCAGAACCAAGGCTACTGAAGGTAGAGGTTGGTGGGGGTGGGAGCTGGGGGAAGGTGTCCCATGGTTTATGGTGGGGTATTATTGTGGGCCTGGCTGGGAAGCACTCACCTGAAGAGGTGTGAACCTTTACCCCTAAATCACAGTGTTGTAAACCAAGAGTATCTCAATAAAAAAAAAGTACAATTGTTTTAAAGCCTACTTGTTATTCTTTTGGAGACCAATTACATGAATATCATTGTGTCAGGCAGAAAAGGGGGTTCAAAAATAAGACAAGATGTGTCTGTGTAAGGTAAACGGAAGTTATCAAGTTTTTTCCACCCTCCCACCATTAGCATCAATGATCGACACCTGTGGTCTTTTATTTTAAGATTTATTTTATTCATTTATGCATACAAGGGCTGGGGTGTAGTCCAGAGGTGCAGGGGGTAAGAGGATTCACCAGAGACAGAGTAGGGAGCAGAACAGGCGGATCTACTGAAATGCACTGCTGAGAGGAGCAGCAGGCAAGACAGGAGAGGTTTGCTGCTCCATGGCCGGGGATTGAACTCGTGCTGCAGTGGTTGCTGTTCGCTTCATTGTGCTGAGACAACCCCTTGAGCCACCAGGGAGGCCCCTGACACCAGTGGTCTTATACGTGTGCATGATGGCGGCACCTGGAACATGGTGTGGATGTACCTAAGTGGGTGCACCTGAGCCAGACTGAGCATATAACGGGGGCAGCAGAGCCATGAGGGGCAGCAGGACCATGCGGTGGAGTGTAGTGGAGACCAGTGGAGAGACCGGGAGAGAAGGGGAACGCCAGAGAGCCCAGAAAGTGTGAAGATTCACTGGAGCTAGGAGGCCTGCCAACATCCTGGTCCCCCGGCTTCCCTGCCCGCCCTGCACCCGGTTGCCTCACTACAAATGGTGTAGAAAGATCATTGAAAACCTGAAAAAGCCATTGAGGGCTCCAGGACTCCTTTACCCGACTGCCCGGATCATAGAAATCCTGCTCTGTGCCTTCCTGGCGCTACAGTCTGCTGCCCTGAAAGAGCTTCTGGAAGCCCTGGTAAGTGTGGCTCTGACTGTGAGGACCAGGACAAGAAACCACAGAGAAAGGGACTGACTCAAACTTGCTTTCTGCAGCCCCCAGAGAATAGCAAAGTCTGTCAGATGTCAGGCCCCTGATCTCCCCACTCTGCCCACTGGGAAGGACATGACTGTTCAGCGGTCACTGCCCAGGGCCAGCCTCCCACGCATCTGCCCGCCTGGCTGACAGAGTGGACATTGGGAGGGCTTCTTCTAAAATCGACCCCTCACCTCCTATAGGGTCTTTGGCTCCGTGCAGTTGGCGCTTGGTGTGTGTGCAGGAGGCGGGGGGATTGGTTTCAGGACCCCCTCCCCTATGCCCAAACCTGAGGTTGCTCACGCCCCTAATCTGAAATGGTGGTGTAGTATTTGCATATAACCTACGCACATCTCCCATCTACTTAAACCATCTCTAGGTTACTTATACCTAACACAATGTACATGCCACCTACATAACAGTTGTGTTGCTGTATTTAGGGAATAATGACAAGAAAATTAAGTCTGTGCATGGTAGTTCACATCAGCCATTGTAGGCCTAATTACACAGTAGGTATTTTCCACCCGGGGTTGGTGAAATCTGAGGCTGCAGGACTCCGGGTATAGAAGACGAACTCTATTAAAGCATTATTGTTGTGAGAGCAAGCGTGGTAAAGTAGAAACAGTGTGGCCTCAAATGTCAGGCTGACTCGAGGTCACATCTCAGTTCTTCTGTTTGCCACGGACCTCAGGCAGCCACTTCTGTTACGAACCCCTGTTTCCACATCTGTAAAATGGGGTTGGTGTGGATGAAAGGAGTGTGGTAATAGTTTTCCCTTCCTTGATCTTCAGAGTTTAGTGGTGTAAATAATCCAGAATTCAGTAACATCCTAAGTTCTTAAGACCTGGTAAATTGGATGTCTCGGTAGGAAATTAATTACCACCTGCAGCTGTTCTCCAGAATGCCAGGGCTCAAACTACTCAAGTGTGTAATGCTTTTGGCAAAGATTTCTCTCTTGTGGTATTGCTTTCCCCTACTCTCATAATCTGCCTTCAGTAGACCATTCTAGAGAGCAAGAATCATATCTTTATTCACTGTTGCATTCCTTTTGCATGGCATAAAAGACGCTCAATAAATGTCTGCTGGATAAATGAATAAATGAATGAACAAAACTGTAGGGAGAAGAGAATGAGGGAGGCCGGAGGTCAGAAAGGAAAGAACCCCAGCACTAAGCAGAGGGAAGCTTAGAGGACCTCAAAACAAACCCAACAATTTTTTTTGCCTCATTTATAATTTTATCCACAGTCAGAAATGAGGCTGCTATTGCTTTAAAAAGTAAATAGATTTCTCCAACCTCCCTGGCTCCCACACAGCCACATGTACAGTTACAGCTGCTGTAGTGATGTGCAGTGATCCTGGGCTCGAGGGTTACAAAGCCACCTTTTCCTAAAATGTGTTGACAACTGTGGCAGCTACTTGCTGCTTTTAGGAAGCTAAGACACTGCTTGCTCAGCTACACCTGCTTTCACTCTCTGCCTACACTCCATAGGCAGCAGGTGTGACTTCCTTCAGGCCCAGCGCAGCTTCTGGGGGTGGGATGAGCGCCTGAACATGGAGGTGGGAGTCGGGCATCACCAGCTCCACCCCCCCTGGAGGACCTTCTTGTCTGTCAGGGACTGTAGGGTAAATGTTTTCAGGCTTTTCTGCCCTCCCACCATTAGGATTGCTCTGCCTGATGGGGCACCTGCAGATTGTTGTAAGGTGTCTTGTTTACTTCTGTGGGCTTTGAGAGGAGTATTGACATAGTCACCAAGAGAAGCAGAAGCAGTAAAGAAGCAGGAGAGAAAAGGGGAGAAGGAAGGGCAGAGAAGCCCAGAGTGAAGACAGTGCAATTAGACAAAAGGAAAACAAAACAGTTATAAAAAGTTAAAAGGCAGATATGAAATTATCATTATTTAAAGATTATGATTCTTGACCCATAAAACCCACGTGAATCAACTATAAAGCTATTTAAAATAAGAGGTTAGCTAGAAAAATTAATATACCAAAATCAATCATTTATATATACAAATAAGCATTTAAAACCTATAATGGGATAAATGGTTCCATTAAAATAATGAACTATGATGAGATTCTAGGAATTAAAGATGAAATGTGCAAAGTCTATGTGAAGAAAATCATCAAACACTACAAGAGATGTTTTTCGTTTTTTAAAAAAGATTGAAAATATAAAAGCAGTTCATGTTCATGGATAGGAAGAGTCAATATCACAAAAAAAAAATCAGCATCTTCTAGTATAATGAGAAGCAAGAGAAATGACATTATTTTGCAAGAATTTGGGGACACTAAAGTCTTGAGGTCCGTAGCTACCTGCATCTGAATGTAGAGACAGGCTGAATCACTCACCCCTCTCCATCCTCTGCACAAGGGCCTGATTCTGATGGGAAAACTGCAAAATATGTTTTAAAATCCCTCTGGTTGCCTTTGCATGACAACAAAAGAATATATCAATATATTATTTGCCAAGGTCTATCTCTATCTCGGCAATGAATCTGGGTAAAGTGAAATCAACATAAAGGAACAGATGGAATTCTAATGTTTTCAGATTACCTCTCTGAACCCCAGTTTCCTCATCTGTAAAACAAAGATTAAAAAGGCTTACCATTTACTTCACAGCATTATTGGAAGATAAAAATATTGAAGTTTGAAGGTGCTTTGGAACTCTAAAGCTAGTTAGTACTATTTAGTCTGTGATAACAAAATGCAAACAACTTTCACTCTGGGCTTAATTGAATATTAACACAACTGTAAGTTTGAATAGATAAAATAATTATAAATTTATTCCTCTGGTTGGTTGTTTTTAAAGATTTTCAAGGAATAGACTTTTTTTGGAGCAACCTGCTCCCAGTTCCTTGAAGGATAACCAGCTGTGGTTTCAAGTAACTCCCCAGGAAAATCCGGCTTCCATCCTATTCCTTTCCTTCCCCTCCTGGAAAAAAAAATGAGCAGGATTGTTTGCAGAAGGGTGGATGTGAGCCACTCATTGGCACGGAATGCATATGTCCTCTCCACTTGGGAGAGAGCCACGTGCCTGGCATCAGCCTGAACCATGAGTGAGAAGTAAACTTTTGTTGCATTAAAGTCCCCAAATATCTATTGGACTCCACAGCATATTTATGTGGTTCTGCCTTCTAGTTCTTGAATCTTATGGGTGGATTAGAAGTCAGAGAAAAGAATTTGAGCTTAACATCTTTCAAATGGATCCAGGAGATGATCACATCTAACGCATTGCTGATGTGGAGTAAGGACAAAGAATTTTGATGACAAGTGGGAAGTTTGTTAAGATGTTACAAGTGAGGCCATGACTGAAGCTCTATGTCAAACACTTCTATAAAAATGGCCGTTATGACATCAGCGATAGAGATAGATTTGGTAGGGAGGGAGAAGGCAGGCTAACAATGGGGGAGTGAATATATTTGTGACTCGTGTATAAAGTCTCTGAAATATCTGTTGATGACAACTCCCATTTTGGATATGGAAAAGCAAAGAATGAAATTCATCCTACATATTCCATTCAAGACTGAATCAGCCTCTTTCAAAGAGGGATTAAACCTTAACACAAGTCCATGCCCCACCGGCACCCATGCATCTTAGTGGCAATTAGTAATAAACGCTTTTATTACTGATGGTGGCTTCATGTAGAAAATTTGGGGTGGAGGCTTCACAAGATCAGAAACTAGAAGTGGGGTTAGAAATGATTAATACCAGCTATGGAAATGAAAGATCCTTCGGGCAGACTGCAGGTGGGGATATGGAGATTGAGAACCATTACACAGAATCTCCAGCCCTTACAGACTCACCCAATCAGACTGCAGAAGTGATTGATTTAACAACAGACAACAGACCTCCCTGGTGGCCTAGGGCTTAAGTCTCAGCACTATCACAGTTACGGCCTGAGTTCCACCCCTGGCCAGGGAGCTAACCCACATATAACACAGCAGACCTCTCCTGTCTCACCCACTGCTCCCCTTTCCAGTGTATTTCAATCACCTGTTCTGCTCCCCACGCTCTCTGGTGAATCCTCTCACCCTCTACACCTCTGGCCTACACCCCAGTTCTACTATGCAAAAATTTTTTTAAAAAACTTGTAAAATAGATAGCAATTCCACAAAGGAATGAATCCCCCCCACCACCACCACCAAAAGGAACACTCTATACGGACAATTCCTGGCCTGGCAAAAGCAGTCCTGTCCAAGACTGCCCACCTGTGTCCATGCAGGCTCTTTCTTCTCTCTTTCTCTTTTTCTCTTTCTAATAAACCTGCCCTTCTGAGTACAGTCTCTGCCTGCCCGTACCTGTGTAGATGGCTTCGTCTCCTTGGTAAACTCACCACAAGCACTTAAAGGGAAGCCCTGCCAAAACTTCTCTCAGAGGTAACCTAAATGAAAAATGAGTGGCCCAGGCTATTTTGCCTCCTGCCGCCAGCCTCTACAGCTGCCACTTGCATCTTTGCATGTCTCCCAGGTTTCATTGCCCACACATGATGACTTGTCGCTGCGGAGGGCACTTGGGAGTTTGAGCTCAGGCAGGAGGACCGATAATTACAGACCCTTGGGTCCAGACGCCAAAGAGCACAGGGCAGGAGTATACGCAAATACAGCGGACTCCTGGGCCGAGAAAGAGGGACAAAAAGGGGCTCCTCAGCTCTGCTGTGCGAAGGGTTACTCTGAGTCTGGGGGCTCAGTTGCTGCCTCTGCCTGCTGGTTTGCCTGTGTTGGGTCCCCTGAATCAACATTAAGGCCTGTTAGCAATACTGAAGTCTCCAAAATTCTCTTTCCATCTGCCCAGATCAACAATGTACCTGCCTGGCCTGGGGTGGTGGCTCAACATAACCCCAGGATCCGGCTCACCAAACCCCAACCAAACCCCAACATCTCATCTCTACCTCATCAGTTAACAATGAGGAACAGTTGAAATATGAAGGGAAATGATGATATGACAGGATTTCCTGTAAACTGCATGAACAAAGCCGTCATAAGCAAGGTGCCTTTATAAACAGCGCTGGCAACTTTTAAATAAATGCCTGACATGACCTTTTGTGCTTTTGAGCTACTCCAGTTACAGTAACAACAGAGTCGGTGGCCAAAAGCATTTACTATAAATTCACCGTTTTCCTAGTAATGTGAATCAATGCGCGAAAATCAATACGTATGTCACGTTCAGACACTCAGAGATGCCAGAAGGCCATACACTTAGAATAAATGTGCTCTTCTCTCATTTTCTTTGAAAAATGCTATATTGAGAGCACCAGCAAGTAGATCTAGTCTAAGGAAGGAAACAGGAGATTTCATTAAGCAGTTATGAAATACAAGTCACCCAATTAGCATTTCTAAGTCATGTAAGTCAAAATGACTTGACTGAGATTTGTCCTAAATAATTAACAAACACTTTTTCCTGAAGAGCCTGGAACATTGTGATATTAAAGAATCATTTCATCACTTGACTATTAAAATTCATGGGCTCCCTAAAATAATTTAAATTATTTAAATCTTAGAAATAGGGGAAAATAGGACCTCCCTGGTGGCGCAAGGGGTTAAGCACAACACTACGAAGCTATCTGCAGCCTCTGCAGCATGAGTTTGATCCCCGGCCAGGGCATATGGCATAGCAGATCTCTCCTGTCTAGCCTGCTGCTCCCTTCAGCAGTGTATTTCGGTAAATCTGCCTGTTCTGTTCCCCACTGTTTCTGGTGAATCCTCTCACCTCCCTCACCTCTGGCCTGCACCCCAGTTCTTGTATGCATAAAAAAGTAAATCTTTAAAAAAATAAAGAAATAGAGGGAAATAGTATTAACCTACCCTGTATTCTCAAACTTTTCCCCTTTATATTACTTGAGTCACCAATTGCTATCAAAGAAAGCAATTTCCTATAACATTTTATCTACTGCGAAATGTTTTGCCTGCACTTTACTCAAATATTTATCATGATGTTGCCACAACACCAATATGGGAAAGACCAGCGGGCAAGATAATGCCAAGACCAAGACAAAATTTGAAAAAGTTGAATCCTTTAGATACTTGGGTCTTAATGAGAAATGCACATCAGAAGAGCTATTTTTAAATATATGTCCGGAGCCCACCCCTGCAAGAGTCAAGTTCACTGCAAATCTTATTAGTGGCGTATGTTTCCTCTTAACAGTGCCCTTCAAACACCTGGGCCAGGTGTGGGGCCACCTTCACCATGTACATAGAAGCTGCAGATGAGTAGAAATGTCATTTGCCCACATTCCTTCCTGGCCCTCTGCCTCATTTTCCTGCCTATGTTTTCTTTTTTCCTACTTTTAGCGCTTTCTTTTTTCCTACTTTTAGTAGATCTTATTAAATTGTGTGTGTCTTTAGAAGTAGACTTACATTCTTTTCACAAAGTGGAAAATTCTGGGGAAATAATGATGGGACAAGGTAAATGTTTCAATAGGGAAATTTTATAATTTCCTATGACTGGTCTATGTGTTGCACGACGTTTTTCTCTCATTTCAGAAGTTCAGGGCTATGAACCCACCCTGTTCTCAGGAGAGTATCTCATTGGCATCAATTATGCTAAGAAAAAAATTAAAACCATATGCAACTGCTCCCAGGGATGTTTGCCTTTTCTCTAATTGCAAAATAAAAATTATTACCTTCTAAATAATTTCAGATATCAAAGAGATGGGAGAAAGTGGAAGAAACAATCATAGACAGAAAGAAGGTGTCTTTTCAATACTGCAGTGGACCTGCCCTGCATTATTTCTGTTCAGGAAAGTTTTGCTTTGCTTGTTTGAGATAAAGTTGGTTTACATCACTGCATTTATTTTAGGAGTAAAAGCAAGGTTCAAACCTCTACAAATGTATGTTTTGTATGTTTTTCACACCATCCCCATTACCAAATTCCAATAATCCTCCACTCTCTTCCATGGGACCCCTTCCAACCCCTGCTCCTACCCCAACTCCCTCCCCTTCTGGTTGCTTCAGCTTCTCAGCCAGTTGTTGAGGATTTGTTATTATTGCTTTGATTTTGTCTGACCCTTAGTTTTGTTTCTCAGTATAATTTATAAAAGTGACACCAGGCGTTATTTGTCTTTCTCCTTCTGACTTATTTCAATTAGCATTATCCTCCCCAGTCCCATCCATGTTGTCACAAAAGGCAAGAAATCACCTTTTTTGTGGCTGAGTAATATTCCAGTGTGTGTGTGTGTGTGTGTGTGTGTGTGTGTGTACGTATTCATATATATACCACATTTTTCTGATCCACTCCTCTGTCCTTGGACACAGGCTGTTTCCATGCCTTGGGTGTGGTAAATATGGCTGCCACGAACATAGTAATGCATGTGTCCCTTAGAATTAGTGTTTTTGCATTCTTAGGGAAAATACTTAGGAACAGAATTGCTGAGTCATATGGTAGATCCATTTTAAATATTTTGAGAAACCTCCAGACTGTTTTCCGTAGAAGCTGGACCTGTCTCCATTCCCACACAGTGTGCAAGGGGTCCTGTCTCTCCACCTCCTCACCAACACTTACTTGCTTCTGACTTTTTGAAACAATTTTCTGAGCCATTCTCAGGGATGTGAGGTGGTATTGCATTATGTTTTGATTTGCACTTCCCTGATGATAAGTAGTGTGGCCCTCTGTCTCTCCACTTCTTTAGAGAAATGTCTATTTATCTCTTCTGCCCATTTTTTGATTGGGTTATTTTTTCCTTTTTGTTGAGTTGCATAATTTCTTTATATATTCAGGATATCAGCCTTTTTCAGATGTGTGACAAGCAGATATGTTCTCCCATTCAGTATGGCGTCTTTGTTTTACTCTTTCTCTAGTTGTGCAGATTCTGCTCAGGACATTTTAAAGAAAAATATTAGTAATGATCTTATTTTTTAATTTTTATTTTAATTTTGGGAATTCCATTTCTGACCTTCTGTATGTGCACAAGTTCCGCGCACCCTCCACCAAACCACCCATGCCAACACCTCCTCTGCCTCCCACCCCCACCTCCTAGTAGTGATTTGGTGAGTCATTTGAATAGCCAGAGAAATAAAGATGCTGAACAGAAAATAAAAGAGATTACTGTGTAGAAATTGAAAGACATCTGGAGAGGGTTAAATAGGGACTGAATATCCATTTATGCACATGGGAAACATAGGAGATCTGAAACATTCAAAATGAAAAGCTTAAATAAAAATAATTTGATTATTGTTGTTCTGGGTTGTCATCAGTGAGGGTTTAAGTGTTTAGTTCATGTGTTTAAGAGTGCCTGGGAGGGCCACGATCCCTGTAATGACACTTCAGAGAGAATTTTGCCCTCTGAGTTCTGACTCCCCTGTGTGAATTCAAAACATCAACATTCTTGCTATGGATTAAAAACATCGCTACTATGGATTAAACTGTGTCCTCCCTGGTGGCGCAGCGGGTTGAGCGCAGCGCTGTGAAGCTGTCCACAGCCTCTGCAGTGTGGGTTTGATTCCTGGCTGGCCAGGGAGATACCCACGTGGCGCAGCAGACCTCTCCTGTCTCACCCGCTGCTCCCCTCAGCAGTGTAGTTCAGTAGAATCTCCGGTTCTGCTCCCCACTCAGTCTCTGGTGGATCCTCTCACCACCCCTACTCTACCCCTCATAGGTGGCCTGGACTCAGTTCCTCTATGCAAAAATAAACAAATAAAACTAACAGTTGCTAAGTGTTTTTTGTCAGGCACTGTTCTAAACTCTAGGGTGCAGGTAAAATTATCCCTTTTTAACCCATGGAAACTGAGGCACAGGAAATTGAAGTGACTTAGTAAATGGAAAAGTCTATCTTTTAATTCCAGGCCTGACTCCAGAGCCAATGGTCTAAATGAGTAAATATCGTAGCCTTTCAGAATAAACAACATAGGAATGCAACAGACTCTGATCCACAGAAACCACAAACAGACTATCCTCATCTGAATCTAATCCCATCACATGTGAGAGAGCTGTCCTCACAGTGAAAAGCACTGGATATCATGGAGGAGTCTGAACACACTCCACACTTAAACATATACCTTCCTTCGCCTGATTATTTATGGCCTACATGGCATTCTGAGCCTCTGTACATTCAATTAAAAAGAAATTTTCCAAATGTCTTTCGCTAGAGGTCACTGTCCCCGCGGGGCCCGGCCTGCCTGGTTGCTGTGGGAGGGCAGCTAGCCCGCGCAGAGGCCTCCATCCAACTGCCCAGCAGATGTCGCTAGAACCCCACAGATCTTGAGGTTCATGCCTTTGCCCACCAGTTTGGTCCAGGGAGTTTCTGCTAAGTTCATTATTTTAATAAATTTTAAAATATAACACTATTTGGTTGTCAAAATAGTCTACTCACAATTCACCTGAAACACATTTCTCTTCTGAGAAAGCAAAACAAAATAAGGTATCTTGCTTGGAAGAACAAATAACCAAGGTGGGGGGAAAGAGGGTGAGTTCACAGGAATGACCACTCAGGTTGGGGTCAGGGTAATTTCCTCAGAGACTCTCACTACACCCTGGATGAGGGATACAGACGAGGTGCCCTGGCTTCCCGTGTTTTCTTTGTCCTTCGTCAGGTACTTTCAATCCATAACCAAATTTCATTAAAATAAAAACAATAACAACCAACCACCATAGATAGGGGCTGAGACACAGGTATTTACTCCTCAGTTCTGGAAGCTAGGGAGTCCCAGATCCCGGTACCAGCCCTGGTGAGGTCTCTCTTCCTGGCTTGCAGGCAGCCACCTTCTCAACACACGACTAAGAGGGGATGCAATCTCTTTGGTGTCCCTTCTAAGGGCACATTCCATCCAGAGAAATGACCTAGGCACTTCAAACGCCCCATCTCTGAATCACATCAGGGGATAGGCCTTCAACATATGAATCTGGGGGAAGGGAGAGATTCAGAATTCAAACCATAGCACCCAGTTCAGAGGTCAGTAGAGGTGGTCAATGCAGCCCCAGTTAAGGGAGGACTTGGCTATGTTGGAAGAACCCAGAATATGGCCTTGAAGGCCATGAGCCAGTAAGAATCTCCCCTTCACCTTCCAGGAGACTTAATGTCATACCAGAGCTTACCCCAGAGCTCTAGGTCCTATGCCATCAGCAAGCCCACAGCAGTCTCCCCACACCCAACCTTCGGGTTTGTGCCTGATTTATCTGGAAAGCTGTCTTGAAAGAGGCTTCACATACAAATGTGGCCTAGGCAGCATTCATGGAGGGTTTTTGTCAACAGTCCCCAGAGCCCAGTGTGGATCATGCTATTTGACTTACTGCCCATCTCCTAAGCACAGCACACCAAGAGCAAAAGGCCACCCAGGGAAGACACTACAGGAGCATTCACACCTTTTTTGTTATTAGGACATTTTTATGAGCTGAAAAAAATTAAATGTGTAGTTCTGGTTACAAGGACTATCCCTCCTCAGCTAAAACCTACCCCCCATGTGAACCCTCTAGAGTGCTGAGAATGACACTTGCTTAGATGAACCACGTCAGAACCTGCTGGAATGGCAACACACAACAGCTGACCAGGGCTTGTATTTGCACTTGTACTCACTTTATGTCTTTATTTCGTGAACCATAAAATGAATGTGTTGAAGACACCAAGGGGAAGGTGTACCTTTTTAGGCAGGCCGGGAAACAGAACAGTCAGCATAGACCCAAGGCTTAAGAGGACAAGAGAACTTCGAAGATTACAATGATTATTGTCATCAGAAAGGAGACAAGTTTTAAAGCACTTCGCTATGTTTGAATGTTCTTTTACTAACTATTCCCAGTTCAACAGAACTCAGTTTTTGTATTAGAGCATTTATGTCAAGATTTCACTTGCTGTTAATCACAAGTATTTTTCATCTACCTTTTCTGTACTGCACACTTTACTGAACACACAGATGACACAGCCCCAACTGGTTCCAATTCCAATCAGTTAACTACAGAATGGTTCAGCTATTAACCCGAACCTGGAGCAGACTGAGAGATCTTTTTGATATTTTGTGCTTACACTGCCATTTCATTGGCTTAACACCAAGGGCATTTCAGAGTGTCTCAAATCAAATACCATTTATTGTGGTTCTGGAAACATATTTTTGTAAGGCACACCAAAGGCCATAAAGGGTTTATCCCCTCAACTTAAAGTTCTACTAATAACTCATCATCTATACCCTCCAAAGTGATCTTTTTGAGTAAATCTGATGGATACAAATGACTTAAAGAAAATTTTATTCCTAATAATATGATTATGGCATTGTCTGCAATGAAATAAAGACCCAAGATCTTCCACTCTTAATCCTCAATCTTCTACCACCTCCCTAACCCATTGCCACATGTGCATTCTTTTTTTAAAAAAAAAAAAAAAGATGTATTTATTCATACAAGTGCTGGGGTACAGGCCAGAGATATGGGGGTAAGAGGATTCACCAGAGACAGAGGGGGGAACAGAGAACAGGCGGTTCCACTGAAATACACTGCTGAGGGATGCAGTGGGGAGACAGGAGAGGTCTGCTGCACCATGTGTGTCAGCTCCCTGGTCAGGGATCAAACTCTTCGGGGATGGAACTCGTGCTGTAGTGGCTGCCGATAGTTTCATAGTGCTGTGCTTAACCCCTTGTGCCACCAGGGAGGCCCTACATGTGCATTGCAAACTTCTTCCTTCTCTCTCCACCATCACCAGTCAGAGGCAGAAACTAAGACTTCCCCTTTTGAAGGTGAAGAGTTTCCAGTGAAAGTCTTGATACTTTCCCTCTTAAATGAGTTTCTGCTTCCCCCAAGTGAAAGCCACTGGCCTCTTAGATCTCCAACAGGCACGATTTCTCTTTCACTATTATGGGGAGGAATTTCAGAATAAAGAGCAGAGCATGATGACCCAGAAATGAATCATTTTATTTCCTCATTGGGCATCATCATCTTCACTTCCTTAGCAACTTACAAATCAGGGAAGCTCAAAGCTGTTATTTTCTAGCAACATGTGCATTCCTCTTTCAGACTCGGGTGTACACTGCAGTTAAATGACTGCCACACACCCCACCCCGAGATCTGGGTACATTCAAACTCGGTAGCTCCTTCCTGTGGGCACGACCTCGGCTCTCACGTAGACCTCTTGTATCAACTTTCTCCTTTTCCACTTTCTGAGAGCAAACCTACCAGGGCTGTGGACTCATCTCCTCATCCAGAATCCCATTTTATTTGCTTCCTCCTTCTCCCATGTTTAATCCCCTAACCCTATCTGCTTCTCCTTGCTTCCCCACTTTTCTTATGAGATGTTGCTTCCACTATAATTTACAAAAAAACTTCAAATGCATTTTCATCTACTTGTGACCTCTTTTAATGATCAAGCATAGTGGTTCTCACAACAAACATTTCTATTTATAGTAGCAGTCATTGGAGGAAAAGGAAAGGGAGGGGGAAGGAAGAGAAAGAATACAACGGAGAAAACTCAAAAAAAAAAAAAACCCTTTTTTTAAAGGTAAGAATGTTTCTGCTTTGCACTATTTACAATAGGGAAGCTATGGAAACAACCCAAATGCCCCAAAATAGATGATTGGAGCAAGGAGATGTGGTACATATACACAATGGAATATTACTCAGCAATCAAAAAGATAAACACATGCCATTTGCGCAACATGGATGGAGCTGGAAGGGATCATGCTCAGTGAAATAAGCCAGAAAGAAAAAGGAAAATGCCAGATGGTCTCACTTCTAGGAGGAAAGTAGAGGATCCAAATAAGGGATCAAGAAAAAAAAAAAAGAAAAGTAATTATAATAAAGTAAAAATCAAAGAAGGGAATAGGAACATGTGCATTGCAAACTTCTTCAGGGGTGGAGAGAGCATAGGGACTATGGTGATGATACATGGGTGAATTAGTGGTGGGAATTTCACGGGGACTATAACAGAGATGAGAAAGCATACATTGTACAAAAATGAAGAATAATGTAAAAATATATGTAATAAAATTACAAAAAAGAAGAATGTTTCTGCTTTAATTGAAATTTTATATATGACTTAGTATAATAAATAACTCTGTTAGGTCATCTGGGCAGCCATATGAAAAAAGATAAAACATTTTCCATACCTCACACCATTCACAAGAATTCATTCCAATTGGATTACAGATCTGACTATAAAGCAATAAAGCTACTAGAAGATCCTATAGGAATTGATCCATGACCCATGGAGAAGGAAATCTTAAACAGAATACAGAATATTCTCAATAAAGAAAATCATAGAAAAATTATACTTCATCAACTTTCTACAAAATACCATGAAAGCTGTGAAAAGACAAATAAATGAGCAGGAGAAGATATTTGCAGCTGATATTACTAAAGATTTATAGCCCCAGGATATAAAAAACTCCTTCTAATTAACAACAGATAACACAATAGAAACATAGAGAAGAGACTTGAAAAGGCATTTTGTAAAAGCATAAATCCATGCCCAATAAACATTTGAAAAGGGTCCCAAATTCATAAGATACCAGGTCAAAGCAAATTGTAATGGCAATGAGATAATACAACAGACCCAAGAAACAAGAATAAAAAGATACATTTTTGGTGAGGGCTAAGACCATTGAGAAATATTTTATACTGTATTGAGTAAAAATTGGTACAAATTGTGTTGGAAATATTGGCATAATCCACTAAAGTTGGGATTATCATCTAGTCTATGATCTAGCAGTTTGACTCCTGCATAAATACCCAACAGAAATACATGTCTCAAATACCCCAAAATATATCTACAAAAATGTTCAGAATGGCATTATTTACCAATCATTATTTATTTACCTATCATGGCAAATAATGGCATTATTTACCTGTCATCAATAGGTAAATAAATTAGTGTATTTATAAAACGGAATTCTATACAGCAATGAAAAAGAACAAACTGCTATATGTAACAACTTGGTTGGAGCTCACAAACACAATGTGGAGTATAAGAATACCATCATGGAGAAAATAGACTATATGACCCTCTGCACATGGACTTCTGCTGTAGTCATCACGATATACACATGCTAGCATAATCTTTGGGAAGAAGGGGTACACAGCAGTTGGCAGGAGAGCAAGGAAGTCTTGTGGGTGCTGAGAATGTTCTATTTCTTAATCACATGATGGTAATTAATTGTGTTCACTTTGAGGTGATTGATTGAACACTTAGGGTTTGTGCACTTTTCTCTATGTAGGTCATACTATGTGTGTTAGAGAAAAACTATTGCAGAGAAACATTTAAATATCTAAATCTAGAGCTGGAGATAAGGTAAAAGCTGGGTCATTAGGTAAGGAAGTTTCTGCTGAATTCTAGACAGATGGCCTGATATGCTTTAATATATGCTACTTAAGAAAAGGGTTCTGATATGAGCTTGTAGATAAGGTTCAAGTAGTTGCAATTATAGCAAAATGAGAGCTATAGAGACTGGGATCTGTGTAACAAACATAACTTGAAGAGCAAACTTCATCAAAAATCAAGCAGGGGCCTCCCCGGTGGCGCAGCGGTTGAGCGCTGGGTTGTGAAGCTGCCCATGGCCTCCGTAGCGCCGGTTCGAACCCCAGCCACTGGATGAGGGTCCCACATGGCGCACAGACCTCTCCCTCCCGCGCTTCGGACTGTACCCAGTGCTTGTATAAATAAATAAATAAATCTTTAAAAAAAAAATCAATCAGCCAAAGATATTCATGGAGCACAGAGTGTTGAAAATAATTTGAATTGCTATAATTTAATGTTTTGCATAAAAATTAAAATTCTATTTCACTTGGACCTGACACAGAGCATAATAAATCATAAGAATTAACTCATATAACATTGAGCACAAATTACACTTAGTAAATGCAAATTACAGATTGTCTGCAATATACATCAATTTCTAGCTGTCTTCTGAAATAGTTTAACTTTCTTTTCAATGCAGAAACTCAAGTTTTACTTTAAACAAAATGTTTTTATGTTTCAAGAAGGAACTCCAACTTCTTTATGTGACTCTATTTTTCTTCACTGGATTTCAAAGAAGAATTTATTTTTTTAATAATAATAATAATTAATAATCAATCACATTTTAACAACTATACATTTTTTTCCAACAGTTGACAGTGAGAAAAATGTTGCTGAAGAGCCCATTCATGAAATGGCTGATTAATCAAATTGAAAATCAAGAAGTTTTCATTTGGGGGCCATGTGTGGTCACCCACAGAACTGGTCATAAGTTAATATCAGAAGCACTTAAACCCATAAAAAGGGAAGATGCTGATAGAATGATCTAGGGAACAAGAAAAGGTGAGGGAGCAGCTATAGGTCAGTATGTCAAAAGTCAACTGGAATAGAATTATATAGAAGAGAGCACTTGTCAAGCAGTCAGAAGACCCATCTACTAGACCAGGCATACTGTGAAACATTCTAGGACATCCCACCCCACCCCCCACACACACACACTCGCAGGTCTAGCAGGCAAGAAAGCAAAACCATCTGCATAGATCTGAAGTGAAAACAAACAGCCCAGTAGCAGGAATCTCTTGCCTGTGGGTAAACCAGTTTTCAACCCACAATAATGACCACCGAGGAGCCAGATAAAGGTATTAATAATTGGTACTTAGCATTTGTACCTCCATGTGCATTCCTTAGAATTCAGGAAGGTGATTCAACTCCAGTATTTGCCCTCCTCTGCAAGTAGATAATATCAATATTTTACTTTATTTTATTAAAGATTGATTTATTTATGCATAAAAGAGCTGGGCTGTTGGCAGATGGTGGGGGCGGGGTGGGGGGGCTGAGACGAATCACCAGAATCAGAGCGGGGAGCGGAACAGGCAGACTGACTGAAATACACTGCTCAGAGGAGCAGCGGGGAGACAGGTCAGGTCTGCTGAGCCATGTGGGCAGCTCCCTGGCTGAAGATCGAACTCATGTACAGTGGTTACCAAGAGCTTGCTGGTGCTGCAACTTAACCCCCAGCACCACCAGAGAGGCTCCAGCATTAATATTTTAGACCAAGACATTATAAAATAAAAACATTTAAGCCTATAAATGAAAACCAAATTCCCCTCACTTCCCCACCAAGAATAATTCCATTTTTGACACCAGTGACTCACTGTTCCCACAAATAAAAACAAAACACAAGACTTGGGATTCTTGGAATAATCCTCACAGAGTGATATGGCCAGACTATTTCCTGGCTTTGAATCCTCACTTTGATTACCCAATAAACTCTTTAATTATCATTGAGAATCTTATTTCGGTCAACACCACTATCTAGCTTTGTGATATTGGCCAAACCAGCCATCTCCTTGTGCTTTAATAACATGGAGGCTTCATCCCTCTGTGGGGTGTAATCGACTATGATGAAATGTTTACAAAAAGTGGTAGGTAAGGGCCTGGTAACGTCATAAATTGACCAAACTCCACTAGCAGAGTTGTTTAGTTTGGCTAAAAAAACTTGAGTTCCAAGGGGTCTTAAATTTGAATTCATTGATTATATTTAAAATTTGGAAAATGCTACTTAAAAAATACGGATTTCCTGCTTCCCTTCTTCTTTTGTCAGTAAAACATTTCAGAACCATAAAATCCAGACTTTACAAACAAGCCTTTATGAACACCAATATTAATAACATTTCTCCTGTCTGATAATGCTTTCCATTAAGCTACCAAATAGATAACAAATTTGTTAAATTTGTCTCATGTAAAAGGAGAAATTCTACCCAGGAGTTCTCCTGAGGTTCCCATGGCATGTCTTTTAATCATTCAAACAAAGGAAAAGACTACCAACATTTTCCTTTATTTTTTTAATATACATTTTTTTTCTTTTTTAAGGAAATATCATTGTTTTTCATCCTTGTTAATTTTTTTTTTTTTTTGGCAGTATAGGATTTCTCCCCTCTGGTGTGGTCACCACCAAAGCACGCATAGTCCTCTACCATAGTCCACTGTGCTCTTCCCTTCTCTTGCCCCTCCTCTCTTGAATGCCTCAAATCTCTTGGATGGTCAGCTATCAAGGGTTTGGTTTTAAAGTTTGTCTAACTCTTTGTTGGAAGACTACCAATTTTTTTTTCTAACTCAGATTTCTGGAAAGCTTTGTCATAAATGATGGAGAAATAGTCACGTATTTTTGACCCAAACTCAACTATCACAATGGTGACAGGTCTAGACATTTTTCATTTTTTTTTCATAATATCCTATTTTCAAAATAAAGCCCTTATATTCCATGAAAATTTCATTGAAATTTTCCCAATTCCTATTTCACTCAGTGCTCTGAGTCTTAAGCATGGTTGCCCTAGGCTGCCATAGCCAATGTTATAATTTTAAGACCATACACATTTCATACCAAATTAGTTCTCACAAAGCATCTGGACCAATTTCCATTACATTCTTGACCTCTGGATATCAGTATCATCTTTGGGTGCCAAAATAATTAGGGAAAGGGAAGATGCACTGCCATACAACACATAGACACAGACACATCTCCTAGTTTTAGCTTATATAAAAATAAAAAATCAAAGTCAAAAAGACAAAAACCAAAACCAAAATAAAAATCAAGTTCCCAAAACTAAAGAGAGAGACAAGAGAGGTCTGATTGTGCACGTAAGAACCAGAGAGCTCTCCCCCAACAATTGCCATCCAAGATGCCATGTGGTTTCACATGTCATCCTGCATATCTTTGAAAAAAATTAATTGGAACAATTTCGGGATGGAGGGGTGAGGGAGGGCTGTATTCATTATCCAAGGGTTTCCAGTGTTCATCAGGAAGTCATTCTGGGATAACCCGCAATAGAAATTGGAAGAAATTAAACCTCTGCCCTTTTTCTTTGTTTCAATCATGTCTTCATGTGAATTGTCACAAGTGGCTGCAAATATGGAGGTCACCCTTCTGTTGTGTGATCTGGAGACAATGGCTGTGTTTCTGGTGCCCAGAAGGGTTTTAAACAAGCCAAAACTAACAGACAGAAAGCTCTTCAAAAAGAAATTTTTTTAATCTAGACCTGCAGAACTGAGCCATTCCTAAAGATAAAAGTTTGTAAAACAATATAAGTACCAATAGGCTATGGGCCGTTTCTGGTATCTGGAAGTTAAACCAAGTGGATTGCTCTCCAAACAAACCTTCCCTCACAGGAAGCCAGAGTTATTGGCCTTGGAATCTTACCTCCCATTGAAGATACTACAGACAAACAATTCATGCAGAATCCAAACAGTGGAGACAGGAGATTCTCAGCAGCAACTCCTGCAAATTATAAAAGCTCTTGATCCAGACCCTTCAATGCCCCGTCATTTTGGATGACCATTTAATTGCCTCCAACTCTCAAAGATCTTTGCACATACGGCTGCAATAGACAATTCTATAACAAGGGACTTACTTAACGTATGCAACCTAAAGCCCCAAGTGTGATGACCACTTATATACCTTAGCCGAAGACCACATGCCTTTGGGCACATGCATTCTCCAAGCCACAGATATCTGAGAACAGCCACAGAGTGTCCCCAACCCCCTCAAAAAAAAAAAAAAAGAAGAAGAAAACAAAGTTCTGGGGCCTCCCCGGTGGCGCAGCGGTTGAGCGCTGGGTTGCGAAGCTGCCCGCAGCCTCTGCGGCGCCGGTTCAATCCCCGGCTGCTCCCCGGCCACCAGAGGAGGGTCCCACATGGCGCACAGACCTCTCCTGCCGCCCGCTGCTCCCCTCAGCAGTGTACTTCGGTCCTTCTGCCTGCTCTGCTCCCCGCTCTGGCTCTGGTGAATTCTCTCACCCTCCCGCGCTTCTGACTGTACCCAGTGCTTGTAGAAATAAATAAATAAATAAATAATAAATAAAAATAAATAAATAAATAAATAAATAAATAAATAAATAAATAAATAAATCTTAAAAAAAAAGAAAAGAAAACAAAGTTCTGGAAAGAGCAAAAACAACAGGTATGTGTTATCTTGGTTTGCCATGGGACTTCAGACACCATCCTACAAGTGAGTGGCCCTTGGGAAGACAACATCCTGTATCCAAAGAAAAGCATACAAACTCCCAGCAAGGCCTATAAAACCAAACTCTCTAAGTTAGGGAGTGAATATAAACTATGCATGTAGCCAAAAGAATCTCCGCTAAGCCAAAACCAAGTTCCCCTAACTGGACACATACTCACAAAGGAAATTCCATAATGCCTAAACCAGACTCCCTAAACTATACAAAAACCCACAAAGGTAACTCTCCAAAGCCAAAGTCAGACACTGCATCCATATACTCTAAAGAAAATTAATTTAAAAAACCTCAGTCTCTAACCAAAATCACCCATTTATATTTTTCTGCACCAAAACTATTGCAGGGTAATTAAGGCAACCAGCACCGTGGGCAAGACACCCAAGTTTAAGCAAAAGACACTTATTTTCTCACAGTTCTGGAGGCTTAAAATCTGAAATCTAGGAGTCAGCAAGGTTAGCTCCTTCTGAGGACAGAGAGGGAGAATCTGTGCCTTATTTCTTTTCTAGTCTCTGGTGGTTTGCTGGCAATCTTTGGCTCCCTCAGCTTACAGACGGAAGTATCACTCAAACTCTGCATTCATCTAAATATGGCATTCTCATTGTGGGCCATATCTGTGTCCAAATCTCTCCTTTTTGTGATTCCCGTATTTGTGTAGTCAGGCCTGAGCCAAAGTCCATGCTTTGGCCTCTGCCTTAACCGTTAACCCAGTACATTACTTTAATATTCTGTGTCCCATTTTTTAGGTCCATGGGAATAGGTTGCTTGATGTCTAACAAAATACTTGTTGCTTTTGAGGATGCTGAAAGCAGCAGTACCTGGTGAACAACTGTTGGTCATTTTAAAATGATAACACAGAAGAGAGTAACTATTCCAGGAAGGTCATTGTAATCCTGTGACTGACTGACCGTAGACTGCCCACGCCTTCCAGGACCTGAGAACGAAGAAACCATCCCCATGCCTCTCACATCCTTTCTTCCCTATACAACCCTCTGTCACTCACCACTCGAGGAGATGGCTTCATTAGAGTACTACCTGCTGGTCTTCCACACTGGTGCTTCACATTAATAATAGGCATCCTTTATGGAGAGGGCTGTGAAGCAGTGCACCTTTCCTTCCAGATGCCTGGCCTTCTACACCTTTCCTATGGCTCCCTGCCAGAAAGTGCCTAGGATGGGTGGCAGGCTTTTGGGTCTCAGTGGCCCTGCTTTGGGCCAAGCCTATTTTGATGGGCATTTACCAGTGAGGGAATGGGTAACTTTGGGTGTTTTTTTTTTAAATTTATTTATTTATGCATACAAGAGCTGGGGTACAGGCCAGAGATGTGGGGGGATGAGAGGATTCACCACCAGAGACAGAGTGGGGAGCAGAACAGGCAGACCGACAGAAATAGGGAAAGCAGCGAGCCAGACAGGAGAGGTCTGCTGTGCCATGTGGGTTGCTCCCTGGCCAGCCAGGGATCAAACTCTTGCAGCAGAGGCTGCAGACTGCTTCATATGCTGTGTCTTAACCCCTTGCGCCACCAGGGAGGCCCAACTTTGGGTGTTTTATTGGAAACTATTATCCTTTCTTCTCTTCTTTCTAGTACACACAAATTCTATTAAAGTTCTATTAAAGCCATGATGGTGGCCCTGCAGTGTACAATATGTAAATGGGGAAGGACATATGGGGATTCCAAATAGCAATTGAGAAAAGCAAAGTGAAGAGAGAACAGAGTACACAGAGAGACTCACTAATGGGTTGATATTTCTGAAACATGAAGTGTAACCAGAGAACAATCATAATTTGGCACATGTGGCAAATGCAAACTAGTGTGATATGGACTAGTGTAATATGGTTACTGGGCACGCAAGTATTTACAAAAAAAATGTTTGTAGAAAGCCACTCGTCTTGCCATCTCCTTCGAAGTCAGACTCTTGTTTCAGCTTCTTTAAATCTGCTTAGATTATCTCCTACCTTCTAACAAATTCCCTTGCTTTCTTCCACTAGAGATGGAATTTTCTCCTTCCTTTAGGAAATACATTGAAAGCAAAACTAACTTCTCACACACCCATCCTTTATCAGTCCTGGACATGTTTCTGTAAAACTCTAAACAGCCATTTACTTTGTTATTTATCATTTTGACCAGGAGAATGGAATATGGAGTAGTTGAAGAGAAAATATCGTTTATTCTATAGCAAGTTGGAAAAAGGAGTTATCCACTCCTTTCACATTTTAAGGTAGTTTCTATTTTCTCATTATCTTGTTCAAGGAACATGGATTCTGAAGAGTAACCAATTCACCGAAAGACACCCAATACTACAGGCTTTCAAAACACATCACTGGTAGAACTCAGATTGAAGAAGACACTTCAGTATTAAATCAATGTCCCATCCACTAAATTTTTTAAAAAATCAAAATCGATAATAGAATAAAAGATATTTGGTTCCAGTTTCATAGGCCTCATTTTTCTATTCCACATTTCTGGCTTACTTAAATATTCATGGAGGATTTTCTATTCTTGAATTTGTTCCAACATCAGTGCTTAAATATAGAACCTCTGATGAGTAAGCACTTAACCAGAGTTTACTCCTTAACAGTCCCACGGGGCCCTTTTTACACTGAAATTGCATAATATATTTTTCTATTTCTTTCCTAACCAAATAAAAAGGAACACTTTAAACTAGAAAGTGTTTGTTCTTCATAAATACTTCCATTAGGGATGATGTTGCAAATCACATTTGAAAAAAAAAGTTTGCCTCGGCAAAATTTTACCAGATGATCCATTTAAAAAGCAGGACTTAATAAAGCCTTTATAAAGTTAGGTCCAGAGTAGCAAAGAGAATAAACAAAGTATAATCCCTATACATTTTATTGAGGAGAAATACAAAAGAGTAGAACACTGTCAGTGATTATATGACAAAAGAGGGTGACAGGTGTCCATTCCCTAGATTTTCCTACAAAAGCCTCCCTTGGAAGAGATTCCCAGATGCCTCTTCTGGAGAGTTTGTTGAACAGGTTTGGGGAGGAGCAAATTAACCTAAATTTAGAAGAACCAGAGGCTGATTATTATTAAGATAAAAGCAAAAGCGAAGTAAGTTGATTGACCAAGGAGTATTTTGTTAAGGAAATGAAAAACCAGCAGAACTAAAAGGATGGAGAGTATTTAGTTATATTTGAGATGTATAAGGGTGAGGGAGAGCGAGAGTATTTTAAGAAGTGTGCTGAATGATGTATTTGCCTGGGGCAAGACAACTCATTTTAGAAGTAGCAAGAATTTAAAGTAAAACAAGATTATATTCAGGACAAGAAAAATTTTCCTTTGTAGAGGATGCAAAGGGATTTGCACTGAAGAATGACATAATGAAATCAGCGTTGGCAAGTATCAATCCAGCAGAGACATTTAGGATAAATGCATGGTGAAAGGCAGCTATCTAGTCTATTTACCTGCTCACTCACTCCTTCACTTAGCAAATATATATTGAACATACAAATCATGTGAAATGCCCTGTGCTAAGTAAGAAGAATGTACAAATGTAAACACTAATGGCCTGAAGAATTACAACACCAATTCTGAGAGTTGTCTATATTTAAGCTCTTTTGTTCACTAAAATATTTTTTGTAGCCTGACTTCATTTAAGATGATCCTAACAGCTTTCAGTTCTGTATTTATGCTAATTTGCCTAGCTATTTGGAGTCACTGCATTTGCAATTAAAATATTCCATGTAGTTGTTAGAAAACTACTCTGTAAGTGAGATGAAAAACAATTTTGTTCCATCCAAACTATACTTAAAAGACTTTAAAGCCCCAAGAGAAATGAAAAGATTAAGACCATATTGATGGGTAGCCAGATGTTAAAATATATAGAATAGTTAAGGAATGGTTTAATGTTAACACATTTCTCTGAGCAGAGTGGGATCGATCAATATACACAAGAATGAATGTTGGAAAAGTTTTCAGCTTAGAAATGTGCACCAATTGGAGGCCTGGTTACTGGGATGGAACTTGGTATATGGCGTATTTCTTTTTTTTTTTTTTTTAACTTTCATTTTTTTTTTAATTATTGCTGTGATGGTTTACAGCATTATGTATTTTGGGGGACAAGGGATGGCATCTCTTCAGATATATGTTACTATACCACCCCACTACCAAAGCACTAATAATTTTGCCTTTTTAAAAATATTTTATTTATTTATGCATACAAGAACTGGGTACAGGACAGAGGTGGGGGGGCGGTGAGAGAACTCACCAGAGACAGAGTGGGGAGCAGAACAGGTGGATTGACTAAAATACACTGCTGAGGGGAGCAGCGGGTGAGACAGGAGAGGTCTGTAGTACCATGTGGGTAGCTCCCTGGCTGGGGATCAAACTCATGCTGCAGTAGCTGCGGTTGGCTTCAGAGTGCTGATGCTTAACCCCTTGCACCACCAGGGAGGACCCTGCACTAATAATTTTTCAACCATAGTCCATTGAGCCCCTTTCATCCTTTTACTCCTCACCCCCCTCCCACTCTGGTAGCCTTAATTCTGCAGTCAGAATGCAAGAGTTTGTTGGTTTAATTTTGTCTCTTCCTTTGTGTGTGTTTTTTGTATTCCACGTATGAATAAAATCGTCCAGTATTTGTCTTTCTCTTTCTGATTCATTTCACTTAACAGTATCCATCCGTGTCACAAATGATGAGAGTTCATCTTTTATGCCATATTTCACTGTCAAAGAGCACAGACAGATCCCAAACTTTGGCTTGTGTTATAAGTGATTGTATCACACATTCCACCCTGTAAAAACTAGCAAATTTTCCATTTTCTTGAAACCAGCTGACGTCTCTGAGATCCCCATCCTGCCCAAGGATCGTAAATTTAACCTGAACTGTCTTCCCTGCTGTCACATAATAAAGCTTTGTACTATATACAACAGAGACCCCTAACTAGTGCCATTGGCCTGGATTTAGCTTGTTGGTGTGTTCTATTGGCCCACACAGTATATATGATAAATAAATAAAATTTATAACTACTAAAAATTGTCTAAATATTACCCAAATTAATATTAAGCATACATGTAAAATTTGCATTGGGTCTTCCATTACAAAATCAGAAGATTCTGGCAATACTTGGCTTACATTAATTCTTGACAAGCATTGACTAGAACCGAGTAACCCCTGTCTCTCTATGAAGGGATACTTTCTCTAGTTGCCACAGTCCACAAGCTTCTTGATAACTTACACAAAATAGTTTTAGTCATTTTCTTTTACCCCCTGGTCCTTGTAGGCATGTATTAGACATTCTAACCCACTGGGTTAGAGTGGGAAATGTAATAACCCAACTGGGCTGGGTAATCCAGTAGGTCAAATAACCAGCTGAAAACGGCCTCTGAAAACAGGGCCACCAGTACATGAGAATCAGTTTAGAAATCTTTATGTTGTTAAAACATGAGAAATGCTAGAATTGCACCAAGTTTTCTCATCTATGTTACAGGTGAAGATTTAGTTTTAACTAAACAAAAAGGGCCACCTATGCACAAAAGTAGCTTTTAAAAAATATATATTTTTAATTTTTTTTAGATTTATTTATTTATGCATACAAGAGCTGGGGTACAGGCCAGAGATGTGGGGAATGAGAGGATTCACCAGAAACAGAGTGAGGAATAGAACAGGCAGACCGAAAGCACTGATGAGGGGAGCTGCAGGCAAGACAGGAGAGGTCTGCCTTGCCATGTGGGTTTCTCCCTGTCCATCTGGGTATCAAACTTGTGCTGCAGAGGATGCAGATTGCTTCATAGTATGGTGCTTAACCCCTTGAGCCACCAGGGAGGCCCTAAAATATGTTTTTTAAAGATTTATTTATGCATACAAGAACTGGGGTACAGGCCAGAGGTGCAGGAGGTGAGAGGATTCACAGAGACAGAGTGGGGAACAGAACAGGTGGATCAACTGAAATACACTGCTGTAGGGAGCAGTGGGCGAGACAGGAAAGGTCTGAAAAGCCATATGGGTTCTGGCACTCGTGCTGCAGTGGCTTCCGAAAGTTTTATAGTGGTGAGACTTATGCCATCAGTAGCTTTTTGGACCACATGTACCCTCAGCTGGGACTCAAGAAGTTTTGCTTCCCAAGATTTCCAGTTTTGTTGAATCAGAGTTATACCATCCAGCATTGAAATTACATGGAGTCATTTGCCAGGCATCACAAATAAAATTAGGCTGTAGCCAGAGCACTCTAATCTTCTAGATAAGGATATAAAAATATCCAGGGTTAGTTGAGGGGAAGCTCCTAGATTTGCTTTTCATTAACTGGGCCAAAAGAATGCAAATACAATGCCAAGCCCTGCCAAATCCCTGGGATCTTATCCTGTGAGCCTCACCATCCCTGGTGTTTTAGGAAGGATTGATGTTTCTTGCTTCATGCCCATGTGAGATAGACAGAAGGGCTCAATAAAGAGTGTTGAGAACTCACACAAGTTAAAATACACAAAAATGCCCACCTTAAATCTATTATAAATCATAGCCAATGTTAGATTATTCTCAAAATGAGATTTGATAATATTAAAGGTAATTTAATATTTATTTGAATTCCTTTATGATTATACTAGAAGAAGAAAAAGTAGAAAGAGGGAAGAGAAAATATTGAACAACTTACATTAAAACTACTTGCTAACAACAAATGTTGGCGAGGATGTGGAGAAAAAGGAACTCTCCTGCACTGCTGGTGGGAGTGCAAACTGGTCCAACCACTATGGAGAGCTGTGTGGAGAGTCTTCAACCTGCTAAAGATGGAACTTCCATATGATCCAGCAATTCTACTCCTAGGTATTTACCCAAAGGACACAGAAATATTAATTCAAAGGGGCACCTGCCACCCCTATGTTTATAGCAGCACTATTTACAATAGCTAAGCTTTGGAAACAACCCAAATGCCCAAAAATGGATGACTGGATCAAGAAGATGTGGTACATATACTCCATGGAATATTACTCAGCAATCAAAAAAGATAAACTCATGCCATTTGCAGCAACATGGATGGCGCTGGAAGGGATCATGCTCAGAGAAATAAGCCAGAAAAAAGAGAAAAATACCGGATGGTCTCACTCATAGCAGGAATCTAGAAAACCTAAATAAGGGACCAGGGAAAAGACTAATTATAATAAAGTAAAAATCAAAATCAACAAGCAACTATAAACTAGAGACATACTGGGGGTGGGGAGGAGGGAGTAGGATCAAAACATGGGGGTGGGAATTGTACGGGGACTGTAACCAAGATGAAAATGCATACATTGTGCAAAAATGAAAAATGATGTAAAAAATATATATAAAAGAAGGACAGGTTTCTCAAAAAAAAAAAAACTGCTTGCTAAAATGAGAGGCATTAAAGGTTTTGCCTCACTGTTGATGCTATTACAGAAGTATAGATGCTGCTTTTTGACAAGTTTAAAGGTCAGCCCTCATAAACCTCAAAACATAGTACAGTAACATATTTCAATGATAACTGCTAAAAACATTGATCGCGAACTCTTTGCCAAGCATCGTACCAAGTTCTTGAAGACGTATCACTTTTTAATCTCCATTATTGCTGTATGTAGTGGGCACTATTAATATCCCATTTTTACAGATGAGGAAACAGTAGCTTAAAGAGTGTGGGATATGTATACAAGGTGACACAATAAATCATTTGTAGTACAGGAATTAAAAACCAGATTTGCCTGTTCCCAGATCATTAGAATTATAACCCACACCCTACCAAAACATTAGAGAAGATGAGAAGACATAACAGAAGGAAATACAGTTCATATGCAAAATGACAGGGAACAGAGCAGAGGAACAAAAGATACATTCAGTGTATTTCTGTAAAATTCCCAACATTAAGAAGTTATATTTGACCCTAAGAAGATTTGAGCTATGTGCCATTTATTGACAAATACATGAAATGAAATGACACAGAATGGTTAAAATTCAGAAGAGAAGGAAAAAATATTTGTCAAGTGCAAAGATAAAGTTGTTACCACTACATCAATTTTCAACAATGGACTCTTTCAGAACTCCCAAAGAAGAGAGCATTGTTCCTAAACTGATACATTATTAAATTATATATATATATTTTTTTTCTTTTGTAATTATTATTTTTTTTTAATAATAAATTTTATTTTTATATTCCCCATACAATTGCAGCCCCCCCATTCTGACCCCAATCCCTCCCCTCCCACCCCCTAAATTATATATTTAATACACTATATCATGAAATGTAGATTTCAAGATTGCATATATATTATATAAGAAATATTATAACAATGATTTCATAATAGATGTTATATTGATGATTTCATAATAAAATATAATTTTCATGAAACTTTACCAAGCAGCATTGAGCCAGAATGCATAGTGTCTACCTATTTGCAGTGCAAATTGGTTAGAAATCCTAGAAAAAAACAGCTCATGCAATAGTGGTGGCGAATTTAACAGACTCTCCTTTACAATAGGCAATAAACAAACAAAAACAACAACAAAGAATAGATACTAAAAGAGACCTGAAAAATATACAGAAGCATTTAGAAGAGCAAGTCCCCTACCACAGCAGATTGTAAAGATCTTTGGAAGATTTATAAAATTTTCTATATTGGGCTATGAGAAGATTCTCATGGTATAAGCCAAGCTTCCTGTTCTAGAAAAGACGGCAAACTAGCTCAGGCTACCTGCTCATTTTCCCAGAACCAATCCAGGAGATGCCTCAGAAGGAAGCAAGAATTGTGTTGGCCTAGAAAATGAAAATGAAACTGAGACCCCTTTGGGAAGCAGACAGCAGCTGAGCTCCATTTTGAGAGGAAGCAACAGTTGTTGGCAGAGACTAGCTAAGGGCTGCCTGGGGCACAGGGAATCATTTTGGGGAAGAGTTTGACTTGAACTCTGTTCTCCCCTGGTTCTCCCTACATTGCCCTCGAATATTCCTGACTACCTCCTCTACAATGCAACGAAGGAATGAAATATCTATGTAACCAATAACCAAACAAAGCATTCCTTTGGTACATACATGAAATTTAAATAAAAAGTCTCTGGAAACTTTAAGGATCTTTATATTTATATATTAATTTATATTCTTATGTTGTGAAATATTGTGTGATGTGTCTCGATGTGGGTCTTCTAAATTCATCCTATTCAGCACTCAGTGAATCCTTTCAACTTACTTTTTAATTTATTTTTAATTGTGTTATTTTTACTGAGGTGATGTGAATTTACAGCATTGTTTGTGATTTAGGGGTATAGGTTTACAGTTCTTCAAACACAGGTTATCACACCACTCCTACCACCAAAGCTCCAATAATCTTACGCTCTGGACCTCCTTTGCTCCCCACTCCCTCACCTGCCGGTAGCCTCAGTTCTAGAGTTAGACTCCCAGGGTTGGTTCTGGTTTAATTTTGTCTGCTCCTTTGCTTTATGTTCCACATATGAGTGGTATTTGTCTTTCTCACTTTGACTTAGTTCCCTTAGTATCAGCCCCTCTGATTCCACCCATATTGTGACAAATGAGCCCTTTAATTTGAAGATTTCTATCTCGTTCCCATTCTAAGACTTTTTTTCTATTATTTCTTTGATAATGATTTCTCTGTTCTGTCATCTTGAGAATCTAATTAGCTGCATATGTTGATCTCCTGGATTGTCTTTCTCTCCTATTTTCTGTTTTATAAAACTGTATAATTAATCCTGATTTCTTTCTGTAAATATAGTCTTTCTACTCAAAGTGTGTCCATGGCCCAACAGCTCTGGTCTCACCTGGGAGCTTGTTAGAAATGTAGAACTTCAAGACTCATTTGAAAACTACTGAATTAGACTTCATTTTAACAAGGTCCCCAGGTGATTCTTTTGCCCATTAAAGTTGGAGAAGGATTGTGGGGGTTTCTTTTTTAAACTTTAATTTCCAGTTCACTTGAAATATTTTTTTGCAGAATTCATATTTTTGGTTTCTAGTAGCCCTTTCTTGTCCTGTTTATTTTTCAGTGTTTTATTTTGCTTTCTGCTTATCTACTATTTAACAGAGACTAATTAGTTGGCTTTAAGCTCGCTTCTGTTTCTTGAATGATCTGTGTCCTCTGGGGTTATTTTTTTCCTTGTGTATCTTGGTCCCACTCTTTCATGTTGCTTTTTCTCCTCACACATATGTTGATCTTGGAGATTTCTGTTGTAGATATGAATAAGAGATGTGGATGACTTCAGGCAGTGTGGGTAGTATGGGTCTCTGCTGCCATTACGTAAGAATACCTGTCTGGTGCTAAGATGCTTTCCCTGAATGAAGAAGTCACATGCATCAGAAGTACAGACTCTGTACTTTATCTTGGCACCCAGGAAGCCAAACCTAGTGCTTGCCATGAGAAACTTACCTCTTCACACTGTTTCATTTCCTTAGGAATTAGGCTTTTTTTTTCTTTTTCATGATGCACCCTCTCTGGTGGGTGCGGTAGGAGAGTTAAGATAGATGAGCACAATTTTCCCATATTTTCAGCCCCACTCCACTCCTCTCCTTGCTTCGTGGACTCCTGTGGTCTCCCAACTATGTATGTTGAGCTCCATCTCACCCATCAACATAGTTGTGTTCTGCCTTGTCTTCCAGAATTTTCTGTAGTTTCTTATCTGCTGATAAAGTCCCTTGTTATCATGTGTTCTATAGTGTTTATTTAACTTTTTCTGTTTCCATAGTGTCATATCTGTGAAGTCTCAGAAGGAATGGAAGACAGATACATGTTCTCGGTCCATTATCTTGAGACAGCGGCCTGGAAGCCTTTTTTGTAATGCTCTGGTTAAGTCATAAAGAGTGGTCTTTCACTGTAGACTTAAAGCTGTGCCAACCACCTTGGAGTTGTAGTTGAAAAGAATTCTATAGCGTTTATAAGGAGAGTATCAGCATTGCATGATGCTTTGGTAGACAAGATGGTATAATATGGTGGATTTGTATTCAATGAAATAATGAGGAAAAACTACAACTATGTTGTTTGATGTCCCACTGGGGAAGGACTTTAAAGCTGAAAAACTGAGTCCTTAGTAATCAGACTGTTTAAATAGCAGTTGGTATGACATTGAGAGTGTGCTGATTAAATCTATGAGTGAGGTAAAACCAGAAGGCCAGTAAATTTGACAGAATCAGGATCAAGAAAGGGTGGTAGGTAGGATTGATGGGCTAGTCTGAGAGGACTAAGTTTAATATAGACAAGGGTGAAGGCAGGACCTTGGTCCAAGAAACCACCCACTAGGAGACAGCTTAAGGGCAACACACACGATATGATAGTCACACTAATAATCGTAAATGGAATACTAGGTTCTCCAGAGAGAAGTACAACAGAGATGTAGTAAGTCTGGTCCTCTCTGAGTTGGATCCTTCTTGTTTATTGGATTCAAGTCAGTTTAGCTATTTCTGTGCTCTAAAAGGGTGGCCTAGTTTTCCACATGACCCGGGATAAGTCTGGAAGCCCAACATTCTCCTGCAGGGGAAGAAAGAATATGAAACAGCAATTAATTAGATTTACTATTTTTGAGGAACAAAAATTGAAGAGGCTTGAGCTCCTGATAGAACAATTATCTTAACTGCTTGCCAAACTTTTGCCTTTTTCTGTGAATTTCACTTATTCATGCCATGGCTGGCTTCGACATCCTATATTATCAAGAAATCTTGAATACTACAAAAGTCAAACACTTTTATGATTCTTGGTAAAGGTTAATTAGAGAGTCTTCAACCATGGTTATTTGATAACTTCTGGGGATAGCAAAATAGTCAGGTGTTTAAGTGTACTAAAATTAAGATCTTTAATTAAATTAAGTGTTCTCTCTGCAGATTTATACTTGGAAGGATAATCTCAAAAAAGCTAGTTTTATAGTAAAATTTACCAAGTCTGGCATTCAATTGATAGCTTAAAAAACCCATTCAAAAAAAAAAAAAACCAAACATTTAAACTACGCATTTAACAAGAAAGATCGCTGCCCTTAACCCTCTCCACATCCAGTGGAAATTCTCTAACACATCACCGCCAGCTCCCTGACCCTTTTCTGGCTTTGTGACTCCTGCTTAGTTAAATCTCAACCTTGAGTAAGTCCCACCTGGCCTCCTTTGTGCCTCCTTTGGCCACGGGTGACTAGAGAGAGACTCACAATTCTCACTTTCAATTCACAGTTACTATCCTTGAATATGCTCTTCTGCCCTGGGGTGTTCAGACAGTAGGTCTCGTCTCCTAAAACTGCCTTCCAGATAGTCACTGTGTACAGTTGTCTACTTCACAACACAACAGGAGGCTGTCTGCCCCGTAGCTGCATTTGACCAGACATTCTCCTGTTACTGAGGCCTGTGCTGTCTGTGCTCCTAGCAAAGGTCAACATTGAGGGCCTTTGAACCTGCCACTCCCTCTGTAACATGACTCCATCCCCACGTCCTTTGGGTCTATACTAAAATGTCAGTGCATGTCTCCTATTTAAAGTAGCAACCTCCACGCCCATCCTTCCCTGCTTTATTTTAGCACTTATTTTCAAACAATAGCTCATATTTAGCTTGTTTATTTTGATTATTTATTATCTCTCTTCAGAAAATTCAATTTCAAAAAGATGTCAGTTCTCTCTAATTTATTGGTAAATTTAGCAGGATCCCAACAAAAATATCTGCAGATACGTATTATGGTAGTAATTAGAAAGTTTCAGATGAAAAAGGATCAAGAAATAATTGACAGGAGATCTCTGGAATAGAAGAGCAATAAGGTGGAAACAAAAATACCATCTAATGAAATATATCATAAAATACTAAAATAGTATTACAGGGGCATATTGATAGACAAACTGATTGAACAGAATAAAACAACATATGGAAATTTAGTACATGGAGAAGCTGTATTTTAAGCATTGAGAAAAATATAAACTTTGCAATAAATGTTTGAGGGGCAATTTATAACCATCTGGAAAAAAACTGAGTAAAATCCAAAAAAAGCAGTATGTAAATGTAGTGACATCCCAAGAGATAGTTTTCCACAAATTCCAAATAGGAAATTAGAAGAGTTATAATTGTCAAGAAATTAGAAAATTAAGAGTATTGATTAGGAGAATTATTTTAGATATTAAAATCTCATATAATTCTATGGTAGTCAAAAGCTATGAACTTGACACATGGACAAGTTTATCTATAATCACATGCACCCTTTCCAAGAAACATGACAGGTTCTCTATTCTTGTTTGAGGAAGTTAGAATATAATCGTCAATTCAATAAAGTATTATCTTTAAATTATCTTCTGGGCCTCCCCTGGTGGCGCAGTGGTTGAGCGCTGGGTTGCGAAGCTGCCCGCAGCCTCTGCGGCGCTTGTTCCATCCCCGGCTGCTCCCCGGCCACCAGAGGAGGGTCCCACATGGCGCGCAGACCTCTCCTGCCGCCCGCTGCTCCCCTCAGCAGTGTACTTCGGTCCTTCTGCCTGCTCTGCTCCCCGCTCTGACTCTGGTGAATTCTCTCACCCTCCCGCGCTTCTGACTGTACCCAGTGCTTGTATAAACAAAAAAACAAACAAACAAATTAAATAAATAAATAAATAAATAAATAAATAAAACATGCCTCTATAAAAAAAAATAAAATATATGCCTATATGATAAATCTGTAGGGAAAAAAGGAAATAATAAACGTACATTTCGTATGGCAGTTATTGGGTGGACAAAGGTGGAATGTTTGGGATGGAGGATGAAAGAATTTGGGGTGGGCATAAACAGGAAATGGGGGACAGGATGGATGAACAGCAGGCCTGAAACTGTTATGCTTAGAAAGACCTGCTTGCAGGTTTAAACTGTGACTGGTGTCCGAGAGTTTGGACTCTCCTTGGGAGCCTCCTCCAGTGCCTGATCCCAGCGGTTCACGGTGCTAACCCATATGCACAAACACCTGCTCTCTTTCCAGCAATCTTACCTTTGGTCCATGCTGGGCAGGGGGAGCCTGCCATGGACCCCCTCTTTACTCCAGCCTCCAGCAAAAACAAACCCTGGGCACTGGTCTCTAATGAGATTCCCTGATAGGCCACATTTCACACATGTTGTCACCACTCATTGCTGGAAGAATTAAATTCATCCTCTATGACTCCCCTGGGAGAAGACTCTCGGACGCCTGCACCTGCTTTCCTCATGCCTTTGCCCTTTGCTGATTTTGCTTTGCGTCCTTTGACTGCGACAAATTAGACTGTGAATATGACTATTCTGAGTCTGAGTTCTCCTAGTTGTCTAACCTGGGGTTGGTCCTTAAGAATCCCTTGCAGAGTGGGTTATACAAATGTTTCTTTAAAAATTTTTCTATCTTTTATATACATATTATTTTATTTACTAGCTAATCAAAAGGAAAAAAAGAAAAATGAACAGGCGTTCCCCCCAAAAAGATGAGATGCTATTATGTAGACAGATTTCCAATAACATGAAATAGTATGGCAATGTCTACACTCAAAGCATAGAATATCACATTCAGGAACAGAAATTATAGACAAAAGACTTGATGAAACTGGAGACATAACCAAGAAGTAGCCATGGTTGTGATCCTCAAGAAATGGTCTTCTCTGTTATTCTCATCCTCCCTCTATTTATTGTTCCTCTTAGTTTTCACTTATGGGGTGATACAAGGGTTGCAGCATGTCCCCCCTGTAAGGATCACCCGCCTCTCTTATTAAAATGCCGGTGAGTTACCTTGCACCTTTGTTGAAAATGAATCAACTACATCCGTGTGGGCCCCTTTGACTCGAAGTTCAAGTTTGTTTGGGAAGGAAATGCCCTCAAAGCCCAAAGCAATTCCATCCTTCTCCATGGTTCTCACTTTCTTGAGTTCCCCACATAACCCTTCCCTCTGCCCCCCCTCCCCGCCCTTTTACCATGTTTTCAAAACTTTAATACCTTTTTTCTTCACAGCCAGCATTGGTTGTGGATTTCAGTATGGAGTGGTCTGAAAAACCTAACCTTTCACATTCCCAAAAACCTGTAAAGATTTTGTATTCCATATCTGTCATGCCACTACCTAAGATTTTTGTTTTCCTCTTCATTTTTTTGTTTGTTTAATAGTAATAGACCTTTATTTGTCCAGCTTCTTAGGAGGTTAGATGAAGTTGCTTTTCTCCTGAAAGAATTTGAAGTTCTATTGTCAAGTGCCTGGAGACATGCTGACCCCATTGGTTTAAATACCAGTTTAAGACAATGTTTCTGCTTGAGGTTTTCTACATCATTCAGGTATTAAGAACTGGACCACAGACACCTGACTTGTTACAATGTCTCAGTGGAGCTTTTTCCCTCTGTCATTCAGTTCCCATGTTGATGCAGGCAAATTTCCTTTCCTTTCCTTCCCACACCTAAGCTTTGGACAAAGAACAAGCTTTGTTCTTTTTTGTATTTTTTATTTTTCTTCTTTCTATATTTCAGCCACTTCACCAAGGATGCTACCCTTTGATCTTTAGCTTTCTAGAAGGTTCTTGTAAGAATCCATAAAGTGGTCATTCCAAAACTTGTCTAGTTCCCAATATTAGAGCTTGGTGGCATCAGAGGGCAGGGGATCTCAGAGAGTCATTGCAGGACTTCCTG
The DNA here is from genome assembly GCF_014898055.3 of Talpa occidentalis. Classification (NCBI taxonomy): domain Eukaryota; kingdom Metazoa; phylum Chordata; class Mammalia; order Eulipotyphla; family Talpidae; genus Talpa; species Talpa occidentalis. The sequence continues at coordinate 145,448,001 of NW_023602073.1, read as the reverse complement.
ATTCCTGCTTCTACGTTTCATGTTTTGACCTCTGAGCCTCCTTTCGCTGTGTATCTATTCAGCAGCACAGGTCAAAAGGAAATGTAAGCATGTAAGCTAGTATTGCTAGATGTCATGGCACAGTGTTTAGGGAATCTGGCCTACAATTCTCCAGAAAATCCATCATTTTAAAGTGTTAACTGTCCACAGGCTTGATGAAACTGGAGACATAACCAAGAAGTAGCCATGGTTGTGATCCTCAAGAAATGGTCTTCTCTGTTATTCTCATCCTCCCTCTATTTATTGTTCCTCTTAATTTTCACTTATGGGGTGCTACAAGGGTTGCAGCACATCCCCCCCATAGAGGGGGGTTCAGGAGTCAAGGCCGTAGTTCCTAAACCACGTAGCAAGATGCCCTGACCTCCAGGAAGCCCTCCTGACAGTGCAGTGAAGGTCAGGTTCTCCTTCACCACTCTATGATACCGCATAGGCTCATTTTCCACCTGCACACACAATTCTCTTTTAGAACATATCTTCTTGATTACTAATTCATTCTTCTTTATAAATCTTTTATGTGAAACAAGTGAAAATTATATAGCAAGGTGGGCAAGATTTTTTTTTTTACAACTTTTTGAACTTTACCTAGCTCTTTTGTCTTTCATATTAAAAGCAGAATAAAACAAAACCTTAACTCAGAGTTTCCCAAACCTTTTGGGTTTAAAGTGTCCTCAGTATCTCAATGACTTTTTACTGCTACACCAATATAGTCATTATTAAATGACTAGATGCAAATAAATGAGCATGTACTTATGTCCTAGCAACTCAGCAACCATTAGAAAAAATAATGTGCAATAAATTAAAGAAACAAAATTATTTCTGTTTTTCAATAGCACAGTTACCAACCAAGGACATGTGTCTTTGGGCATTGCACAACTTCTTGAGCCTTGAAATCAGAGTGGACAGCTGTAGCTGTATTTCCTGGGGTGGATTTTCATGTTGTAATTCCTTTTTATCCCAACAACTGTCAGAAACTCAACTTCTCAAAGTCATGACCTCTCCAAAAGGAATGTAGTCTTATCTAAAGTTGGATTCGTGAATTGCCTTGAGCTGGTAGCTTCTCTGGTGTTGCATGTCCTGCTCCACCTCCCAGGGCATTTTCTACATCCATCCTTAGACACCCTTCTTGAGTTTGTTACTCTGCTCCAGAACACTTAGGAGCATATAGTTTAGAAGCTCAGCCATAACTCCAAGACTCCTGTAATGCCTCTTTTATCTTTCTCCTCTCTTTAGAGACGTCTTGAAGTAGGTTGTTTAAAAATCCTCCTTACCCATTGCAATCTGATTTTTGCCCCAGCCACTTGATGAAAGCCGTTCTCATCAAAGTCACCCATGAAACCTGTTTAGCAACCAAATAGAAAATTCTAGACCTTAAACTACTTAACATTAGGGCAACAGTTGAGATTTTTTGATTTTTGACTGCCATTTTCCTTTTTTTTTTTTTTTTAAAGATTTATTTATTCATGCATACAAGAACCGCGGTATAGACCAGATGCGCGGGAGGGTGAGAGGATTCACCAGAGACAGAGCGGGGAACAGAACAGGCAGAAGGACTGAAGTACATTGCTGAGGGGAGCAGCGGGCTAGACAGGAGAGGTCTGCTGCACCATGTGGATAGCTCCCTGGCCGGCCGGAATTGAACCCTCGCTGCAGAGGTTGGGGACAGCTTTACAGCGCAGCGCTCAACTGCCTATGCCACCAGGGGAGGCCCTGCCATTTTCTTAACATGCTTTCCTTGTTAAAACTCTTGGCTTTCTCTCATTTTTCTTGCTGCTTTTCCTTTTAAAATCTCTACTGTCATGTCTTATCCCTCTTTGGTTGGCCAGTAGAACAGTCAAGCTACAAAAGTTAACTCAGGCAGGAAGAGCTGAATATTCTGTAGGAGTCAAAGGAAAATCCTAGAAGTAAAGCCATAGAAACACAAAATATTTCAGGAGGAATGTTGTTGAGTGAGGAATAAGGGCCAATGAGAACAAAAGGATTGAATCTTCTAGGAGTACTATTTCCCCAAAGGCAGAAATAAATAGTATTCTACGCCTATACCTTGCTTGCTCACAAAACTTTGTCTTCCAATCTGCCAGATTCACCCAACGGCAACAAAATTCTAGAACTTCTCCAGCCTACTACTGTGATGCAGGGTTTGGTTTACTTCTGGACAACAGGAGAACCTTTGATTGTATTTCTTTCCTGTGTTAGGAAGTCCTTTGAGGTCCTGTGAAAGGTGAAAACCCATTTTCTCCTTATTCCCAAACTCAATCCCAACTCCAGGTGGCTTCATGGCTGTGCCAATAGGTTGGAGAAATGTTTACGTGGTCGTGCTGAGCAGTGTTTCATTTTCCCAAACTTTAATTTTAGAATAAAATTGTGCTTACTACACACACACCCCCTCAGAAAAAAAAGCAATTGACTGTCAAAAAGGAATTCAAGTGAAAATGAAAACTGTTGGCAATTTTCTCCACTTTTGCCACAAAAAAGGCTGCAAGTTTTAAGAAATATTGGGGTCACAGTCTCAGAGTTTTATGACTGCTTAAACTAGTTTGTTAGGGCTGTCCTAATAAAGCACTACAGACTGGGAGGCTTCTACAACAGAAATTTATTTCCTCCCAATTCTGGGGCTAGAAATCAGAAATCAAGGGGTCAGCAGAGTTGGTTTCTTCTGGGGTTATAGAGGGCCTTCAGCTCACTTTGTCTTCACAGTGTCCTTTCTGTAAGGAACGTGTCTGTGTCCTAATCATCTCTTCTCATAAGGACACAAGTCCTATTGGATTAGGGCCACCCCATGATCTCATCCGAGCTAAATGACCTCTTTAAAGACCCTGTCTCTGAACACCCTATCTCCCTAAAAACTCGGTAGGAATGTAGATTGATATAGCCATATGGAAAACAATTAAAAATAGGACTACCATGTGATCAGTAATCCCACTCTGGGCATGTATGTGAAAGAAATACAATTGCTATCTTAAAGAGAGATCTGCACTCCCATGTCATTGCAGCATTATTCACACACACACACACACACACACAGGAATATGACTCAGTAATGAGAAAGAAGGAAATGTTGCTGTTTGCAAGAACGTGTGTGTGTGTGTGTGTGTGTGTATGTAACATAGCTCACTAACGTGTGTTAGAAACCAGGAAGATTCATCGAGAAGGAGAAGACGTGAATGTGATGATTGACTCACTGCAGGGCAAGTTAAGCTTAAATACACCAATGTGAAAGTCTGAAAACTCAGGAGATTGGTTTCTTGGGGGGCTTTGAGGGGTTTGGCTGTTACTACATGTGCTAATAACGTGTGCTGCTTACCTTCAGTCACTTTAAGAACCGCCTCCTTGAAAAGAAAACACACTCACCACAATTCACACTCAGTGTAAGTGAAGTTGGTAAAAGTAAATGTTTACAGTGTATTTTCAACATCAATTCTCTCATAAAGATACTTGTTTCAATACCAAGTTTGGTGAATTATATTGTGCCATTTTAAACACTGAGGTTAAAAATTGCCAAATTATTGAAATGGGGCAAAATATTTTTTAAAACCCCACAATTCCAGCATTACTGCAGCTGCCTCTGTTATTTCTCTCAACCTGAGGTCTTCATATCTATGTTTTTAGAGCCAAGATACGTGAAAGTGTTTTCTTCTCCTTTGGACTTAGCAGCCTAACACACACATTTCCCATATCCTATTATTGTGACCATTAAATTTTTTATTGTGGTTAATTACATAGAGCACGAAATTAACCATTTCAACTATTTTGAAGGATACAGTTCTGTGGCTTTAAATACATTCACACTGTTGTCAACTATCATCACTCACCATTCAGCTCCAGAAATTTTTCATCTTCCCCAAATGAACTCTTTTACTCTTTGAACACCAACCCCTCTTTCCTGCTCATCTCTCCCCCTAGAAACCACCATTTTGCTGTCTATAAATTTGACTATGTAGGTATCTCATATAAGTAGAATCGTACGGCATTTGTCTTTTTGAGTCTAGCTTAGTTCATCTGCTATAACGTCTTTAAGGCTCACTCAAGCTGTGGCATGCGTCAGAAGCCCCTTCTATTTAAAGGGGGAGTGGTATTCCATTGTCTGCACACACCAATTGTGCTTACCCATTCATTTGTTTCAACTTGGGTTGCAGTTACCTTCTGGTTATTGTAATAATGCTCTTAAGAACATGGGTGTGCAAAGATATGTTCCAGTCTCTGCATTCAGTTCTTGTGGGTTAACATAATACCATGTTTCAATTTTGAGGAGCTACTGTACCATTTCAATCTAATCATTTTGCTCTACTGTATCACATCCCCCTTTGTTTCTATACTCTAATTTGCTAAACTATTCCCAAATATTTCCCAAGGAATCTCAAGCTTTCAGATTTTTTGCATTGGTTGGCTATTAGTTCTGTTTGAGACAATGCTCCAGGTTTTTGTCCATTTAAAAATAACTCAGGCCCTCCCTGGCGGCACAAGGGGCTAAGGCACAGAACTATGAAGTTATCAGCAGCCACTGCAGACCGAGTTTGATCCCCGGCCAGGGAGTTGACCCACGTGGTGCAGCAGACCTCTCCTGTCTTGCCCACTGCTCCCCTGCGTAGTGTATTTCAGTCAGTCTGCCTGTCCTGTTCCCCACTCTGTCTCTGGTGAATCCTCTCATGCCCCACACCTCTGGCCTGTACCCTGGTTCTTGTATGCATAAATAAAGAAATCTTAAAAAAATTTAAAAATAAAAATAGATACATAATTAAAAATTTGTTTTTTGATGAGTACTACCTCACCATGGCTCCCCCATATCTAGGAAGTGCCCTGGCCAAAGGCGAAAGTCCTCTCCAGAGAGATCTCTGCATTCAAATGTGGTGGCCACCGCACATATTTAAACTTGAGTCAATTAGAGTAAAAAAAAAAAATTCCTCTGTTGCACTTGCCACACTTCAAGAGCACAATAAGCAAGTGGCACTAGTGCTACTGGGTTGTGCAGCACAGAGAACATACCCAGAATTCTGGAAAGTTTTGTGGTGAGTGCTGCTCTAGAATGTTTTTAAGTCTGACCTCGTGCCCGTATATAAAGCAGAACCTGAGTTACTCCCAGAAATGCTTATATCCTCAGGGACAAGCCAATGACAAGCATATTCAAATGAGAACGCCATAACCCCTGGCTGAGTCTCATGATTGACAGCTGGGCTGGAATATTTCTGCCTATTATTTCCTACAACATTCTTTTTCAGAAGACCTATCAGTGATCTAAAGATTCATGGTGGTAGTCACCAAAGCCAAGTTGGTCCACCAAATCCCTCCCCTTCTGCTTAGGAATTTGGAACTGGGAGAGAAATTTTCAGAGGGGTCCTCTAGATGTCTGCAACCATAAACCAGGAGTGACAGGTAACTCTGGTTAACTGAGAGCTGGCTGACCAATAGAAAGAAAACATGAGCAGGGAAGCAGCATAGGCTGCCTGCCCTTTGGGTTTTCTATGCTTGGTTCAGGTTCCTTTCTCAGGCGCATCTATACTTTTGAGTGTGAGTTACAGGAGAAAATCCCGCAGCCCATTAGTGAATTCTTCTATGCTTAAATTAGCTTGAATCGGCCTGTCATGCTGGACTTGGAATCCCCACTAGTATGTGTGCATATGCATGTAACATGGGTACCAGCATCTTCTCGTGGGCTGTGTATTTAGCTGTAACACTGGGCCTCCAAACTTCCATTAGTTCCCTCTAACCTTTCTCTATTTTTGCTTCTTGCTGTAACTTCCTCTCTTAGACTGTGCTTAAGATGTCCTTTTTTTTTTTTTAAATTTCCTCCCTTGATCAAAGTATGCCCTCTGCTATCTCCCTGGGTGTGGAAGATTTATTAAATCAAGCCACATAACATGTTAACTCATTTCATTCTGTAGCTTGTCTTGCATTTAAATCTACCAGGCCTAAGGAAGTTAGTCAACAGCCATTAATGAATAACTGAAGAAATAATCTCTGAGAGGCTGAAATAGTGAATTTTGAAAGACTCAGGCATGATTGGAACTGAGCAGAACATTTCATGCCAGTCACAGGATGAACTGATTAGGGACCTCTTGTGGGGAGCAGGAGGGGGATGAGGCCTTATCTGTGCAGTGACGGGAATGACACACCCCGCTGAGGGACGGGGCATGAAGTGTCCTAGGGAGGAAAAACTGAATGCTGTCAAGGAACAGAAAAGCAGTAGGGTAGTGAACTGAGCAAGGGAAAAAGGTCGTGTGAGCAGAGAGAGGTGGGAGGGCCTTCAGCGAAGAAGTGATGATTAGATCGGGAGTGGAATGGGAAAATTTTTAGGGCATTTAAGCAAGGGAGTGACCTGATTTGTGTCTTTGAAAAAAAAAAATCCCTCTGGCTATATATATAATCTGGAGGATGGATAACAGGAAGGCAAGCAGGGGGCGGTTTAGGAAGCTAATGTAGTTGTAGGTTAGAGATCACCACTGGCGAAGCCTGTGAGGTGTGGAAGGCGAAGGAGAAAATTAGAAACCGCATGTAAGGTGGCAAGGTAGCAATACATGCTTCTAGCGATGAAGCCACCCTGTTTATCCTCTACACAGCCGCTCTCACATTGAAGCTGTCCATGAAGTGCGCGGAAGACCCTAAAAGAACCTGGAAAATCAAGAAGGGCCTTCGCCTCTGGGCTTTCACTACTTCCTAGCACCTTGATTTTGATTCCCCAGAGCAAAATCCCGCCATCTTCTTTCCTCCCTCAGTGTAAACTTGGGGCAAGCGAGAGCTGAAAAACCACTCAACAAGAGGACACTGGTGTTGGGGTTCTTGAGCCCCCCCTAACTCTCAGTGGGAATCCATGTCGGCTCTCGGCGGGCACCAACCCATCGGGCCTTGGCGCGCCTCCCCTGTCGGGGGCACCTCTCTGCACCCGTTTCCCGCAAACGCCCTGGAGCACAGGCCCCTCCGCCGTCCTCGCCCGCGGGAACGGGCTCCCGGGCTCCCATTGTCTGCGCGGGCCTCGGGCCGTTCCCGCGGCGTTTCCTGCGCGCGAGGCCGCAGGCCCGGCGCCCGCCCCGCCCGGGCCCGCAGCTTTGTTCGCCGCGCGCCTCCCGCCGCCCGGGCGGGGACTCGACCCGCGGCGCCGACTCTCCCGCGGGCCGCGCGCCCTCAGGCCGCGGCCCGGGCCGGTCGCCCACGCCGCGGTCGGCGCGGGCCCGTGCGCAGGACGCGGCCGAGCCGCGCGCCGCGGGGACGCCCGCGGGCCGGGCGAGCCGGGCCGGGCGCTGCTCCGCCCGCCGCGCTCGCTCCCGCCGGCCCCGGGCGCGCGGAGGGCGCGGGGCGCGGGCGGCCCGGGCCCCGGCGCGGCGACGCTCTGGCCCGCCCCGCTCGATGGTCGCCGCGCGCCGGCCGGGCCCGCGCGCGCCGGCCGCCAGGGGGCGCGCTGGCCGGCGCCGCCGAGCTCCGAGCTGCGCGGCCCGACTCGCGGCCGCCATATTTGATGCCGCAGCCGCGGCCGCCCGCGCCGCCTGCTCCGTCCTCGCCGTGCGCGGCTGGTTCCTGCGGCCCGAGCGGCGGGAGGGGACGCCGGCGCCGGTCGGGGGACGCGGCAGCGAGGGCAGGACCGCGGAGGGCGCGGGCCGAGAGGGCGCAGGCCCGCGAGCGGGGCGGGGAGGCGAAGGCGCCGCGGCCCAGCCCCTCCCCCGCCGCCGCCGGCCCGCCCCGGCCGCGCCTGTGTTCCCGGCCCGGCGCCGCGCCCGCCCCGGCGGCCATGCCGCGGCCTCGCCGCCCCTGAGCGCGCCGGGCCCGCCGCCGCCGCCCGCCCCGCGCCCCCGCCGCCCGCGCGCCCGCGCCGCCGCCCCCGGCCCGCGCCCCCCGCCCCGCGCGGCGGCCGCCGCCTCTCCCGCCGCCGGGCCCGGGGCCTGCGCGCCGGCAACATGGAGGCCGTGAAGACCTTCAACAGCGAGGTGCGTACCGCGGGCCCCTTCCCGGCGGGCGGGCGGGCGCGGGGCGCCGGCCGGGGGGGGCGCTGCGCGCCCGAGGCCTCCCCCGCCGCGCCCGGCCGCGCTCCGGCCTCCCGCCCCTCGCCGGCCTGCGCGCCGCCCGCCCGGGCTCCGGGCCCGCGGGACGGGGCGCAGGGCCGCGCCCGGGGTCCCCGCGGCGGAGGGGGCCGGTCACCTGCCCGCGCGGGGCCGGGGCGGGGGGTCCTGCCGGGCCGCCTGCGCCCCCGTCCGCCTCCGCGCCCGCGAGTGCCGGGGAGGCCTGCGGCCCCCGGGGACGCCCTTCCCGGGCCGCTCGCCGGGCAGGTCTGGCCGCGGGTGTTCACGGCAGGTGTGCGGCGTGCACGGTCCAGGTAGATTTGCTGGGCTGCAGCGAGGTCGTTTTTGCGAAATTAGATACGTTTCTCTCAAATTGAAGCATTCGGGACTGCAGACCTGAGCCCCGCACACCGCAGGCAGGATCGGTTCGGGCTGCTGTGGACCAGCGCGCACACCTGTCCAGAACTTTGGATGTGGAAGGGCCGATGCTCTGCTCAGCAGCATAATTCACAGAATCTTAAATGGTCCCTGCTTAAAATGCCGGAATTGATTCTCCCGATGAAATGATGCTCTTCAAAACTGTTTTTACAGTTTTCTTTTTTTTTTTTTCTGTTTTTAAATAAGAATTGGCATTTGGGAAGCTTGGCCAAGAGGCCGAGCGTTAGGTGATGTTCACGCCAGGTAGCTAGATAGCAACGGCACAATTTTAAGGAAGCAAGCGCTTTTTTTGTAAAGGGTTTTCTTTTTGACTTGGGTTTTTTTTTTTTTTTTTAAAGCACCTCTTGATAATGAGAGCAGTAGATTTGTAACAGGGTGGTCTCCAGGAAAGGGGGAGGTTCCCTGCCCCACCCTCTCCCTGTCCTATAACAGATTCAGGAGTCTTCATTTTATTTATGAATTTGTGGTTCATAATTTGTGGCAAACCATAATATTTGGTTCCTTCCCATAATACTTTATAATGCTTAAAATCTAAACTCGAAAGTATTTAATGATACATGTTCCCTTTACTGTGGATAGTTTCACAGTTGTGCAGGGAAAAACTCCAGCTCGATTGTAGCCATTCCATTGGCTACATAGAGTGAGTGCTACAGTACGAATGTAGCTTTTTTTAATTATGAAAAAAACCTTTCTCTTATTTCTCTTGCAGTGACTGTATTTATCCCACCCCACCCTTTTTTGATGGACGTATCCCCGGTTTGCCTACCGGTTGCTAGTATGTTTCTCCCTCCTCTCTCCCCTCCCCGCAGGCCCTCACTTTTAATCTGAATCCCTCAGGAGGTAGACACAAATGTTAACCCCTGTGGCTGTTCCCAGTAGAGGAACCTTGGAGCTGTTTTACTGTCAGTTTTTCATTTCGGTATTGACGTTAAGGATAAGGGGCCTGACATGTACTTGGCTAGCTAGAAGTTTCACCTCTTTTCTCATCTTCACAGGAACTTGAGGGTTGTAGTATTTTAGTGTGTGTAGCACTTTCGCCTTTCCTCTTTGGATTTCAGAGAATTTGAAAAATCTTTTAACTCCCTCATTTGCTAATCTGCTCATACTTCAGGTCTGAAAATGGGGTTAGCTGAACTAGTAGTACAGTAGCCAAGTTGAGGAAGGAAGTATATTCAAGCTATTCAGGGAAATAATAGACTTTTTTGTTTAAAGACAAAATACATAACCTTGTTAGTTTTTTCCCTGTTTTTCAATGATATAGTTTCAGTAAAAATGTATAATAATTGCTGCTGTAGCAAAAGTTTTGTTGTTACAAGTAGGCAGATAGTGATAAATATTCAATAATGAGTATTTCCCATTAAATCATATGTTGCAAAATACAAATATAGGGTTAGGAGGAAAGGATGTTTTGAGATGTTAACTCCCACTGATTTTGGCTTTTAAAGCTGTTTATCCTTGGCCCAAGCCCATCAGAAATTAATCTGCAAAACTTTAAGGGATCTTTGAAGCACAGGATTATCAAAAAAGTTCCCTTTCATGGGACTCCAAAATTTAGCAATAGGCATAATCATTAATATTTACCTACAAGATACTGTGATATCGTTTAAAATTTATAAGCTCTGATATGTTTGTCCTTCATGGTTGAATAATTCTTAGATTTTTCATCATTGCCCCCTACCTTTCCCCCACAAAAAACATTGACTTGAAAACAAGAATGCACCAGAGATTTTAAGGTTAGGAATATAGGTTTTTAATAATGCAAACCATGAATGAGCTGGAGTGTGAACGCCCCTGGCCACGTGCAGGGTGTGTATGAACCTTGGCGGGTTTGTCTCCCATTTCCCCTAATTTCTCAGAGGGGTCCTGTTGTTATAGAGCAACCCCAATATTAAACGGGTTCCTGGCTGTGGGTCCTCACCCGCGCGCTTTAAAGGGACTTATGAATACTCTACTACAGGCACACACAAAAGGGTTAATAAAAGGTTTATTTACAAGAGATAAGGAAATAAGGAAAATGTACAACTCAGGGAGAAAATAGGGAAATAAAGTCTTTAATGCGTCCTACCCGATCCGACGACCTGGAAACCCAAAGTCACTCTCAGAGCTGGCCGGACGCTGCGAGCTGGCCGAGCGCCCAAAAATGGAGAGAGCCCCAAAGCCCACGTGTCTGCCTTTTGTATCCACCTGGCTGCTTAACCCCACCCTCAGGTCCCAGCCACCTTCCCTTGGGTGGTGATGGGATTTGGAGTTCCCAGTGTCTTTGGCTTTGACCTGGGATGGGGGTGGAGTCCACAAAGCCTGTATGGAATTTGCTTTGGGACATCCTTTTCCCCCTAACACTGTGACTTTCCCACTTATGCACTCAAAAAATCAGGTCAGAAGATCCTTGTCAGTCTCCCTTAATCGAGTTAAATGAGATGGAGGCTAAAGAATTGATACTTAGTGCAAAGTATGTTCACTTTGTGGGATACGCCCCAAAGATCATTGTGATGAAAGAGTTAACCCTGTGACTACTATTGTCAGTTCCGAAATGAGGAATGAGGAAAGGCGGTTAGTTTGGCCAGATTGGAATATGACTCCTTGAGTTGATACTTGACCTCAGCAGTTAACCCTAGAATTACAATGACAAGGGATTGTAGTTGCTGCTGTTCTAAGCTGGTGGCATTTGCTTGTTGTTAATGATTTTGGAGTTCTCACCTCAACGAATAGGGTCTCCTGTTGTCAGCTCCAATCTGTGGACACTGTAAGACTACAGCTAATTGCTGGAATGCTGCAGCTTTATGTGAGCTGTTCATCTCTACTTTGTCCTTAAGAGTGCTGCTCGGTGAAGGTTATTAGCGTAGGGTTTTTGAAAAGAGGGAAAAGAAGAGCGTAGCAACGCATGACCCTTTCCTTTAGAAAATTATAAATTAGTGGGAGAGGACATTTTCCTAATACAGGAACTCTTAGAATAAATGGAAAATGCAGGAATCTGTTATGCATTGGTCACACTTAGAACAACTGAAGGGAGGTGAGCTTTTCTTGTGTATTGGATTTTTCTTCTGAGTTTTTAAGGATCAGTCAGTGATAACACTTTTTTAGGTTTGTTTTATAGCTAGTTACATTGCTGTAGTTATTTTGCCCCCATCCAGATGCTGCCCTGAATAGGTTAAGTGGCTACTTGTGGGACCAGATACCTGGGTATGAGTGCTTCAGAGAAATAATTGGGATTTACTTTGTTACATAAATCCTGTGAGGAGTCTTATGCTACCTTTTATCATCTCCAAGATCCCTAACATTCGTAGCACTTTTTTCCTTAGGGCTTTTTGGTTAGTCAGCTTACTCTAAATTATTCCAAGATGTAGATGTCTGGCTCACTTTAATACCCAGTACACTTTCCTCTTCGTGCCTGTCTTGCATATCAAAAGTGAAATCCCATCTCCTTTTCCACTCCATTATCAGTTTTGTGTCCAGAGTGTGCATTTGCCTAACTACAGAACGTTTTCTAATATTTACACTATATCGAGTAGTCAGATATAAGTTGGTACAGTGGAGAAGGTAGAGGCAATAATCAAAAGCATATGGAATTTGTTTTTAGCTTATTTTACCTTTGTCTGTGGTTCAGGAAGGGGAATTTGTGAAGCAGCTAGAAAACATTGCATTTTTCTTTTCACTTAACAGGGAATGCCCCTTCTTTCTGTTTTAACCTTCCAGGGAGAGTTTCGGTTACTGTATCAGTCAGGCCCTCGATCTTTGAAAATCCACTTAAGGTGTAGCACACTTAGGGCTATAAAGGAAGGACTCCACAGTTCCCTCCTGTCATGGTGGTTTAAAGCAGATTTTCTCAGCTTCAGCACTCTTGATACTTTGGGCTGGATAATTCTCAGAGGGATCTGTCCTAGGCATTGTAGGATGTTTAGTAGCATCCCTCACTCTGCCCACCAGATGCCACTATTGTGACAAACAGAGATGTCTCCAGACATTATCAGATTTCTTTGGGGGCAAAACTGACTTTGGTTGGGGCCTCCCCGGTGATGCAGCGGGTTGAGTGCCACACTGTGAAGCTGTCCACAGCCTCTGTAGAGTGGGTTTGATTCCTGGCCGGCCAGTGAGATACCCACATGGCATGGCAGACCTCTCCTGTCTTGCCTGCTGCTCCCCTCAGCAGTGTACTTCGGTCCTTCTGCCTGTTCTGCTCCCCGCTCTGTCTCTGGTGAATCCTCTCACCCCCTACCCCACCCCCGCACCTCTGGCCTGTACCCCAGTTCTTGTATAAATAAATCTTAAAAAAAATTTTTTTAAAAAAACCTAACTTTGGTTGACAGTCACTGATTTATGTTCCCCATCAAACTGTCTTAAACCACTCTTAATTTTCTTTAAGGTAGTTGCTTTAATTTTCAGCATTTATTAAGTCTTTCTCACCAGTGAGTTCTGTAGTGATAGTTATCAAGTACCTTCATTGCTTTGCATTGCTTCAAATCTTCTGTACATCACAGCATTATAACATAGTACATGCTTAATAAAAGCTTTGAATAAATGACTGCATGGATGATATATTAGGTAGCCAAATAATCTGTACCAAGGGAGTTAATACTGCTGAATATTTGGTTTTCTCCTTTAAAATAAACGACTAGATTTGAGATTGTGTTTTGATTCCTTGTTAGTTGGAAGATTATTTGACTAAAGTAAATTAAGATTAAGAAAAACTTGGAGGGCTCTGCATATGAGCATTATTTTGAAGGTCATTTTATGGCACTGTATGAGCAAAGGAAATTAGTTTGAAATTTCTTTTTTTTTTTTTTTTTTTTTTTTGGTGGGACCCTCGCCAGTGGCCGGGGAATGAACCGGCGCTGCAGAGGCTGCGGGCAGCCTCGCAGCCCAGCACTCAACAGCTGTGCCACCAGGGGAGGCCCTAGTTTGAAATTTCTTAATCATACCTCTTTTCTGTTTAATTTTATTTTCCTCTTATGGGGGTCAGAGTGATGAGGGGATTGATCCAGTGAAAGTTTTAGGTAGATAAAATCCATTGTGAGTTTTACGTTGTGTAAATAATAATTATGCACTCTTTACAAATCCTTGTTTGCTTCTTATTTTTCAGTTTAAAACAACATATGGTAAAACTTTTTTCCCCCCTTAAGACCATCATTTAAAAAATGTTGAATGCAAGGAATCAAGATTGGTAATGCTGATTTTTAAGAATCTTCATGATTTGTATACTTAATCATTCAAGGTTAAATTTAAAAAAGTTTTTGGCAAGATTCAAATCCATGTGATGTACATAACAACCATTTTATTCTATACTAGCATTAAATATGTCGAAGTAATTTTGATTGGCGTTTAGGGGACGTCCGTATTCCCCAGTCTCTTAAGATAGTCATATTTTATGATCACTTGCTCTTCCTTTAGAAGGGGTATGTATAGTTAGCTTAAAATTAGTGATATTATTACTTCCGCATGGAATTTCAGATTATCTCTTCAAGGACCAGTTTTTGTTGTTAGTGGACAGCTTCTAACTAAAAATGGTTTGAGAGAATGTAATCAACCTTGACCTTGAACAGTGGCTGAGCTCCTGAACTCTTAAGAGAGCTCATTTTATCTGATTTTGTTTTCTCAACATCTTTCTCTACTCCTTTCTCTCAGGATTGTGCCTCTCCTCCTGCTTGTACAGACTGCTTTTCCAGCAGCATGGACACAAGAAGCATAGTAAGATGACTATAATCCACATAAGGCAGGCCCTTTGGAAAATGTTAGGTTTAAATTGATGGTGAAATGATGTCTTGATTATTTGGGCCGTACTTGGGAGGCAGAAAGAAGTTGTCACTGAAAATATATTAGTAATCTCAAAGAGAACATCTAGTGAGTAAGTTGAATTTCTTCTTTAAAAGTAGGTTGAGTGAAAAAAGTTATTGGGCTTAATAAATAGTGAGCATAAGTCATTTGTAAACTCTTGTTGTATTTACTTGTATTCTGCTTTATGTAATTCTACTGTATTTTTTGTAAAAATAATATAACATTACCTGTTTAATATGAGTGAGTGGCAAACTTCTTAATTTATGGTTGGAAATAAAATACATCTTACTTTTTGAGGAAGTTCTCCAAACTGTAAGATGACAAAGTGGCAGAGATACTGTAGGAATGGAGAAACAAAAATTTCTAATTATAGAGGAGCAGATTGTGTAAAGGCATTACTATGAGAAACGCTCTAAGAAATGTTTCTGTAGCCTGTGATTTCTTATCTAAGTTTATTCTATTAATATCGCAGGCTTGATGATAAAAACAATACATTTTCTTTCTCTGGTTTTTATTTTATGTATTTAGTATTTCTAATGCTGCTTTACAGAGTTTCTGATATAAGCATGTATCAGGGTGTGTAAATATATTATGGTATCTATCTTGGGTGAGGAATATCTTAGGAATTTTTACATTACTGTGTTTAGTCAGAATAGGGGATGTAGTCTATTTGCCTGTTTAGAAGACAGTTATGACTGTTAAGTTAATGTATGCCAGATTTGTTTTTTCAGTAATAATATAACTTATGTAGGTTGGCTTGAAAGGCCTAGGATGATTTCATTCATTCATTTGCTCACTCATTTGACCAATACTCAGTAAGTGCTTCCATGTGCCAGGTATTTATCATTCGCTAGGATATAGTGGTAAATGAGAGAAGCAGAGAGCATGCCCTCTTTGAGTTATGTTTTTGTAATCCTTTTTCTTTGACCTCTTAAGCTCTTTGTACAACAGTCTGCAGCAGAGCTAGTGTGGAGGATGGGCTGGCGGTGCTGGCTCACAGTCCACCTTGTCGGGCTGGGGGTGGTGGCTCTTCAAGCCCATTTACTCCTGGTCCGTTCTCAGTATTTGTCAGTAGTGTCCACATTGGCTGTCAGCTGTTCACACTGGAGACTGAGCAAGTAGACGTGTATAAGCACAAACAAAATGAGCTAGAGTTCTTTTTTTTTTTTTTTTTAATCTCCATTTGGTATTTTGGAATCATAACTTATAAAATACAGCTTTAAGGGTGTTTTTTCAATGAGGGGTGTGTGTTGTATCCACATGACAAATTACTGAAGCAGCTTAAGTGATGACCAAACCTTTTTGAATTTAGAGGAATAAGTTTTTATTTTTATAACGAACTTTTCCTTGATTTAAATATATGAAAACCTTGGTCCGTCTGTGTTATAAATACTTTATAAATTTTGAAGTGATTTCTAAGTACCTTGTTATTGAAGAATGAAACTTTGGGTTATGTTCTTTTTTGAATAAACTTGGGAGACGATACGAAGATCTTTTTATACTGGGGCACAGTGTGAAAAAGGTTGACCAGTACATCTAAAACTAATGGTGTTGTAGATCAGTTATATCTTAATTTTAAAAAAAGGGCCCAATTCCTAGTTAATGGCTTTCTTTAATTTACTAATAGTTTTGATACTCCTAAGATTTTTTGGTTAAAAAAAGAGGTTAGAATTTATTGAAATATTTGAAGTATGTGGGTAGAATTCTGTAGAACAAGGGAATTTTTGTTTGTCTTTTGTTCCCTTCAGGTAAATGTTGAGTAAGTGAAAATTTTTACACACCAAAGCATCTGGTAGAGTGTCTTTGCTGTGATTGGGGGAAAAAAGCCCAGCTCATGTATTTTTAAAATACTTTGCTGGCTAAACATGTTAAACTTGAGCCACTTCATAATATATGGAGTTTTATAGTATCAGTCCAGCTGGCGACCCTCTTGTCCCCAGCCATCCTCTTGCTTTGGTGGATCTTTAGGATCACCTTGTGAGAAGAGTAGCATAGATGCTGTCTACATTTTACAAAGGGGGAAACTAGATCCATCATTGTGATTTCTCCAAGGAAATGCAGCTTTGTAAGTATTAGAACTGAGACTAGAATGACCCAGGTCCCAACTCCTGGTGCAGATGGTTTTCTTTTCCTTGTGAAGGACAACCATCACTCTTTTTTTCACACTTTCTTTTTCCCATCATAAAGTCCAAATATACGTTAACATTATATTTTCCCTCCTTTAAACTTTACTTTTACAACTTTTACAGAGTTTCAAGAATGATAAAGAACTACTTCACTAAATCTTCTGACTCATTATGTTAACCATATTTGCTTTCTTAGTCTTCCCACATACACATGAACACACAACCTTTTTCCCCCGAACGTCTTAAGGTTGTAAGTCATGATAGCATTTACTTCTAAACGACTGCATTCATTTTTAAAAAATGAACAACTTTCTCTTATGTAATCATAGTTATTAAAATTAGGAAATTAACAATGATATAATGGAATTGTCTGGAGAGTTTATTCAGATTTCACAAATCATACAAGTCATGATCTCAATAGGTCACACCTTGCATTCATTGTTTTGTCTATTTAGTATCCTTTAATCTGAAACAGTTGCTTACTCCTTCCTTTGTCTTTTATGGCCTTTGATGAGAATAGGTCAGTTATTTTTAGAATTCCCTCAATATGGATTTGTCTTCTGTTGCTTCTTGATTAGGTTCAGGTTATGCATTTTTGACAGGAATTCCCCAGAAGTAATACTGTGTCCTTCTCAGAAAGTACATGATGTCCATTTATCCATTGGCAGGGATGTTAATTTTTATCTGCAAGGCTTTCTCCATTGTAGAATCAGTGTTTTCACCTTTGTAGCAGCTATCTTATGGGGAGGTATTTGGAATGATGCAGATACTTTGTTACTTTATTACTTGGCATTCTATTTAAAAGCATTTACTTCTCGTGTATGTGTACATATGTGTGTGTATCAGTATGAAATCATAGACTCTTATTTATCCATAGTTTTTTAAAATGCTTTAGATGGTCTCAGTTTTGACCCATCGGCTGGCTCCTCTGTGCTTTTGGCATGTGCTCAGTGTTGTTTGAGTACTCCCTTACTTTCTTTCGTAAGATAGTCCCATCCCCACTCTGGAGTCAGCCATTTCACCAAGAAGCCCTGACATTCTTCTGGAGGATCTCTATTAACAGATTGAGCTGGAAATTATGTGTGTGAATATCCATATATGAATATGTACACTAAACTTTGATCCCTTCGTTCATTCTGTCTCTGCCTCTAAAAACCATGAGTTTTTCCTGGTATCTCCAATTCCAGTTAGACATCCTAGGAGGCACGCTAGCATTTCCCCCTTTCTAAATCTAATTCCTTTCTTCAACAGTGGAACACTAGTTTTTGTTTTCACAGTATACTTATTTTTTCACTAATCTTAAAATAACACAGAAATAGTTTCAGACTTTCTAAAACCATATGTCTATGAAACCACATGTATTAACTAATTAACTAAATTAGTGTATACTTCATATTTAGCCTGTGGGTATACAGTCAACAGTATATACTGTGTTCAACAGTATATACTGTGTTGCCCTGCTCTCTCTCCTCCCCTTCTATTCACTTGACATGTAATTAGGTTTAGGTTTTTCTGCTTGTTTTCCATTTTGTATCCTCACTTTACTGAATTTTTGCTATTTTATTTTTTTACATACTGTAAAACATTAAGCATGAATTACCTATGGTCCACCTTTTTACTAGCTTCAGTATCATAACCACTTATGCTCGGGGTGGGGGGGAGATTAGTAACTCTTAGGTAATGAGTCTTCAAATCAAATAACACACCAACATTCAGAGATTTAGTTATGGAAAGGGTCTTAGGTGAAAGATCTGTTTCTAATAGCATGAATTTAACACAGGTAGAAGAATATATATATATATATTCAAAGAACTTTGTCTCATGAATAGAATCTCCATTCTCAGGAGTAGACGTCTATAAAGTATCAGAATGTTAATAATTTAATTTTCTGGGCCAGTTAAGATATTTTTTTGCATATTCTTGTTTTTTTTTTTTTTTTTAAAGATTTATTTATGCATACAAGGGCTGGGGTACAGGCCAGAGATGTGGGGTGTGTGTGTGAGAGGGTTCACTAGAGACAGAGTGGGGAACGGAACAGGCTGACTGAAATACACTGCTGAGGGGAGCAGCCGGTGAGGCAGGAGAGGTCTGCTGTGCCATGTGGGTCAGCTCTCTGCCTGGCCTGTGATCCAGCTCTTGCTGCAGAGGCTGTGGATTGCTTCATAGTGCAGTGCTTAACCCCTTCCACCACCAGGGAGGCCCCTGCATATTCTTGGTCTTTCACAATTCCTTTAAAATAAAAAAACTGCAGCGCTTGAGGACTTTCAAAGATAGACCTCGGGTTATACTTTGCTGACTCCTTAAGATCTTGATTAGTAGGGCCTCCCAGGTGGCGCAGCGGTAGAGCGCTGGGTTGCGAAGCTGCCCGCGGCCTCTGCGGCGCCGGTTCAATCCCCGTCTGCTCCCCGTCCACCAGAGGAGGGTCCCACATGGCGCGCAGACCTCTCCTGCCGCCCGCTGCTCCCCTCAGCTGTGTACTTAGGTCCTTCTGCCTGCTCTGCTCCCCTGTCTGGCTCTGGTGAATTCTCATACCCTCCCGCGCTTCTGACTGTACCCAGTGCATGTATAAACAAAACAAACAAATAAATAAATAAAAAACATGCTTCTATTAAAAAAAAATCAACAACAACAACAAAAGATCTTGATTAGTAATAAATGACTTGAAAATCAGAATTATAATTGAGCAGGAAGATAAATCCATGCAGACCTTAAGGGCTTTTATTAACATCAAAAATAGAAAGCAGCTTTGAAAGCTACCTTAGTGGAAATATTTATTCAACAAAATTTTTGAGCGCCTACTACTAATGTGCAGGTATGTTCTCTAGGGGTCTAACAGTGTACAGAGCAGACCAAAAACAAAACAGCTGACATAATCTCTGTCCTTGTGGAATCTGCATTCAGGTTTTGTTACGAGTGTGTACTGGAAATGTGTGTTTCTTGTTTTTCCTCATGTAGTGGCATTTTATCTATTAAAAGTTGTTTTCACGTTTCAGAGAGAATATCTTTCTTGAAAACTTTATAAAAAATGTAACAGGTGCAAACTTAAATGTTTTGCTCATTTTTTAATCCTTTTTTGTGAAGTGTGGTTTTATTTGAAAATTACTGTCAGTAGTGATGCTTTTAATGTTTTGCTACAGTAACTAAAGACAGTAAAACCTCACTAATTGGGACAGAGAATCCAGACAACAGGATGTATGTAGTACAAGGAAGGAGATATGTGAAGTCAAGGAGTTCCAGTTTTGGCTTGGGGTACACAGTTGGAAGGACTGATGGAGAATTAGGCAAGAAATCTTTTCATGTAAAGGCTTGGCTATTTTGCATAGGACCTCACTTTTAATCAAAAGGCAATGGAAGTTTGAAGGGTTTTTAAAAAAGCACAAGCTTTGTGGTTTAAATTATGCTAATAAAGGTCACTGTCCTTTTGGAATAAGGTTTGGTTGTAGAGGGGGCTGGGAGGAGAAAGCTTAAATTATTGAAGAGAAGATCAGGGGCTCTGGCAGAGTAATAATAGGAAGAAGGAGGAAGGAAAGAGGTTGAGTAATGGCAAGGAATTGGAGATGAGGAATCAGTCAGGGCTTTGGTTTCTGGGACAGAGGATCAGCAGATAAAATGGTACCCTAGCCATTAAGATGGGGAAAATAAAGAGGACCAGAAAACTTGAGAAAGATAATCTGGAGAGTTGGATTGCATGGCGGATCATTTTTTTACTTCAAGAATTTTTTTTTTTTTAAGATTTATTTATTTATTTATTTATACAAGCACTGTGGTACAGTCAGAAGTGCGGGAGGGTGAGCGAATTCACCAGAGCCAGAGTGGAGAGCAGAACAGGCAGAACGACGAAGTACACTGTTGAGGGGAACAGCGAGCGCGGCAGGAGAGGTCTGCGCACCAGGTCTGCATGCCAGGTGGCTGGGGATCGAACCGTTGCTGCAGAGGCTGCGGACAGCTTCGCAACCCAGCACTCAACCGCTGCGTCACCGGGGAGGCACTACATCAAGAATTTTAAAAAAGGTTCTTGCTATAAAAACAGGATTGAAATCACCCACAGTTACTCCACCCATAGGCACTGTTCTGTTGAATATTGGTGTTTGTGGATCATCCAGGTGAATACTCTGCTGGATGTCCAGGTCAGCTACCTGGAGAGACAGTAGGCTAAAAATGAAAATGTAAGTGGTAAAGTTTTCTAGGTAGAGGATGTAGAGAAAGAAGAGAATCAGGTTTACACCAAGTCTTTTAGAATCTTTTAGCTTCCTTGGTTTTTTTAAAAGTTTCTTTTAGATTTCTTCAATATTTGTGAGTTTTTCTTTATTTTTGCATAGAAA
Source organism: Talpa occidentalis (assembly GCF_014898055.3). NCBI lineage: Eukaryota > Metazoa > Chordata > Mammalia > Eulipotyphla > Talpidae > Talpa > Talpa occidentalis. Next base: position 145,427,325 of record NW_023602073.1, on the reverse strand, counting down.
AACTGGGGTGTAGGCTAGAGGTGCGGAGGTGAGAGGTTTCAGAAGAGACAGAGTGGGGAACAGGCAGACGGACAGAAAGACACTGCTGAGGGGAGCAGCGGGGAGACAGGAGAAGTCTACTGCACCATATGTGGGTTTGCTCCCTGGCTGGGGATCAAACTCAGGGCATAGCTGTGATAGCTGAGACTTAACCCTTAGGCCACCAGGAAGGCCCTGTATTTGTGAGTTTAATAAGGATATAAAAATTGATTTGTTAAATGAGCTTTCATTAGAATTTGTGAACATTAGCCTGCTCATATCATTCAGCATTTTAACAACTCTCTTCCTATAGTTCTCTATCTTAACACTTTATTGTGACATGGAATTGTGAATTTAAAGGCTGTCTCATTAGAAATAAAAAATCTTTTGAGAAATTCCAGTTACTATCCTTTGTGGGATTTATGAAGATTTACAAAGGAATGACTCTTATTTTGTTACTGTTACTACTATTTCTAAAATTAAAATGAGGTGAAATTCACATTTTTCATTTTGATGTTCACAAAAAGAACAGAAAGGAGTTGAAATTAAACATAGATGGATTGCTTGGCTCTCAGAGAAATTTTAAGGTGAAAAATTATTTTTGTATATGTATGTATCTATGTTTTTTTTCTTCTATGGAGAATCATTTCTGTTCCTTTTGATTTTAGAGTAAGATAGCTAAATTAAAGACCATTATGTTCATGTTTTCATAGATCCAGGCATTTGTAGGTGCAGGCATAAGGGAAGTTTGTAGTTGTATAATTGGGTTTCTTGTTTACTTTCATGCTTAAACTTGATTTCCAAAAATTATAAATTTAGACCTGAAAGACTTGTGTAACTATATTATTTAACATCATTTTGCAGATGAGGAATCAAGACCTAGAGGTGATGAAAGTTGTTCAGAATCACAGCTCATCAGAGGCACATGGTTTGTGACCAGATTAGAAGAAATTACAGCTTTCTGTCAGAGTGTTCTTTGCTGTTTTTTCCAATATGGATTTTTTGAGTTAGATATGATCGTGTTTATGTGTCATGGAGATGGAAGAGGGTGGGAAATGGTGATTCTTAGTAGATTATCATTATTTTCTGCTAATGCTGGGCCAAAATAAGGAATAAACTACTGTACTGCCTTTCTCCTTTGTGAGTCAAGGTGCCTTAGGAAAAGGCACAGTCCTTGGCAAGGTGTGTATACAGCTACACACACTCACCCAGTGAGTTTCTATCAACTCGGCCTTCTGCAGAGAAGTCTGAGTATGACGTATATGAAGCTCATATATGTCTTTGTGCCTTTTTGCAGGAGAGAAGCGCAGTTACTCTCTCGGCCTGTGTCCTTAGTATGGTTCTAAGTTTCACATTATTATAATGGTGGCTGTCTGTAACTGCTTCCTTCAGATTTTTGCAGACTACTGTTTAAAAGATTTCCATACAGGTATTTTAAAGCATGAAAAGTTACAAAGTTAATAGGGTTGCTCTCACAGAAAGATACGATAGATTATAGTTGACAAGGAGGGACATAGTTCTTTTGTCATTAATAAAATGGAATTACACAAGATAACCCTTAGTATCTCTTAAATGATAACTGATGAATAAGGTTTCTAATTCATTTTTCTTAGCTTCGGTTTATTCATTTGAAAAATAGGAATAATGATACCTTCCCTGACTACTCATAATTGGCTTAAATATTTAAAATACTGACTGGTTTTGAAATATTCAGAAAAGTTGGTTTAATAAAATTTCTGAAATGTCATAGAATACGAGTATTTTCCTAAGAACATGAGTCCCCCCCCCCCTTGGATTTATTTATTTATACAAGCACTGGGTACAGTCAGAAGCACGGGAGGGTGAGAGAATTCACCAGAGCCAGAGTGAGGAGCAGAGCAGGCAGAAGGACCGAAGTACACTGCTGAGGGGGGCAGCGGGCGGCAGGAGAGGTCTGTGCGCCATGCGGGACCCTCCTCTGGTGGCTGGGGAGCAGCCAGGGATCGAACAGGCTCTGCAGAGGCTGCGGGCAGCTTCGCAACCCAGAGCTCTACCGCTGCGCCACCAGGGAGGCCCGGAACACGAGTTCTTAATGCTCTCAGTTTAAGAGAAAATGAAGAATACTAAGAATGGTAGTTTTTTTTTTATTGAAAGCTAAAACTTGGGAATGTGTCATCGTGCTTCCTTGTGGAAAGCACCCTCATACTGACACACATTAATAATGGACAGAGGTTTCGAGATGACGAGTTATAAAGAAAGTGCTGGATTATGTTCATTATGTTTGTAAATTGGAGAAGGAGTTGGATAGAACATTTAACTAGCAGACAGTAAACAAAATACAACATCATGATGTATTTTGGACCAACATTTTTACTGGTCATCATTTAAAAGAACTTCGGTGTTTTTCTAAATCCAGAAAGATTTTTTTTAAAAGTCAATTTTATTTTATTATTTTTTTTATTTTTAATTTTTAAAAACATTTTTAAAAAGATTTATTTATTTATATAGGCACTAAATACAGTCAGAAGCCTGGGAGGGCGAGAGAATTCGCCAGAGCGGAGAGCAGAACAGGCAGAGTGACGAAGTACACTGCTGAGGGGAGCAGCGGGCGACAGGAGAGGTCTGCGAGCCATGTGGGACCCTTGCCGACGGCCGGGGATCGAACTGGCGCCGCAGAGGCTGCGGGCAGCTTCGCCAACCTAGCGCTCAACCGCTGCGCCAACAGGGAGGCCCAAAAGTCAATTTTAAAGTTATTTAAGAGTAGAAATTTCCACCAAAGTGTATATATAGAGTGTTTGATTCACATTTATACATACCCAGCTCACATATTTATACATATATAGATGCTTCTAGAAAATCCTAGAAGGCAACCTACCAGACTTTTAACAGTAGTTATTGAGAGCAATAGTAGGTGAATTGGTACAGCGAATGAGAGCTTTCAATAGTTTGAATTCATCACAGTAGTCATTTATTACTGTAATACTTGTGTAATATTCCTCCAACCCCAGAATTCTTATTTAAGCTTTTTTTTTCCTTTAAGATTCATTTTATTTATTTATGCATACAGGAGCTGGGGCGTTGGCAAGAGGGGTGGGGAGGGGGGGAGGAGAGAGGATTCACCAGAGACAGAGTGGGGAGCAGAACAGGTCAATCTACAGAAAAACACTGCTGAGGGGAGTAGAGGGGAGACTGGAGAGGTCTGCTGTGGGCCAGCTCTCTGGCCAGGGATCAAACTCCTGTTGCACTGGCTGCCAGTAGCTTCATAGTGCTGAGACTTAACCCCTTGCACCATCAGGGAGACCCCTGTTTTAGCTTTTGAGAGGATGGAGTTGGTTATTTTAGTAATACTTGAATTCTTTCCTTAGGTGACCTACCCTGTTAAGCGTTTGAAGAGCCTTAATAGACTCTCTTAAAATTCATGTTTAAGTAGAAATTATTTAGCTGTTACTTGATTACTGGATATATTTAAGCTTCATCATCTGTTGTCTTTTGATTAAAGTCTCCTTGGTTTGGGGGTCTCCCGGGTGGTGCAGGGGTTAAGTCTCAGGGCTCTCAAGCTATCATCAGCCACTGCCACTGCTGCATGAGTTTGATCCAGGGCCAGGGACCTGACCCAACATGGCGCAGCAGACCTCTTCTGTCTCGCCCGCTGCTCTCCTCAGCAGTGTATTTTAGTAGATCTGCTTGCTCTGCTCCCCACTCTCTCTGGTGAATCCTCTCACCACCCCCACCCCCACAACCAACCCCCCCCCGCACCTATGGCCTACACCCCAGTTCTTGTATGTATAAATAAATAAAAATAAATCTTTAAAAAACAATAAAGTCTCCTTGGTTATTAGATTGATGCTATTAAATGGTTATGTCTCCACAGTCATCTGCCATCTTTTAGTGAACTTAATTATTTGTTTTGTCTGTTACTGAATAGTGGACTTGTTGGTTTTTGGTTTTGGAAACTGAGTGGGTATCTGAGAAGATTTTGAGACTTGCTTCTGTAACTTAATACTAGTTTGAACTTAGTAGGTGCTTATTCTTAAGTTTGCATATCTATAAAAAGAGAGAAAGTACTAACCTTATTGAGCCATTTTGAAGGTAAATGTGATAATAGAATTTGTGATAGTGCTTCATAATTTACAATGTAACTTGGATATAAAAAGTAATAGTTACTGCTATTCCTTTATAGTGCCATTGCCTCTGTCTCTCTCTTTCTCCTTTAGTCTTTGTGGCTCTTATTTCTTTGAATAATTTTACCTTAATGCCTAATCGGCTGATGTTCTACACATTCTCTAATATTTAGTTTTCAGTTCTATTACTTATCTCTGAAACTATTAGCTTTTCAGGAATGACTTATTTTGCTTCTTTCTCCTGGGATTTAGTACCATATGTTCTAGGTTTTTTTTTTTTTTTAAGATTTATTTATGCATATAAGAGCTGGGGTACAGGCCAAAGATGTGGGGGCCTGAGAGGACTCACCAGAGACAGAGTGGGAAACAGAACAGGCAGACTGACTGAAACACACTGCTGAGGGGAGCAGCGGGTGAATCAGGAGAGGTCTGCTGCACCATGTGGGTCGCTCCCTGGCCGGCTGGGGATCGAACTCATGCTGCAGAGGCTGCCATTGCTTCATAGTGCGGTGCTTAACCCCTTGTGCCCCATGTTCTAGGTGTTTTGTGTACATGTGCATATAAGTAAAATAGGGTTGTCATCACCCAATTCTAAACTTAATCTTTCTTCCACATAGTTACTTTTTGATTTCTTTGTTATGTGTTTAGTAAAATCCCAATTACTTAAATTTGAAATTTTCCTAGATGTCTCTTTTGTATCTTTTTAGTCTTGAAATCCAATCAATTATTTAAAAAGTTTTGTGTCCTTCCCCTTTTTATTCCCAGTAGTAATACTTTTGTACATATCCCCATTTCTTCACCTTGATTTCTTAGTTTTTAATTGACTTTTAATTTACTGTTCTCTTTTCTCTAGTTCATATAGACCCAGCTTTTTTTATTTTATTTTATTTTATTTTTTTTTAAAGAGGCATGAATTTTTATTTATTTATTTATTTGTTTGTTTGTTTATACAAGCACTGGGTACAGTCAGAAGCGCGGGAGGGTGAGAGAATTCACCAGAGCCAGAGCGGGGAGCAGAGCAGGCAGAAGGACCGAAGTACACTGCTGAGGGGAGCAGCGGGCGGCAGGAGAGGTCTGCGAGGTCTGCGCGCTCTGTGGGACCCTCCTGTGGTGGCTGGGGAGCAGCCGGGGATCGAACCGGTGCCGCAGAGGCCGCAGAGGCTTCCCAACCCAGCGCTCAACCGCTGCGCCACCGGGGAGGCCCCCCCAGCTTTTATTTTAGATCCCAGATTAACTTATGCTAGAATAATTTCTTCAAACAACTCTTTCGCTTGAATTACTTTGTACTTTTAAAAACTTGTCAGATTCCTTCAGTGGTCTGGATTTCTTAGCTATGTATTTAAGACTTATTTTTACAAGACTATATTTTATAAATAAGCTACTTATAGGTAAAAAAAATTACAAACATGCTTAGGTACAGTGCGTATATGTGATACTATAGAAGGGGAAACTTTATTGAATTCAAAGCTACGTGCTGTTATATTCCGGCCTGTGGGTCTTGTTTTTGGTGCTCTGATTCTCTTGTAGGAAAATGCAGAGTTCGTTGAGATTCTAATGCGTTCACATTAGTAAATAGTCAGTTCTCCCATTCTTTTTGAAAATTCCTGTTTGTAGAGAGTGCTTCATAGATGGGTATATTATAAATGTAAATCGCGCAGAAATATTCCCCGTGGTGAAAGAAATGTTTTTTCCTAGTCAACCCATTTCACTTCCATTTTCCTTATTAGATCTGTCTCTGTTGTTTCCAACTGGATGTAGGTATTTGTTCTCCCAGAAGCATTTTTTTATTTTGGCATTAAATTATGTCCTGTATTCCTGTTTTCAGGAGGCAAGGTCTTGTGGCCTCATGAATCCTCAAATGTTATATCTTTAGTTTTAAACATTCCTCTGCTAAGTGCATGTGGGGATTGAGTGGAGAATAACAAAGATACTCAGTGACTGTTAGTTGTTTCCTCATAGACGAGCATTTAGTATACACACTTCAAATTAGTGACTGCAAAATTACTGTGAAAATTACATTTTCAAGACCTTTGGTATAGTTTAATTGTCAAGGGTGACAATGACAAATTTCAGAATACTAAGAATCTGGTATGTCTATGACCCTTCACTTCCACCTCAGTGGATTTTTGAGATACTTGAGGTTGAAGGTCTTCATGTTTTTTTTTTTTTTTCTTGAAGGGTTTAATAGTGTGCATATATCTATGGTAGCTTCTCAGTGAACTGGGAGCTTGATTTGACTTTGGAACCTTTTAGCTTTGATTAAACAGTTGGGCTTAGTTTTAGTATTTCCTATTTCCTTGTTTTTAGTTGATTTTACCTTGATAATAAAACTATTGAGAATGTTGTGAATGCTTAATTCTCAAAGTAAATTTGAAAAGATTTTGCAACTATCATTATTGTACAACATAAGTAATACACAGTGAATCAATGCTATTGCATTGAAATAGTTTTTTTGATTTTTGAATATTGACAGGATCATAGGTACAAGGTTGCAAAAAATTTTAAAAGTGAAATTTGAGGGAGGGATTAAAAACATATTTATCATCATCCATGGCTTTGGCATTCCACTCTTTGAGCAGAATAGATCTATTGCAGTCAAGTGAATTTAGGTATGAAGAACCTAGATAAATTTATCTTACTAGCTTGTATTTTGGGAGACCAGTAAACTACTTTATCAAAGTTAAGTCAGCATACATTTGCATACCTCATACAAGCCAGAAATTGTTTTAGGCATTGTGGGGGGAGGGGGAGATACTAATCTTGTCATATTTATAATTTATAAGGTCAGTGTTTTCCAAAGTGGATGGGTGGGTGGTAGGATAAATAGGGAAGTAGGCTAAACAGAAAACAAATATAAGCAGAATAATTTAAAATTGTGATTAGATTGCTGTGATGTTACTAAGTGTGTGTAATAGTTACCAGAAGAAAAGGTAGATAATAATCTACCTACACATAAACATTAGTGTGTACACACACACACACACACGTTGCAGGTATGATTTAGGTGTGAAAGTTAATCCCATTTCCCATTCTTCTGAATACAACTAGGAAAAAAGTGTAGCTTTTTGTAGCACTGTCTTGCATATGGGGGTTGTACATATTTGCTAATACTTAGAAAAAAATAAAACAAAGATTACATATTACACAAAGCAGTACTGCTTTTGGCAAGCTGTATTAACCGGAGAAAATTGTGTTTTATTTTCCTTGTAATTAATTATGGTATTACCTTCTATTTAGGGCTGTGAATTGGAACAGTGTCTCTCTCAAAAAAAATCTCAGCCCACAATAAGATATAGTTTGTGCCTTGAGCCATATGGTTGCACCAATAAATATTATAGTCCAAAGATTTTACCCATGATAGTTTACATTTTCTTTTTTGTCCAGGTTTGTTGTGATTGGCCTGCCGTTACTTTGAAAAGGGCTCATCTCGTGGGTTAGCTAGATTATGGTTTGAAGAAATAAAAGACCATTTTGGGTGTAAAAATTGACATGAAATAGAAAACATGTGGTTAAGTCTTTTTAAGTTTACGGACTTTTTCTCTACTTAATAAATTACATTCAGTTATTATAACACATTTTTTTCTGAATATTTTTCTTGGTTTTGTTTTTGCATTTCTATTTATAAAATTGTAATTACTGCAGATATGTTTGCTATTTGACACTAGACATTTCAACATTTCTATATTAATACCTGTGTTGGGTTAACTTTCTGTGAGTTGGTATTTTGCTAAATATCTCTCCTGGACCTTTTTGGTTTTTGTCATAACATTGATGAAAAATAACCACAGGGCCTCCCCTAGTGGCGCAGTAGTTGAGCGCTGGGCTGTGAAGCTGCCCGCAGCCTCTGCAGCACCGGTTCAATCCCTGGCTGCTGGCGAGGGTCCCACATGGCCTGACAGACCTCTCCTGCCGTGCCCGCTGCTCCCCTCAGCAGTGTATTTCGACAGTCTGCCTGTTCTGTTCCCTGCTCTGGCTCTGGTGAATTCTCTCACCCTCCCGCGCTTCTGATTATAACCAGTGCTTGTATAAATAAATAAATAAATAAATCTTTTTTTTTTTTTTAAAAGAAAAATAATCACAGTGTGACTTTTTGCTGCTTAAGTCATCAGTAAAATTTTTATAGCTCCTGCAATTAGCACTGTGCTACCCTTTTCTTCCAAACATTGTAGCTTTCTGTTCTAAAACGTCCATTTGCTGCTTTTTTGTAGTTTTCTTTTCTCACCTGAAAGCTATTTTTGTGTTTATTTCCAGAGTTTTCGCTTTACTTTATTGAGGATGATTATAACTTATTTAGACTTAGTCTTATAATTCCAACCTAAGTATTATCTTGGCATGGCATCTGTTGATTATATTTTCCCTTGAGTAGTGTGGACAGATTTACCTGGTGTGTGTGTGTTATGTCGTGTTAAGTGTGGCTTATGTACTGTATCAGAGCTTTGTTAAAAATCCTCTGAAGAAAGTTGATTTTTGTTTGTTTAGCAAATATTCAGCTTAGGTTCAGGATAAAAGTTCTGTCTTGACTTTTGTGATGGTTCCAGTGTTAGTTCAATTTTCAGAGCATTTGTTTCGCTGTGTCCACTCAAGAGTTAGTCCATGGGCCTCCCCGGTGGCGCAGCGGTTGAGCGCTGGGTTGCGAACCTGCCCGCAGCCTCTGTGGCGCCGGTTCGATCCCCGGCTGCTCCCCAGCCACAGGAGGAAGGTCCCACATGGCGCGCAGACCTCTCCTGTGGCCTGCTGCTCCCCTCAGCAGTGTACTTCGGTCCTTCTGCCTGCTCTGCTCCCCGCTCTGGCTCTGGTGAATTCTCTCACCCTCCCGCACTTCTGACTGTACCCAGTGCATGTATAAACAAAACAAACAAACAAATAAATAAATAAATAAACATGCCTCTATTTAAAAAAAAAAAAAAAGAGTCCAGGCTGTGGTGGTGAGTGGTTTGCTTTGATTTTAATTCTCAAAGCCTTGGCTGGACTTACTTGGGTCTCTTTGCTACAGGCACAATTTAATCAGTGGGAGAGAAAGACTATAATTGGCTCTAGGATGAGCCCAAGATTAGTTCATAAACAAAATTAGGGAATCCCCTTCTCTAGCTGTTCCTGGGATTCCCATACTCCGGATCCAGGGCATCCTTTTCCCTTCCTCCTTGTAAAAAGTTAGATTTCTTTCTTGGGTTTAGCCTTCAGAATGAAGTGGCAAGAGAGAATAGAAACAAAAATTGGGGACTCCCATATTTTTGGATAATAGGGTTTTTTTGTTGCTGGGTTTTTAGGTATTCGTGTGGCGACAGTAACTGCCTTCCGACCCTTAGCAGGAGAGAAGGGGAAACCTTACGTTGGCTACGTTGGCAGGGGAGGAACTTGGCGCTCTCCCAGTAGCATGGAGGGAGGACTAGGCAAAAGGGAGTTACCTCTGGTGTTTTTGGGTTCTGTGAATGGCTGTACCATTTGATTCTGCTTGGTCTGGGATCAAAGCCAGGAGATAAGAGAGAAATAAATACACAACACTCTGAAATTTATTTTCAACTCCCATTTGCAGCTGGCTCTCCTGCTATCATAGGTTATTAATTCATGTTGATTCCAGTTTCTCAGTCTTCACATAGTTTACTTTTGCATGGAGTCTGGAGTTACTAGTTTTAATCAGTGGGAGAGAAAGGCTGTAATTGGCCTCTCTGCCACGACTCACCATAACCCCTAAGCACCTTTTTTTAAAGAAGTGTGTTTTTTTTTTTGACCCCCTTCATTCCAGGATTTGGAAAGGATATGTATGTTGAATTAAAGGACCGTGTAAGTGCTTAAATTTAGTTCTTTAAATGGTGTGTTTTGGAGGAAGAGTTAATTATAGTCTTATTGACACACTTTAAAACTATAATTTGCATTCTAAAATAGTTCCCCTTTTTAACAGTGTTCAATACTGTAACATTAATCTTAGATACATGCCATACGTCAGAAATGGTATATTCTGCTTAGTAATGGAAAAGATTATTTATGTGAAAATGTTGTAGCCCATAGGAAAGGATAATTGGTTATAAAGCATATAAATATGTGTACTTGTCATAATAATTAGCACTTTTATATTTCAAAATCTGGCTTTTTTTCCTTTTTCTTTTTTTTTTTAAACTAGAGGATTTCTTCTCTACCTCTTGGTATATAGCTCTGCTCTTACTGGACAAATATTTGCATACTTTAGGTTGATAATTTTAAGAAAACAGGCATTTCCCATTATGGTATCCTACAGCTTTGAAAGGATTCTGGACTTGTGAATGCAGTAATACAGTGTTGCATATCCTTCGCCACCTAACATTGTTTCCAGAAGCAGCCTATCAATTCCCTGAGACAGTCCAAGAGACTTTGTCTGGCTGTTCTTTTGTATCCATAGTGCCTGACACTAATGAGTGTATTTGGAATGAGTAAATTGATGGATTTTAGATTATTTTTCTATTTTCCAATTTTTTTCATACTAAAATATTTTTATAACCCTCAAAAAAGGGGCAAGGTTTTTTAAAATAAGAAGACTGTTTGATTTGCTCATTGGTCTTTAGGTGTTATGACCTTTTAGATTTTATGTGCTTTGGTGTTTTCAAAAGAAAATGTGTTTGAAACTTTGTGCTGAGTCTACATATTGGCACATAATTTAGTATAAAATCAGGAGCTGTGCCTTTGATAAAAATCTAATCTGGGAGTGCTGACAGAGTATCTGTCCCATATCCTGACCTTTGCTCTTAAAAAAAATGGTGATTGTTCAAGAATGTTGCTACTTATGTGGAAGTTAACTGAAGTTTATATATTTAGAGTTTTATTTCGAATGTTTTTAGTGAAGACATTTATTTTTAGAAATTTAGGAAAAAACACTTGGCCACACTTGCTTTAGAACTGCTTTTTTTGAATGTTGAATTTGCTATTGTTAATTCAGTATTACTGTTCTCCCAAGTCACGTTTTGTTATGTGAAGTGCCTCACATTTTATGTTAGTTTGTTTCATGCTTATATTATCTAATATTTTTACATTGTATCCCAAACCAAATATAACGTGGATGGTAGTACTATAGTAAAGGAGAACTTTTTTATAATAGTGAAAATTATTGGATACAAAGAGAGTATGTATCAGGTTGCCAGAAAAGTCATGACGTGTTTTTTCTGTTTTTCAGGCAAAAATATGTCATGACTTTTCCGACAACCTGATACATAGTTCTTGACTTGTTGAAGTAAAATTTGTAATAGTGTTTTTTGATATTAAAATTGGTGAATGATATGCTTTTTAAAAATGGCTATCAGTGAAACAAGTCTTATTTTTATTCCTATATGCAAAATACTGAATGTTACTTTTTAAATTAGGAAAAACAGGGAAATTTTTATTTTTTAATAGATATATTTATGTGTATAAGAACTAGGGTACAGACCAGAGGTGGGGAACAGAACAGGCAGATTGTCTGAAATACACTGCTGAGGGGAGCAGCCGACAAGCTAGGAGAGGTCTGCCACGCCATGTGGGTTGCTCCCTGGCCGGCCGGGGGATTGAACTTGTGCTGCAGTGGCTGCGGATTGCCTCACAAGTTGCGTCTCAACCCCTTGTGCCACCAGGGAGGCCCCCTGAAATGTTTTATTTTTCATATTTAATTTCTACTTTGAATTAATAATTCACAAAAAGTCCACAAAAATACTTATGAAAAATCACAACTCTGTAGTTAAGTTAGAAAATGAGAAATCTGTCACAACTTTCTTCTCCCCTATCAGTTTTCTTTCCTGTGTATCACATGCCACAAGCTTGTGGCTTAAAGCACTATATGTTTCTTTCATGATTTCTGTGGTCCAGGATCCAGGCTCTGGTTAGCTGAGTCCCCTGATGATGGTCTGAGCAGGTTGAAATCAAGATGTTAGCTGGACTGTTATATTTGAGATGTGGGGTCCTTTTCCAAGTACATGCAGTTTGTTGGCTGAATTCAGTTCCTAGCAGAATACGGTTTTTCTGCTGGTTGTGCCCTGGGGTTTGCTTTTAGTTTCCAGCAGTCACTTTCAGGTCCCAGTAGCCATGTGGTCCTCTTAGCATGTGTTGTCACATGGCAGTGAGAGAGAGCTTGCCTCTCTGGTGGTGTCTCTTACAAGGACACAGTCTTACCGGTTTGGGGTGGGGGGGTTGTCTTACAACCTCATTTAACCTTCATTAGCTCCATAATTGCCCTGTTTCTAAACTCTGTCACACTGGGGGTTAGGACTTCAACATATAAATTTTGGTGGGAGAGATACAATGTGCAGACCCAGAGTTGGCAAGTGCAGTTAGAACAAGATTGTGTTAAAATACAATTATTTTTCAAAGCAACAAACAAGCATGTAATCTTTTTTTTAAAGATTTATTTATTCCTTTATACAAGAACTGGGGTACAGGTCAGAAGCAAGGGAGGGTGAGAGAATTCACCAGAGACAGAGTGGGGAGCAGAACAGGCAGACAGACTGAAGACACTGCTGAGGGGGGCAGCGAGTGAGGCAGGAGAGGTCTGCCCTGCCATGTGGGTTTCTCCCTGGCCGTTGGGGAATTAAATCGGCACTGCAGATGCTGCGGACAGTGCAGCTTCGCAGCACTCAACCGCTGCACCACCCGGGAGGCCCTCTTTTTTTTTTTTTTTTTAAGGATTTATTTATTTATGTATACAAGAGCTAGGGTAGGGGCTAGAAGGGTGGGAGTGTAAGAGGATTCACCAGAGACAGAGTGGGAGCAGAACAGGTGGCTTGACTGAAATACACTGCTGAGGAGAGCAGCGGGTGAGACGGGAGAGGTCTGCCATGCCATGTGGGTAGCTCCCTGGCTGGCCGGAAATTGAACCCGTGCTGCAGAGGCTGCAGATAGCTTCACAGCGCTGTGCTCAACCTGCTGCGCCACCGGGGAGGCCTAAGCATGTAATTTTTTTAAGTACAAGAGATTTCATTGGAAATTTTCTCTCCTGCTATGCTGAACCTCTAGCGAGAACAGTTTCAACTTTTAACATTTTAGTTCTTCTGATGATTTTCATAGCACTAAGCAATGTTTCTATACCACTTTTCTTGAATAGTCAATTTTAGATATTGTTTATTGACTTTTGGCAACCACAGGTGAGGCAGTAATTCACACTTGCTGCTCTTGCCCTCTGAAACACCCTGATTTTGAGTCGGTCATTCTCTGAAATTCTGCAGGACAAAATTATTTCCCTCTCTGGTACTATCTTCTTTTGTGTGTACCGTGGCTTGTGGTTTCCTCTTTGTTTCATTAGTTACTAGTCCTCTTCTCATTATTTCCATTTTCTGGAAATTTGTGGCATCTTGTCTGCTGATTCTTTTCCCCTCCCCATTGTACTTTTCATTGTGAGTTTTTATGCTTTTTAAAAATTTTATTCCCTTATTGCCTCCTTGTAGGAGGAAGATAAGAAAAAAGTTGGCGTAACTATTTTGAAGTGAAAGTGTCCATATCACGTTGACGCCAGGAACTTGTGATTTCTTATTTTTTGAGACTTGAGGGATCTTATTTAGTACTCTCAAGGACAAGAAAGATGGCTTGGACTGATCCATGATTTCAGTTATTTTAAATTCACTTGAAATGGTAATTCTGTCAGACATAGAACCAGAAACCTTATAGGCATGATTAACCTGTAAATGGGCCATGTTTTAACCAAATTTGACTGTTCTCTGGGTACTCCCCAAGGATTATAGTAGAATTCATTTACTGTTGCTCAAGTTCAGAAAAGCACTAAACTTTCTAAGGTGAGTTTGCTTGAAATACCAAGTATAAAGTACATCTTGTTAAATATTGGACAGTGAGCTTCAGGGCACAGGTGGGTATGCTCAGGGGTGAATATACTTTCCAAGAATGAGCTTGCAGTGTTAAAAAAAAAAAGCCCAAATTTAAGGATTGGCCTGTTTTTGTTAATCATTTCAACTGGAACACATCATTCCAATTCACGTGAATTGTCTCTAGTTCGGTTCTTGTGCAGGCGTACACCCAAGTGTGTGATAGACCCACAAAGCCTAAAATATTTACTTTGCTACGTGCTGGTCTAATAACAATGGACAACTTTTAAAATCTTTATTAGAATTTTTATTTTTTGTCTTGGTGGAGTGGCTAACAATAGTTTATATATTATGAAACATAATGAGTTCCTTAGACTGCAAACTCAGACTTGTTTGGTATCTCTCCTTGAAATGATAAATTTTGAGTAGTCAAAGAAAGGGGCAAGTCAAGACTCCCTATCAACCCACGGGGACAGGGGGATATAATATTTGTGTGAATTTGTGTAAATCAAGCATTGTCACCTGAGATTAGACAACATTCCAGCATAACAAATGAGTTTGGACTAGGAAAGCAGAGTTCAGAGTCTGAAGTACTAGGTTAACACAGCAGGTACCAGAAAAGATAAACACAGCAGGTGTCTTTAGCCTTAGGAAACTCAAACTAGTCTTAGCTTTTAAAGGCACTGATAAAGAGCTAACAGTGATTCATAGCCACTTAAACTTTGGTAAATGGTGGTAGGGAGCCAGGCTCCCAGATAGAGCAGTGGGATTAAATAAAACTATATGTGAGAACTGGGTAGCTTGGAATCCAAGTCTAGGGACCATGAAGCTGTGGTCTTCTTACCTAAGAGATGAAATCATCCATCTGCTAAAGGAAAACATCCCTCAGTTAGCTTTCATTCTTCTCCAGCATTTTCCAGTGTAAAACCATGTGTTTTCTGTCCCAGAGGAAATTTTGAGTCTATGTAGATACTTAACATTCCCAGTTCTTAGTGACATGTTAATATATGTGATTTGAATTAGGGTTTGGATAACAATGGCAGTACTGATAGATAAATTTTGGATTATTGTATAATGACAGTTTATATATAACACAATGTGATATATGGCTATAAAGTTAAGGTTGGTTGAATGTTTGCTGTGTATCAAGGATTGTATCATATCTTATATATCTAAAGCTATACAGTCTGTATTCATTGAGTTAGTTTTTTTTTTTTTTTTTTTTTTAGCTAATAGGGGCATGTTTCATTATTCTCTTTTAGTGGCTTTCGTGACAAAATTCTCAACAAAAATTGTTTTGTCAAGGTCTTAGAGGGTTGAATTGATGTTTAGGATGGTGCAGCCTTGATATAAACCTCTTAAATTTGGAGATAGGAATTGAAGAGAAACTGGATGGTGACAAGCTGTCTCTGACATTATGTGCTAGGTTTATTAGTTCATTAAATGTATAAATTGATACTCCAGCCACTTAAAAAGGACTTTGAAAGAGCTTGCCTAGCAAAATTAAGCATTGTTAAAAATGTATTTTGCTTTTGTGTACACTAAAGCTAATTAAATGTAGCAGTGAAATAGATGTCAGTAGACATTTGAGATAGATGTTAAGGCTACTGATCTAAAGTTGATATTGGGCAAAACTGGGCAGTACCCAGGGACTCCAGACAGTTATGGGGGGACCCGGACCCCATGTTGCCCCATTTTAAAAGTTAGTGCCTGCTCATTCATATATAAAGAGCAAAGTCATCAAACTCTGGTGTGTCCAAAGATTTTTAATAGGTGAGAGTTTCAAAGGGAGTAGAGAAGGGGAGAGAGGACGACTTCACAATATGGAGTCCCGATCAAACCCAGAAATAAACAGTCCCTGTGGGCAGATGTTCAAGCAGGCAAGGCCCAAAACAGAGCAGCCAAGGCCCAAGAACAGAGTCCGAGGAGAATGTATTCAAGGCATCCAACCCCCTGGCAGGAAATACAAGCAAGAGGTTGTGCAGTGCTCCTGAGGGCTGGGAGGGGAGGAGAGAACCCAAGTGCAGAGTGCACCCTTCAGTGGCTAAGATGGCTGTCCAGAGTTTCTCAAGAGGGAGAAGCTGGAAAATGTGCACAGATGGGGACCAGCTGATAGGTTGCACTAGGGGTCTGAGCAGAAGCAGGCGCTGCCTCTTCCCAAGCCAAAGGCTCCCCTACGACCACCTGCTGGCTCTGTTCTTGTAAAGTTACCAGACACTCCTCATTGCTTCCAGCTGTCCCTATTCAAGAAGTCTGCTGCGAGTCCAAGCTTCACGACTCTGTTCCACCTTCCCCAGCTGTCTTCGTTCAGGAAGTCACAGGAGCGGAGACACTCAAAACTCTCTTACAAAATCAGTGAGATCTCCAGAAGCCAAGGCACAAGAAGGGAGAAACATATTAAAAAGTCACCCATCTTTGATAAAAAGTGATCATACAGGAACTAGCTGAATCATTGTCATTTTTAATTCAAGGAGAATATACTTTGTGAATTCTTGCATAAGGAATTTTTGGTAAAAATATTTCTTTAACAGGTTTGGAAAGGACTATTCTAGAGGGAATTTTTTTTCAACCTTCTTTCCCAGTTGAGCATTTAATATTAAAATTTAGTGCAGGCATTCATTGAAAAATTAGATGAATGATCTATGCCTATTTTCTGATGATTAGATTTAATAAATGAGATTTTAGAGAATGTAGAGAAATGGTTAGTTAGAAACCTGTATGTATTGGCTTTTGGATGAAAAGTACTCAGTATTTATCTGAGCAATATCTTAAATTTCAGCAGTAGGCACACTTTTTTGAAAATAAGACCTCATGAAAAAATGGTTGGCTTTTCAAGCTGTTAGAAATGTTTTAGAAGTCTAAGTTAGCTTTTACTTACCTCATCCCTTCCCACCAGCCCCCAAAAATCAAGCCAAGTTGCTAGAACTCAGACTTACTAGTGCTTGCTTGGGAACTTCAGGTCCTTACCACACAAAATGAAAGTAGTAGTGTTTTCTCAGCCATAGAAGGACCTGATACTTCTTCATTAACCTATTAATACAGATTACTGTAGAGTCTACCTTCAAGTATGAGTGAATGTTGGGTGCGTTCTTTTAATATTATGATTCACTTAACTGGAATACCTATTAAATAGATGGATTTTAGTTTTAATAATGGCTAACTTTGTTGAGTAACTTTAGTTTGTTAAAAGCTTTATATATAATATTTGTGAAAAAAGTATCAATTTTGTAAATGAGAAAACAGGTCCGGCTTTTAGCAACTTGTAATAAGGTAACAACGTCTTTCTGTGCAAAGCTTTGCTATGTCATACTTTGTATATATTTATTCATTTTAATTCATTAGCAAGTGTCTGCTCTGCCAGATGCTGAGGATACAGTTGGAGAAAAGGGTAATAATCTAAACATATAGATAGGGTTTCTGTTCTGACAGCGTTTTCCTCTAGAAGGTGAGGGCACAAGTGGCTGGAAGCAGCCCGTGCCTCCTAGGAAATTCTGAGAAACTCACTGCACTGAAAGCACTGTAGAGTGTATCGATGTTATTTTGCACTTGGTGAATAGACTGGCATGTACATAGAGTTTCTAAAGCAGATTGGTAGGAACTGAGGCTGTGAATGTATTAAAATTCCCTGAAATTTTGAGAGGTAACTTCTTAAAGGATTTGATGGGACCCTAACCCTGGTCATGCAATATCATCAACTGGGAGTGTTTTTTTTTTTTTTTTTAATAGAGGCATGTTTTTTTTTTTATTTATTTATTTTATTTATTTGTTTGTTTGTTTTGTTTATACATGCACTGGGTACAGTCAGAAGCGCGGGAGGGTGAGAGAATTCACCAGAGCCAGAGCGGGGAGCAGAGCAGGCAGAAGGACCGAAGGACACTGCTGAGGGGAGCAGCGGGCGGCAGGAGAGGTCTGCGCGCCATGTGGGACCCTGCCCCGCAGCCTCCACGGAGCCGGTTGAACCAGCTGCTCCAGAGGCTGCGGGCAGGTTCCCACCCAGCGCGCAGACCGCTGCGCCGCCCGCTGCTCCCCTCAACTGTACTTCGGTCTTCTGCCTGCTCTGCTCCCCGCTTGGCTCTGGTGAATTCTCTCACCCTCCCACGCTTCTGAACTTAACCAGTGCATAAAACAAAACTTACAAACAAGCTCTTAGTAAATAAATAACATGCCTTTTGGAAAAAAAAAAGTCAAGTATTAGCTAAATAATTGTAAAGTAAATATGAAAGTATATAATGAATGTTTCAAAGGTGAACGGTAATATAATCAGTGTAAATGGGCGTATTGATCTGGTTGGGAAGGTTGGAAGGGTTTTCCTCATTTGGTGGTTTAAGATGGCTGAGTGTGCATTTTCTTGTGGGGGACCCTGGCGGATAATATTCCAAATAGAAGGGGCAAGTCCATTTTAAAGATTCTGTGACAGGAAACTTAAAAAAGACCCTTGTGCTGGGAGCAGAAGGCTGGAGCGCAGAGGGCTAGGCAGGGGAGCACAGTGTGAGCTGAGACTGGAAAGGTGGACAGGAGCTGGACCAGGCAGAGCCTTGGCATATACAGATTTTCTGTTGATCCAAATGGTGGGAAGTCATTGACCCTTTGAGGGGATAGAAGGAAGGGGTGGATATCCAGTCAGTGACCTGAGCAGATTAATTTTTGAAAAGCTAGACATGCCACACCATTTTAGGTGTTCTCCAGGTGAAGTCTGTGGTTGGAGGAGGAAGAATAGACAAATATGGGGCAAACTGGATAAAAATCAGTAGCTTCAATGAGGCATAAGTTACACGGGTACTGTACTGGAGCAAAAGTTATAGAGGACTCCTTAATTTATAGTTGATTACCCAACAAATTCTGTTTGAATTGCTTTTAAAGTCTGTTCAGGTTGTCTTGGCAGTGTTCGAATGGCCTAAATGTTAGTTTCCAGCCTTGCAGTTAATATCTTACAGCATTTTGTTAAAATTCTTAGCATTGTTGAGTATGCCAGTTTAATCCACATTCACTTCAGCTTGTTTATTGTTGCTTAGTTTCACCACCTTTTTTTTTTTTTTTTTAAACTGTTTTTGTTTTTGTCTAAGCTGAATTATTCTTTGCTTCTCTGAGGAATTTCAACACAAAATTATTTTGGAGGAGGAAGGAAATTGTTAAACAGTAGATCACCTGATGTCTAATGATAGTATATTAAGATATAATCCACATGCCACACAATTAAAAGGAAAAATGCAATAATTTTTTAATATAGTTGTGTATCCATCACCACAATTAATTTTTGAATACTTTCATCACTCCAAAAAGTGGTAGTCACTTATTTCTCCCCAACTCTCCCAGCTATAGATAGTCACCAATAGATTTGTCATTTCTGGACATTTCATATCAATGGAATCATAATATGTGATTTTTTAAATGTGACCTTTTAAACTTTCCAACAAAGATTGTGGCAGGTGTCAGTTCTTCATCCTTATATTTCATTGAGTGGAGATAACATTTTATCCATTCATCAGTTGATGGACATTTTGGGTGGTTTCCACACTCATAAATTTTTAATGAATAATGCTGCAAATGACTATTTGTGTAGTTTTTATGTGAACATAATTTTTTAAAGATTTATTTATATGTACAAGAAGTGGGGTACAGGCCAGCGGTGTGGGGTGGGGGGTGAGAGGATTCACCAGAGACAGAGTGGGTAACAGAACAGGCAGATGGACTGAAAGCTCTGCTGAGGGAAGCAGCTGGCGAGGCAGGAGAGGTCTGTTGCGCCTTGTGCGTTGCTCTCTGGCTGGCCAGGGATCAAACTTGTGACGCAGAGGTTGCGGATAGCTTCACAGTGCTGTGCTTAACCCCTTGTGCCATCAGGGAGGCCCTATATTTAATTTTTTGAGCAACTGCTGAATTATTTTCCAAAGCAGCTGCACTATTTTACATACCCACTATCACTGTGTACAGGTTCCATTTTCTCTATGTTTTTACTGTCTTTTTAATTTTAAGCAAGTAAGTATAAAGTGATATCTCATGGTTTTGCTTTTCATTTCCCGCATGGCTAATGATGTTTAACTCAATTTTTAAAAGAAAAGCAGCATCCTTGATTTCCTTGTGAATATCAAAAATAGAAATGTTTGGTAATTTCATGTAATTGATTGGAAACAGCTCCTTTTGCTGTATTTAAATTTTGTTTTCCTTTCTAACAGTTGTATTCCCTGAATGACTACAAACCACCCATTTCTAAAGCGAAAATGACCCAAATTACTAAGGCAGCCATCAAAGCTATTAAGGTGAGTAATAAATTTTACTCTAGTGTTTTCAGAAGAAAATAGGAAACAGTATTTTGGAGGAGGTGTAATTTTTAAGGATTATATGTTTCTTTTCTCTTTATAGTGTTAATACATGTTCTTATGTGAGAAATCTGTATAGCTGTCCCCTACAAATGTGCTCACCTATGGATACACTTAACATTTTAACAAATATTCTTCCATAAACTTTGAATCATTCATTGTCTCTTCCATTTCCTAGGCAGGTAAGATTTTAGATACATTCACATTATAAAGAACCTGATTTACACTGTTATTTGTCACATTGACTTCAAAGAAAATTGAAATAGGAGTTAGTAAATAATAAATAAAAGTTAATTTTTTTCCCCTTACTGAGTCTACTATAGATTTGAAAATGGGCCATTCTGGAAAATGATTGGGGCTCCTTGTACATAGCATGTTTGAACTGTATAGGAATCACCTAGTCATTGCCTTGGTGAAATGACTTTGAATCTGTATTGATTCAAAGATACTTCTGAAAGTCTGAGGGAAAACTTGGGCCTCTAGAGAAATACAGACATGCACAAAATTTTGCATAAAATTGCTTGACATTAAAGAGTTTTTTCAACTCAACTATAAATACCTTTCTTAGAGGTTTTCATCCCTAAAGCTAAGACTCTGCTCAGAACTCTTAAAATTGAGAATTAATGTTTATTTTTAATTAGATATTAACCTGTGGATATTGGTTATGTGTTTTCCTACTCTAAGAAGTGAAGCACCAATTATTTAAATAAATTGTCTTCAAATAACAGTGTTATTGCTATTAGATTTAATGAATTCCTATTTACAGAGAATTGCAACTAGGAGGAAATTCAGATACTCGATTAGTTTTCTAATGTCCAAAGCTTTGTTTTTATACTTGTAAATATTTTACAGCATTATAGTTAAAATCTTTGTATCTATACATAGGAAATTTAAAAGAAAATAAGGACAGTGACTGAGAAATACAATTAAGGCAGAGACTTCTTCAAAGAAGTGATTTTTCAAGGTGTTGCTAAGGCTTAATATAGAATGTTAAGTCTCATGCTTGCTTTATCTACCTTTCTGCATGTGATCTGATTTTTTTTGATCCTGAGAGTGTGCAAGCGTGTATATTTTTATTCTGTGAAAATCAGTAATTATTGCGCTTAACATAACTTGAGCAGAATACTCCTGATTAGAAGGCTTCATAACAGGTATTGACACAATTCCCATTTTTCAGATACTGTTCTAAGAGAGGTGAAGTCATTTGCAGTAGAATAAATACAGCTAGATATTAAGTCCAGCTTATTTCACTTCAGAGTCTAAACTTGATCATGTACTGTCCTATTTTGCTTGTTTTAACTTTTGGAAAAAAATGAGGTGTTGCAAAATATTATAAACATAGTCTCCCCTTAGACTGACAGATTGTTAACCGTTTGCTGTATTTGCTTTTATTTCTACTATCAGGCATTGCATATGGACAGTTTTTTGTTTTTTTTTTACTGAATCACTGGAAAGTTTGTTTCAGACTTCATAATAGCACTTAATCCCTAAATACTTGAATTTGAGTTGTCTAAGAACAAAGACCTTTTCCTGTCACAGGCAAGCAATTGTGTTTCCTAGTTGTCTGGGTATTGACTTTAGTAAGTGTACCCTGCACCCATGTTTTCTTAGACTCTAGAGCACAGTTTCATTTGTTTGTGCTGTCACTCAGCCTTTTTTGTTTTTCATGACATTGATATTCTGAAGAAATCAGACCAGCCGTTTTACAGTACTATATTTTAACCTGCATTTAGCACATATATAAGTTTAGATTGATTTTTTTTTTTTAAGATTTATTTATTTATGCATACAAGAGCTGGGGTGTAGGCCAGAGGTGCGGGACATGGGGGGTGAGAGGATTCACCAGAGAGTGGGGAACAGAATAGGTGGGTCAACTGAAGTGTATTGCTGAGGTGAGCAGCAGGTGAGACAGGAGAGGTCTGCTGTGCCATATGGGTCAGCTCCCTTGCCAGGGATTGAACTCATGCCGCAATGGCTGGCAATAGCTTGATAGTGCTGAGACTTTACCCCTGTGCCACCAGGTGCACCCCATCTTTTTATCTTCCCGTTTATACTTGCAGTTCCATTTTCCAGGAGAAGCACAAGGAGAGAATGAAGTTGAAAATAGCCTTCTTGCATACATTTGTTTATTCTTTTTTATTGACCTGTGTTTAACTTACTTGATGAAATGATACTGAAGGAAATCTACTTTTCCTTCAATAAGAATATACATCTACCTGCATGCTTATCACAGCTGTTTTGCTGTCTGTGTAACTATTTGTGAATGTGAGCTTTCTTGAAGAGTTGATAGAATTCTTCTGTACGTGTGTAAGGTAACACAGATAACAGATAATTTAGATATACTAACATATACCTACTTCAATAATTTCTTTGCTAGTTCAATAGCATAGCTAGTTGCTTATGAAGGTGAGTGACATGAATGTTTGTCTCCAAGTTTATAATTACTGTTTTTGTAGACCTTTGAAGCAGTGTTAAACCCCATGTTTAGCAGGAAAATTCTAATGTGATCAAATAGATTAAACAACTGCACTTTTCCCTCTTTCAGTTCTATAAACATGTGGTACAGAGTGTTGAGAAATTCATTCAGAAAGTAAGTATATCATTTTCTATATATGTGCTAAATATACTGTAATTATAGATTCATACCTTGTGTTTTTGTCTTTTAAATCAAATACCCAAGTTTAAAAGTGTCTTGGTGAACTGTTAAAAGGTGATTCCATTACTTTTATTTTTAATTAAGAATAAAATGAAAATGCATTTCAGATCATTCTAAAAGAGTAGCTTTAAGTTAGATGCCTTTGTTAATTTGCATAACCATAGTGAGCACCTGTTTATTGATCAAATGGTATCAATATGATTGACTTTTAATGAAATGATAAACTCACTGCTTTTCATAAACTTAAAAAAAAATTCTCACATGTCATTTCAAGCTAAATGCCTAGAGAGCAGCTCTCCTTTCAGATAGGATGTGGATAAAATTTTGCTTTACCAGCTACTTATCTTCTGCTGACTCACTTTGCCTCATCCATTAGGACATTATACTTAATCTTCATGTTACTATATAAACATGAAGCTCTATTTTTTCAAAATGAGCAGAAGAAGATAAAATGAGATAAAATAGCTGTCTTGTGTATATTTAATAATGTTTTTGTAACCAGGATCTGAAGTGACTTTTTCCTCTTTGTGATCAGTTCCCTAATGTGTCACAGTTTTTGGTAGGTGTATTTAAGAGCTAGAAATTCAAAATGATACGGTAGCAGATCTGTACTGATAGTGAATTTAGGTTTCCTATTCTGCTTGTGTTCATGTCCCTTGACTGTAAACAGAGCTAGATTGAGGATTCAGAGGTATGTGGCGTTAAGGATTTAGCAAGGTTGAACTGTGTTTCTTAACAAAAAGAGGTGACTGCTAGAAGGATGCAGCAAATCAAAGTGAGATTACTGGTGTTACATGCATGCATCTGGTCTGTGCAATTTAGTCACATGTATTGATTCATAGAACTACTGCCGTCATTAGATACAGATCTGTTCCATTATCTCAAGGATCCTTTTTTTTTTTGGTAGCCACATTCAACTTTCCTCCTCCCCACCCTTAAGGCCTGGCAATCACTAGTCTATCTGTTCGCTATAATTTTGCAATTTCAAGAATGTTACATAAATATAATCTTAGAGTTCGAAGCCGCCTTTGGCTAGTTTTGCTCATATACTTCTCATGAGAGCCATCCAAATTGTTGCATGTGCCAAATAGGTCCCTTTTATTTCTGAGTAGTATTTGTGATATGGATGTGCCAACAATTAACCATTCATTCATCCATTAAGTTCTTTTGGGCTGTTTCCTCTTTTTTTGACTACTGTGAATAAAACTGGTAGGAACATTTGTGTGTATGGATTTTTACATGAATGTAAGTTTTCATTTCTTTGGAATACTAAGTGCATGTTTTGTTTTATAAGAAACTGAAACACTTTTCCAGGATGACTCAACCATCTTACATCTCCCACCAGCAATGTATGGTTGATCCCGTTTCCACATTCTTGACATCGTTTGGTCTTACTGGTATTTTTACTTTAACTATTCTAATAGATTTTAATGATAGCTCATTGTGCCTTTATTTTTCATTTCCCTAATGGCCAATGAGATGCTTATTTGCTGTCTTTAGTGAAATGTCTTTTCGTGTCCTTTGCCCTTTTCTTAACTGAATGGCTTATTTTTTTTAACCTTGAGTTTTGTGAGTTCTTTAATTTATATTGTAGATGTAAGTCCTTTGTCAGATAAATGATTTCCAAATTCTATCCCCCTCTCAGTAGCTTGTCATTCCATTCTCTTAAGGTCTTGCAAAGCAAAGATTTCTCGATTGGTGAGGTTCCAGTTTGTATTTTTCTTAATATCAAGGAAAACTTTTTTCCCCCTCCATCCTGTCTTTCATTTGTAGGTAGGAGGAGCAAACAAAATATAAACTACAGCAGTAGTTGTAGGGAGCTTGAAGCTCAGTCCACCTGCTTTGTTTTCTGCCTCATAACCAGTGAAGCACTTGAACTGATGTGTTGTGTCCATGGAACACTTTTTTTTTTAATATTTGTTTTATTCATGCATACAAGAACCTGGGTACAGGCCGGATGAGCAGGTAGCGTGAGAGGATTCACCAGAGACAGAGTGGGGAACAACAGGCAGACTGATCGAAACTCAATGCTGAGGGGAGCAGTGGGCAAGACAGGAGAGGTCTGCCACGCCATGTGGGTATCTTGCGGGTCGGCCAGGTTCGAACCTGCACTGAAGAAGCTGCAGAGAGCTCCACAGCGCTGCGTTCAACAACTTGCGCCACAAGGGAGGCCCTGTGGAACACATTTTTTAAAACTACTGGATTATTGTTTTATAGTAGGAGATAATCTTTTAACAAACTTATGAGAAAGTTCATTTGTCATTTACATTATATATAGTTAAGTGAGAGATTGAGGAAATTTTCAAGTTTTATTTCATGATGAGAGATTTGTAATCTTGGTATCACCCACCTCTGGAATGCTGCAGGTTTTTCAGGTTCTGTATACTTATTTTCACCCACCATGAACAAGTAGTGCAAGGAAGGGAGAAGTGTGGTTGCAGGTTGATAATGTTATCTGCAAAAGATTTATAGAGCAGTGGTGATGATAATGAAAATATGATAGTGATAATAATGAATGGTAGGTTAGGACTACTGCTTGAAGAATGTTCTCACCTCTGCACTGGCCTTTGGTGACCTAATCAATTTTGCCAAAAATTAATCGTGTGTTGATAGTGTCATATTTTTATCAAGCAGCCACAAAGACCAAAGATGTGAGCAGGTATTAGGAAATTTCTTACATGGCAGTTTAGGTGTATTTGGACAGACTGTCTTAATACTAGCTATATTTGCATTCTAAATAACTTCATCATAATGTTATCAAATTTCATTTGGACTCAGATACCTCATGATTTGCTTATCTCCCTGTTGTTTATTTACTAGTTTAAAATGCAAAGGATAAATCCTCAGCTCTGTACCCAGATACCTAGAACATTATCAGTCAACTCCTTTGTCCATATGAAACTTTCCACTTGGTTCTGTCACTCAGAACTATTGGGCTGTGGGAGAAGTAATGACACATTTTTGCATAGAAAACAGAAAAGATATGACTTTTCCTAGAGCCCAATATTTACAACTATTTACAATCTGGATATTGTTTTAGTCAAATGCATTGTATGGCACTATGGCTGCTCTTAGATATATGGTCAGCAAAAAAATTACCTTTCAAGGCTCTAAAAATGGCCTACAGTTGAACTGCTTATTGCCTTGATTTTGGCTATGTTACCTTTTAATTTTTTTTTAAAGATTTATTTATTTATGCATATAAGAACTGGGGTACAGGCCAGAGGTGCGGGAGGTGATTCACCAGAGACAGAGTGGGGAACAGAACAGGCAGATAGACTGAAGTACACTGCTGGGGAAGCAGTGGGTGAGTCAGGGGAGATCTGCTGTGCCATGTGGGTAGCTCCCTGGCTGGGGATTGAACTCATGCTGCAGAGGCTCCGGACAGCTTCACAGCGCTGTGCTTAACCCCTTGCGCTATCAGGGAGGCCCTGTTACCTTTTAATTTTCTACTGAATTTTTATATCTGTGACAGCATGAAATGTGACTTATAAGTCATTTTCATGTGGCAAATATTTACTCAGTTAATAATATATGAAAAAACTAGTTGGCACTGAAGGGGTTACATAATGAAAGTTTGGTTTTCCAGAATTTGATCTGGCAGTTTTATGCACATTACAGTGTTTTTGTTTTGTTTTTGTTTTTTTTCCTCAAGAAGCCAAACAGCTTTCTTTAAAGTTAGTGCATTTATGTTTTTGCCTTGATAATTCCCCAAAGGTTGGACTTCATTTGTGTCAGGGGGAAAGGCTGTCCTGAGCTAATTCCATGCAGGCTTTGGGGACTCCACCCGCACTCCAGACCAAAGCCATCAGGACATTGGGAAAGACAAATCCCGTCACCACCAAAGGGAAGGTGGCTGGGACCTGAGGGTGGAGTTAAGCAGCCAGGGTTGGTATAAAAAACCAAACACGTGGGCCTTGGGGGGGCTCGCTATCGCTCGCCTCCTGGCTTCAAGGCTCCTGGCTCGCGGCCCCCTCTCAGAGTGCCATTTGGGATTCCAGATTGGCAGATTGGGTAGGACACATTTAAAACTTTGTCTCCCATTTTTCTCCCTGAGCTGTACATTTCCTCATTTGCCCTTCCTTGTAAATAAACATTTTATTAACCTTTCGCGTGTGCCTGCAGTAGAGCATTGATAAGTCCTTTTAAGTGCGCGGGTGAGGACCCATAGTCAGGCACCCCGTTTTGTATCAGGGCTGCCCTATAACATTTGGAAGGCTGTTTTTATAGATACTCTTCTGAGGTCTTGTTTAAACACACACACTTTCATATAGATCACAACATGTTACCAAATTTTATTTGGACTCAGATACCTCATGATTTGCTTATCTCCCTGTTGTTTATTTACTAGTTTAAAATGCAAAGGATAAATCCTCAGCTCTGTACCCAGATACCTAGAACATTATCAGTCAACTCCTTTTGTCCATATGAAACTTTCCACTTGGTTCTGTCACTCAGAACTATTGGGCTGTCCTAATAAAATGTCTTAATAAATAAATAAACAAACAAATAAATAAATAGAATGTCCTATAAAAGTCTGGACCTTTATAACTGGTATCCTACACCTACTGCTTGGGTGTAGGGTACACAAAAATCTGAGTGCTTAAGAACAGATACTTTGAAAGGAGTAAGTTTTCAGATTCATGCTTTCCTTTTGTTCTTTTACTAGAATTCCTCTGCCCTAGGATATTACAAATAAATTTCCCCCCCAAAGATATGTTTATTTATGCATACAAGAACTGGGGTATAGGCCAGAGGTGTGGGGGGTGAGATGATTCACCAGAGACAGAGTGGGGAACAGAACAGGTGGATCTACTGAAGTACACTGCTGAGGGGAGCAGTGGGCGAGGCAGGAGAGGTCTGCTGTGCCATGTGGGCCACTTCCCTGACTGGGGATCAAACAGGGATGCAGTGGCGTGCTGCAGTAGCTGCAGATAGCTTCATGGTGCTGCATCTTGACCCCTTGCGCTACCAGGGAGGCCCCTACAGATAAATTCTTTGTCCAACATTCAAGTTTGCGTTTCAGATATATCTCGAGCTTCTCTGTCATTGTTAATCCTTAAAAGAGGAACTTCTACCAGTGTTTTAAGAAGTCTTAAGTTTGTATGAATATTTTTTTTAATAGTGAAATATATGTGTGCATTATAGAAAAATGGGCAAAATGTGTATGGTAAAAGTTTTGTAAAGGAAAGACTTGTGTGTGTGTAACTACACTCCAAGTAATAGAACATTGAGCCCCAAGTGCTGCTTCTACTGTCTGACTTTTCATTTTAACCCTTTTAGCTCCTTGCTTGGAACTTCTGTACAGGTTCCCATGGAGGTCGGTGCTTAAGTTTCTTCTCCAAGAAACTGATTTTCTGTGTATGCCTGTAGGTCCCTCCAATTTTGGAAAGAGGTTGCCCTATCGCCTTAATTTATTTATCAGATGAAGTGACAACTTCCAGCTTCTTACATGCTGGAAAGGAAATCTGAAACCTTTGTTGAACCTTTAGTAAATTAGTACTAGCTGTCCATAAATTCTGGGACGTAGGGATTATTTGTTCTTTGCATAGTGAAACTGTCTCTCAGGATGTTATCTTTGACTCGACTTTATGAATGCTCAGAATACTAGTGTGTTACAGTTACTATCTTACATACAAGATGAATGTCTTAGGAAATATAAGCTATATACACACCTTCTAATGACTTTTTAGAATTTATTAAACTAAATTTTATAATTGTAAAACAAACCCGACTCACCATGCTCTTAAGACAACCCAGAAAACTTTAGGTTGAAAAAGCAGGCGAAGGTATTTCAAGGTGCACTCCCCCTGTATGGTAAATGCCTCTCAACCCTCCTTCACCCCCATATTTCTTTGCAGCACAAGAAAATTGGAAATTACTAGTTGAAAATGGTGTAACTGCAAATTTAATTGACATAGTTTTGTGGCGTTTTTTAAAAAATTATTCAAAGTGAAAAAAGACCTCATGCTATTGGAGAGTCTTTGATAGTTTTATGTTTTTAATAACCGTAGAGCTATAAGAGGACATTGAAACATTTTAGATTCTTTTGTCTTAATTCTTCTCAAGGTTTCTACAAGTTGTTGACTTAGCTAAGTTATCATATATTAAATTATAACAGTCTCACAAGAGTATTTTTTGCTAGTTTATGTAGCAAAAATGCCTACTCTGCATTCTACCTCACATCTTAATATGTCTGAGTATGTCTAATGATATAGGAAAAGGAAAATTTTTTTTCACCTGGACCTTATAGCTTGACAAAAAAACTGCTGATGTATTGTTGAGGCTCTGGAATCTTCACAGTGGGCAGAAAGGCCATGTATGCTATTGTGTACTCTTGATTCTTCTGTGTTGGAAGTTTGTGATCAGTTTTTGTTTAATTAAAGAAGAAATATACTTTTAAAAAAAAAAACCTTTATTCATTGCATTAATTACCATTCAATACTAGTTTTTTTTTTAAAAGACTTTTTTTTTTAAAGATTTATTTTTATTTATTTATACAAGCACTGGGTACAGTCAGAAGCATGGGAGGGTGAGAGAATTCACCAGAGCCAGAGCGGGGAGCAGAGCAGGCAGAAGGACCGAAGTACACTGCTGAGGGGAGCAGCGGGTGGCAGGAGAGGTCTGCGCACCATGTGGGACCCTCCTCTGGTGGCCGGGGAGCAGCCGGGGATCGAACCTGCGCTGCAGAGGCTGTGGGCAGCTTCGCAACCCAGAGCTCAACCGCTGCGCCACGGGGAGGCCCTCAATGCTAGTTTTTAACGCTTTTACCAACAACATAGATTCTGTTCTTACTTGTAAGATGATCATTTATATAAAATAATACATTATGCATTAGGTTATTTTCTGTCTTTGGGAAAAATAAAATGCCAGCATGTCAGTTAATAATTATTATTCACTTAATTATGCTTGTAGCATTGGAGAACGTCTACTTTTTAACAAAGTGATTTCCTGCTTATAACTACATTTTAATTTTTTTCATTCATGAGATATTTATTAAAATAACACTTTCAGGGAAAAAAATCAATACAATGTATATATCTTTACTGAAAAATGTATACCATTATACAAAAAAGGATTTTATTTTGGAAAATGATTCCTAATTTATGTCGTTTTACTCTCAGAAATAAAACCGCAAAACAACACAATCTAATTCAATCTTAAAGGATGGCATGCTGCACAAGGAATGTTCTTATTCTTTATAGAAGTTTCTTCTTTACACTGTTAGGTACCAGGCTTTGCCTTTTGGTGTCATTTCAGCCACCAAGTCATCAACAGTAACATGTTCTAGTCCTTTTTCTTTACTTAACCTCTTAACAGTGTGCTTTCAATTCATCTTTCCAGCCACATTCAATTAATTTAGCTCTCAGCAACTCTTTGAGGCGTTCTCTTTTTCCAGTTTCTATCAACTTTTGGTTAATCACTGCTCTCATCCGCACATCTTTGTTCATCCTGCTAACTAACCACTATCACTGCGGGCGAGGGCCATCCCTTCCCAGTGATGAAATGACGAAATGACCCTTGAGTTACCTACCGTTACCTACTACACTCTTCGGCTGCCCAGACTCTTAACTACATTTTAAAAGCTTTCTGTTCTTCACTGATGTGTATTTGTAATGAATTATAATATTATCACACAATAAGATGTAATATTTGTAGTATTTGTGTTATCCACTTGCCAGGTGGATATTTTATGAAGGGTAATACAAGGAAAACCTTGGACAGACACATGAGCTAAAGAGACAACTATGTTATATTATTTTTGGAGCATGAAAGAAAACTAATTCAGACTTACAAAAGTAGTGATTTTCATCAGAGTAAACATTTTTTGAACATTTAGGTAGGTTAAATTTTTTAAAAAATTTATTTATTTATGCATACAAGAACTGGGGTACAGTCAGAGGTGTGGGCGGTGAGTGGATTCACCAGAGACAACATGGGGAGCAGAACAGGCAGATCCACCGAAATACACTGCTGAGGGGAGCAGCAGGTGAGGCAGGAGAGGTCTGCTGCGCCGTGTGGGTAGCTCCCTAGCTGGCCGGGTATTGAACTCATGCTGCAGAGGCTGCGGATAGCTTCATAGGTTGTGTCTTAGCCCCTTGCACCATCAGGGAGGCCCCCTAGGTAGGTTAAATTTGAAACTTTAATGTCCAGACACCCAAATTACTTCCTTTTATGAAATATTTCAGACACATAACAAACAGGATCTTACATTAGATAACTTGTGAATTGGTGCTAAAGATTTGTTTTCTAGACTTAGGATGTTAAGAAGGGTTTTTAAGAGGACTTGAAGGAACTGAGGACTCATCTTGCTTTTTTATAAAATGAAATTATCTCTGGTGAAAATCCCGTTTAGACATACATGTGTGTGATGTTGAGATGAGGTGTATTGAGGGTCCTTTTCTCCCGGTTACTCAGGTTTCCAAGAAAAGCCATTCAAGAATGCAGTATTTCTTTAATCCCATGTATGAATGACAGCATATTACATGAAATATTTACCTAATATTACCCAAAAGTTGTACATTTTTTGGTGTCCATATTCCATTTTAATCAGCATGTTTGGGAAGTAGGTTTTTGTGGGTTTCTGGATATGGAGAGAGTAGTAGTAAACTTAACTAAAAAAAAAAAAAAAAAAAAAAAAAGATTTATTTATTTATTTACACAAGCATTTCAGAAGCGCGGGACGGTGAGAGAATTCACCAGAGCCAGAGCAGGCAGAAGGACCGAAGTACACTGCTGAGGGGAGCAGCGGGCGGCAGGAGAGGTCTGCGTGCCATGTGGGACCCTCCTCCGGTGGCCGGGGAGCAGCTGGGGATCAAACTGGCGCTGCAGAGGCTGCGGGCAGCTTCACAACCCAGCGCTCAACCGCTGCGCCACCGGGGAGGCCCAGTAAACTTACTTTTTATTTGTGCTCACCTAAATACACAAGACTAGAAAAACTTGTGGCAAGAAAGTAGGAGATTAAAGTTCCTCAAATTGGGTATGAGATTAAAAAGGTTGGTAAACTGACCAATTTTTTTGGAATAGGTTCCTAACACTGTTAGTGGTAGTATTTTATCTTTTATATAAATGTGATACTTGATTTTAGTAAGTGATGAAAGTTTTGGGTTCTGTGTATTTAGACTGTTACAATCTGCTCTTTGGTGTTTGTTTCTGCGCTGCTACAGAGACTTCTTGTTGGGTGTTTCAGATAAATGCACATTGTCCCTGCTTTTTTCTGAAGCTCTTTCCTGAATGTACTCCTTTCCATGTGGCTTTTCCAAACTATTAAATCATTTTTTAAATTGTAACAGTACCTCATGTGCTTCATTTGTTGCTTAAGCCAGTTATGCAGTACTTTTAGGGAATTTGGAAGACATTTGAACTTAGTGTGTGCAGTAGCCAGTGTAGATACTTCAAATGCTGTGCCGAGATACAGTGTGGAATAGTTAATACCTAATTGTTTATTACCGCCACAAGGGCAGTGTCTCGTATTTATATGTGATTTGTGATCAATTTTATCAAGAATTAACCTTCTCATTTTCTTCCTTCCCTCCTTTTCTTTTTTCATCAGTGTAAACCAGAATACAAGGTACCTGGACTTTATGTTATTGACTCCATTGTACGACAATCTCGACATCAGTTTGGTCAAGAAAAGGATGTTTTTGCACCTAGGTTTAGTAATAACATCATTAGCACTTTCCAGAATTTATATCGTTGCCCTGGGGATGACAAGGTATGTTGATATTCCCCCCCCCCTTAAATAAATACATTATCCCTTTGGTCCTATTGTCATTCTTTAGATGATTTTACTTTGTGATTTATGTTGCTGTTTACTTTTAGTTATTTTGTACTTCAGTATGTAGTTACTATATTGTCCATGTTCCACTTTGATCCTTAAACAGAGTAGCATCTTAAACAGTGTAGATACAGTTGCTTCTTATGCTACTTTTGAATTTATTGAAGCAGTTGATCTTAGCTGCCTACAATAAGATTTTAGAATTATAGTAGAAGCTTATTTATTTACAAACACAGCCAATTCTGAATTGTAGTTATTTGTCTTGACCTTCCATTTACTTATTCAGTGTTTGTGAAAATGAATTTGTCAAGGAATTAATAGGAGACGCCTAACTGCATATCAGATTTCTTCTGTCATGGTTGAGTTATTAGTGCTAGAAGCCACACTATGAGGACTGTTAGATCTGAATTCTGTACCATGTAAAAACTTGGACACTAAGGGGGAATTAAAGAGGGATGTTTATCCTTATAAGTGCTGTGAGCCATTAAGTTACTTCTTTTGTATGCTGACTTGGCAATTTAGGTGTGGTTTTCTGGCAGGGCTATTTGCAGTAGAAGAAGAAGAAATGTAGAATGGTTGCTTTAAAAAAATACAAATCTTTCAAGACCACAAGTCTTTTACCTTAGCTCAAATACAAGATTAGGTAGCTTTATATTTAATAACTTTTAAAGACTTGAATCAGAGAAAAATCCTTGTTATAATGGATAGATATGGGGATAAATTTATTATATTCTTTGTAAATTATTTTTGGATGTATTTCTTGAGCCAAAGTATGTATGTGTGTATTTGGACATGTATGTGAATATGCATTGTACTTGCATGTGTGTGCATACATTGTATGTACGTGCATGGACATGTGTGGGTATACATTGTATGTGCGTATGTGTTGACATGTATGTGTATGTACATTGTGTTGCGTGCATGGGCATGTGTGTGTGTGTGTGTGTGTGGATATACATTGGTTTGAGTGCAGAATATGACCCGGGGGAGCAGGTTCATACCTCATATGTGCTTCACCACACTGCACCCACCACTAGGGCACTTGTGTCCTTTTATCAAAATTGCTTTGGTACTTTTGTTGCAGAAATAAATTCTAGCCTTTTACCCAGACAGGGGAAGAACAAGTGGTACTTTAGGAATGGTGAGGTCAGGAAAGCTTTATTACTCATGCATGAGGCCTCAGACCCAGGTAGTCCCATAAGGTCTGAGCACTGGTCAAGAGACAAAGAGTTTCTTTTATACACAACCACTTTACATTGATAAAGTTGGTTAGTTAGCATACAAATTCTTGACACAGGAAAAGGGGAAGGATACAGATCTTCCAGGATGGCCTGGGAGATCAGTCAGCCTAGCAGGCTGCCAGACCTTGTTTAGATATGCTTATTAAGGAAGCAAACTTATTTACTTTACATTTCCAGGTCTATGACTCTTTAACAGGGAAAGATTTCTTTTTCTTAGCAGTTCCCTTTCACTTTGATAATTCTGTGCGGGCAAAAAGCATGCTTCTAATTTTAAGTTACCTAGCATATTGATTCCTAAAATAGATACTAAATAGTCACTCAAATAATTAATTTGAAATTTTATGAAAGCATTTTTTTGAAGTAGCTTACTCACTAGTTTGGGCTTGGATATCTATCAGTTACAATGAACAAATCAGTCTTGAATTTGTATAGTTCATACTAATACTTCACATTAGTAACAATTTAGGATATAGGACACCCCCCCACCCCCATAATAGGAAAGATTAGGTAGGTAGATAATAAAACGATACTAGTTAGATGCTGGCAATTTTGAAGCAATTTGATGAGAGCCTTGGAAACCAGAAGGTTTTTACATAAAGAAGAAATACAGGGGCCTCCCTCATGGCTCAGGGGTTAGTCTCAGTGCTGTCACCATCACGGCCTGAGTTCAATCCTTGGCCAGGGAGCCAACCCACACACTCCCGCTGTATCCCTCAGCAGTGTGTTTCAGTAGACCTGCTGCTCCCCTCAGCAGTGTGTTTCAGCAGATCACCTGTTCTGTTCTCCCAGAGAACAATGTCTCTGGTGAATCCTTTCACTCCCCCGCACCCTGGCCTACACCTCAGTTTTTATATGCATAAATCAATAAAAATCTAAAAAAAAAAAAGAAAGAAATGCAAGGTACTGTTATAGAGCAACCCCGATATTAACTGGGTTCCTGGCTGTGGGTCCTCACCCGCGCGCTTTAAAGGGACTTATGAATACTCTACTACAGACACACACAAAAGGGTTAATAAAAGGTTTATTTACAAGAGAAAAGGAAATAAGGAAAATGTACAACTCAGGGAGAAAATAGGGAAATAAAGTCTTTAATGCGTCCTACCCGATCCTCCAAAGTCACTCTCAGAGCTGGCCGGACGCTTCAAGCTGGTGGAGAGCCAAAATGGGGGATCCCCAAAGCCCACGTGTCTGCCTTTTGTATCCACCTGGCTGCTTAACCCCACCCTCAGGTCCCAGCCACCTTCCCTTTGGTGGTGATGGGATTTGGAGTTCCCAGTGTCTTTGGCTTTGACCTGGGGTGGGGGTGGAGTCCACAAAGCCTGTATGGAATTTGCTTTGGGACATCCTTTTCCCCCTAACAGTACCACCTAAGTGCCCAAATCTTAGAAAGGAGAAATAGTCAAGTCAGAAAGTATGAAGTTGTCTTTGTGTGACTTTCTGAGGCTTTATTTGGAATACACAATTTTTCAGTGTGGTTTGGACATAGTTTCAAATCAGTCTCTCTCCCTGCCTCTGTCATTTAAATTATTGTCCTAATGGATGAGTAGCATTACAATACTGCTGTTTACATAAATTTCATGTGCTGAACAGATGTATATCAAATCATTCAGTGACTTTATCAGGAAAATCATTTTTGAATAATTATGCTTTTGCCAGGAGAGTAGCACTTTAAGATGCTGTTGAAATAGGATGGGGGTGGGAGGGGTGGGCAACAGTTGAGAACAGTACATGGAATGTGATGCTGCAGTTACTGAAAGGGCTTATCAGAAGGGGAATGACTAGTAGTTCAGAGATGTGAAGTTCCCTTGCCTAGGAGGCTTGTTTTGTTTTTTTCTTTACAGAATGGTAAAGGAGTTGGATTATTGTGAGAAATGAAATGATCTGGAGCATTACTGATTTAGAGCACGTTTATCATTCTGAAAGTCAGGCTAAATAATGCTCTTACCACATTGACATTCTACAGAAGGAAAAGCGAGTAGGAAAAAAATTAAAATAGACACTGGAGAGTTAAGAAAGGGATAGAATTCTGATTCTATCCATACAGAAGTCTGTTCATCTCTCATTTAAAGTATCAGTAAGGAATTAGCATAGATGGCAAGATGATTAGAACAAAAGTAAATTTGGTTAAATTTTCAGGTGGTAAATACCCTCTCCTGGTTATCAAGAATTTAAAATCAAATTTAGAAAAACTCACATAAGGAATTTGTCTTGAAGTCACTTATTTGATTAAAATGTAAAATCAAGTGTATTTTAAGAGCTGGCCCAACTTTGCCTCAGAGTCTTTAACTCATTTCTGTTTTTTTTTTTTAAAAATATTTATTTATGCATACAAGAGCTGGGTACAGACCAGAGATGCAGGAGGAGAGAGGATCCATCAGAGACAGAGTGGGGAACAGAACAGGCAGGCTGACTGAAATACACTGCTGAGGGGAGCAGTGGGGAGACAGGAGAGGTCTGCCTCGCCATGTGGGTTGCTCCCTGGCGGGCCGGGGATCGAACTCGTGCTGCAGAGGCTGCCATTGCTTCATAGTGCAGTGCTTAACCCCTTGTGCCACCAAGGAGGCTCCTGCACTCATTTCTGCCAGTTGTAACCATGGGTCTCAGCAGACTTCACGTAGAAACTAGAGGTCACATAGAAACTAGAGAGCCAGTTGCCATTTCTGATTGACTTCTGCTGAAAGTAGCGTTCATTTACCTTGTGTGTCTATCGAAATGGATGTTTTTTACAGTGAGGGAAGGCTCGTGGATGCAGGATGATGTCGCATAGTGGGAGATGTGTACCATGAAACATTCCAGTCCATTCTCCCATCCACTGCCAAAAGAGCCTTTGTGAACTATTTTAAGGTTTTGAAAGCAAAAATGCAAAATATAAAAATGTCGTTTTTTCCTTATTTCCCTAGAGTAAAATAGTGAGAGTATTAAACTTATGGCAAAAGAACAATGTCTTTAAGAGTGAAATCATTCAGCCTCTCTTGGACATGGCCGCAGGGATTCCTCCGCCAGTTGTCACTCCTGTTTTGGCCAGTACAACCGCTGCTATGAGCAACACCCCAGGTATGCTGCTTTGGCGGAGATTTGTTTTTAAATATTCTACTCTTAGGTGATTATTTATATATACAATAATAATGGGAGTGGTACAGGAGAATTTGTCTCACATTAGGTAATGAAAGAAAATGTCTCAGAAATTATCTAAAACTAGAAAACTGTTTTTAAATCCCTGGAAACAATTGCAGTGAACTTTAGGAAACTGGTGTGTCATTTAGTTTTTTCTTAATTGGGCAGTCTGTAATGTTTTACACTTGCATATAAATCAGCTTGATACTCACAGTGTGCTAGGGAAATTAATTACAGTGTACCCTAAAAATGAGTTAGTGGAGGAAATTTTGAATACTTTAGTAATTTCAAAATCATGGTTTTGAGGTATTTAAATGGCATTTAAATATTTTTACTATATTTCAGAAAATTACATTTGTTAATATTTTGGTAAATAGTTTTGTATGTATCTGAAGATACACATTTTTGAGCAGCAGTAGTTTTATATATGCTATTTTATAATATTTTCATTAAAAATTATATTTTCAGTGTTTTCTATGTCATTTAGTTTTTCTCCCATGGTTGAGATTTTTAGTAACTGCTAGTATTGGATGTGCCATTAAACTAGTAGCTTAGTTAACTGAGGACAGGTATGGACAGATCTTTTCAATATTTTTTCTTTTTTTTAGCCTACCTTAGCAGGGGCTTTTCAAAATGAAGGCAGTAAAATAAAAACATTTATATACACTTACGTGATTTGTAACTGTGATAGCAGATTTCTCTTTCTAATTTATTTTTTGGGGTGGTCGTGATGTCTTTTTCAAAAGGAACTCCTGTGACACCTGTTACGCCAGCCAATGTGGTTCAAGGTTTACCCGATCCGTGGGTATCACAGATAACAAATACAGATACACTTGCAGCCGTAGCTCAGATCTTACAAAGTCCACAAGGCCAACAGGTGAGCAGCTTTATTGTTATGTTGACTGTGATTTATAATTCATTTTTTTTCTGAAGAGTTGTTTCATGTTTCACCTAAGGAGTATGTGTTTTTTATTAATATTTCATAAAAGTGGAATCACACTCTGGATGGTGTTCTGTCACTTGCTTTTTTTATTTAGTAAAGCATCATGAACATGTATATGTCATTAAAGATGTAGCGCATAGTTTGTGTTAAACATTGTTAGGTGCTATTGTTACTCTAGTAACAAGGCAGGGAGGTGTTCTGTGTTGAAGAAAGACAGTTTTCTTTCTTAGGGAAGACAGTAAAAAAGAAAAAAGAATAATAGTCCCTTAGGTGCAAACAAAACATGACTTAAGGTAAATTTAGAGTGCCTAGTTTGGGGAAAGACACCAGAATTAGTGAGGGGAGCCAAGAGAAGGTGTCTCTGGCATTTGACTTGAACAGAAGGAGTCATGGCAGGATTTGAAGACAGGAGTAAGTTTTAAGTTTAGCTAGAAGTCCAGAGGTTTGGGAAATAGCATGTTTGGTGTAGACATGCAAGGACGGCTTTTGTTAGTGGGACATTCGAAGTAGAGGGGACTCACACTACATGTGTGAATTAATTCCAGGAATAGGAAAGATTGATGTGTTTAAGAATATTGAGGTATTCCACTAATACTTCTATATATTTTTCATGTTCAAGTCCTTTTACTACTCTTAGTTAAGGTTTATAGCTTCACTTTTCTTTGTAGGTCCTTCCCTTCTCTTTGATTTATTTCTAAGAATAAATTTGAATGGATTTGATTTTTTGGTAACCAGTCTCAGTCTCATACTCAATTTCCAACGGATTCTCTTTCATTTTCTAATTAAAACCAATTGTAATTAAAACATAATCATAATTCTCTGTTTTCATTAAATTTTTTAACATGCATATTTTTCTTACTGCATCTCATTCAGAATGAGATTTTATTTTAACAAGAGCACTCTTTTTTAAAGACTCAATAGAATTATCTCTTTAGTGTTGATTTTGTCTTGAGATATCATATTCTTTATTAGGGACATATTCTGCTTATCCTAGATGATAATGTTTTTAAAACTTTATCAATGGAGATAGTAGTTTGGTTTTTCTTCTTTAGTTAGCAGATCTGATGAGAACTATATTACTAGAATTTCTCAATGATTCAGCATTGCAATCCTATATACCCCAACAAACACAAACTATGACATTCCTTTTTGCATTTAACAGTTTTTAACTTTTGTTTTACTTTGTAAGCTCTTTTGCAATAATTTTCAACTACCTTGAAGTGAGAGATGGGTTCCTAATTTTTATCATCTATTCTGAGTTTTAAAATCAGGGCTACTTGTTCCTTCATCAGGCCCAAATAAGCATTTACCTTTCTCTGCATTCTGTGTAAGATAACATGGCTTCTTTCTGCCCCAGAAGGTTTGTGTGTGCTTACTCAGAAAACTGCCAGGGTTTGGTGTGTTGGGGGATTGTGTTTTGATCCTTTTTCAGTTTCTTCTTTGGTTATTGTTAAAATATTTACTTACTTTGTCTTCCTAGACTTCAATAATAGACTTTTGTTAGTATTTCATAGTTTTACATAATTTTTTTATAATAAGCTTCCTAACTTTGGTACACATCGATGACTATATATTGTACTTTCTTGCTTTTTAAATTTGTGCTTACTGGAGTTTTTGGTTTTATATTCCGTTACCACCTTAGTTCACCTTTAGTTTTGGAATGTCTTAAGTGGCATTTGTTCTTTTTGCATCTTCTCTTTTTGATCCATCATTTTGTTCTTCTGCAAAAGCAATCTTTAAAAATGGTCTTAGGTATCTTAAACATATACTTAGGAGCATGCAGTGCATTGCATAGGATGAAACCCAACCTCGCTGTCTTGTCCTTTAAAATTATTTTCATTGTTACCTGTTAACCTTTTGCCAGAATATTCTACTTTTCCTAGATGATAGTATCTTTTAAAAAAAAAAAAAGATTTATTTATTTATGCATACAAGAGCTGGGGTTCAGACCAGAGATTGCGGGGGGGGGGGGTGTGTGTGAGAGGATTCACTAGAGACAGA
This sequence comes from Talpa occidentalis, assembly GCF_014898055.3. NCBI lineage: Eukaryota > Metazoa > Chordata > Mammalia > Eulipotyphla > Talpidae > Talpa > Talpa occidentalis. Next base: position 145,387,411 of record NW_023602073.1, on the reverse strand, counting down.
GTGGGGAACAGAATAGGCAGACTGACCTAAGTACTCTGCTGTGGTAAGCAGCGGGTGACACGGGAGAGCTCTGCTACGCCATGTGGGTTGCTTCCAGCCAGGGGATCGAACTCGTGCTGCTGAGGTTGAGGACAGCTTTATAGGTTGCATCTTAACCCCTTGCACCACCAGGGAGGGCTCTGAAGACCCTCTTTGCTCATATTACTTCCCTTTTACTATTTTCTTCTCTGCTTTTCTTAGGTTTTATTCTCCTTTCACCATTCTCATCAAATCATACTATTTTTTTTTTAAGATTTATTTTTTTATTTATGCATACAAGAACTGGGGTGTAGGTCAGAGTGCTAGTGAGAGGATTTACCAGAGACAGTGGGGAGCAGAACAGGCGGATCTACTGAAATATACTGCTGAGGGGAAAAGCAGGCAAGACAGGAGAGGTCTGTGTGGGGTTAGCTCCGTGGCCAGGGATTGAATTCAGGCCACAGTAGTGCTAGCGTGATAGAGACTTAGCTTCTATGCAACCAGGGAGGCCCCAAATTATACTTCTTAGGAGTTTGTTTTCTGATGTCCAGTGGGATTGTGTTACTTCACTGATGCTTGTTTTTTATTAATTCAACCTTTATTTAGTCAAACATTTTTGGGGACCTGCATTGTTGAGGCACTGTGCTTTGTGCTTAAATATGTGAGAGAAATATTTTCTGGCCTATGGAAGCCAAGGTAAAATTAAATGTATAAAAGTAATCTAAATTGAAAATTATTTAATAATGTAGTAATGAAATGACTCAGAATTCAGAATTAGAGCTAATGCATTTGCTACCTGTTTGATTGCAGTAGCCTCATCCTTGTGTTTCTACCTTTGCACTGCTACAGTCTCCTCCTAGTGCCCCTGGCAGTGTGACCCTTTGAAAGTGTATGATCATTTGACTTGAGCTCAGCATCCCTCAGTAACTCCCTTGAGTAGTCAAAAGAGGAAAAACCAAAGTCTAAACAGTCACATCACCAGGCCCTGTATGTTATGTTCTCTGCTTGATCCTTTGCTCCCTTGTGAGCATTTTCTATGACCCAGGGAGACACTGTCTCATGCTGCTCTTCTTTTATATTGTCATCTACTTCCCTTCATCATTCCTTTCCCCGTTGACTTATTCTGACCTGATCACTGTGGCCTTTTTGGCGTTGCTTAAATACTGTCTTGAAATCTTTATACTTGTTTTTTCTTACACGGAAAACTCTTTCCCTGTATTCATGTAGTTTCTTTCAACTTGCTTATTATGTCTTTATATAATGTCCCCTCAGTAAGGGCTCAGATAACCATTTAACACTGCAAACTCTCCTTTTTATCCTGTGCCCACTTTCTATCACCTGTCTTATTTCCTTCCTCAGCACTTTTCTGCTGACTGGATTATGTGTTCAACAAAGGCAAGGATTTGGGTTTTTTTCTCTATCTCACGGCTATATTTGCAGTAGGTTAGTGTAGATAGATGTTCAGCATATTTTTGTAGAATGAGTGAATAACATTCAGAAGCATGGAGGCATAACTATTTGGTATACCAAAGATATTTTAGAGTTGGATTGTGTGGAAGGTAGGATGGTCTGTACCTTCGTTTAATGACAAAATTGAAAGGGTATACCTAAGTGTGGGACTTGAGTTTCATCAGACATAAATGATAGGCTGGGAAATAAAGGGTTTACATACTGAGCAATGAGGGAATTGCCAGAGATTTTTATGTTGAAATCACATACCTGAGCAGAACTTCAACTGATAGAAGTCTAGAGAGAGGAGATATCTTTGTTTTGCTAACAAATATAATGAAGGGAAGTGATGAATATGTAAAAAAAAATATTAGGATTATGGATTCTGTAAAAAGACCACTGCCCAGAAAAAAAGGCCACGGGAGGGACATTCTAGCATTTAAGAAATGTAAAACATATTTTAAAAGGAACAGTTAAAATGTGTAAAGGAGAAAGAGGACATTATTCCCTCCTTCCTCACTTCCCCCTTTCTTTCCTTCAGTCCATCCTTGTTCTGCAACTTCCTGAATGTGGTTACTTCACTGTCACCTGTAAATAAATAGATAGACAGATAGATAGATTTTTTTTTTTAACTTAATCTCCAGGTGACTAGTTTGTTAATGTACTGGTTTAGATAGGCATGAAATATTTTGCTTACTGTGATATTACAAGGTGGTGTTTGTGTCTTATATTGAACTTCAAGAATGCAAATGTCTAGTTTAGCAATAGTTTTACTATTTTTATTTTTCTATTTCAAACTGAGTATTCAGATTTAATTCAGGTTTAGAAATATATCGATTACTTCTATGATGTATGTAGGACTTAACTATGAACTATCTTCAAGATCTTACTATTGTCTTAGTTTTTTTAAAGGGATGGGTAAATAGGAGGGAACAGGAATTTCTTTCAACTCTCAGTGACCCTGTTATAGGACAGGGAGAGGGGCAGCCCAAACCCCGCAAACATGCCTATTCTAAATGGGTTCTGCCATCCGCTGCATCAACACAAAACATAGGAGACTTTAATGGGAAGGAACTTTAATACAACTAGGAAACAATACAGGAAAGGCAAAGAGTCTAGTTTCTAAATGAAGCACCCAAAGTTACCCGTCCCCTCGTGGGTAAAAGTCCATCCACATGGGAATGGCCCAGAGCAAGGCCCCAAAGCCTGACACAAGTCTACAGCATCTTCCAGTGGGGACCCACAGAAAAGGGTCAGAAACAACCAGACAAGCCCGGAAGGAAAAGAGCAAAACCAACATCAAGATAAAAGCTGCCATTGTCACCTCCCCACAGGTCTCACGCACATCTGTGTCACCCATTCCACGACCAAAAGACAAGCGCAGTTTCTTCACGCGTCTCTAGGCTCCATGCGCCTCCTCCAGGTCTCCTGGCTCCATCCTGCTTCCTTCCTCAGTCTCTTCTGCAGCTTCTTTTCCTCTCTTCCTGCTCAGCTCCACCCTCTCTTGGGTGGGGCTGGGAACCTCCCCCTTTCCTGGGGACCACCCTGTTACAATCCCCCCTTTTAATTTTTATTCCACCATATCTATGGTGGCACAGATCTCCTGGTGTAATCTTAGGAGACAGTCTTTTTTCAGGGTTACAATGTGTGTAAGAGAAGCAACAATTAGCAGCATTGTCCATGAATGTCCAGTATGACAGTTTCATTACTTAAAAATAGTCCATTATCCAAGCCAAAAGAAAAAAATGTGGAGCATTGGCTAAAACAAGATAGCAAATATATCAAAATCACAGGGAAAAAATGTTAAAATGGTTCAACTTATGCAAAAATGAATTTTCTCAACCTTGATCCCAAACTTTTAACAGCATAGCAAAAGTTTGCAAACTAAATCTACTTTTAAACCATTTTTCCTATTTTTGCATAAAATCACAGGGCAGAAATAACTAACAGCAATTTTTAGCTGGCTTTGTTGAAATACTCCCTATAGGATCAGAGCGAACCATTGGCATCCGGTCGATGTAGGCTTCAGGTACAAAGTTGGTCTCATCAGACTCCACTTGGGCTTTCCTCTTCTCGAGGGTACCAGGGCATTTTCGTTGGCCGGGTTGTCCAGTCCTGCCAATGGAGGCAAGCTTCCTCACCTTCTTTGGAGGTCTCTGGAACCCTACAAACAAGGCAAACAGGTTCTCCTCTTCTTGGTTCAGCTCTTTTTCAACTTTTTGGAAGAACTCCACACAAAGCCACACAATCAAACTCACGTCCAATTTTTTGTTAAAACAGACAAAATCCCTATGTAAGTTATGCAAAAACAGACTCTAAGATAAGTAGCAAAATTACTACCACTATTTGTATGCCATGTTGGTATCAAGGGGAGAGAAAATGTGACAAGTTAGCTTTGCTGGAAAAAAAAATTGCAACCTTTCTGCAGATCCTGGTTACTCAAAACAAAACAAAACAAAACAAAAACTTCGTGGATTCAGGACAGAATGGCAAAAAAAAAATTTCCAGTATTATGTCAAAGAAACCTTAGTAAATGTCAGGTGTATTTCCAGGTCTATTCAGTCCTTTGTAGGAAAGTTTTTTTACTCTCAACAGTTCCAGCAATAGGAATCTGTTGAGACCTTTTCTCCCTATATTTCCAGAAACAATTTCTGTAGATATGAAACAATTGAATTATACAATATTACAAGGTGACAATCACCATTGACAATTTACATACATACCAAATACTGAGAGGATTTTTTTTTTTTTACACATTTAGAAAACTACTGTTAACATTTTGTACATACCAAAGTTTTACCATTTTCCCAAGTGACAATGCTTCCCTTCCAGTTTTACTCCATTAGGTAAAAGCCAAATAGAACAAATTCATCTAATGCCTTCCCAGGAGGAAAGGGAGAAACTTTGTGGAGTGTCTCAGTGTCTCAGATTTCCTTGTATAAGTCAAATGACAGGCTACCAAATTTGTACTTGAATTTAGATTTCTGGGAAGCTTTGCCATAAATATCAGAAAATTAACAGAAACAACAATATTCAATCTCTATGAAGGCACCGGCTTAGTTCACTAGCACAATGTTGACAATCAAACCATAACTTTTAGTTTTTCTCATAACTGGAGACTTTTTTTTTTTCCAAATTCTATGGGCACCATGTATACCAATTTGTCGATCACTGGAGGTCAAGACAGTTAGACACAAGGACATACAGACATACAACGTATAGACAAAGACAGTTTTTTTTTTTTTAAGTTATGCCACGTAGAATATGTTATGTAACTGCAGTTTTACTCCATAGGCTCAGAAAAAAAATGTCAAAGTCCAAAAAAAAAGTGGAGTGTTGCTGGCAGAAAAATTTCCAGTTGTCATCCTACAAACCTAAGACTTTGGAAATAGGAAGGAAAAGTTTTATTAATCACAAGAGTTACATGACCTTGTTTATCACCTTAGGGTTTTCAGTGTTGAAGATTTTTTATTAGAAGTCAATCCTGGGGTATTCTGTACAGCAACTGAAAGAATAAAAGTTAACTTTTAAGCAAAAGGAGTCATCTCTTGTTAGCCACCAAGCAGGCACACCTTGGGTTTCCTGGAATAGAACCTGAAAAAGCAAAATCAAAATATCAGTAATTAACTTTCAATTAAAAGGAGTCATATCTCCTTATGTTATAGGACAGGGAGAGGGGCAGCCTAAACCCTGCAAACCTGCCTATTCTAAATGGGTTCTGCCATCTGCCGCATCAACACAAAACATATGAGACTTTAATGGGAAGGAACTTTAATAAAACTAGGAAATAATACAGGTAAGGCAAAGAGTCTAGTTTCTAAATGAAGCACCCAAAGTTACCCGTCCCCTCGTGGGTAAAAGTCCATCCAAATGGGATTGGCCCAGAGCAAGGCCCCAAAGCCTGCCACAAGTCTACAGCATCTTCCAGTGGGGACCCACAGAAAAGGGCCAGAAACAACCAGACAAGCCCGGAAGGAAAAGAGCAAAACCAACTTCAAGATAAAAGCTTCCATTGTCACCTCCCCATGGGTCTCACCCACATCTGTGTCACCCCGTCTATTATAGGACAAGGAGAGGGGCAGACTTCCCCCTTTCCTGGGGACCACCCTGTTACACGTCCACGACCAAAAGACAAGCGCAGCTTCTTCACGTGTCTCTAGGCTCCATGCTCCTCCTCCAGGTCTCCAGGCTCCATCCTGCCTCCTTCCTCAGTCTCTTCTGCAGCTTCTCCTCTTCCTGCTCAGCTCCACCCTCCCTTGGGTGGGGCAGGGAACCTCCCCTTTTCCTGGGGACCACCCTGTTACACTTACTTCTGTTAGCCACTCTGGGACAGAAGCTGAAAGAGCAGATTCAACATCTAAGCATAGATTACACCTCCCCCACACTAGGGAGGGACAACAACAACACAGGTATGAAAACCTGGTACAGTTACATGATGCACCCTAAAGAGTGCTTTCCACAACAGACCTTCCTCAGTAGGAAGCAGAAACTTAGAATCTTGTCTTACACCAGCAATTGAACAAATCCAGTATTCAAAATGGCAAACATGCCCAAAACAAATTGTGTAGACAAAATTCACAGCAGCAAATCCTTTCAGACTCAGACAAAATCTTGTTAATTTTTCTGATCCAGACTTTGCAAAAATTCAAGTTATCTCCAAGAATCCATCAAGGCTGGGCCTCCCCGGTGGCACAGCGGTTGAGCGCTGGGTTGCGAAGCTGCCCGCGGCCTCTGCGGCGCCGGTTCGATCCCCGGCTGCTCCCCGGCCACCGGAGGAGGGTCCCACATGGCGAGCAGACCTCTCCTGCCGCCCGCTGCTCCCCTCAGCAGTGTACTTCGGTCCTTCTGCCTGCTCTGCTCCCCGCTCTGGCTCTGGTGAATTCTCTCACCCTCCCGTGCTTCTGACTGTACCCAGTGCATGTATAAACGAAAACAAACAAACAAATAAATAATAAATAAATAAAAAACATGCCTCTATAAAAAAAAAAAAAAAAAAGAATCCATCAAGGCTACCAGCAATTACCAGTTACTGCTTCAGGCTACTCTTTCCTTAACACCCAGGCATACATTTGCTAATTTAAACACCACTGCTCCACAATTGGCTTGCAAAATCCATCAGGCAGAGAGCAGGAAGTAGCCAAAGACAAAGCAACATACCACTGAAGAAACATTATTGCCTTTAGAAATGCTAATGAGACAGCAGAGATTACAAAATGAAAGAAAAAAAAAGTTCCAAAGTCCTAGCAACAAGAACCTCTGAATTTTACAAGAGCCAGCCAAGTGGCCTCAGACGCCATCTTTGATCTGCCCACATGGTCCAATGTACTGCCTAATCTTTTGAGTAAAACTGGCACAGAAAAATTTCCACAAATTAAAATCTCTTAGCAAGTCACTACAAACAAATTAGACACAGACACACAGAATCTTCACAAAGCCCAAGCCGGTTTTTCAACAGCAAATCGACATATGAAACAAACACACTGGAGAAACCAAAAATCACATTTGCGCTTATGGTAGCCAGTGCCATAGGGAAGCCCAATTTCCCCGTGGGGCTGACTAACCACGGATGGCTCTGTCCTAAATCTTCGTGGTCGCCAAATCTGTTAAAGGACAGGAGAGTGGCAGCCCAAACCCATTTAGAATAGGCAGGTTTGCGGAGTTTGGGCTGCCCCTCTCCCTGTCCTATAACAACCCTATCACTTAAGGAAACTAGTTTCCTTGGTTTCAGGTTCTGCTCTAAGAAATATATTTCACTGGTTTTCCTGCTTTCAGGAAACGTGTTAATCAGATGGCAAATTTGAAAGATGGCAGAAGCTGTTACCAGATATTGTCATTCCACAAATGATTGAAGACTTAGGACAGGATGAAAAGCTTAGTGAAAAAAATCAGTCTGCTTGTGATGAGTTCTTTATCCATTTATCATGACAGGACCATTTTATTTTGTTTAAAGTTCTCTAATTTTCCAGAAGGAAGAGAAATTTATTAAGGACTGTGTTATGTATGGAAAACACAAAAAAATCTTTACAGAACAGTTAACTCTTGTTTTGTGTTAGTGTGTGTATATTTATTTTTTCTTGATTTCCAAAGACTATAGAATGATTAATTTATTGACTAAGTTTTAGATGGGCATTTTTATGATAAAACCCAGGCTTGCTTGTAATAATTTTCTTTCTTCCCCCTCTAGCTTCAGCAGTTAATACAAACTCTACAGATACAACAGCAGAAGCCTCAACCTTCCATTCTGCAGGCCCTGGATGCCGGTCTTGTTGTCCAGTTGCAGGCTCTTACGGCACAGCTTACAGCTGCAGCTGCAGCAGCCAACACCCTTAATCCCTTAGAACAGGGAGTGTCTTTTAACAAGGTAGAAATTAAGATACCACATCTGTTCTATATGATGTATTAAATTTTGTATGCTATCATCTGGATTCTAGTTCAGGAAATTACATGTATTATAGAATTGTTTTAATATCCACTGTACTGTGTAAGGCATTATAAATTTTACAAAGTTCAAACTTTTTAAAGACGAAGAAATTTTATAATTCTTCTTGAACCATTTGGAATATTTTTGACTAAAGGTAACTGGTCAGTAAAATTTTGTATTCACCATTAAGGCATATGATTATTTTATGAATTCTCTAAGTTCCTTTATGGATATTACAAATATGTTAGTTATATGCTATAATTTTAACTCACTCTAATTATTATTGTTCAGTATGTCATAGTTCAAAGGAAAACAGTCATTTTAAATTATCAGTATACTTTAATATGTGATAAATTGAGGCCTAGCAGAAAAGGATAATGTTTTTAAAGTTGGATTTTTTCATGTGTAATTTACTGTGTGATAACCTCGTTTCTGTTAATTTTGGAAACATTGACAAACCTTGAAAGTGTTAGCCATATTATTTTATTTCTCATACTACTATTTTCATAGGAAAGTAATTATTGAAAGTATCAGGTTGTTACTTAGACTCTTTTAGCCATCATCTTCCAAGTCTAATTTAGTCTAAATAGAGCATATAAACTCCTTTAAGCTGAGCATGTAGAAGATTGAGCATTCCAAGAAGAGAACCTTATCAGAAATATATTTGTTGATTTTTGTCCTGACTGTTACTTATCCAACTACGTTATCATTGTCGAGTCACTAAATATTTTAATCCTAATTTTCTCTTCTATAAAATTAGAATGTTAGTGTTTACTACCCATGTGTTATGATTTGCTATGTAAGGTAATGCATTTCAAAGTGCTTGAAAGAAAAATCCACTTAAGTAAAATACTGTATTATACTCTAACATAAAAATGATATAAAAATGCACAAATTAAGTAAGAAATAAATTAATAGCATGTAATATGCCTTCAGAATAGTACTTGTAATTTATGTTTGTGTGAAGTGCTTTTTAATTTGTCTCTTTTTCCTCCCTTTCTCCCTCCCCTGCTTCCCAGAAGTTGATGGATAGATTTGATTTTGGGGAAGATTCTGAGCATAGTGAAGAACCCAAAAAAGAAATTCCAACTTCTCAGCTGTAAGAATTGTTATGTTTTTCTTTTTAACCATAGGGGGTTTTGTTACTTTTATGAACACTGGGTGGGATGTTGTCATTTGGATGATTAAGTATACTTTGAATAAGCTGGGTGTTGAGTTCTAAAATTACAGAAAGATGGTAAAATGGTATCTTCTCGCCTCCTCAGATTATTTTGGTTCTTTCTCAGATCTTTGCAAACAGTTGGGATATATCAAAATTTTTTGTAGGACAATGGATAAATGTTGACAAGTTTAATTATGATATTTTGATATTATAAGTTATTTCACTCAATTGTAAAAATAATTGAAATATTAGGAAAGAAGCTTGTTTCTACTGCTAGTGTAGAAATTGTAGAATATTTCCCCCACTAGCTCATAGAAAAGGAGTTAAAGTGATAATGTTTAAATACTTGTCACTGTTTTTGTAAGTTTTATTGAAAATTTTCTTAACGTGCTAATGTGAAAAGTTCTAATTGGTTTGCATTTGATAGCATGAAGCAGTAATATCAGATCGTCACCCAGGCTTCTCTAGCTGGTATCCATCTATTCACTTTTAAAGAGTATATTTTTACTTTTGTCTATTAATGTTCTGGAACATTCCATTTTTTATGTTACTGTTTCAAAAATAAACATTGTATAATGATTTTATGAAATTGGCTTTTTCTTTAGAGTATAGGCATTTTCATGGAATATTTGCTGGGTTTTAAAATATATTTCTATTTGTTTTTGTTTTAGTTCTCATGTTTCAGAATCTGTGAACAATTCCATTTTTCATCAGATAGCAGAACAACTACAGCAGCAAAACCTTGAACATCTCAGACAGCAGCTTTTGGAACAACAGCAGCCTCAAAAGGTTTATAACCCCATCTTGTGGTCTTCAGAGTTACTGCTTTCTATAACCTATAAATTGGTGTTTCTGTTAGCTTTGACTTTACAGAGTATTTTCTCATCTATTTAGTTTTTACTACCTACTTTATTTCCTTTTTTAAGTATGATGATTTTCTTCAACAGTGTAATACTAGGAAGATCAGTCTTTTCAGGACCTTCAGAGTGTTTTCTATAATCAGTGTGTTCTGACAACTTTGAATCCAGAGAGCATTGTAGAAATTTCAGTATATAGGAATTAGAGAAAACAGATGGTATTTCAGTATTATAACTTCAAATTTCATGTGCTTTCCAATTTCCTATCAAGTAGTAATGGTGATGGTAGTGTTACTGTTGATAGTGATGACAGAGTAGTTTGCTATCTTGAATTAGGCTATTACCACGTGGCTGGACTTTATTAGGCAGAATTACATTTAATGTTTATGAGATAGGCATTATGACGGCCATTATACACCAGAGGAAATTAAAGCTTGTAATGAAATTTAAGTATACAACTAATGTCATATAGTATCAGCCCTAAGATTCACACACTATTTATAGCTAAGAAGTTATAAACACTTCTGAAGCATAACATTCCCATTGAGAATTTATCATGGATGGTAAAGTGTGGAAAAATAATCACTTTAGAATTGATAAAATATATCAAATTGCAGAGCTAGGATTAAATTAATTGCAAAGCCTGTTTTTGCGTATATGAGAAATATTTATAGATGTAAGCTGTTCAGAAACAGTTTTAGTAAACTCCCCCCACTCACATTCTTCCTAATATTAAAAATTTTAGTGCTAATTAATTTAACCACATACTACACCTTTAAAAAAAAAAAAATTATTTATTTGTACAAGCGCCGGAGGGTGAGAGAATTCACCAGAGCCAGAACGGGGAACAGAACAGGCAGTCTGATGAGGTACACTGCTGAGGGGTGCAGCGGGTGGCAGGAGAGGTCTGCACGCCATGTGGGACCCTCACCCAGTGGCCGGGGATCGAACTGGTGCTACAGAGGCTGCGGGCAGCTTCACAAAGCAGCGCTCAACCGCTGTGCCACCAGGGAGGCCCCACATACTACATACACCTTTTAAAAGTATGAGCAAGGCATTGTTAGATAAATGATATATACCAAGATGAACAGTATAAGATCTAGCTTCAAATAGTCTCTTCTCTAAGGAAGCACTTAAATCTGTGTGAACCCAAAGCAGAATTCTAATTTCCGTAATACAGGCACAAGTGACAGACAGGAAATCTGTAAAGGGATGCATTTACTTTACATTGAAGAATTAGCAAACCTTAGACATTGTTGGGCTCAGGATTTGAGCTTTTAATATGAATAGTAAACAAAATATTTGCTAGATTGGAACTTACAAGAATTCCATAGTTTGTTTTGAAGAAATAATTCTGATGGTTAGCATAGTGCTAAATTTTATATCAAGTAGATATACCTGCTTGAGAATTTAAAATCTTATAGAACAGAATGAAGAACATTTGTATGTTATTTTAAGAAAGCACAGGTTGTAATTCTCGGAAAAGAAACAGGTTGTCATTGTTAAAATATAATATCAAAGAGCTGTCACCAGAGGCAAGAGGTCATAGTAATTGAAGAGTTTAAACACCAGATTTGTTCAGCTATAAATGTGACATTTTTGAATTGTCTTAGTTTGTTTCATTTCAGAAGTTTTAGCAGAAACAGTAAAATCCAGTTAGTACTCTTGCTAATTAACACCAAGTTATTGAAAGTTACTAGAAACTTGAGAGTGATTCTGTCTTAAAACTCTCACCTACCACAAAAGATAGAACTCTGGATTTAGTTAATTGCTCTATACATTATCTCCAAAATTTTAGAGCATACAGTAATAAGATCCCTTTGAAAGGAGTAGATGTTCTTAAAAGCTTCGTTGTTCAAAATTGAGTGCTGAAGAAAAGGGAATGGTGAAGAAAAAAAGCAACTTTTCTTATGAATAAGGTGGGTAGTGATTAAAACCTATCACAAATTTAGAATTGGAAAGTATATCAACAGTAATAGTTACATTTAATAAATTATGTAATTGGCTCCTCAAACCCGTTCCCTTAGTGTATTTAAGATAGTGAAATGGGCAGAAAAATGAATTAAGCTTTTTGTTTACCAGTATGCTTAAAATATGGCTGTTTAAAAGCCATTAGTGTATTTGAAAAAAGAGTAGATTTGCTACTGCCACTCTACTCATTATAGCCTGACTACACCTGTAGGTAGTACCTGTTGAGGTCTACTATCCTTAACAGTAAAAAGCCATTGAAAAGTGGGAGTATTTTCAGAGACTAGCTGAATTGTGAAGGGACTGGCGGTCATGTTCTAAGGGGGCTGACTTCTGTTGCCTTAGTAAATTAGAGTTCATATTTTTGTTAGTTGTTTTATAAGAATATTCAAAAGATGTCAGGAGACAAAATGAAAATGCTGATGATGAAAATGGTAAGATTAATATAATAGCTTTTTAAGAGTGTTAAGGGAATAAAGACTATAGAAGATTCAGCCATATAATAAAGAGCTATCGGTGGGATATCAGAAATATGTAACTCATTTTACTTAGGTAATTTTTATAAGAGAATATAATAGAAAGATTAGACTGGAACATGATAAAGTCTTAAGATGTTGTTTATTTAGAGTCCAGAGTTGTTTTAGAGTTGATGTCTGTAGTCTCAAATAGATTGCATTCAGAGTATGGAGTAGGGTTATTAGTCAAATCCAAGAAAAATTTCAGGCCTTTGAAAAAAATTTTCTTAAAAGCTGGAAAACAAAAGAGGAAAATGTATTAATGACTGATAAATATGTGATAATGTGAGTTAATCCAACCTCGAAAGAACTCTGCTGTATGCTATTATCCCTGTATTCTAATTTCAAAAGAAATTTTATTACTGCTTTGTATAAAGACATTGTTGAAGACACTGCAGATATATACCAATATATATACTAAGGATGTATACTAGAAGAAAGTCATTTGCCTTCTGGGTCTAATGAATCCTTTCCTGTTTTTTATCTTTTTAAGGTATCTTATAAGTAATTTACACACATGAAATAAAGAATAGAGGAACAAACTTTATTAGGAATTGGAATGTAATTAATTGTAGCAAACCAAACAGAATAAATTGTAGTTGAATATTTAAAGAAAAATTTTTCATGGTTCTTGGTAAGGCATTTCAAGGGAAGAATTAAATTCATAAAATGGCAATCTGTTCAATTAAGCAAAACTGCTCACAAAAGAAACTTAAAAACTAAAATTGAAAAACTACCAAAACTAAATTTGATTGCAAGGGGTCCTATCTAGTGGTTATACAAAGGTTACGATTAAATGAAAAATTAAGGGTGAAGGACAAATGAGTGGGATTGATAAGAGACTTAGAGTGAGTAGAGAAGTAAGAAATAAATGATATGAATATGTATGTATGTGAATTGTAAGGCTCAAGATGAAGTTGGAAATGATCTTGCTATGTTAGGAATTCTTTTGGTGTATCGTTTCAATATGCCTGGAATATGTTCTTATTTAATACATGTGTTTAGTTTGTCTTTTAGCATAAGCTTGTTAATTTTTTTTCCTGTTTAATGCTGTGGTATAGTACAGGCATTTAGCAACAGGAGTCTTTCTAATTCTAAGCATTTGTGTACTTTTAAAAATCTTGAAAATATTTTCCCTTGCTTCTTTAATGCTCTTTTTGGCTCTTAATTTTGTGCTGTTTCCTTTTCTTTCAGTTTAAATGTCATTGGAGGAAGAACAATATACTTTTAAAAAAATTTTATTGAAATATAATTGACACATAACATTTTATATAAGTTTAACTTGTATTACCTGTTGATTGGGTACATTTATGTGTTGATATGATTAACACTGGAGGGTTAACTGATATTACTGTCAAGTCGTGTAATTATTTCTTTTTTGTGTTAGGAACATTTAGCTTTATTATTTATAATCACTGTAGTTGTATTCGTTTAAAAGATAGGGAACTCAGATTGAACAAATAACTTGTTCACTATCCCACAGTTTGGAGTATGACAACAGCAGTATTTTTTAGTTGCTCTTTTCTATTAATTATTTTAATAGTTCTCAGCTTACAGACTACCAAGCACCATTTTTTTAATTAACCCATGACACTTTGTAAGATCACATTTTAGGGGATTTCATGTATTAAGGCATTTTTTGCCCCCATAATAATCCGTTTTCTCCTTTTCAGTTAACACCATAGTCTATGTAGTTGTTAACCAATTTTGTTCTGATTAGCATCATATAAGCAGTGTCACTCTGTCAAGTTGGTTACTAGAATTCTAGTCTTGGGAAAGAAAAGGCTTCATATTGTAAATGTTTCTATAATTAGGCTTTAGTGTAGTGGCATCTATTAAACCTTTTAAAAGTGTTTACCTATCTCAGATGACAAGAGTATTATTTTGTGAAATGCTAGAGAAGACAGTGGAGAAGACCTAAGTTGAGAATTGTTTTTGCTGTATCAGTGATTTTTTTTGTAGGATTTATTTATTTATGCATACAAGATCTGGTGTATAGACCAGAGATGAGGGGAGCAGAATAGGCAGATCTACTGAAATACACTGCTTAGGGGAGCAGCAGGTGAGACAGGAAGGGGTTCTGCTGTACCATTTCAGTTGCTCCCTGGCCTGCTGGAGTTCAAACTTGTGCTGCAAATGGCTGTCGATAGCTTGATAGCACTGTACCTTTAACCCCTGCACCACTAGGGAAGCCCCCAGCATCAGTGATTTTTGATGTTGATATTTGAACTTGATTTTTGCTTTGTAGTTGTAATTTGTGACCTTTTTTTAAAAAAAAAACCTCTCATAACATTTTTATAAAAATGTTAATTACCATGGACATTCTAAAGTCATTCAGTGCCATTATGTGATATCCTTTATTCTCAATAATTTATATTTTCCATAATTACCATGGACATTCTAAAGTCATTCAGTGCCATTATAATTCTCAATAATTTATATTTTCCATAATTAAAAATTTATGTGAAAACCTAATTGATCTTACCTTTCTATTCTAATTAGTACTCTCCCTTTTAATGGAAATGTCCCATCCTGTTAACTAAACTTGGATTTATACAAAATTGCAATTTTAGTTTGATTATAAAAAGATTTAATATGAATTTCTTCATTATTGGTCTCCTTTAGATATAAAAATAATGATATTTGGTCTTCAATTTTTTTATTTGCAATAATAGTTGTTATTTCCTAACATTTATGTGTTTGTATACATTTCCAATAGGCAACCCCTCAAGATAGTCAAGAAGGGACATTTGGGTCAGAGCATTCTGCCTCACCATCACAAGGGAGCAGTCAACAGCATTTCCTGGAGCCTGAAGCAAATATGGATGATTCCATAGATATTCAGCAACAGGTAAAAAGTAAATGCTTTTCTGGGTCATGAATTTGTAAAATTATTTAGAGGGAAAAATTTAAAAGTTTTAGTAACAGTAATATTCTGAATGCTTACCACCCTCCGCAAGTTCTGTATGCTAGTCATTTTACTATTAGGCATTAATGTTGCAGTGGTGGCTGTCTTGTATGGCGGAGTTGTCTCAAAATAGACTAAATCTCAACCAGACTTCTTGTTTGACTTTCAAGGATATGGATATAGATGAAGGACAAGATGGAGTGGAAGAGGAGATCTTTGAACAGGAAGCAAAGAAAGTGGCTGTTCGCTCAAGATCAAGAACACATTCACGATCTCGTTCAAGGTTTTACTATAATATTTAACGTTACGCTAAATTCTTAGAATTTCAAAATCAGAATAATCTTTATTTTCTTTTATATTTATTCCTTTATTTTTATTTTTTAAAAAGATTTATTTATACAAGAACTGGGGTACAGGCCAGATGTGTGGGAGGGTGAGAGGGATCACCAGAGATAGAGCCAGGGACAGAACAGGCAGACTGCCTGAAACACACTGCTGAGGGGAGCAGCAGGTGAGACAGGAGAGTCTGCTGCGCCATGTGGGTTGCTCCACGGCTGGCGGGGATCAAACCGGCACTGCAGAGGCTGCGGACAGCTTCACAGAGCTGCGCTCAACTGCCTGCGCCACCAGGGAGGCCCTATTCCTTTATTTTTAATGGAGGTAACATCAGTTTATAACATTCTGTGTGACTTAGAGGTTTAAGATCACACCCTTCAGTTGTGTGGTACCATATCCTACTCAGCACTCTGGAAATCCTCACCATAGTCATGTGGCTCCTTCCCATTTTGCTCTTTCCCCTTTAAAAGCCCAATTTCACAGTCAGAGTTCTACGGTTTGTTTTTGACTTAATTTTATCTGACCCTTTGTTATGTTTCTTGCTATTCCACATCTAAGTGCCGCCATCTAGTATTTATCTCTCTCCTTCTGACTTATTTCATTTCGCTTCTTCTCCATTTCCATTCATACTGTCACAAGTGACAAGAGTTCATCTTTTTTATAGCTGGGTAGTATTCCATTGTGTAAATACATAACCACATCTTCATAATCCACCTCTCTCTTGTTAGGCATTTAGGTTGTTTCCATAACTTGGCTATTGTAAACAGTGCTGCAATAAACATAAAATGCATATATCCTTTTGAATTAGTGTTTTTGCCTTCATCTTGTAGATACCTGAAACAGAATTGCTAGATTGTGTGGTAGATCTTTATTTAAAATTTTGAGAAAACTCTATACTGTGTTCTGTTTTTAATAATTTTCATGAGTTGGCAGCTATGTCAGTGAGACTTGCAGTTTGCAACAATATTATGACATCCCCACAGCTTAGGATATTACTGTCTCCACTCCACAGTTAAAACAGTAAATTAAGTTATGGGGAAACAGTGTTAGAAATTGAATGTATTTCTTGCATTTCATTTCATCTCGTAATACCAAAAGTGATCATAAAAATCAAACTACAAAAATTGCTTTTACAAATATTAAGCATAATATCAGACAATAATTAAAATATCTAATGAGTGGTTTCCTTTATGGACATTTCAACATGACTAAGGCTTATTTAAATTTGGGTTAAAGGAGCCTTCTTTGGTACATGGTCTTGTAATATGCATACATTTGTACTACAGTCTTAAAAGTCGTTAGTCTTTAAAATTTTTATACACTTTATTCTACAGATGAATACCCCTGAAAATCTGAACCGTTTATGATGGAAGAAGGGTAGTATTTATGATGATTTTTTTAAATCATTATTCATTATAAGATGTATATTTGCTTCTCATATATGAGAGCCTGTTAGTTCAACTTTCTGTAAACTGAACTCATTATTTTCCCAAAACGGTTTCAGCGTTAGTGCACAAATGTCTTTGTCTTAGCATTATGTTTTCTTAGCAGCACTTCCCTATTCGGCATTTTGAAGAGAATTCAGTGGTCTATTGTTGACAGCAAAAAAATGAGTCTTTCGGAATCACCTTAAAATGAAAATTCAAACAACATGAAATTTTAAGAGTTAAAAACTTGGATGGAGCATTGAAACATTTTCTTTTTCCGAATTTTAAGAACATAGGTCTTTCATCCCTGTTATTGACTCTACTTTGAAAAATGAGTTGGAAAACACTTAAGAGAAAGTGAGGTCCTTATTAAAAGCTGAGTCTCCATCTCTTCTTTGTGGTTGTGACTAATCACCCAGAGTCAGGAAGAATCGTTGCAAATGAAAATTTATTAGTAGTGTGGACCTAAGCAGTAGGTAGATTTGAGGAAATACATGTTTGATACTTGATTGCACTTAATTTTTTTGAAGAGATATTTAAATATATGACAACCTTTTTAAACTTTTTGTTTTTTTCCTTTAACTAGGAGTGGGAAGTTTGATAGAAGAATAACATTGTTATTGGAAGTAAAATACGAAATTTTTTGTAGGTCACCAAGAAAACGAAGGTCTAGGTCACGATCTGGTTCTCGAAAGCGTAAACACAGAAAGCGATCACGTTCCCGTTCAAGAGAAAGAAAGAGGAAATCCTCACGTTCATACTCAAGTGAAAGGCGTGCCAGAGAAAGGGAGAAAGAACGACAGAAGAAGGGATTGCCTCCAATTAGATCTAAAACATTAAGTGGTGAGTCACATAGGTTTGCCTACTTTAGGATTTAGCAAATGCTCAGAAAATAGTGAACTGAATCAAACCTATTTCAACTTTGTCAGACTAAGAAGTTGAAAGTAGTTTTGGAAAAGCGTAAGTTTATCTTTGGTTTTCGTAATGAGATAGAGGAGAAAAGAAAAAGAGCAGATTTTATTAAAATGATAAGATATCTGTGAGTTGATAAACACCACATGCACCCACCCATGTAAGTTAGAAAATATAAGTCCCCACTCATGATATAAAAAGTGCACTAGGCCTAGTTCTTGGGCACAGTGACTTCTCCACCTAGTGTCTTGACCAGTTTGGACCCCAGGTCTTCAAGGGTAATATAGGAAGTATGTGAATTTTAAAGCAACTTACAAACTTACTAGATGAGTACTGAAGAAAAAAATTCCTGTTGTATAAATTTCTCCTCTTTTATATGTTACTCTACAGTGTATGATTAGAACAAATTTGGTGGTAGTATGTATGGGGAGAGTGTTCAGAGAGATTTCACAGAGTAGGAATATGAGGTACAGGGAAGCAAGTTTTAATTAGTGTCAAGATCTGCCTAAAGGATTCTCATTGGATTTTGACTTTTAAGGTGAACCAACAGACTGCAGATGGGCAAAGGTGCATAAAATGGAGCAAATTGCCTTTCTGTGCCTAGATCCAAACACTGATTTCTGTAGGTCTTCAGATTTTTTTCTGCCACAGAGACAGATAAGTAATTGGTATCACTTATACTGCGAAAGCATCCTGGAAACCCAGGCTTATAATTTAAGGTGACAACATCCCTCTTTTACTGTTCTGGCAGTTTGAGCTAGCGTGGTCTATTTTGCTAGAATTGTAACTGATTATGAGCCAGTATTAATTTAATAATGTTAATATTTCTAACTCTAAAATTTTTGTTATCCTTTAGAGTAAGAGAACAAATTCAAGCATTTTAGTGCTGCCTGATAAATATTGTTAAAAGTCTGATCTTGAACTCTACTGTGCTTCCTCCAGTAATTACCATCAGGATATTCAGAATCACCAGTTGTAGGATATGGCTTTTACATGGAGTCTCTTTACTTTAGTTCCTTACTTGTCATGTTGCTGCCATTGTTGCCACTATTTACATAGTTACTGACCATGGAATTTATTTTTTATTGCTTTATTTTCATGAGTATCACATTACATTAAAAAAGAAAATTCTGAGAGTACACAAGAAAAAATATTGAAAAGTATGTTTCTTTTTTTCCTTCTCAAACCCTGTTTACTCAGAAGGATATCACTTTCACGTGGTCTGCATTTCTTCCCACCATGTTTTAAGCACATAGTGTTTTCCTGCCTTTGTTCCTGATAATACTAGAGTTTTGTTTTTTGTTTTTTTCCCCCCCAAAGAGTAATTTTATTTATGCATACAAGAACTGGGGTACAGGCCAGAGGTGCGGGGGGTGAGACAATTCACTAGAGTGAATTGAGTGGAGACAGAGTGGAGAACAGAACAGGCAGACTGATTGAAATACACTGCTGAAGGGAGCAGCGGGTGAGATAGGAGAAGTCTGCTGCTCCATGTGGGACCCTCGCCAGCCGGCAGGGGATTGAACTAGTGCTGTAGAGGCTGTGGATTGCGTCATAATGCTGTGTTTAACACCTTGCACTGCTAGGGAAGCCCCATAACACTGGGGTTTTTATAATAAGTTCAGGGAACTGAAACATGAGCAAACAATTTTAAAAGAATTAAGTGTAGCCTCCTTATGGGATTGGGAGTCTCATTGCTTTCTGCAAACACCATGGAGTTGTCCATGAGTAAAATTAGTAGAGACTGCATTAAAGAGTAGGGGAAACTTGGAAACAGATTTCAGGGAGGTTAAGGAAGCTGTATGATGTAGGACAAAGTAATAAAGGTGAAGGTAGAGGCAGGAGACAGTTTAGTGAAAGAGGTCCCAAAATTGGCTGAGAGATTGTGGTAGGTTGAATAATGGTTCCCCAGAGATGTCCTTATTTGAATCATTGGAGTTACCTGTTACATTGCATAGTCTCTGTTAAACAGAAGAGGTGATTTGAAGATGTAAGACAGACATTGGTACATGCCATGCTGTTGGTTTTAAAGATGAAATTGGGGTCATTGACTCAAGGAATGTAGGCAGCTTGTAAAAGCTAGCAAAGACAAGGCAACAAATTGGAAAAACTTCAGAAGAAACGCAGACCCATTCTAGTCCTCTCAAACTGTAAGAGAATGCATTCTTGTGTCTTGAGCTGCTAAGTTTATAGGGTTTTGTTAACAGCAGCAATAGAAAACTAATACATTGCCTTATGAAACTTCAGTTAAATATTATGTATGTATAGCATGAGATTACAAAAGACAAAGAGCAAGTAGCGGGGAAAGAACAATTACCAAGGATCTAGTAGCAGAATGATTCCCAAAACTCACACAAGATCTGGAAGATGCTGATTTTCTAAGTAGAGAAGAGAGTCTTGGTTGAAAACTGCAGTCAGTAGAAATGTTGCAGTGGTCACATCTTACTGTGGGACTTAATTAGTTCTAGAACTAAGCTTTCTCTAGGCTGTCCTATTGTAGAAATGATAATCAAAGAGCTAGAAACGTACTATTTTAAATTACATTGCATAAATCCAAATATTTTAAACTGTCAGTATATCAACTATTTTTTAAGTGTCCTCAGAAAAACATATTCAAACAGGCATGAATAATAAAGTTGAAAGTAGGCAAGATGTCTCGTGATTAGCATGCTTATTAAAGTGGCTTCCAACAGTTAATTCTCTTTAAATCTTTAATGATAACAGGTTAAGAAGTTCTAATTCAGCCTTTTCCCCTTTCTCCATGCAAATTGTTTCCTTAAGGGTAAGGTAATGTTTTCAGATATAACTGTTGTTTAGGGGAAACGATGCACTTAATCATTCACACAGAAAGAAACTTAAAAGGTACACAGAGAGGATTGCAGTGAAAAAGTGGTTTTGCTCCTTGTTCCCAGTCTGTCGTACCCTGTATACCACTCATCAGCTTTGGAGTAGCACCCAGGTGTCCACAGGTGATTCAGTTTTGCAGCCAGGTATGAGAGCAGGTGATATGCAGTAGGTTAACTTGGCATAGATGTGAATAGATGTGGCATAGATGTGTGGATTTCTGTGACTTTAATCTGTTTTAAACCTAACAGATACAAATGTCAGTTGACAAGTATTTTAAATATATTATCTTAAATTTAATTGAAAGAAGCAACTGTGTGTTATGTCTTGACAGTATGTAGTACCACTCTGTGGGTTGGTCAAGTGGACAAGAAGGCAACACAGCAAGATTTAACCAACCTGTTCGAAGAGTTTGGACAGATTGAATCCATTAACGTAAGTATCCGTTCTTAAGGTTTTTAAAAAAGTAGGGGATGTTCACTCATGCAGAAAATCTTTTCAGTTATCAATTAGTCCAGTAGCATCTGCTTTTAATAATTCGTGTATATATATAAGGACTGTAATCATTTCTGTGTTTATGCTGATGCTCTCTGCTTATTTAAGTTCTTTTTTACATGTACATACAAGAACTGGGATGTAGGTCAGAGGTGTGGGTGTGAGAGGATTCACCACAGACAGAGTGGGGCGCAGACTAGGTGGATCTACTGAAATACACTGCTAAGGCAAGCGGTGGGTGAGACAGGAGAGGTCTGCTGCACCATGTGGGTCAGCTCCCTGGCCAGGGATTGAACTCATGCCACAGTGGCTGGCAAGAGCTTGATAGCATTGAGAATTAACCAGGGAGACCCCTATAGTTCTTTTAAAATGAAATTTCAACAAAATATTCTTACGGGTGTTATCGCAATATGGCAGGTAGTATCTATAATTATTGAATATTTGAGTTGATAGGAACCCTATGTAGGATCTAGTTTAATTCTTTTATTTTTATTTTTTATTTTTTTTTTAAATGAAGCTGAAATCCAAAGACTTGTTATGAGCACTTAGTAGTGGTGGAGACTAACTTGGAATCCCTGTGTTTTGCCAGCTTCCTCTGCCCCCTCTCCATCCCAAATTCTCTTTTCTCAAAGCAAATTTTAGACAGGAGAGTAGGTGGCCAGGGCATCTCGCTAACTTGAATGTAACTCTTGCAACTTCTTTCAATGATTTTGTCCCATCCAGTTTCCTTTAACTATTTTCTTCCACATGGGCCATTGTTTTTTCCTAGGGAAAAAGGAAACATAGTTCAGCATTTTGAGGAAATTTGCAATTCATTAAACTTCTGGGTTTTTTTCCACTGTTCCTAGATTTTTATGTCTGTTGGACATTTTATAATTATTTATTGGGAAATTGGCTGGTTTTCCTTTCAGTCTGAGATCAGTTATATAACTAAAAACGCCCTGTGAATAACAGCATTCTTCATTTGAATTTTTTTTTTTTTAAGATTTATTTATTTATACAAGCACTGGGTACAGTCAGAAGCGTGGGAGGGTGAGAGAATTCACCAGAGCCAGAGCGGGGAGCAGAGCAGGCAGATGGACGAAGCACACTGCTGAGGGGAGCAGCGGGTGGCAGGAGAGGTCTGCACGCCATGTGGGACCCTCCTCCGGTGGCCGGGGAGCAGCTGGGGATCGAACCGGCACTGCAGAGGCTGCGGGCAGCTTCGCAACTCAGTGCTCAACCGCTGCGCCACCGGGGAGGCCCTTCATTTGAATTTTTAACCACTTCATATTTTATTTTCAACTCTGTGTGATCTCTTTGGACCCTCACAAGAAGCTGGTTAGGTAATTTATATGCATTATTTTTGAGGAAGCTAAGCAATTGGCCTGAGTTACACAGGAAATTTAATAGGTGATTGGTTAATCCGTTAACCAATATGTAGGCATGATCAGTATCTTAGATTCTTATCAAAGTGCCACAAGAAGAAGTGTGATTTTGATACAAAGCCAAAAGGTACTGCTTCGATCCAACTCTGAATCCAAGTATTGCTTGGGGTTTCCTGATGTTTATGCACGTGTAGTCAGTCTTTCTTACACCACAGTCAGTTATGCATTAGATTGTCTCTCCCACTCTTCTTCCGAATTGCCTTTTAAGAGCATAGTAGTTGCAAATAACAGGCACCGAGTTATTTTGTGAGCTCATTGACTAGTGGTAAAATCCTAGATTTGAAAATAAAATAGATGGAAGATTTATAAACCTTTCTTTAGATTTGTAGAGAATTGGGTACTGGAAAAAACCCATTAGATTTAGCAGTTAGTGTAGGACATTAGTGAGCTTAAAGAGTGTTTTTGTGTATTCATGAAGGGTTGAATCTGTTGCAGATAGGTGTAGAAGTATGCAAAGCATTATATAAAATTCAATTCTGAGAAGTTTAATATTGAAGTTACAGTAGCTTGAAGTGTTAGGATGAATGAGGGAAAGTTTTTTATTTTGACAAATGGAGCAGAGAATATAATTATCAGCAGAGAATATGATCAATATTAAGATAATATGTTAACCATAGTATTTATCTTTAACTGGGGGTGGTATGTGCCTGTGTTTATAAATTGTTTTGCTGTATTTAGTAGTTCCTTATTGTATATTAGAAAAACTAATTGAATTTGGATTTTTCTGAAGCAGTAATTGTACATGAATAATAGCCATAAACAGATAGTAGAGGAAGAAACAGTGACAGTGACAGTTCACTGTGTCAGCTCCTCAGTTGTCAATGTTCTGTTTCATTAACACCATAGAAGGCTATAATGAGTTATTCTCTTAAACCTTCTCTAAAACAATTTTTTTTAATAGATGATTCCTCCCAGGGGCTGTGCTTATGTCTGTATGGTTCATCGACAAGATGCATTTCGGGCTCTCCAGAAACTTAGTTCTGGATCATATAAAATTGGATCCAAGGTTATTAAGGTGAGATTAACTGGGGGTCAGATGTGAAGAGGTGTGGCTATTGTTTATTGCATCAATAGTATGTTACTCTTTTTAATTCATCTTTTTTAAATTGTTATGGACAAACCTCAACAGTAACTTGTTATTTCTGTGTTATTTAGTTATACAGTTAGAGCTAGGTAAAATAAGTCCAGTAACCCAAATTTGAGTCAATTGTTCTTTGAAATCAACCAGGATACCAGGATACCTTTTCAGTTTTAGAGATTTGTCTTTCATTCACGTCTTTCCAAGGTTTCCTCTTCAGACCCTTAATCTCATTCTTGATTTCTTGTCTCATACCACCTAGGTCCTTGAAGAGGGTTTATTTGTAAGTGAATCTTTATTTTACTTAGTCTTTCACTAAGTAAATGCTTAGTGTTTTGTTGCTTTTTTTCCATTTTACTTAATGTGATGACTAATTCACACCTTTTCTGCTTTTTTTTTCTGCCTTTTTTTTTTAAATATACCCATCAGTTTTTGCAACTGAATCAAAACTGTAAGAGAATTACTTTCAAGGGAGTTAATATACCCATGCTTTGTCATTTAATGTTAAAAATTTTCCCTATATAAATGACATTATCACTGGTCTTTCTCTAGGAGAACCAAGATTTTGTCTAAATCATAATTATTGCTGAGGTAGGTTAACTTTTATGGTGACAGTAGATTTGGATTGTTTTTAGAAATGTATTATTTTAAAGTGACTTGAAGCTCATCTGTTTCTAATCGTGACACATAAAGCAAACAAATGAACTAAATAAGAACATAAACTTTTAGACCTTAAGACCAAATTAGTAGTTACCGGGAAGGAGATGAGATAAAAGGCGTGAATTATAGGGATAAAGTTAGACTTTAGTAGCTTACTTAGTATAGTAGTAGAGATATCTGTTTATAATAATGTACAGGTGAAATCTATATTATGTTGTAAACCAGTATTACCTCAAAAAAAAAAAAAAGGAAATAAATCACATAAACAACATTGCTGTCAAATGCAGATTTTATTTTAAAAACTATTATTGCTCTTCCAGTAATGTTTTACCAGTTCAACTGATTTTTCATTTTTTAATTAATTGTGGGTTTTTTTTTTTTTGCTAGCAATGGTTTATAATTCTGTATACAACTTAGGGGTTTCTAGATTTCAAGAGTTTGTTTTGGTTTAGTTTTGACTGTTCCTTTCTTTTTTTACCAACTGATTTTTGAAACTAATTTTATTTGTATTTACATTGTTTACATGTAAATTTTGAACATTTTATCTTTTTTTAACAGTACTTACGAGCTTTCTTTTTTCCTTTCCTCATTCCTGATAGATTGCTTGGGCTTTAAACAAAGGTGTGAAAACAGAATACAAGCAATTCTGGGATGTGGATCTTGGAGTTACATACATACCATGGGAAAAAGTTAAAGTGGATGACTTGGAAGGCTTTGCAGAAGGAGGCATGATAGACCAGGAAACTGTAAATACTGGTAAGAACCTAAGGCTTTGTTTTTTTTTTTGTTTGTTTGTTTGTTTGTTTTAAGATTTATTTATTTATTTATACAAGCACTGGGTATAGTCAGAAGCGTGGGAGGATGAGAGGATTCACCAGAGCCAGAGTGGGGAGCAGAGCAGGCAGAAGGACCGAAGTACACTGCTGAAGGGAGCAGCGGGTGGCAGGTCTGCGTGCCATGTGGGACCCTCCTCCAGTGGGCGGGGAGCAGCCGGGGATCGAACTGGCGCTGCAAGAGGCTGCGGGGCAGCTTCACAACCCAGCGCTCAACCGCTGCACCACCCGGGAGGCCCAGGCTTCATTTTTAAAGAAGAATGCTTGAAAGGTGGTAATTGGAATGTTTTGCATTATAGGATGCATTGTGGTGCTTTTCCCTGAATTTCCCCTTCCCCCAATAAAAGGGAGTGAGAGAGGGAGAGGAGAAAAACAGTACCATGCCCAGTATCGATACTTTCTGTGTTCTGGTGCATAAAAGTCATAGATTAGTGCTTTAAAAGTCTGTATATGAAAGCATGTTTCATTATGTGTCAAAATTTTTGACTCTTTAAGAAGGTTGTATTTATGGAAAAGTTTTAAAGCTAAATATTTCAATTCCTTGAGTTTAAATGGGGAATGGAAACTTAGAGAGCTCTTGGGGGAGAAACATCTTAGTTATTTTGATTAATAACTGTGTTGAGGATAGATGGAATGGGATCTTAGTTCAGGGAGCTGTAGTACAGATTCATCAAGTCTAGAATGCTTGTAATGAGATGCTCATCTGACGTGCTTTTTAAAAATTTGGCTGTTTATTTTTAAAAGTATCATTTATAAATTCACAAAAAAATTAGCAGTTATAATCTGTAAGATTTTAATATTAACTGGGAAAATAATTGAAATATGATATATATCTATTTCTCACATCTTATTACTTCTTACCAGAATCAACTAATTGTTGTTCTTAAGCCATTACAAATATTGCAAACACTTTTTCAGTTTTTTTCCTGTTGGTCTCTTTCTTTATGTATGTTTGTTCAGAACATTCATTCATTCATACAGTACATGTGAGAAGCATAATTGCAAACCAGCGCTAGAAAATTGAAATGGAAAATTCCTTCTTTGAGGAGTGCACATTGTAGCCCAGGAATTGATAGTCTCCTGGGCCGAGTCCTGCCACAGCCTGTTTACTGTAAAGTTTTATTGAGACATAGCTGTACTCACTTGTGTTTACCTGTTTTGTGTACTTTTTTTTTTAGAAAGCAGTTGAATCGTTCCAACCATAGCTCATATGGCTCATAAAATCTAAAATACTATAGAAAGTTTGCCAGCCCATGTTCTGTAACTAAAATAGATAATCTGTTTAGTAATTCAGTATTCTCAGCTCAGAGGAGAAAATGGATGCGAAGAGTAGGCAGCATGGGTTTAGAGCTACCATAGTTTGAAGGGACTGAAGGTCTAATAGAGAGGGTGAGATACTGAAGGGGTGGGACATGCTGCCCTCTCAGGAAGAGCACCCAATACATAGAAGGAGCAGCAGGTGCAAGGAACCAGGGGACCAGTATGACTTGAGCAGTCAGTGAGGAGTAGTGAGTAGTAGGAGATGAAGTCAGAGAGGACAGAGTCATGTATATTGGCTTTGGGCTTCACTCTTGAGGAAGATGGAAAACCATTAAAGCTCTAAGTTCTGTTTTTGTGTAACTCTTTTTTCAGAAAGACTTTTCTGTATTGGACTAATAATTTCCTTGTTGGTCTTCCCTTAAACTTTGTGACAAAATATAGAATGAGGTTGGTTCCTTTTATATCACACAGCCATTGAGATACAGCCTTTCTAAGTGTTATGTCTCTTTGGTCTCCTTAGTTTTCGTCTTGTAATCAGATTTATATGGGCAAAACCTAGGTTGGCACCTACAGTTGTGGACACATCTAAAGATATTCCAAAGCAGATAAAGGATTTAAACATAAATGTATACCTAGAAATAAAATGAAAAGTTACACCTAACTAGAGGAAATAAATTTAAAATATTTTGCTTAGAGTGGGAAACTGTGAAAAGCTCAGAACCTGTTAAAGAGGCGGTCCAGACAACTCAGAGTCCAACTCCAGTTGAAAAGGAGACAGTGGTCACAACCCAGGCAGAGGTTTTCCCTCCACCTGTTGCTATGTTACAGGTTAGTACTGGATGATTTTGTTACTGTTTAATGGGTTGTTTTGCATTTCTGTTTTTATTCATTTATTTACTTTATAAAGTTTTGGGGAAATCATCCAAATTAGAATAAATATCAAAATTTTGTAAGGTTTTATTTGTTTTTCGAAGAAAACAACTATTTAAAGAAAGGGTCTCATCCATATTTAAATGCTTGTTGATTATTTTTGATTGTCTGTGACATTCACTGTTCTAGGCTTCTGTAATAGGAATATATATCAATTAAAAAAAAAAAACCACAAATCCTTGCCCTGAAGTAACTTCTGTTGTCCATATGGGTGATAGAAAATATAAAATACGTTTTGAAGATCTCTGGAAGGAAAAAGATGGTATAAGGGTGGGAGTGCCTTCATAGGTGCTTAAGATTTTCAGTACAATTAGGATATACTTCATTGAGAGTGTGCTGAGCAAAAATCTATAATCTATGGCAATTCAAGGAAGAGCATTTAGGGCAAAGGGAACAGTCAATGCAAAGGTTCTATGCCAGATGCTTGCCAGGTGTGTTCTAGGAATGGAAATAGGCCAGAGTAAAATGGGTGAACAGCAGCTTGATGGAAGGGAAGTTTTCACTCTTTGGTAGAGTCTGTGGAGTATTTTGGTCAAAGGAGTGAGTTTATGTGACTTAATAGTTTTAAACAATTTTCCTGGCTACTATTGTGGGCCTGGATTAGTGGACACCAGTGAAAGGGAGACAGTTAAAAGACAGTTGTGCAACCCCAATGAAAAATGATGGTGGTGGGTCAGCAGACTATACTGATGGTAGAGAGAATGAGAAGTGCTCACATGAGTTTTGGTGGTACAACCATTGGTATGTTGTGGCATAATTAGATTTGTAATTCTAAGAGAAGAGCAAAGGCAAGGTTTTTTGGCCTGAAAAATTTGGAAAGCTGGAGCTGCCATGATCTGAGAATGAAAGATGTGGGAAGAGTTGTGTTTGGAAAGGCAATTGGGAGTTCATTTTTGTGCATGTGAAGTTCAAAGTATCTTCAAGACAACAAAATTGGGATGTTGACTTGACTATTGATAGAACGTTAAATTTTGAGTGGAGTTACAGCTGTAGTGCAGATAATATTTGGAAATTATTATACCTAGGATGAGTAAAAGATAATTATGCTAGGAGTACAAAGTAAACTTGTAAGAAGTTCAAACCAGCCTAAAGTTGTTTTTGGCATGCTTCTTGATGATGGGTTCGGTTGCTGAAGTTAGGCAGGTATATGATAAACTTAAGGGAGATGGCAGTTTAAAATTGAGTATGATATTCCATATCTAAGAAGATACCCATTTCCGTACATCATTTCAAATGTAAGATTTCACAGTCCCTGTGTGAGCTCTCTTGAATAATGTTGTCTTGCTTTTACCCCAAGTAGGTTTATTCACAACTATACAAAAAGAAATAAAACAAAGCAACATAATGGTATTTGTTACCTTCCTAAAACAGAAATAGAAATAATTTATCTTTAGTTGTTCCGGGATGTAATTATTGCAGATGGATAAACTGATTTATGGACTTTTTATTTTTACCCACAAAAGATTCCAGTAGCACCAGCTGTGCCTACAGTTAGTTTAGTTCCACCAGCATTTCCTGTGTCAATGCCAGTTCCTCCTCCGGGATTCAGTCCACTCCCTCCACCTCCTTTTCTACGAGCAAGTTTCAACCCTTCACAACCACCTCCTGGTAAGGAATTTTTCTCTTATTAGTTGAATGCTAGTTTACAGTATCACTTTAATTGTTCTTTTTAAATGCAGTGGAGCAGTGATTCTCAACCCTTTGCGCTCAGTGGATGCACTGCAGAGTGCACACCTGTGCAT
Source organism: Talpa occidentalis (assembly GCF_014898055.3). Lineage (NCBI taxonomy): Eukaryota > Metazoa > Chordata > Mammalia > Eulipotyphla > Talpidae > Talpa > Talpa occidentalis. The sequence goes on along the minus strand of NW_023602073.1, from coordinate 145,358,169 downwards.
CGTTGCTCATAGCAGCTGCCTCCTGCTTTGAGAGCACAGAGGAGCCAGGAGAATTGAATTTCTCACATGTTTCCAAGCTATGCAGGCAGAGGAGCATACTTTAAGAAGCAGTGACAGAAAAGAAACGGAATCCTTTAAAATCATTGAAATAACTCAAAATAATTTAAGATTTATCTTGTTTATCAAAGTTCTATTGTTACCACCCATTTATCAGAAAGTATGCATTAACTTTATAGATTGTCCATCTTTAAAATTACTATATTTTAATTTTCACATTAGAAATTATAAAATATCTTAAAAAGTTAATTAAATTTGTAGTAATTTTTTTTGCTGTTATTGATAAATGAAACTTCCTTTAATCACTGATTTTAGGTAAAAACTATAGATTATTTAAACAACACACATCAATTAAATGTCAGTCCTTGTATACCTTCAAAATAGAGTTTTTAGTATTAAACTGTAGAAAATTAGAAGAATGAGGGCAATATATGAGGAATCAAATGACACATATTAGTTTTAAAACCTTTGTTTTTCTTTGAACTTCACATATTATTTACATTATATAAGAAAAGAAGTACTTCAGTTTCTGTAATTTAAATTCTTAGTCATTGTCCAGAGTTCCAAAATGCTGTCAGTAATACCAGAAAGTAAATTCATTGCCTAGGCATGGTTGTAATTTATTTATCATGTAACACTAAAGTTTTAAATGACAGTTATACATAATTTCAATGCAGATTTTAATAAGAATTTCATCTTTTTTAATTTTAAGTAATGGGGAATTACTCTTGTCACATATAACCTGTATTAATTTTTTCAGAAGACATTTTAAATGAGTATATCACAATCTATACCACGTAGATTTTGTAAAGTCATTGTTTGAAAATGACTTTTACTGAAAACGCCCATATTCTTATTTTCCCCTTATTTTTAGCCACTTTTATAATTGGGGTTAATGGTAGCCTGCATTTTAAAAATACAAGGAAGTGGATTTATAGTTTGATCATTTGATATTTAAAAGTAAAAATTATTCACTGCTTAAAACAATATAGTAATACCATGGCTAATGAAAATACTCTGATCTAGAAGCTAAACAAAAAAGATACAGTGGTCCATTTGGCAAGTGACATTGTGTATAATGTTATCAGGAGCTTGAAAAATAGTGTTGCGCTCCATGCAGTCACCATTCTAACATGTAAGCTTTGATTTTACAGCATTATTGAGTGTGTCCTGGAGGTTAAACAATCGAGGCAGGGGTACAACCGGACAATGACTCCTAATAGGATATGCTGTGCTGTACTTCCTAAGGGTCAAATTAGCCATTTGTCTTCTATTTTTCGGCATCCCTTGGATGGACACAAACCAGAAAAGTAATTTCTGAAATAGAAAATGTATTCACAAATATGAGGTCATAGTAATAAGACTGTTTTAAGATGTAGAATTTCATTTATAGCTGTTGAAATCTTTGACTTAAAACATGTCACTTATGCTGTTTTATTCTTTTTTTTTTCTCACATAGGTTTCATGCCACCTCCAGTTCCACCTCCTGTTGTTCCACCACCTACTATTCCACCAGTGGTACCAACATGTAAGTTTTCTACTTTTAGTTCATTTTTTTCTTTAGTCATGGCATTATTAGTCTGTCAGTTCTCTTTCTTGTTTATTGTTAATTTTTTATTTTTTGTTAATAAAAAGGTAACAGTACCATGATAGCCATATTTAGATTTGTTTGATTTGCCACATGCCTTTTTATGATTGGTTTATTTTAATCAAAAGTCAAAGAAGGTTCCTACATAATATCTGTGTTTTTTATTTTGTCTTTGTGTTACATGTCTTAATCTAGAGCAATCTGTCCCCCCTTTTTTCATCCTTCATATCTTTACGTTACTGAAAAAAATTTTCTATATGCAAGATCACAAATGAGTTTGACTTTTTGCTTCTTTGTGGTGATGAAATTAGCTCCATGAATTTCCAGTAAAGTGAAAGCTTTTCACAACAAAGGTTTGTTTAGAATCTGCTTCAGCTTTTTTGGCAAGAACACTTGCTAGGTGTTACAGATTGGATACTCTGTCGTATCAAAAGCCACACATGGCCTTCATGTCCCACTTTTCAGTCTCTGCTTTCACAGTTGAGCCATTTGGGCTCTTCTTATCCCACCTTTAGTGATACTAAGATGGATTAAAGTATTGAGGTTAAAGAATTCAGTCACTGAAACCATTTCCCTTCAGATTTCATCCATTGATCCTCATTACTTGAGTCTGCGTTTTCTTAGTTCCAGAGTGGTGATCTTAACAATTTTATCGTTCCTTTCACATTTCTTAACTAGAATTTTTCTATAAAGAAAACCTTTCTTATCAACTAATAGTATTTAGTTATCTTGAAGTAGAATTGTACAGGAAAGGCAGAGTAGATGCTCAATTCCTTCCTGCAAGTGCCACTTTTCAGAGTAGTGAATCAGTTCTTTGTCTTTTCTCCTGACACATCCAGTGACTGAAGAGGTGATAGGATTGCTCTTATTTCTTCCCTTTCTTCAGTGTTCATGGGTTAACCGATGTTAATTTCCAAGCAGTTTCATTCACTTTTCAATTTGAAGTTCAAACTCTTCACTCTTTGGACAATGAGACATCTTTCATATGGAGATAACTACCTTAGCTTTTGTGAGCTTCATAACTTTTGGGGCCCAGTATTGGCCCATAGGAATGTATTTTTTTTAAACAATATATATATATGGTAAAGAGGTTTCCTTTTGATAATCTAATACATTTCCTTTAATTTTTTAAACTCTCTTCACTCTGTTAGTGCTTAGAGAGCATTAGACTCCCTTTTTGTTAATGTTGGTTGTCTAGGAAGAATTGTTCTTCCTGAAATTAGAGAAGTTTCAGAAACCATTTTTGAAGTCATAACAGAGACTCATCTTAGAGTCTTCCTCCAATTATCTCTTAATAGATTATTCACTTTGGAAAATTGGCACCAATTTTATGGAGGGAGAGAAAATAGAATGTGCCAGGTGCTCTCCTAATTACTCACACTGTCTCATTTAATTTTCCTGATTCCCAATATTATCCCAGGTGGTTTTACCCACTTGTATTGCAATTTTGTTGTGTGCTAAAAGCTTATCCAGGTAATTGAGAATTGAATGTTAGGATAAACAGTTTCTAAAATCCCCCAGTAAGTGATTTTAAAATATTGGATGGTGGTATAAGGTGGTATAATTTGGAGTAAAAACATATTAGTTGTTTGTGATTTTGTATTATTCTGGTTCTGGGTTTTTGGATTTTTTTGTTTTTTGTTTTTTGGGGTTTTTTTGACATATATAACACACTTAAGGTATTCTACCCATTCTTTAAAATGGATTGTTGATATTTATAATTTGCTTTTCATCTGATGAGTTTTGTCAAACCTCATTTGACAAGAAGCAGTGACTGTTAGGACCCTCGTATATTAATTTTAAGAGAATGAGTAGATTTTCATTCTCCTACTATGTCATTTTTGTCATTTCAGTGTATTTAGAGATTCACACACTGGCATCCTTGTAAAATTGTGTTGTGTTTTTCTTTTTCTCCCTTTGGTATTGCAGGCATTTTCTTCTCAAGTACTGTTCCTTTACTGAAGGGCTTTTTTTTTAATGAAAATAGTTCTAAAAGGTGCTGGTTTTCCCTATTTTTAAAGAGGAAAGTTGTAAATGTAACTTAGCTTATTCATGATGACTCATTTGTCATTTGAATAGATAATGCTTTAGGTAATGCAGAGATGCCATTAAATGACATTACCAGAAACTAGATTTTACTATAAATGAAATAGAAGGACCAAAAGATAAGTCATGGTTATATTAATTGAGTAGTCTTACCAAATGATCCTAGAGGACAGGAAGCATTTACTATTTTGAAAGGCCAATTTTTGTCATAGTTAATGTTTTAACTTAGCACATGAATTGGTTAAGCTAGTTATTGAAATACATGTCCTTCCTCTTTAAACAGCTTTAGTGCAGCCGCCATTATCCATGACTCCAGAAACTGTGAAAGATGTTGGATTTGGTAGCCTTGTTTTACCAGGTGGTTCTGTTCCCAGCAATCTTGCTACTTCCACTCTGCCAGCTGGAAATGTTTTTAATCCTTCAGCTAAAGTAGAGCCTGAAGAAAAAGTACCTCACCTTATAGAACACCAGATTTCTTCTGGTGAAAATGCCAGATCAGGTAAGGAAAAAATTCCCCAGAAATACACTGTCAAATCATAAAATGCTACTTCTTGATGTTGATGGTGCCATGCGTGTGTATCTACTTAGTGCACAAAGGTTAATGTGTTTTGATTTGTGGGGGGGGCGGGAGGGTGCTGCTCCCTAGTGGCCCAGGAGGTTGAGCACAGTGCTGTGAAGCTATCCGCAGCCTCTGCAGCATGGGTTCGATCCTCTCCTGTCTCTCCCGCTGCATCCCTCAGCAGTGTATTTCAGTCAGTCTGCCTGTTCTGTTCCCGGCTCTGTCTCTGGTGAATCCTCTCAACCTCCCACACATCTGCCCTGTACCACCCAGTTCTTGTATGCATGAATAAATAAATAATAAAAGAAATATGTTTTGATTTTTAAAGAGAATTATATTCCAAATTTCTACTAAAAAAATAATTGGGCATTCTATTCAGGATAGTAAAGATCTTGACACCTTTCCATTAAGAACCATCTCCTTCCTTTCTGGCCTTTTGCCTGCTTCAATGTCTTGTTATCAAAATAAGATTACATAAAATATGTCTACTTACAGAAAAATTAAATGAGCAATTATTAGATATACATAACTTCCTTCTACTGGAAGGTATCATTTAGCTTTGCCTAGAAGACACAGATTGTGCTGAAAAGCAGCCAAGTCCTTTTTTTATGGTGCCACTGATAATATATCAAGAACGCTTTGTGATTTAGAAAGATTTTTGTTACAGTTGAAGAATTAGTATAAAACCTACATTTTTGCAAAGGAAACTTCTGGGTGATCGCCCCATTTAAATTTTAATGTTTAAATTTCACATTACCTGGTATTACTAATTCTCATTTTAATGTTTACTTAGTATCTAATGTGCCTTGATTCTTGGGATATAAGTAGTTGATAAAGCTAAACCATTGCAAATTGTAGCTTTAATAAAGTCATAAATGAAATTTCCTTTTTCATACCAGAATGATTGTTATCTTGTGTTTTTTCTTCTTTCGGTTTCAGTGATTCCAAGTGATATTTCAAGTAGCCCTGCAATTTTAGGAGGACAGCTGCCAAATGTGACCAGCAGTTCTGGAATTCTGGGAGTCCAAAGACCAAATGTATCAAGTAATTCTGAAATCCTTGGAGTCCGGCCGCCTAATGTTTCAAGCAGTTCTGGGATGATTGGAGCCCAGCCACCAAATGTTCTAAATAACTCTGGAATTTTGGGGATACAGCCACCTAACGTGTCGACTAGTTCTGGACTTTTAGGTGTGCTGCCCCCAAATATTCATAATAATTCTGGACTAATAGGAGTACAGCCACCAAATGTTCCAAATGCTTCTGGACTTTTGGGAACACAGCCACCAGCTGGACCTCAAAACTTGCCCCCTCTCAATATCTCTAGTCAGAGGATGCCTGCAATTCCAATGTTAGATGTTCGTCCAGGACTTATACCACAGACACCAGGACCGAGATTCCCTTTAATGCAGCCTGGAATTCCTCCCCAAAGGGGTATTCCTCCTCCATCGGTACTTGATTCAGCTCTTCATCCACCACCCCGTGGTCCTTTTCCTCCTGGAGATATTTTTAGTCAGCCAGAAAGACCTTTTCTAATTCCAGGAAGACAAAGTATAGACAATGTTACTAATCCAGAAAAACGGATACCAGTTGGGAACGAAAACATTCAACAGGAAGGAGATAGAGATTACCGGTTTCCTCCCATAGAAACCAGGGAAAGCATTGGTAGACCTCCCCCAATGGATGTTAGGGATGTAATTGGACGGCCTATAGATCCAAGAGAAGGTCCTGGAAGGCCTCCATTAGATGGTAGGGATCATTTTGGAAGACCTCCTGTTGACATAAGAGAGAATCTTGTGAGACCAGGTATAGATCATCTTGGTCGAAGAGACCATTTTGGCTTTAATCCAGAGAAGCCTTGGGGGCATAGAGATTTTGATGAGCGAGAGCATCGAGTAATACCTGTCTTTGCTGGTCCAAAAGGCTTACATGAAGAAAGAGGTAGGTTTCGGTCTGGAACCTATCGATTTGATCCTAGAAGTGGTCCTTGGAACAGAGGATTTGGACAAGAAGTTCACAGAGATTTTGATGACCGCAGAAGACCCTGGGAGAGGCAGAGGGATAGGGATGACAGAGATTTTGATTTCTGCCGAGAAATTAATGGAAATCGTCTTGGACGCGATAGAATTCAAAACACCTGGGTCCCTCCTCCTCATGCTCGGGTTTTTGATTTTTTTGAAGGGGCCACTTCTCAACGAAAAGGTGATAATGTGCCTCAGGTTAATGGTGAAAATACTGAGAGACATGCTCAACCACCACCTTTACCAGTACAGAATGATCCTGAACTTTATGAAAAACTGCCGTCTTCAACTGAAATAAACAAGGAGAAGAGTGACACAGTTGCTGATATAGAAAGTGAACCAGTGGTAGAAAGCACAGAAACTGAGGGGACATAATCATCACTCAGTAGGTAAAAGATACCTTTTGTAAAGTTGTCATCTCTCTGTAATAGATTAATGGCTGACTGGACCATAGTTGTTCACTTTTGTCTGCCAGAATTAAGTTAATCTGATGTTCATGTTCACCTTTCTCTTAAAATAATTGTAAACTGACTTGTATAGACATTGTTCTTATATGAACATGGTAGGTAAACATTTTTTATTTTTCTGATAAAATATAAATGTTGCCCCCCAGATTCTTTTAACTTCAAGGAAATGAATAACAGCTTGTCAGAGACTTCCTATGGAAGAAAGAATTTTTTAGATACTACCATTAGGTTGGATATGGTAATAGATATATTTCAGAATAGCAAGTGGAGGTATATCTTATCCATATCTTTAGGCTGCTGCAGAATTTTAAGGTAATAGACAAAGCTGTGATATTTTATGCAAAGACTGGCTCTAGACATTTGAGGAGCATAATACAGAGATTTTAAAAAGTGATTTTGTAAAATCTACACTATGGTCTCTGTTTCTCCAAAGTAAGTGTTTGTGATTTGTTCCTCATACTGCAGTGAGTAAAAAAAGAAAAAAAAAAAAAAGAACAACATAAATATTAAAGTACGTTTCAATGTTGGGTGAATTTTGTTTTTAGATGCCAATAAAAACTTATTTGTTTGATAACAGTGTTCTAGGAATTGTATTTTTTTAACCTACAAATGCTTAAAACCCTGGATCATTAGCTGCATGTGCTTAGTTATTGCAGAAGTTTTCTATTCTTAATAATGACAATGAAGAACTGTGTGGTTATAAAAGCATGTACTTTGATATAAAATCATGCAGTTTCATTAGTATGTATGTAATATTTGTGTATATTTATTGTGTAAGTCATGTAGATTCTTCTCTTTCTCTGTATGTCTATCTTCATGCACATACAGAGAAAAATAGAAAATTGATGAAGTTTAGATAATAAAATATTCTTTTAAACCTGGTAGAAAATAAGAGAAATTTGGCTGATTGCAAATTGCTCATAGTTATAACTCTTAGCCTATATGAAGGTAAAATAAGAATTATTGTAAAGAAATGCAGTGGCAATTTGGCAATTAATGTAGTTAAGCACGAAGCCAGATTTAGCATGGAGCGAAATGACACATAAATGTTTGCAGTGCTTTATTTCACACTATGCTTGCTGTTCTGCACAGATAGTGCTAGTCTAAAGTACTTACTGGTCACTCGCCTGAAGTAAATTTCATAGCACAGACTGTATAGCTGTGTGGTGAATTCAAAAATAGTAATGTGTATTCTAGGAACAATGTGTTGGTCATGTGTTTTATAGGCTCTGGGTAACAGTTACCTCCAAGGTAAATGAGTAGCAGAAAATTTGGGGATTGGTTTATTGTTTATTAATTTATTAGTTTTTTTTGCTTTTAAATTTCATTTATTTGCTGTTTGTTTCTCCTTTTGGTTTTACATGTATATAAAATCATTGGTGGTTTTTGTTTTTGTTTTTGTTTTTTTAGTTTCTAATGAAGGCTTTTATTTTGGTTCTATGAGTAGTCATTTTGTTGCCTGTGCATTTTCAACAATTCATCATTTGCTTGATTTATCTAAAAATCTTGAGCTGTTTTTGTTAAGCCTCCAGAAAATGATGTAGCACACCAACCATTTAAAGTTGGCTTGGTTTTGCTTACCTCTGATGATCTAAAGGGCATATAAGAGCTTTATGGTTCCTGGCCAAAAATAAAGCCTTTTCTTATAGATTCTGAATAGACATAGTACATTATTAATTTTGTTATTTGGAAAAGTGAGTAGAAATTTGCTGCTTATTTCAGTTCAATCCAATAATTTGAGTTGGCATAAGAACTTTTCCTTAGAGTAACAAGAAAACTGTGACATTGGTACAGAGTTTTTTAATGTTCAGGGAAAGATTAACCTTGTCCTTTAGGGAAATTATATTGACTGACATTTCTCTCAAGCTACTTTAGTTGCATTTAACATTATGAAAATTAAGTGACATTCACTTGGGTTAAGTAGCAATAAAAATGTGAGACTTTTCAGTGACTTGATGCCAAGCTTTTTTGTCACTGTTGGGCCTTTATGTGCAAACTTGAAAACAAAATATGTACCATACTTGCATTGGTTTGAAAATCCTGGTGGTGAAAGTTATCTATTTCATTGTCAGTACTATGTCTAGCACCCATCTTGGAAATGTGTGACACTCTTAAAATAGCTGGGGGGAAAAAAATCATGTACTTGTTCTCATGCTTTGTTCTTATTTTGTTATATAATGTTTAAGTGAAAGGCTTTTACTCATACAGAATTTTCAAAATTGATATTTATGTTCACCATGTTTTTAGATGATCAAGAGAAAAATTTTGTCTTTAAGAATTATGATGTAGGATTTAATCACATTTTTAATGCTTTTGATCACAATTGCAGTCACTAGAATGCTAACAATTAGAAACATGCAAGGAGTAACCTAGCACTTTAACAGAAGGGTTTGGAAAGCTGCAGGCAGTAACTGTATTCAACATCAAGTCACACATTTTTCCTCATTCATGATATGTTGGGAGAGAGAGAGAGTGACTTTCTGCAGTACTAGTAGGTATTCATTTTTAAAATTTTGTATGTTTAAACATTTCATTAAACATTGGCTTCTGTTCTTGCCGTAAGGGCATATACTGTACTCTGGCAATTTAAATTGTAGATAGAAACTTTATAGCAAAGTAGCCTTTATCTGCAGCATATTGCAGGTGGCATGTTCCTTTATTCTAACTTTATTCAGTTATAGGGTGGAAAAATATTTTGAAAAGTATTAGAGATGGAATAATATAGAATTGTTCTAAAATTCTGTAAATGACTTCATATAATATTTAATTGATAAAATTTGCTTATATTTAAGCTATTACATCCTTACCAGAGCAATTCCTTTTATCCTGATAATTGAGTTACTTTATTAAATTTACTGGCTGTCTTCACTTGTGTAAAAGTTTAGAGTTTATGGAACTAAACATTAATCATAGATTATTTCGGGGATGGGGCATTTTTGTTACACTTAAAAGGAAAGTTACCTCTTTTAATTTGAAGAAGTATTTTTTATAAAAACCATTATTTATCAGATTTAAGGTGCCATTCATTGTAAGAAGCTTCATTCAGGGAAAAAAAAAATGCTTCCAATATGAAATGCCAGTAGTTATAAGACCCACCCCTAATTCACTGACAAAAATGTAAATAGTGTCTTACCAAAAAAAAAGAAATATGGCATTCATTATTGGACTTCATATATTTCCCTTTCTCAGTAAGTGATTTAATGAACATTTTGATGATTTTCTTCATTGTATATATCTTAATAGGCACAGCCTTTAAATGAACGGAAAATTTTAATATCCAATTAAAATTTTTGCTCTGCCTTATGTGCCTTCTTCATCATTATTACTTTATTAGGTGCTATATTAGTAAAATGTTTTAAGGACTTTTAACTCTTAAAGAAAGAAAACCATTTTCTCTTTAAATATTTTACATAATATAGAAGGAGAACAAGTATATATCCATTTATAAGAGGCACAATAAATTGTTTTAAGTTACCACATACTGCAGTGTGACAAGGAATAATAAATGTTTCCTTAATTGATGATGCTGTGGATTTATATAAAACATCTTTTAGAGTATAACATATGTTGTACCCCTAAAACTTTTATTTTCCACTTCTGAAAAAAAAAATAAATCAGGTTATTACACGTCTAATGTGAGATTATACATAGGATACCTTGATCTACCAAAATATTCTGGAACTAGCATTTAAAATTAATTGCCTATGTTTTATATATTTTGAGGCTATCAGGCATGCATATTAAAAGCAATTGAAAATACTATCTCTGTGGTCCTCAGCCAGTAATATATAACAGTATCACCTGTGGAGTTCTTTGAAAGTATTGGGGCAGGGGTGTCACCACAGTCTTAACAATACAGAATCTCCAGGGGTGAAACATACTTTAATGCACACAGACGCTAGTTACACCCCCACATTTCTGGCTTGTTGTTTTTTAAACCTACATACCATTTTATAGAGAGATTAAAATATGTGTGTGCACTAGAGAGTCTTAATTTTTTTTAAAGATTTATTTGTTTATGCATGCAAGAGCTGGGATGCAGGCCAGAAATGCGGTGGGTGAGAGGATTCACAAGAGACAGAGTGGGGAGAGCAGAACAGGCAGATCCACTGAAATCCACTGCTGAGGGGAGCAGCGGTTGAGACAGGAGAGGTCTGCTGTGCCATGTGGGTCACCTCCCTGGGCAGGGAGGGATTGAACTCGTGCTGCAGTGGCTGCGGGTAGTTTCATAGTGCTGCATCTTAACCCTTTGTGCCACCAGGAAGGCCCAGATTCTTAATTTTTTTTTAATTAAAATTTTTAGTGATTGAAAATTAATTGGTGTTGCAGGATAGATAAAAAATAGAAAAGTCCATTATCGCAGATGTTTTAAACTCACTTGCTCATTTGGAAATGAATAACAGCAAGAAAGGGGTGGGAGGAGGCATAGGAGATGGCTTTTCAGGGAGTGTTTTTGATTCAAGTGAAATTTTATATAGGATACCTCGAAAAATCAGTCATGTAATTGTTTTGGCTATTTGAGAGATCCCCTTTGGGACAAAGTTGAAGCATTAAATTGACCAAGGACCATATCGTTAGTAGCAGGACCACTTAGATGTGAGTTGCACATTAAAACCAACACACATCAGTGGTTTATTTTGGCGTGGCCCTTGCTCATTATTCTTCCTCGCTACTAAATCCTCTTTCATCCATTGTGCATGCTTAGAATTGCTCTGCCTTGTTCCATTCGCAATATGAAACAAATATTTTAACTAACTAGTAACATACAGTATAGCTAGCTAATACTGCGCTGAGGGGTTGCCTATCCCGCGGAAGGACAGTAGGATTACCCGCAGTGAAGGGAGCCCAGACAGCCCTGATGTGCTGAGCTCAGCGGATGGGGGAGGTGAACTTGAACACGTGGGTTTGAGCCCTGATTTAATGAAGATAAAATGAATTTGTATTACACTTGCCTCACAATGGCAGATCTGTAGCATTTGGTTGACCTGATTCATTTGTCCCTACCCCTGTCACCTTTCCCTTCTACCCCTTCCCGGGGCAGCTGTCATCGTGTTGTTTTATTTTTCTGCCTATTTCCCAGCTCTCCAATCCTCGTGGTCATAGCACTGTAGCCTCCCCTCTTTTGACTGGTCATTCCAGACAAGTACTATTGTTAAAAGCAGTTCACAGCTGCCCTTGGCTTAGTAGCTGCAGGGTTACATTTTTTAATCGATATTATCTAATATTTCATTGTCATACTCTGTGTGACAGTAACCTGGATAACTCTATTACCTGAACAACAATAATCCTCATGATCTTGTGAGGTAGTTATTTAAATATTTTACTAAAGAGAAACCCAAGTCACAGATTTAAGTAACTTCCTGAGGTCTCACAACTTGTTAATATATTTGAGCAAAGATTGAAATCCAGGTCTGTCAGATTAAAAAAATTAGTGCATAGCTACTTAATGCTGTGCAGACTCAGGTGGCAGAGGCTCACCCTTACTGAGCACCTCTTTTCTTTGGAAAAGACAAATGAATTTGAATAGAGAAAACAAACTTGAGCATCCTAACCAGACTAATCCAATATAGGGCAGGCGGCAGTTAAACGCAGCTAAATTTACGCTGTGTTTTCATTGTTCCCAATTTACATGGGAGTGTTGTTTCCTGTAGTTAAACCATTGCTTCATTTTCTTAGATTCTGTTTTCAGGATTTGACTTTTTCTTAAGGTTATACTACGGCATAATATTGTTAACTTTCTTAATATCTTACTATTTGGAAGACAGGATTGTGTTACATTGATGTTAAATAAGGTTTCTTTTTGAAAATACCTTTTCCCATAGTAAGGCTCAAAACTTTTTATCCTTTAAAATGTGCTCGTGTATGTAAAGCAGCTCCTGGCACTGCTTTGCGCATTTGTATTTTCGGTTCTAAAACTTGACATTATACACTGTAAATACAGCCAGACTTGGTACTCAGGTGTTTTCGTGTTTTTTTTTTTTTAATGGATACAACTGTTTCAGACTACTCCATGACCTGAATTAAGTGAAGTATGTAAAGTTACCTTTACACACAGTAAGCATGCAGTGTTCGTGTTGAGTCACCAGTGAATTCAAACAGCTCAGTGGTCCTGGTCTAGTCGGCAGTGGCTAATTCGCGGTCGTTTTGCTTTGTTAGACTGTATGATCGGCTTCTAGGTTTTCTTTCTCTTCAAGTCTTCTGTTCAAGTCACTCAATGTAGATTCACCTGAGGGTTTAATCCACAGCAGGTCCTGGTGCCTTTGATCGGCTTTTCCAAGTTTTTGGCCAGGTGACTCTCAAACTAGTGGCCATGTTGCCGCCTCACCCACACTTCAGGGGACGTATTTGTCTTAATTGTCATTACTCTTCTGTTTCTCCTACTCTTGCCAAAGCGAATTATTATTTTGCTTATGTTATGATTATTACATGGAATAAAAAGCTACTGCATTTGAAAAATCTTTTTTTTCATAACGTGAGTCTTGTGTTTATTACGGAACTCAGATCAGTTTACACATTAATAAGAGTATTAGTAAAATTAGAAAACTTGTATTAATCTTTGAAAGTATTAAGGTTCACTGTTAAGAGTTCATCTTTTTTTAATGTGATAATTGAAATTTCTTTGAGCCTTTCAGGTTGGAGGAGGATATAGCCGTACCACTCAGATGATTCTGAAAAACACATATCACTGTGGTCATACCCAGGACTAGGATTTAGAGATTCCTAAGTAGTAAGACTATTGGGGCTTCACTTCCGACAGTTTTTTATAAAATTTTATGATACTTTAAATACAGCCCTCTGCTTTATCATACTACTTTCTGAATTGTTAGCCAAATGGTTAAAAATTGTTAGCCATAGGTTAAAAATGCATTTTCATAACAGGGTTGGGGGGTGGAGAGACTTAAGGTTTTTAACCTCTACATCATGGACAGTCTACATAATGTATCTTCAGAAATACACTGGCTCATTGGCTTTGTCATCTTTTACAAATGAAGACTCAAGGAAGGTCCATGGTCATACAGCTTTGGATTTGCATAGGTGTTTGCACCCGCTTGAAACTAAGCTTCACTGTAAAAAATGCTCTTTTGGAATGGTAGATTTTAATGTATGGTCTGTGATTAGCTCCCTAGGACTGCTGTAACAACATCAAAAGCTGGATGGCTCAGAACAGCAGGAATTTTCTGTCAAGTTCCAGACGCATAGAAATCTGAAAGCAAGGTGTTGGCAGGACTGTGCCCTCTGCAGGCTCTTGATGAGAATCCTTTCTTGCCTCTTCCAAACGTCTGGCAGTTCTCAGCAAGTCTTTGATGTCCTTGGCCTGTAGACGCCTCTGTCTTCACATGGCCGCCTTCCATCATGTATCTCCACGTTATCCTCTCTCAGTGCTTGTCTGTGTCAAAGGTCACCTCTAGTAAGGACGCTGGTTGTGTTGGATTGGGCCTGCCCTACTCAGGCAGGCATGACCTCATCTAAACAAATGACTTCTGCAGTGACCTTGTTTCCAAACAAGTTACCACATTCTGAGGTACCAGGAATTAGGAATTCAACACTGCATATATTTTTGGAGGACACAATTCAATCCATAATAGCCTGTGACTAAACTGTAGAACATCTAAGTAGACCGTGAACATTCAAAACACATACAGTGGAAAAGGTCATTACATTATTTTAGGACGACAAAACAAACATCTTTATAGAAATTCCGTTTTTAAATTACTTTGGGTGTTAACAGCAATCTAATTTCAATCCCTAAATTAAGTATTGCAAAATGCTGCCCAACTTTTTAGGTGAATTTGTAATGTCCCTAATTTTGTGTCTTTAGTAATACTGAAAGTATAGAAATTGGCAAAGAAAATCCACTGCTGTTAGTAGTAGTTAGTGTTAGATAGCAAAGACTACTAGGAATTATTCTAACATTAAATAAATGCTGACTTTTAAGAAGTGGAGGTTTTTTAAGACTCCCTGAAATATAGCTACCCTGAAAATACACATTGTGCCTTCCCGATCACGTCTGTTGCTTGTGCCTTTATAATTGTACCGTTTTCTGTTAGTCTTCTTTTGAAAATTTCCAGAATTTTATTAGAAATAGGTATTTTATTTACCAAATAAATGGCCAACTTGTTCATTATTTTTTAATGTTTAATTTCTATATAGGTTTCTCTATTTTTTCATAGAATTAGTGAGCTTTTTTTTTTTTTTAAAGATTCACTTATTTATGCATACAAGAGCTGGGGTATGCGTACAGGCCAGAGATGTGGGAGGTGAGAGGATCCACCAGAGACAGAGTGGGAACAGAACAGGCAGACTGACTGAAATACACTGCTGAGGGGAGCAGCGGGTGAGTAAGGAGAGGTCTGCTGCGCCATGTGGGTTGTTCCCCGGCTGGCCAGGGATTGAACTCCTGCTGCAGAGGCTGCGTATTGCTTCATAGTGCTGTGCTTAACCCCTTGTGCCATCAGGGAGGCCCTGGCGAGCTTTTTTGGACTGACATCCAAATTATTTGACTCTACAGGCCTTTACTAAAGAAGTGTCTTAATAAGAACACCTGTAACTTTTATAGAAAGTTGAGTGGAGAACTCTTGATGTTTATTAGAAGAGCATCAGAGAGCTTAGAATGTAGGGCTCTCAATCCTATTCCATTAACTGTGCATCTGTTTTTGTTTCTGTTTTTTAAGATTTATTTATTTATGTATACAAGAACTGGGGAGCAGCGGGAGAGGCAGGAGAGGTCTGCGCCTTGTGGGTTGCTCCCCGGCCAGCTGGGGATCAAACTTGTGCTGCAGAGGCTATGGATTGTTCTCAACCCAGTGCTGTGCTCAACCCGCTGCAACACTTGGGAGCCCAGTTGCCTTTTAAGTGGAAAGCAGTCAATTTACATTTTGTCAGTGCTTTGAAAAATAACTGCTAAGTTCTGTAGGGAATAAAGTAATTGTTACCTCAATACAAAAAGCTGAGTTTGGATGGATGGGGGCAAGCCCTTAATCTATGTACAGCGCCAGTACTTCTTTGCCACAGTGGTTACTGTAAATCTATTTGTTGGAGCGAAGCAGTAGATGTGGGACTTTAAGTGAAGAGGTCTAAGTACACAGCCTTTGTGCCTCCAGCTTCACAATTCAGAGCCATTGTTTTCATTTATGTGGTGTTTCAAGTTTCCTTCATAACTTTTTTTTTACTCCAGGCAAGTAAAATCAGTAGCTCACATTTAATTAATGGCAAGCTAAGGATGATTTCTCAAATTGTATCAGTTTTCAAAGGGCCTAGCAAGGATCCCTCTTCTCCCAAGAACAATTCCATTTAACTCCTAGTAAAAGTAAGGAATGCGAGACTGTTGAAAAGAAAGATTCTGATGGAGTCTTCACCTGACACACACAGGAATAAGATACCTGCCTTTCTATCGATAGTGAGCCTCTGGCTGTGTGGCTTAGCTCTCCGTGTGGGTGGACAGGGGCACGGCGTTGGTCTTTCCTAAGCCAATAAGCATCAGATGGGAATGATCTTTAGAAGATTAAGATAAACTGGTCTTAAACAGTGAGACGTTTGTGTTGAGAGTTGAATGAGGCTGACACAGTGGTTTTCATTAAGTCCTTTCGGGTATGATTTTCTCAGGCTTAACAAAGGAGCACTTCACTGCTTTCTCTATTATTCTTAGCTGTTTATGGACACTTCTCCATTTCTGCTTGTAGCCCCAAGTGCTTGATGGTCCAGCAGGAAAAGAATGTGACTATAGAGCCCAGAATTTTATTGGGTTGGTTGTCAAATAATTACAGGTGTCTTCAACAGACCACCTGTTATGGCCGGGCGTGATTGAGCCAAGCTGATTTTTCATGTAAATACTTTTTTTTCTCTCTCAATGAGTAGTCATCTCAATTTTTTGGTAACTCTTTTATCATTTTAGCATTGTTCAAAACATTCAAAAGTGAATATATTCATAATTGGCTATATATATATATAGTTGGAAATGTTTACACAGGAGCGTGTGTGTATATATGTGTGTGTGTATGTATATTAGATTAACTTAACCAAATAACCTTCTAGCAGGTCTTGTAGATTTTCCTTTGACCTTTTTATGATGGTAATTGAATGTCCTCTCAGAAATTAGTTGACTTAAAACCATTATCTTTGCTTTGAGTCTCACTTAAGCTTATCAAACCTAAGATATTTAAAGCCTGATATTTTCTCATCAGGGCTAACTTAGTCTTCCCAGAAAATTGACTCCTTTAAATACCCCAATAACCAGAAATCAATAATAAATGTGTACTCGGTACTAATGTATTCTCAGAGAAGGAGAACAAGAGCGAAAATTTCTGCTAGCTGGCCAAACACAAACTGCTAGTGTAAGGGCAGAAACTGGATACAGTGCAGGTTTTCTGATCCCATGCAGACCGGGTAAAGGAGGAGTCAGAGTCCTCAGTAGTTTTGCAGGTTTTTTATTTGGGGTTCACCAGGCATATGGCAGGCAGGGGTGCTGGTTGGGAGGCTGGCAGGCCTCCCAGCCCCCAGCAAGTCTTCACTCTATCTGAGCTCTCTGGAGTTCGTTCTGCTGCTTCTCGGCTTCTTCTTTCGGCTTCTGCTTCGGCTGCTGCTGCTGCTTTCTCTGCTTCGGCTTCTACTGCTGCTGCTACTGCTGCTGCTGCTGGCGTCCCCGTGACGCCGCCCTTAAAAAGCACAGTCTTAGCTCAGCTGAATCCCATCTACCTATGCCCACACCCTATTCCAGGTGCCCGCCATCAGGCATGCATTCAGGACAAGGATCCATCATCTATCCTGATGGCGGAAGGGCAGAAAAGCCTGATATTTTCTTTACCCTACAGCTAGCAAGAAATAATTTTTGAGTCATTGGTTCATCTTATTTATTATAGCCAAGAAATACTTTTCAATATTACTACCCAGTCCTCAGTAACATCAGTACTATGGTTCATTTCATGGATTTGCCCCAGTTTCTTTTTTTTGAACCAGCTGGGTTCAAAACTGCCCAAAAGGTAACTGAGGCTGAACCGGGCCTGAGAGAGACCAGAAATGGGGGGAGAAAAAGGGAGGGGGTCTAGGAGTGGGCAACGCCAGGCCCATAGTTGACCTTCAACTTCCATGGTTAGGGATTAAACAAGATGAAACCATCTCTTTTTCCTTTTCATGACTTTTTAAAAGGCTGTTGTATGGGCATACTCTTAGAGTGTTCTAATTTGTGAGCCTCGGTTCTAGACTCCGTTTCTCCTGATAAGTGCAGAATGAAGTTCTTGACTTCCCAGTCCGTGTGGGACTGACCCACGGTAGTAACGGTAGCAGGTCTGACTCTTCAGCTAGAAACAGTACGTACTAGAAACGCCAAGGAAGTAGACCCCTTGGCATGATGATAAGCAGCCCAGGCATTTATCTGGTTGGGATTTAGCCCAGGGTGCCCCTGCTCAGACAGCTTGCTGCACACCCTTGTCAGTGAGCGTTTGATAGCCGTTGGAATGCCTTGGTGCCGCCTCATGATTCCTGCACTCTACTGCTCTTTGAGCAAGATGGAATCTGGAATTAACCTCTGTAACCGACTGCTGTGACCTAGTGTCCTTGGTTCTGGTTTTCCTGACTCTTCTGAGCTTGCAGCTTTCAGCTACAATGAAAAATTTTGCAAGTCCCAGGACAGGGACTGGTGTGACGTAGGGTTCCTTCTTTCCTGTAACTCGCATGATCGAAAGCCCCTTGAACATAGGGAAAGGCAGCCTTTAGCGTGCCCCTCAGTAGTGGTGACTGTTACTTTCTGGTGCTAGGCACTTAGTTTGTATCTAGAGCAAGATTAAGTAATGTGGACGATACCAACATTTTCCTCCCTCCCCCAGGAGACACACGTAGCGTCCCTCATAGCTGTGACGGATACAATAAATCAGTGCTGAGACTCTTGACAGCTAAGACCCAGATTTTCCACATTTCTCCAGGCAGTGATGAATGCTAATGATTGTAAGCATCAGATCTGAAGCCTATTCTTCACCCTGGACATGACGCATTTTACCATTTAAAATGGATTGTCTGCCTTAAACAGTTGTTCAGTATCTCAGTGTGCAAGGCTGTTTTTTAATTCGGCAGGTGGTGTTACATCATGTTATTTTCCATTGATTAAAACCAGAGGACATCATTCTGTCTTTGCCTTCCCTGCCTTGAGATGCAGAGATATAGCCTGTATAATTTAATCGAGCATTCTGTTCTTGGGGTCTTTTTGAGCAGAAATAACAATATAGATAATGTCATAGATGTCATACTGTCAGATTATATTTTGACCTTTTTTCAAGTGTTAATAGGGTAAAGACTCCGTGGAGATGTTACATGGAATATTAGCTACATCTTTTGCTGTTAGTTTTAGGTTGGCTTTAACCTCAATAAAATTGTTTTAAATCTTTATTAGAAACACGTTAACTCATGATCTTTGAACTCAGTTTAACTCAGATGTTAAACTTCATTTCAAAAATATTAAGGGACAATTATTTTTATTGGATTACATTGGAAGAGGAGATTATCAGGAAAGATAATTAATAAAAGAACTCAGAAAAAGTGCAAATAATCCTTGTATTATTTCTCAAAGAAAGTTAAACTAGTGAGAAGGCAATTCAAAGATTTAAGAAAAGACCAAGCATAGTTAGTAGCTGAGTATGCCCAGTTTTCTTTTTGAAATGAAATAGCAATTTACATCAAGCTTTCCTAGTTATATGTAATTCAAGATGTTAGAGTAAAGTCTTTTACAATTAGTAATCAAGGAGATCACTGTGTATGGTGTTGCTGACTTTTTAATACTGAGCAAAGACTGGATCCATTTTGTTTATATTAAAAATAAAGAGTGAGAAATTGGTCCATCTTACAACTTGACTGAACACAGTACTTTGATTGAAGTGTCTTTTACCAGCTGATTTGTTCAATGTTGGCTTTGAAGTAATTTGACTTATTATCTTGCCGTGCAAATAGTTGTTTTGCTACCAGTAGCTCAAGATCGGAACGAGCTATTGAAATCCTGAACTTGCTTTTAGAGTCTTTCATGTCTAAACAATTCTTTAGCTATATTCATATTCACTTTCTCAGTTCTTACACTTCTCATGTCTCCAAATTGCATGGGTTTCCTTTGGGAGGAAGTAGATCTAGCAAACAGCTTTGGAGATGACCTGATCACCTTGTGAACACGTTGCCGTCAGTGAACCTTTTTACTTGCATGGAAATGAATCCAGATGCCATTTGACAGTCAGGTTTTTTGTAAAGTGCATGGGCTTTTCCTGTTATGTCCATTATCAGAGACCAACCCATCAGAGCTCTGGAGGGTGCAGAGCAGGTGTCAGTTTAGAAGTACCCTGGAACAGTGGGGTTCACATTGGCTTCCGGATACGGAATTTTAGCTTAAGTTTTGGCCCTCTGATCAGTGCATGTCCAAGATGTGAAAGTGAATCCAACTTGAATTTTTTTTCTTTGCATGCAGATTGGTAACCTCTCCAAAGACCTTGTCATTCAGTTACACAGGGCAACTGCAGGTGGTTGTAGAACCTAGCAAAGTCCTGTCCAGCCAGTGAGACTAACCACAGTGAGGTCATAACCAGCATGGCTTCTCTCTGGGGGAAGAATCCAGGAGACCTCAGGCATCTGCTTATCCCAGTTTGTCCATTATGCTGGGATGTTTGTCAGGCATCTGACAAACCTCAGGCATCTGCTTATCCCAGTTTGTCCATTATTAATTTAGATGTTCTGTGTTGTGTTGAGGTGCATTTGCTCTTTCAAAAAATATTGTTAAATGCAAATCCAGTTCTGTGAGATGCACACGAAGGTGCTTCATGAGTTTATAGATGGAGGAAAATAAAAAGAGGAACATTTCTGGGCAAAGTTCCCTATTTTTCTTTTTAAAGCTTTATTTTATGCATACAAGAGCTGGGGCACAGGCCAGAGGTGTGGGGGATGAGAGAATTCACCAGAGACAGAGCGGGGAACAGAGCAGGCAGATTGACTAAAATACACTGCTGAGAGGAGCCCCTGGCGAACAGGGGCTGTGCCATGTGGGTTGCTCCCTGGCCGGCCCGGGATCGAACTTGTGCTGCAGAGGCTGCAGATAGCCTCACAGGTTGCGTCTTAACCCCTTGCGCCACCAGGGAAGCCCCCAAAGTTCCCTATTTTCGATAGATAATTTTGGGAGAATTTTTTAAGTGAGATAAGTTTCTTTGCAGATCACTGGCTGTTGACAAACACTGGGATTGCCACACGTCTGGTCTCTTTCCAATTGGACACAGCCGTCTAAGCTGCGCTGTGAGCAAATACACTTTTGTCATTTTCAGGAAAATATAAGATTGTTCAAACATAAACCAGATTTTCATGTAATAAAGATTAGTTAGAAGAGACAGTTGGAGTGAGACAGCTAGTTACACTTCTGACCAGGCACTTCAAGCTTCCAGGACCCAAATGGAACCTTAATTTTTTCTACACTGAGCACAGATATTAATATAAACAGATACCCAGCAGTCCTTGAAAGTTAATGTCAGGTTTTCAAAGAAAAGGTAATGTCTAATAAAAAATAGATTATTTCACTGTTGTACCTTAAAAATCACATGTTGATTGTAGTTGGTAGGACTTGGCGCAAATCAGATAAGAGGAACCTTGCTATTGAATTTAAATATATTTTCTTCATTAGAAATACAATTCCTATGAATTATGAATCACAAAATTACGACAAGATTGTGCGTTCAGGAAAAAAAAATTACTGTTCATCTGTCTTCTGGCAAATTGGATTCTTACAAGCGTGAGAGCACTTCTCGGGGGGTTCCGTTCCCCGCTGTTCCGAAGGCTTCCATGAAGCTGCTTTGGTGATGTCTAGGGTCCGGCCCCTGTGGGGTACTCCTGCGGAGAGCCTGTCCAGGCCTGGCATCTCCTGGCGTCTCCAAGGGGCTTGTTCAGTTAGTCCGTCAACCCCGCTTGGTCATGGAGCCTGACGAAGCCCTTCCCAGCCAGCGGACTAGCCGCAGTGGAGCCCAGAAAATGCGTCATGCACCTGACAGTTCGCTGTCCCTGCCTGTGTGTCTCCCCTTCTCCTCAGGACCTGTCTGGAACGTCTGCTCGCCACAGAGCATGCACCTGTTCTCCCCTCAGCAGACGCTTCCTCTTCTCTCCCGGCGCCGCTGTTTGCACCGCCCCTGTAATCTCACCGAAAATGACTCTGGACCAAAGGTTCTCAAGCAGGGAGAGTTTGCCCCCCACACTGTTTTTCTGGGGCCCCATGTTTGCAGTGCTCGCTGGGACGAGCGTGCTCTGGTCAGGGGAGGTAGCCCTGGGGTGCTGCTCTGCACCCACAGCGCCTGTGCAGCTGCCGGCCGCACCGTCTCCCCAGAAGTCAGCAGTGCTGTGACTGAGGAGCCTGGCTCGCTCCTGAGGAGCTCAGCCCGGAGCTGCCGTCTGGCTGGCCTGTCCATCCTGATGGGAAAAGGACACTCTGAAACCTCCTTTGCTGTGTTACAACCCCCCCCCTTCTTCACTGACCCCAGCTTTTCCTAGTTAGGTGCTCAAGTCTCTCACGCTTTCAGAAATAAAAACTTGCCCTTCTTTGTCCTTTTCTAGTTACAGATCTCTCGACTCCTTTGTAGTGAACTTTGGAAAGCGTGTTTCGTTTGTCCTCCATCCCTTCTCCTTTGGTTCCCCCGAGCTCTGTAGTCTGCTCTTGACCTTTCTAAGCCCCGGTGATACGGACTCTGTGGCCTGGCCCGGTGCCTCCCTGCAGCTCCTGTGAAACCGCCATGAGCATCGAGCCCAGCATCCCGGGCTCTGCAGTTCTGGAGGCTTGTCTTGCCGTCTCCTCCCCTTGCCGACTCCTGCTCACTGGTGTCGGGGCCGCCGCTGGTGCCCCCTGCGCCCCGCAGTGCTGGTCCTGGTCTCTGTGCACTTGACACTTGTGAAATCCTTGCTCTTTGAGGCCTGAGGTCAGAAGTGCTTGAGTGAGGTGAGGTGCCTGCTCGGACCACACAGTTAATAAGGAGGTGCTGAAAGAATAAATGAACATTCAGAACACACCAGAAGAGGCAAACAGTCGCTGAGATGCAGAGAAGCGGGTTCTGAGTGGCTCAGAGCCCAGCCCCGGCCCAGGCCTGGCCCAGACCTGCTGAGTCAGGACCTGAAAAGGCTCCTCAGGTGATGTGTGTATATGAGCAAGTGAATGGCGACGCCAGTCATTTCTCTTTTCCCTAACAAATAGAGCTTTTCCAACGTTCAGATGGAATAGATGCACCACGCACACGCACGCACACATGCATGCTGTTTGATTGTCTGGAGCGTTCACCTCTCACAGGAACAGGCAGAACTGTCTCACCGTGTTACAGGGCAGCCCTGATATAAGACGGGTCACCTGGCTGTGGGTCCTCACCTGCGCGCTTGAAAGGGACTTATGAATACTCCACTGCAGGCACACACGAAAGGGTCATAAAAGGTTTATTCACAAGGGAAGGGGAGATGAGGAAATGCACAACTCAGGGAGAAAATAGGGAAATAAAATTTTAAATGCATCCTACCCGATCCACCAACCTGGAAACCCAAAGGCACTCTGAGAGCTGGCCGAGAGCCGCGAGCTGGCGGGGAGCCAAAGGCCCCCCCCAAAGCTCACGTGTCTGGTTTTTATACCCAACCTGGCTGCTTAACTCCACCCTCAGGTCCCAAACACCTTCCCTTTGGTGGTGATGGATTGGTCTTTCCCAATCTCCTGATGGCTTTAGTCTGGAGTGGGGGTGGGGTCCACAAAGCCTGTATGGGATTAGCGCAGGACATCATTTCCCCTAACAATTGTGACAGGGGATCGCTGTGCAGGAGACGGCACCGGGGATGGGAACAAGTTGCGAGGTTGCAGTTAGAAGATGCATTTTTATTGAAGCAAATCCACCCCTAGGTTCTCGAAATCCTTGTCCATGCAATGAAGACAGTAAATGTGTGTCTGGATGCTTGTTAACAGGATAAAATGAAAATGTCCGCGCACTGCTGACCAGCGCGGCCGGGCTGGTCCTGACCACCCTTGCGGGGCCTCAGAGCGTCTTCCCCGCCTTTGTGGGCTCTGCCTCCTCACCTTTGTGCGCTCCTGGCCTCGGCATGTGGGTTTGCAGGGAGCCTCTAAAGCCTGGGAGGGCGGGTTGAGCGCTCTCTAGGGGTTTATCATCCCTCATGCCCTCGACTCTCCCGTTTGTCCAAGTTCCCGGGACGCTGTCCCTGTAGTGTCCCCTTATTCAAAACCTGCCTGTCCAGTGTGGAACTCCGTACACACATGATGGTCCAAGCGTACTGGAAATTAAAGCTTCACCTACTCACACTTAGATGTTCGGCAGCCCCATGTGGCTCGTGGCTGCAGAGTAGACAGCATAGACACAGAACATTCTTGAAAGCTGTCCTGGTTCACTGTGCAGCCGTCAGGCCCTGAGAGCAGGCCACTTACCCGGAACAGTTTTATGTCTGAGAGTCTTCTCTCCCCCAGTTACATTAATTTTTTTCTAAAATTTAATTTTATTTATGCATTCAAGAACTGGGGTGCAGGCCAGAGGTACGGGGGTGGGGGTGTAAGGATTCACCAGAGACAGAGTGGGGAGCAGAACAGGTGGATCTACTGAAATACATTGCTGAGTGGAGCAGTGCGTGAGTCAGGAGAGGTCTGCTGCACCATGTGGGTAGCTCCCTGGCCGGGGTTGAACTCATGCTGCAGAGGCTGCAGTTTTATAGTACTGAGACTTAACCCCTTGTGCCATCAGGGAGGTCCTAAATTAAATTTTTATTAAGATTTATTTATTCATGCATACAAGAACCGGGTACAAGCCAGATGTGCAGGAGGGTGAGAGGATTCACCAGAGACAGAACAGAGAGCAGAACAGGCAGACTGACTGAACTGCACTGCTGAGGGGAGCAGTGGGCGAGCGCTGCAGAGGCAGCGGGCAGGTTGCGCTCAACTGCTTGTGCCACCAGCGAGACCCTCTGGATTAGTAATTTAATTCTCACTCTATGGCTTATTGAGATATATTGGTAGGGTAGCTGGATTTTTTTTTTCCCAAAAAAATTAGTAAAGTCTTGAAATATTTTTGGACATCTTTAAAAGTTATTTCTGATCAAAGATTACAGTGTTTGATGGTATTAAATATACTCAACTGACTGCTCGAACCCCTTCTTCAGTCTCTTGTGTCTTCAGTGCTTTTTATTTTTATCCCAGACAACTCAACCCATATTTTTCAACAATAGCCACACAGGGTGTTGATAATAGGACCCTCCTTTACATCTACACTAGTGCTCATGGTCGAGTCACAGACAGACTGTCGACAGGTAATTTTGAGTTAATCAGCAAAGAAAACAAAAAGACCACCGACAACAGCAAATTCACGATGAGAGGGAGAGATTAGTGGCACAAATGTACTATCAGTCTGTCCAGAATGCACTCTCATGCACCCCAAAGTGTCCCCGTGTATCCGTCACTCGTCCCAGAGGGAACTTTTTATTACTCCATAGCATGAAAAATTATACTACTTATTTTTGTTGCAATTTAAAAAAAATCAGATTTACATACATGTAAGAAAACAATTAAATTTATCCTCATAACATTAAATATATTACTACCCTGTTGCCCTGTTCATTCACTGTTTTTTTATGACTTGAAGTCAGATTCTTTACGATGAAGAGAGACATCAGTTATAGCTAGCAACTGAGTCAGATCAGAGTGGAAGAGAGTGAATAACTCCTTAATGTTTTTTAAAACAATTGTATTTATAGTGATTTACTCAGCTAATCCCACTCCCATTGGGTTTAAAGTTCTTTTTTTTATTTAAATAGTTTATATAATTCTTGCATCTTTTTTCATCTTTGCACAATGTATGCATTTTCATTTTGGTTATATTCCCCATTCAATTGCACCCCCCCTTATTTTGACTCCAGTCCTTCCTCCCGTAGTGTGTCTCTGGTTTATAGTTGCTTGTTGATTTTGATTTGATTTTTACTTTGTATTGATTAGTCTTTTTCCTGGTCTCTTATTTAGGTTTTCTAAATTCCTGCTATGAGTGAGACCAGGGTTTAAAGTTCTTGAGGGAAGAGATTATACTTAATCTTTGTCACTAATATCTAATAGTACTTGCTTTTTGGTAGATACTTAATAAAGTGAATTTCCATTACAAAAAACAACTTGAATTTAGAGTTTGAAGGTGCTACAGCAATCATTGGATGTATTTTTATACAAAGCAAAACTTAGATTGTAATTTTTACTAATGGTGACAGGTAGCAGTTTTTTAAAAAAAAGTATTGCATGTAATAAGTTCATACATAATTCATATAGTCATTTTAGTATATACATTTCCACAGAAATGCAGTGAACAAATTTGAGTTCAAAGAGGGTGAGTTACTTTATCTCTTAGTTTTTTTCTTTTTAATATAAAACAGGGCCGGGCCTCCCCTGGTGGCTGCTGGGCTGCGAGGCTGCCCCCAGCCTCTGCAGCGCCGGTTCGTTCACGGGCTGCCAGCGAGGGTCCCACCCAAAAAAAAAAAAAATATATATATATATATAAACCAGGGCCAACTATTGTAGCTAGTTCCAGTGTTTGCTTTGAGGTTTTAAAAAGTAATACAGAGTATTTATATACATAATATGTTTAAATCTGGAAAATAATATGTAAGTAAAAAGACGCCAGCCTAAAAGACCACATAATGTATGATTTATTTATACTTAATGTCCAGAAAAGACAGTAGAGGTAGAAGGTAGATGAGTTGGCACAGCTGGGGGGAAGGAGATGACTGCTAATGTGTGTGCGGCTTCCTTCAGGATGATGAAACTATTATGAAATAGGGTGATGGTTGCACAACTTTGTGAATATGCTTCAAACTACTTGAAGAGGGTGAATTATATCTCAAACAAAAAAGCAGTCATGCATGTAAAGCACTTAGCAGGTATCTGGTTTACAGAGCTCATTATATACATCTAGATAATGTCTGTTATTTATATACATATGTAGAAACAATGGGCCCTCTAAGCTACTGCTGTTATTAGGAACCATTGTGAATTTCATGAAAACTGCAGGAAAACTAGGAAGTGAACTATTTGGTGTGTTATTTCGCTACCGGAAATACTTAGAAGTGATTTAACCATTAGTAATGTATTTTATTTTGTCAGCAGTAGTTGTGTTTATAAACATATTTGCTACACCAATTTTCAAATTCAGGTAATAATTATAGTAAGTTTTTTTTTTTTTAAGGAAAGCATCCCATGTTTTAGTATTACAGTATTATTTCAACATTTTCACAATATAAAAAAATAAATGTAATTAAAATATTAAATTTTATATCGTATATATTTACCATAATTTAAAAGATAATTAAATATTACGTCTAATAAGGTTTATCCATCCTGAGGCAGTTTCTACTTGTCATGTTTATTATCCTATTTTTATTAATTCAGAAAAACAGCCGAGATAGAAATCTTTAATGGTGGCCGATTATATGTATCTTCAGTTTGGAGCCTTTAAACCGAAATTGCTGACAGCCAGAATCTCGTGGTCCTATATGGCAGGTACCGAATAGGGTACCCACGAGATAAATTCCGTACCTTAAATTCATCTCAAGTGGTTAGTGTGATAAAATAGAAAATTCCGTGCTTTTGGCCTTGGGGGGAAAGCAGTGCCTTCACTTCTCAGCTCAGTAATATTAGCATCAGTAATTTATCCCAGTATCCAGATTAACTTCCAAAATTCGTAATAAAGGGACACTAGAGAACTCCATATAACGCTGGTCGCAGAAAAAAGATACATGTTTTTTGTTTCAAGGACTTACATGAGAGATGGTTCAGGCAAAGACAGCTTCCAGGGTGTGGGCCAGAGCCTGGGATTATACTTGCTGTGTATGGTTACTCAGATATTTGTTTAATAAATTGATTTGCAGGTGCTCATTGGGATATGCAGTTTGATACTACACATGTCGTGGTAACTGTCATCCCACTGAATGCAGGTTACTGGCACTCTGGGCGGGGTCAGGGCTGGGATGGAGATAGCAAGACATTCTCTAAATGTTCCCTTCCAGGAACTTGGAGCCATAGAGGGGCGGGGGAGGGGCAGATGCCAGGAGCAGTGAAGCAAATCACCTGCAGTTGGAACGTGTCAGAAAGGACTGCAGTGCAGAAAGGATATTTGGGGCAGGCCTTGGAGGAGGGGCAGGCCTTGGAGGACAGCCGAGGGGCGTGAGAGGAGGGAGGAGAGGTTCTCAGTGACCCGGTGAGGGCAGTAGTAGGAGCCTCCGTTCAGCCCTTCAGGGGCTGCAGAGAACCTGAGGAGTCAGGGGGCAACCTCGGTGATGCCGTCGCCAGTGGCCACATTTCCTCAGTTAGGCGGGGCAAGCGGGGAGGCCACTGAGTCCGGGTTTTCGGGCTGGAAAGCACCTGGATGAACTATGTGAGGAGAGAGAATCTGATGGATTCATGCCGTGTAGGAGACCAGAATGGGGCTGGGGGGTCCACCCCATCGCCCCCCGGCGGGCAGCGTGCACGGTGAAGGGAGACCCTGGGCTGCTGTGGCGGAATCATCAGGAGGCGGTTACCCTGCTTCTGCCTTTTCCCCACTTTTTCCTCTCCTGTCTGTTGCGCCAGCATTCCTCATGGCTGCTGGGCGGGTGGCTGCTCGTCCAGGTAGTGGTCTCCCAGATAACCTCTTTCCAAACCTCACCTTCATGGATGATTTCTGTGAACAGCTTTTCCTCATCAAGTTCTCACTAGAGGTGATGAGGTGGCCGCAGTTCAGGAGTCTGGGCAGGCAGTGCCGTCCAGGAGCCGTAACGGGGGAGGCAGGTAAGGGTCTCTCACTTTGTAAGGTCAGTGTTGCAAAGCCGGGCCATGACTCAGAACCTTAACAAACCTGTTTGTTTGTTTGTCTCTCTCCCCCAAGATTTAGCTTTGGGAGTAGGTTGGGGAAACCTATTTAACCAGCTGTCCGGGTCATTTATATGCATGTGAAATTCTGAGAACCATTGATTTAAGGGATTTGCACTGGAATTTCTCTTACACGTCATCTTGGATTTCATGTCCTGCCTCTGAGGCCCTTCCTCAGCGGGGCGTGTTCAGTCGATCCAAGGTCTCTTTTTCTCTGGTCCAAGCCAAACGAACATCAAGTCATCCACTTCCCCTTACAATGCAGGCAATTTCTTTACCCAGTGAAGGGGGCTGCTCCCCCTTTGCGGGGCCTGGTACCCTCAGCGTAGCTGTGTGTAATCGTGCAAATCTCACCAGCCCAAATTCCTGCGCTGCAGGATTGTCCCAGTGACCAGTGACCAGTGACTGCAGCTGCGCAGCTCCTTGTCCCCTGTGCTAATTAGGTTCCGTGACCACTGAACCTGCATCTTTTAATTCTGGTAACTTACCCAGCCAGCCAACCTCCAAAAAAAAAGTGGGGGAAACAGGAATTCTGAGGCACCATCTCAAAAGTTAGACGTGAAACTAAATGGTGGGGGTGACGGGCCTGCTAAATTGATTTACCTCCTGTTTGGTAAAAATTCAAACACCTGGGCCTCCCCGGTGGCTCCTCGGTTGAGCGCTGGGTTGAGCGCTGGGTTGCGAAGCTGCCTGCAGCCTCTGCAGCGCCGGTTCGATCCCCGGCTGCTCCCCGGCCACCAGAGGAGGGTCCCACATGGCGCGCAGACCTCTCCTGCCGCCCGCTGCTCCCCTCAGCAGTGTACTTTGGTCCTTCTGCCTGCTCTGCTCCCCGCTCTGGCTCTGGGGAATTCTCTCACCCTCCCGCGCTTCTGACTGTACCCAGTGCTTGTATAAATAAATAAATAAATCTTAAAAAAAAAAAAAAAAACTTAAAAAAAAATTCAAACACCTGATCTTACCTTCCCATGACACCCGGCTCCCTTTGCCTTTCTCGGCCTTTGATTGATACAAACGTGAGTCAATTTAAACTATCACCATTTTGTTACTAGACTGAGAAGCAAATACTCCATGCTGGTCACTGGGACAATCCTGCAAAACATTTGGTTTGATGAGATTTGAGCGATTAAACACAGCTTATGCTGAGGGTACTGGGCCCCCCAAAGAGGGAGCAGCCCCCTTCACAGGGTAAAGCAATTGCCTGCATTTCTAAGGAAATTGCCACATTTCTAAGGAAAAGTGAATGGATTTCTCCATTTGAGGTGGAGCTAGGAATGGACCCCAGGATCGCGTATTCCCCATGACTGAACACAGCCCGCAGCCGCTCATCCCGGCTTTCCCGAAGCCATTGAAGGGAAAATGCATCTCCCTACTGAAGCTAAGGGTCTAATAGCCAAGTTTCCAAGATTTAGCTCATGACAGCCTTACTACGGAGTAAATATCCCTAGCCTTCGCCAAAATTAGTTTTCTAGTTTCCCAAAGGTCCCTGGAATGTCAAGTCCGCCGTGTGTGGGTTGTGCTGCCGGTTGTTTAAGTAGAAGCTCCGGGTCTCAGCTGTGAACTCAGAAGGAAGCTGTCTCTGTGGCAGCTCAGTCTTGACATGAAAGCTTTCAGCCCATTTGGAGCTCCTGTGAAGGCCGCTCCCCCACCTGCAGGGTTATCAGCTCACCCTGTGACCCGCGTGCTGGATGCGTCCCATTTGGAGAATCTGTACTTTGGAAGTTAAAGGACTTGGTTTGGAAAGTGTAAGGCAGGAACGGGCACAGGGCAGGTTTTCTGATCCCATGCAGACCGGGTAAAGGAGGAGTCAGAGTCCTCAGTGGTTTTTTGCAGGTCTTTTATTGGGGTTCACCAGGCATATGGCAGGCAGGGGTGCTGGCTGGGGGGCTGGCAGGCCTCCCAGCCCCCAGCAAGTCTTCACTCTATCTGGGCTCTCTGGCGTTCGTTCTGCTGCTTCTTGGCTTCTCTTTCGGCTTCTGCTTCAGCTTCTACTGCTGCTGCTGGCGTCCCCGTGACGCCGCCCTTAAAAGCACAGTCTCAGCTCAGCAGAATCCCATCTACCTATGCCCACACCCTATTCCAGGTGCCCGCCATCAGGCATGCATTCAGGACAAGGATCCATCATCTATCCTGATGGCGGGAGGGCAGAAAAGCCTGATATTTTCTTTACCCTACAGAAAGTTACTAACATTCTTTTTGTTTTGTCCTGTCTCAGCAGAATTTTGCCATAGCCAGATGATTTAACTGGCACAGGATTTTGATTCTAATAAACACCCTTCTGGGCCAGATTCTTTACTGTAGTCATTGGCCAGGTGATGGAAAATGTTACTATTTTATTCTCCCAAAATGATAGGTGAAATGGACTCCTTGAAAATGGACAGGTGAATTGACTCAGAAAAATGACAAAGACAGCCGCATTGTAGAATTATTCTCATTGCTGATAAAATTTCCTTCAGGTTAATCGGGACTCAGTAAAGCTTGGTTTATTTTTTGCTCTCTTTACACACACTCTTTTCCTATATAACTTGTATGGCGTGCTTACGTCCACACACAGACACTTTGGGAATACGATCTGTAAAATACATTGCCACCCTCAGGTGGTATCGTAAAATAAAGACTTACCTTTTCCCAGCTTTTCTGCTTTCCTCTGTTGATTTTTAAATTCATCTACCCCTGATACCTTTCAAAAAGGTTTTTAAAAAACTGTTTCTGCCCCCACTCATTCTGTCACATGCACAGAGCAAAGTCTGCCCTTCGCTGAAACCAGTGAGTAATGCATGATCAGACGTTTGCAAGTTCAGACTGAATCCTTGACCCTCCACCAGGCTGCCCCGCTGGCTCCGCACCTCGCACCTTGGACAGCCGAGCCAGCTCCACCTTTGTTTGCTTTTCTTCCTCCTGCCTACTTTTCCTCCAGTTTGTCACTCCCTGTGCTAGTTACTGTTGATAAACTGAAAGGGTAGATTGTGGAGTTTCATACCAGAAAATAGGGCTGCTGCTGCTGTTTTTTCTACAATATTTTCAAAGAATCTCTTGATTATAGCAATTTAGAGCCTTAAAATTTAATGGAAATGCCAAGACCATGCTTTGTGTTTCTCGACTGTGGTTGTTGTGTTCCAAGCGGTTTCCCCGCCTTCTTAACCCCCACAGAGGGACGAAGGGCCGGTGCAAATCGTTCACCCCGTGGGGGCTCGTGGCCCCGGTGCTGGGGTGAAGGGGTGCAGTGCTGTGCGAAGCTGCTGCTACAGTTCAGAGTCTTACGTTGAATAGAGCAAGTGTAAAGGGAAATTTGTGAAGATAACTGTGGAAATAGAAAATATTTTATGAATCAGTAGAACGCTCTCGTCTGACTTGTACAGAGGCTGGTTAGTTCTAGAAATACTGGTGTTGGGCTCAACTCAGCCATCGTTTATTTTTTCCAAATTGATATTAATTTAGACAAGTGAACTTACTCCTTTGAATAAAAAAATTAGGCACAATCCATTTTTTATTATTGTTGTGAAAAACTTGCACACTGACCTCTGTTTTCTTTTTACTCCGCATGGGCCAATTAGCCTATTTTTGTCATAATTATCATTTATTTCAGATTACTTTTCCATTGTTTTATTTTTTAAATAATACATGTTCTTCATGAAATATTCAGCAAGTAGCAGAGGGTACAAAGTAATAAATTCAAAATGAGCCAGTTAACCAATTCTTCTGCAGAGGCAACCGGTGTTACCAGTTCTGTATAAACACAGCGTCCTGTTAATGCTTGTGTAATATTCCACTGTCTAGTTAACCATAATTCAGTTAACTGACCTTCTCTTGAGGTTCATTTCTAATGTTGTGTTTTCTGTTCTCCTTATTCTCAGCAGTATTAAGTGCTGTTCTGATCCTCTACTAGAAATATTTCAGTCATTGCCTCTCTTTCTTACACTGAGTCTGAGCAGAGTTTTAAATGATGTGATTGCAAGGACATATTAGTTTAGATTACTCTCCAGGCTTCAGTATTTATAGTTTCTTGATGTAATGTTTATAATGTGAAAAGCCATTAATTCTTTTAGGGCATTTGAGTGAACTTCCAGAAAGTTGCTTTTGTACTATCTTGTGAGTAAAGTAGTATCGTGTAACTAAGGTGAAAGAGCCTGGAATATACAGAACTGTCACGGCCCCCAGTGGGTTTCACTCTTTACTTAGTCTTTCCCAACTTAAGACCTCTGTCCATTCACTGTGTGATTCCAGGCATATTTATTGATTGGTCACTGAATAGGTGGAGACTTATGTGGTGGTATTTGTATTTACAACAGTTAATAGGGCTTAAGCCAGAAGTATAATATTCTCCATCCTATCCCTCCTCCCTGCCCCCCAATAAAAAAAGAAGGCATAGAGAAGATATTTTCAGATCTGCAGAGGCAGGACCTGCAGGTGGCTGTAGCTGCTGTTATGTAGGGTGGGGTAGAGAGTTGTACAAAACCTTAGGTAACTTTTCAGTAAAACTCCATGTTTCAAGCATAAGCTATTTAAAATGTGTACCTTTTTAAAAAATTTGTTTATACAAGAACTGGGGTACAGGCCAGAGACGCAGGAGGGTGAGAGAATCCACCAGAGACAGAGTGGGGAGCAGAACAGGCAGACTGACCAAAATACACTACTGAGGGGAGCAGTGGGAGAGACAGGAGAGGTCTGCTGCACCATGTGGGTATCTCCCTGGCTGGCCGGTAATCGAACCTGCATTGCAGGGGCTGCGGACAGCTTCACAGCAGTGCGCCACCAGGGAGGCCCTAAAATGTGTCCCTTTAATTACTTGTATTGCAGCTCTGTTTTCCCTACTAGCTGCCAGTTCCTTAGGAGCCAGAGACTTGTTCACCTTTTCACCCCTGGTTGTGTCTTACATGTGGTACCACAAATAGTGATTAACTAGTAAATGGAAACTCTGCAAAGGAAATGTAGGCATAGTTAAATCCTAGTTATCAAAGAAATAGAAATATCTTCATTTTTCCTAATCTCTCATTCTTCTTTAGACAATAGGTAGCATTTCTTGCAAAGGATTTCCTCTGAATCTATACATGCTAAGACCAGCCAAGTCACCAGTGCTCAACATTTTTGTTACCTTGGTTAGAAAGAAAATAGGAACACGTGTAGAGAAGCTTTACGTCCCACAGTTGAAATGAAGTTTGCTGGAGTATTCGTCACTGAGAAGGATTTTGAATTCTTCCTTTTCTGCAAATGGAAAGTTATGGAAATGAAGCTTCAGGAAATTATTTCAGCCTACAAGAGTTAAAAATACTGCTATTGGTTTTTTAAAATTCCTCCCTTCCTTTGCACTTGTTTCCAGCACGTCAATCATCATTAACAGGGCATGACTGTTACATAATAAAGCAGAGGGCTGGCTCTTGGGGCCAGATGATTTGACAGTTTTCACATGTAGGTAAGATTTGCCCACTGGAAGTTATTTTTTTTTAACTTAATAAACCCATCTGCAGCCAATTTTATTTCTGATAATCTTAGGGATTTTAGAAAAAAGCCAAAGCTTTGATTGAGCATTTTGGAAACTAGAAAGTAAAATATTCCTGAGAAAGTGGGGTGTCTGACTTCTGGAAATTTCGAAGCATTTTGAGGATTTTAAATGTTTGATTCTTGTTCCATAGTTGGTGCCTCTGGTAACTTTTCAGGTGCATTAGAGTTATTTTCAAAAAAAGTTTGTTTTTTCAATGTTACGGCTTTTCTACCATGGGTTCCTGTGATCACCAGCAGGATGGACTTTTTTGTCTAAAGTACTGTTTAATCCTTTTTCATTCTGTGATCGCATGTGGGTGTCTATTTTAATTGGATTGTTTAGTGCAAGGAGAGGATGGATTTTTTTAATGAAAAAATTTAAGGGTTGCCATTAAAAATTCGCTTAGGATGATTGCAATTTGGGATTCTGTGTTTGTACCAGTAGAGGGCGCTGCGCCCCCAGGAAAGGAAGCCCGGCCTGGCTCCTGGAGAAACTCATGGGGTTTCGGGGAACCTCTGGCATTCCTCCCTCTCCTTGAAAAAGTCACTTGCCCGTCATCATATGAGTCCCCTGTGGTTTCCCACAGCAGGGGAGCGTGGTCCTGACTTGTGGAGCGAGGGCCGCCTCCTGCACTCCCTAACTCACCAGAAATGATAACTTCACACAAGAGTCTCAGGGTTTGAAGGAGCATTAACATTCATCAGCGGCAGCACTTAGCATTTTAACATTTAGTTTGCTGACTCCGAGTGGTCTCAGAATTCTTCTCAGTAGTCATCTGTTAATAATACAGAATGTTGGCCTCCCAGGTCGTGCAGCAGGTTGAGCGCAGAGCTGTGAAGCTGTCCACAGCTCTGCAGCGCTGGTTCGATCCCGGCCGGCCAGGGAGCAACCCACATGGCGAGGCAGACCTCTCCTGTCTCCCCGCTGCTCCCCTGAGCAGTGTGTTTCAGTCAGTCTGCCTGTTCTGCTCCCCACTCTGTCTCTGGTGAATCCTCTCACCCTCCCGTGCCTGCCCCTGACTGTACCCCAGTTCTTATATAAATAAATCTTTAAAAAAAAATACAGAATGTTACTTACTCAAATTGCTTGCTCCTTTACAGCATTTATAGTGTTCATTTCACATAATGTTCCACTCGCCAGCGTGGCATTCACTAAAACATTTCCTGGGAGAACATGGTCTTGTCAAGGTGTCTCCACGATGTGTCTGCTGATTTGGGAGTTCAGGGCGCTGTGCAGATGCTGGTGTGTTATAAGCTGCCCTGGCACCATCACCCAAGGGTCAGAGCAAGTCTCTGCATCTCACACTAGTCTCGTACAATGAGCTGAGTTGCTTTTTAGGTGGTTGTGACTGGTGATAAGGAGCGTTGTGAGGGGAGCATATAGTTGGGAGTCGGGGAATTTGTCTAGAGACCACTGTGATTGACCTGGTGGCGGGAGAATGTGCTAGAATGTTGTATTTTGCAAGTTTCTGCAGCTCTAGGGTTCTGTCCCAGTGGCCAACTGGATACTGCCTGGATTTGAATCCTGGCTCTGCCCCCCCTAGTGGTTCTGAGGTGACCTTACAGCTCCCTTCACTGCATCTCCGTTTTCTCACGGCTTAATCGGGTTGATAATAGCACCTGCTACGTGCAGTGACTTAGGAGACTCAGCGCTTAGCATAATCCATAGAGCCCAGTGCCATAAGGCCAATCCCTGTCTTGACTGTTCCCTGAGGATTCTATGGAGTTCATGGAATGTTCCCTGTGACCAGCAGAATCACATTTCAGTGGCTGTTTGTAATGACTCATGGACACTTTCTGTGCATCTGACTGTTCTGGTTAATGAAAAGCACAATACATAGGTATTTTTCTTTAATGTATTTCTCTGTGAGGTTCAATGTATCACAGCATTTCATATTAGAAATTTATTATCATTTATAAGTCATTTATATTCAATCAACCCAATTAAAAATTTTAAACCTATAATCTGACCATTTATATTAACATTCAGTTTATTAACTTTCAAATTCTATAGTATAAAAATTTATTATATTCCAATTCTGAGTGAGGGAAAACAATAGCTGGCACATAAATAGGTAGACACATTTTTATAGGTATGGATTTGATCTTGAAAGGTGAGACCAGTAAATATTGAAAGTTTTTTTCGCGATGCACATGTAAACAACCTGCCCTCATGCAGCTCCACACGTAGTCTTCACCTCTTGGTAGGTGAGATAAACCAATTAGAATGAAATAGTTTGATTCCAACTTGTCACAATCTGTTGCAGGCATATGATCTGGTGGGAATTTTTTGCCCGAATGTGTTGTCTCATAACCACCTAGCACATCTTTAAGGGAGGGTTAGGAAGATTCCCTCGAAGAGCTAGAAGGTCATAACTAGGATGTCTTCTCTGTTAACTTACTGCATTTCTTGGGCCAAGAGTATTAAAAATAATGTTGACTGAGTAATTCCCTAACAGAATACATCTTAATGACACCCAGATATGTGCACTCAGAGCTCTAAATTAGTCATGTACGCATGCACACACATGTGTGCAAACACAGCCCCTCCTGTGTGGAGCATACTTAGTACATGACACCCGTTGCTTCATCTGTGCAGCTGTATTTTAACTGTTCTCTCTGCTCAGTGGAGACGGGATAGCTTTCTGTCCATTTCTTCCAGTTACATCAACGTCTTATGTGATAAATTCAGAACATTGAATTGATCCTTTTATCTAGATGACGTGATTGCTAGGAGGTGGTGTCCTGGGAAGGGTGCAGGGGACCTTGACCAGGTCCTGCAGCAGGAGGCGGCTCTCAGGAGGACGGCCTCAGGGAGCCGGGGGCAGGGCAAAGCACTTCTGGTGGATTGCAGGGTTTGTCAGTATGAGCTGGTCTGGTCCAGGCCTCAGACACAGTCTCACCTCCTTAACTAGAGTTCCTGTGTGAAACAGGAGTGACCAGGAAATTTGCTGGAAAAGCCAGACATTGCCTTTAGACGTCTCTTCTGTTTCGGGTCCAGCACCCCTCCCTCCTCTCCTTCCCACCCATAGTCCCCCAGTGTCCTTCCCTGCACTGGCCCCTCACCCACCCTCCGTTTCTCCAGCTCCCCAGCCTTGACCAGGAAGGACATTGGGTAGGTCAAAAGGAGGAGCCACTTGACCTTCCCTTTTAGTATCTTTTTAAAAGATTTATTTATTTGTTTGTTTGTTTGTTTATTTATTTATTTATTTATTTATTTATACAAGCACTGGGCACAGTCAGAAGCGCGGGAGGGTGAGAGAATTCACCAGAGCCAGAGCTGGGAACAGAACAGGCAGACTGACAAAGTACACTACTGAGGGGAGCAGCGGGCGGCAGGAGAGGTCTGCATGCCATGTGGGACCCTTGCCGGCGGCCGGCGGCCGGGGATCGAACCGGCGCTGCAGAGGCTGCGGGCAGTTTCACAGCCCAGCGCTCAACCGTTGCGCGCCACCAGGGGAGACCCTTAGTTTCTTTTTTTAAGCTTTTCTTTATTTATGCATTCAAGAGCTGGGGGTGCAGGCCAGAGGTGCGGGGGAGAGGTGTGTGAGAGGGCACACAACCGGTAGATTGATTGAAGTACACTGCCGAGGGAAGCAGCAGCAAGGACACAGGCGAGGTCTGCTGCGCCATGTGGGTAGCTCCCTGGCCGGGATTGAACTCAGGCCACAGTGGCTGCCGATAGCTTCATAATGCTGAGACTTAAGCCCTTGCACCACCAGAAAACCCCCTCCCCCTTTTAATATCTTGTACTCACCCCCTTTTCTGCCCAGGGTAGTCTCCTTATAAAACCTTAGCTAAGGAATTTCGATTTCAGGGCATGAGGAGAACTGTGGTGAAGGCATGGCCTCCGGGTCCTGTGACAGCACGTGGCTCTGGGGTTGGACTGTGAAGAGGGTTTGTCACTGCACTTTAAAGTGCCTTTATAGTCACTTTATAGCGACACCTGGCGTGTGGTAAGCACCAGATTCATGGTAGTTAGTACCGTTTTCATTATTTTTCTTGGTTCTAGAAAAAATTTGTTTCAGTGTCGACATTAGCATTATCTGGCCCTACTTGTTGTTAATATCCATTCTTAAGGGACGATGTTCTAGAAAATGGAAGTGGGATGGGGGTGTAAAGTCTTGGATGCAAAGTCTCCCTCTTCTTCCAGAAGTATTTGACTTTCCAAAAAAGCACCCATTTTACAAGACACACATAATGTACAGGGTATGGGATAAAGCCAGGAAAAACTACAGCCTCTGTCATGTGCCTCGTTTATGCAAAACCAGAGAGCGTGACTGCGGGTGGACGCGTTGCCGGTGGAGGTGAAAGAGCCATTCGGGAAATAAGCCCACGTCACGGGCTGGGGGACAGTCTTTGAGCGCATCCCGCCGTGGTTGCTTAGTCCCCTCACTCTCCCTGAAAGAGCAGAGGTAGCGACTGGTCTCTAAAGAGGAAAGAGGGCGCTTTGTGGGGAGGGGAGCCCAGTGGCCTTCTGGAACTGGCTCACATGAGTGAAGCGCCTCCCTCCCTCCCCTGGGCTGCTACCGAGTCAGCTTAGTGCAGGAAGGTTCTTGTCAAGGAGCAGAGCCCCTGGACAGCTCTGCAAGCCCCGGGCATCCTGCTCCATGTGGTAGATGGAGTGTGTCTTGCATGATGAAGTGCAGGGAGCAGCAGGCCCTCGGCTGGGTCTGGGGCAGTAGATTTCACTGGAGGCCCTTGGACAAAGGGCATCAGGACTTAGCAACCTTGTGGGTCTAGATCAGAGAACATTTGAGCAGGAAGACACTGCGGAAGTTACCGGGCAGTGAGAAGGCGCTCTGGCCGGTCACACTGGGAAGGAGAGGAGGGAATTTGAAAAAGCAGGTTTAATGTGCTTTGTTTCATGAGGCAAATAAAATGTTTTCCCATCCTCTTGGTTGAGGGAAGACATGTCGAATCTTACGATGGTCTAAGGATTGGCGGGTCTTAGGTTTGCGGCACTTGGGAGCTGTGAGCGCCCATCTCTCTGCCGTGGTTTGCACTGTAAAGTGCAGATACCGGCCATTTACAATGAGCATCACCGTTTAGAATTCCTTGGAAGTTGGGGAAACTTTGAAAAAAAACTTTTACAAAAGGATGGTGCTGTTGTGTCCCTGCTGGAAACCACATTCTCAGTCTTTGGGCACTGGAGATACAGGAATTCCCTCCTTTGGGCTTGGTGTGAGTGAATTATCAAGAGACAGAAGGAAGTAGGGAGAGAATGGTCAGGTTTTGCAAACAGAAATACAGGCGCCTGTTCAGTTTGAATTTCAGGCCAACAGTTGGTTCTTACTGCGAGGTTGCCTGATGCCAAACTTCGCTGGGCAGCCTGTTTTTATCTTCCATCCCTGATTGGAACCCAGAGTCACGGTCGAGCTGAGACACGGGCTTATGGCTGACGCCCTGGGATGTGCAGGGCCCTCCCCTGTGGCCTTGATGTCCTTGGACTATTCTAGGTGCCTGGAAATGAGGCCTCATCCTCTCTCTCCTTCCTCCCACTCCCCGAATCGTGGGGTTTCGGAACAGCATTTGGAGAACATTATTGAGCACTGAGTGGCTGTCAGAGTTATTGTAGAATGATGGTAACGATTATTACATATCAAGTGCCTGGTGTACTAGACCTTTTGCATAGATTATCCATTTAAAAACCGGGTGAGACTAGGCAGTGCTACTGCACAGATGAGGAAACAGGCAGTTTGGTCCAACCTGTCCCACTAATTTGGGCCAAAGGTGGGTTCATTACCCAGGGAAGCTGATGACAGACCTGTGTGTGGTTTGCAGCCAACTCCATGACTATGTCAGTGAAAGTTTGTCTTTTCCTTCACTCTCTGTTGTGAATTTCTCTTTAGAACCACGTGCTGTGTGTTCAGATTCCATGCGCACTTGTTTTTAAATTAGTTTGTTCAATTTGCCTAAAACACTGTACCTTGGGCCCATCGGAATCGTTAGTCCTTCCTCACTTGTAGCGTTGGGCAGGAGATAAACGAGTCACGCCAGGGTCTCACGTATGACCCGGAGAAAGGCCTCTCTGGGCTAAGAAAATCAGAGGTTGGTCTATCCGCGCCTTCCTCTAACTACACTGCACACGGCGTTTAACGTGTTCCAGCAATCGCAGAAATCCATTGTGGGAAATATTTCATTAACCAAGTCAGGCTTAAAGTTATTTTTCTTTTCTTTCTGTTCCCCCATGCGTAACCTCTTTCTGCATCTGATTTCACTTCTGCTGTGTTCTTAGCTGCAGAGATTTCAGTTGACAGTTGGAGGACTGAAATGGAGGACCCATTTTTATCCAAGA
The DNA here is from genome assembly GCF_014898055.3 of Talpa occidentalis. Classification (NCBI taxonomy): domain Eukaryota; kingdom Metazoa; phylum Chordata; class Mammalia; order Eulipotyphla; family Talpidae; genus Talpa; species Talpa occidentalis. The sequence goes on along the minus strand of NW_023602073.1, from coordinate 145,317,811 downwards.
TCCTCGGTATCAGTTTGACAGACTAACAGAATGTTCTGTTCTCGTCGGTAGGATCAGTACCCGCCCAATCAGTTCTTTTAGAAAATGTTCTGTTTTCCTAGTGATTGAAGCTTAAGCTTTGACTTGGTTGCATTTATAAGGAGTGTTTTGTTGCAGGAATTTAAAGCTCTTGTCATCCCGACCAACCTTCCCTGTCTGGTCCACCCCTCCCCTGGCCATTTTGTCTTTGTAACAGGTAAAAAAGCTCCCGAGAGCTGACATGTGCCCGTCCTGGGGCCTTGCGTCGCCTCCTTCTCGGCTGTGTTGAGGCCGTGTTGATGGCCACAGCACGTTCGGGAAACTGCTTTCACAGTTGTATTTGGGGTTAGTAGCTCATTTAAATATATAAGAAAACCACATATTCTGAAATTTTTCAGTGGGAGGCTTTTGTACTCTATCTTTTAAATGAGGACTAAAGTAGTTGAATTTAACTTTTTTTTAAAGGTTTATTTATGCATAGAAGAACTGGGGTGTAGGCCAGAGGGGCAGGGTCAGGGGGTGGGGGTGAGAGGATTCACCAGAGACAGAGTGGGGAACAGAACTGGTGGATCTACTGAAATACACTGCTGAGGGGAGCAGTGGGGAGACAGGAGAGGTCTGCTGCGCCATGTGGGTCAACTCTCTGGCCCGGGATCGAACTTGTGCCGCAGTGTAGCTTCATAGTGCTGAGCCGTAACCTCTTGCGCCACCAGGGAAGCTCTTAACTTTTGTTAAGTACCTTTTGATAACAGTTTGGGCTAAGGGACACAGGAAATACTCAAATGTAACTCACTACAACACACCAAGATAAACTCTAACTACTCATCGTTATAAATTTAAATTCGCTAAATTTTGAAATCTAGAAATTGAAGTTAAGGTATATCTTTGACATCACTTTTGCAGAACCCATTTATATATGGGGTCTTAAGTAGAATAAATTGTGCTAAGACCATGAATCATTCATGGCAGAAATGATCAGGAGAGAGATTTTGCAAGTTAATGTAGTAGAGCAAGGATAGAAATTTGGTATCAATAATTTTTAGTCCTATTGTTTGTCATGGCCAGGGCTACTTACTCTTAGTTACTTAGCTATATAATTTATTTTCACTGATTATTTTAGGCTCCTTTATCAATTTGGGAAGCCATGCACCCAACTTTTTCCAGTTTGGCTATTGATATCTGTGAGCTAATGTTTGGATTTTACTGGTATGTAGCTTTTTATCTCTGGTGTTTGGCAAAATACTTGACCATGCCTAGTTCTCAGTAAATACTCGTTGAATCAAAATTCAGTGGCCTGGTTGGGGTGTTTGTATTTATCGTCTTCAACAGAGAAATTAAAAAATGTTTTTTTGATTTCACTTTACATGTCTCCTTTGTTGTTAAGGAATGTGGGAATAGGAAATTTGAGGTTCTGAAATTTTTCCATAAACAACCAAGTTGGATAACATTTCTGAAAATGTTGGTAAAAATCAGTTGTAAGTAGAAAGGTCTTGTTCTCAAAAAATATACAAATATATTCACCTCTTGATACAGAGACCCAGAAAAGAAAATGTTGCAAGAGACACTGATCAAATAAACCTATATGAAGACATCCTATGTATTTATTTTTTGTTCATAATTGATCCAATTTTTCCCTGATGCTCTGTTTTCTAAACTGATAGAATTCTCTAGGTAGTTTAACATAGTTTAGTGACAAATATTCTCCCCAGAAACCAGAACTTTCTTTCATTAAATAATCACTCTTAAAGCAAGAAAAATAGAACAGCATTGACTTTTTTGCATTCAGATTTTCCTTCAGGCATTATTACTGGGTATCACAAGAGTTACCATCTCCGTTCCGGGTCGCAGAAGTTGTGTCCTGTGCCCAGTGACTTAACAGTAAAACCTTGTCCACCTAAATAGACATTAGATAAAAATCCTTTTGGCAAAGTTGTGCACTGAACTCCCTTTGCTCTGCTGTATTTTTCTGATAGGTGAGACCCACTTTTACAATTGAAATCAGTCAGGGAAAACAGCGATTTGAGGTAGAATGGGTCTTGCTAGAAGTTCTTGCTCTTAGCAAGAGTTATGTGGACAGAGCCCAGTGCAAGAACAGCCCGCTGCAGTTTGGAAAGGATGCTTCATTCAGAAGTTTCAGTTCGTGACTCACCTATATTGAGCCCAGTTCTAACTTTTATCTTCCTGCTACTTTTAACGTTAGTGAGGATACCTGCCCAGTCTGAGGAGGGAGGACAAGTGTAGGGGCAGGAACTGGACAAGGAGCAGGTTTTTATTGGGGTTTACCAGGTACACAGCAGGCAGGGGTGCTGGGGGGCCGGGAGGCTGGCAGGCCTCCCAGCCCCCAGCAAGTCGTCACTCTCTCTGGGCTCTCCGGCCTTCTCTGCTTCTCTCTCGACTTCTGTTCGTTCTCGGCTTCTGCTGGCGTCCCCGTGACGCCGCCCTTAAAAGCCCAGTCTCAGCCCAGGTGAATCCCATCTATGCATGCCCACACCCTACTCCAGGTGCCCGCCATCAGGCATGCATTCAGGACCGCAGGGATCCATCATCTATCCTGATGGCGGGAGGGCAGAAAAGCCTGACATTTTTCCTTACCCTGCAACAAGGAAGGCTGCAGGGGCTTGTGCAAAACGGGCTTGCAGGGAAAAGCTGTGGAATGTTCAGGAGAGATGACCGGGCAGAGCGTGCCTGCCAAAGGAACGCAGCAGGTTCTCTCCTTTGAAAGGTGACTATCCCGTAAGCAAACACCAGTTTTCCAAGATCCCTTGGGCCTCGGCACCACGTCTGAGGCGATTGCTGCCCCCGGGTGTCTCAGGCTCCACAGTGGCCTGGGCAGGGAAGTCACTTTCCATGTTTTGTCGGCCTGGGAGGGCATGTGCCTGCGGCACCCGTCCCCGCCTGAAGCACAAACAGGAGGCCCATGGAGTGCGTTGGGCCCAAGGCTTTTCCAGACTCCTGATGGGTGTTGCCTGCCCGCCTAGCCAGCACCCTGAGAGGTGTCGTTCTGTCCTGAGAGGCGTCCTCCCGCCAGGGAAGTCCCCGGAGCCAGCAGCTCATGAAAGACACGTGTCTGGAAAGCCCTCAGCACCACCCCCCACCCCCCAGGAATTTCTAGTTCAAATGATTGCTTCTCATGTTACTCAGCTGAAGGTATTCATCACACAGCTTCATGAGTGATTAGCTTGGATATTTATGTGCACTGGGACTTAGCCGTGGTGGCTTTGTGAGGGAAGGGAGCCTGAGGGACATGTGCTTCTCCCCTGAGAAGAAAAGCCTTCCACCTGGAAGGAAACACTGCAGGACTGTGTTTGTCTTTGGGGCCGGGATCATCCTGGTAGGATGCACAGCCAGGAGCAGGGCCAGCAGGGGGGGGGAGATGCCAGGAGCCAGATCCAGCAGGCAGGAGAGATCCCTGGGAACACCCGGCCTTTTCAGCCTCAGGAGAGGTGTGAGCTGAGTGGTGTGCATGCAGACCCGCGTGCAGTGTAGACGAAGAGCTAACCCGCAGTACCTGCAGGCAGCGCTGAGCACAGGGGAGCAGGCCTGGGGGCTTCAAGGAGGAGTGGGTGCAGCTTCTTGAGCTGCTGCGTGGGCAGGCAGAGTAGTGTGGAGTGGTCTCACTTCTTCCAGAGGGAAAGAGCCCTTCTGTGGGGAGGGAGGTGGTCCTGCCTGCTCCCTGCAGATTAGCACCGAGGCCAGGATCTTCCAGGTGCAACAAGCAGGGGTGTCATCTTTTTTTTTTTTATATTTAATTATGCATACAAGAGCTGGGGTCTAAGCCAGAGGTGCAGAGGATGAGAGCATTCACCAGAGACAGGGTGGGGAGCAGAACAGGTGGATTGCTTAAATACATTGCTGAGGGGAGCAGCGGGCGAGACAGGAGAGGTCTGCTGCACCTTGTGGGCAGCTCCTTGGCTGGGAATCGAACTCATGCTGCAGAGACTGCGGATAGCTTCATAGTGCTGTGTCTTAACCCCTTGCGCCATCAGGGAGGCTCTTAGGGGTGTCATCTTAATTGACTGGTCCCTAAGGATCAAGGGTGGGGGTATGTAGTGGCAGGATGGGCCAGAGCAGGTTTTCTGTGATCCTGTGCAGACGGGTAAAGGAGGAGAGTCCTGGAGCCCTTGGTGGCTTTTTCAAGCTTTTACTGAGTTACCAGGTACACGGCAGGCAGGGGTGCTGGGGCAGGGGTGGGCCGCCAGCCTCCTGGCCCCTGGTGTATCTTCACTGTTCCTGTGCTCTCCAGCATTCTCTTGTGGTCTCCTTCTCTCTCTTCTGCTGGTTCCGTTTTGCTCTGGCATCCCGCGACACCGCCCTATGAGCCTAGTCTCTTAGCCCAGGTGTACCCACCTATGCATGCCCACACCCTACTCCAGGTGTCCTCCATCAGGCATGCATTCAGGACTGCAGGGATCCATCATCAGCGCTAATGGCTGGAGGGCAGAAAAGCCTAACAGTCATTTACCCTACAGGGTGGTATCTTCTGTAACATGCAGACTGGGGGTCAGGACTCTCAGGGGTAGAGTGAGAAGAGACTGGGGGGTTGGGGTCCCCAGCCTGCCTCTGACACCTGCCTTGCTCTGCTCTCAGGCCTGGGCCTACTTTGCCTGCACAACATCATCTTAACCCCGTCCTGCCAATGCTCGAGGCTCACGGGCACCTGGTTCTGGAGGCAGCCTGGGCTCTGGCATGGCCTGTCAGTGGGGTCGCTGTGCTGAGTCTCCGCAGAAGCTGGGTGTCATCTGCCTGCCCACACCACACCTGCGCGTGTCTAAGCCGGGTTACCAGGGCTGAGCATCTTGGCAGCAGAATGTAAGAAAACTTCCATCTTGGCCCCTTGACTTGGTCTAGAATATTCTAGATGTCAAGGACCTAGTGAGAAACTGTTCATCCACTGAGCTCAGAGCCCCACCACCATTTCAGGCGTCGCAGCAGATGCTAGTGCTGCTCTAGGGACAGGAACGCACACCCCAACCTGGAGTCAAGGCAAGTGGAACTACCCAGCCCCCAGCGCTGGAGCCCACGGTCAGAGACAGCGTCTTCAGCAGGAACAAAACTGGCAGAACTCAGGACGGCCGTGACCTGCCTGTGTGAGTTTGGCTTTACACAGTAGCAGCTGAGCGTCCGAGAGCTCAGTATCTGACCGTCGACTGTCCGAGAGACCAGCAGTGTGTCCCCCGGCCCCCAAAGCTACCGCGGCCACACGCTGCCCGCGGGGCCCTGCCCAGAGCAGCCTGTGCGCAGGCCACGTCACTCCCGCTTTCTCTGGGGCCGTGAGCGCTCACGCCACCCGCCGCGCTTCCTCCCCTCGTGCGCACTCGGTCCTGTGTTGTAGACCCACTGTCCGCTTCTCTCTTTGCCACCAAGGCAGGTAAAGACGGCCTGCCCGGCATCCCCCGGTGACCCCTGGGCACCACCCGTGCGGGACACTGGTCTCGCAGTTGACGTGACCGTGAACGGGGGCGTCAGCCCCGCAGCCGTTAAGCGTGTGATCTCGTCCGGGTGGTGACGTGAAGCCAACGGCTGTAGAGCGGGGTAAAGAGTAGGGCCGGAGGTGAATTTTCTCACATTTTTCAAATGAAAAGAAAAAAAAAGCCACTATGCCTCTTCAGATGCTCTGCGTTGCTATTTGAAATAGCAGAGGAGCAGCTGAAACTATGAAGAAGGTGCTCGTATCGGCTATCGGCTTGGCTTTAGGCTCCGTTCCTTGATTTGTTCACCTGGCAGATGACGGAGCGGCTGGGCGAGGCTGGGTGCTAGAGGGGTAAGTGCGTCCTCCAGGTCGTGCGGAAGCGCCGAGCGTGGCAGGGACAGAAGCAGAGAACCCGACATGGACCCAGGTGTCGTGTGTGACTGAAGTGCAGCCAGCCCAGGCCAAGCAGGTTCACTGTTAATTTGGCCAAACTGAAAGAATCTTGGTGCCCTCAATAAATTCGACAGGGCTTTTTTATTTCTTTGTGCATACAAGAACTGGGGTACAGGCCAGAGGTGCAGGGGGTGAGAGGATTCACCAGAGACAGAGTGGGGAGCAGAACAAGCCCATCTACTGAAATCCACTGCTGAGGGGAGCAGCGGGGAGACAGGAGAGGTCAGCTGCGCCCTGTGGGTCAGCTCCCTGGCTGGGGATCGAACTCAGGCCTTGGCGGTGATAGTGCCGAGACTTAACCCCTACACCACCAGGGAGGCTCTCCTTTAAACAGACCTTTAATGCTGACGCAGGGACAGACACAGGCAGAGCAGCAGGCAGGGAGACAACTGAGCGTCCCAGCCCCCACGATCTCTGCTCTCTCTCTCATTCTCGCTCTTGCTGGCTCTCTCCAGTCTCTCTTCTCTCTCGTAATGATCTTCACTCTCTCGGCCCGGGCATCTGTACTTACAGGCATGCACGGCCCTGCTCACGCTCCCAAGCACTTTTTGCAATAACGCATGATCACGGGTGGACAAGGAGTCCCGAGAGGGGAGCAGGGCTGCAGGTGGCCGTGGTAGAGGCTGGCGGGGGAGGGGAGAAAGAGCCTGGGCCACAAGGAAGGCTAGGCCCGTGGTCTCTGAAGGCAGCAGGCGGAGGTTGGCTGTGCTGCAGAAGGCTTTGTGGGGCCGGGATAAAAGCCCATAGAGCTCCGTTGGGGGTGGGTAACAGGTTTGCTAAGAGCCAGCCCTGGGAATCCTGTGATTTCGAGAAAGGGCATGGTGTGAAACTGCTGTGGTGATGGTGGCTGCAGCTGTTTTCGTGACTTTGTCCATTGGCTCAGGAAGGTGAAAGGCAGGTGATCTGCCGAGAGTCTCAGTCAAGCCCTTTTACAAAATCAAGAAAACATTTTTCAAGACTTAGAATGAACCCTAAAATGAAAGATTCATTTTAAAAAAGCAAAAAATACAAAGTTTTTCTTATAACTGAATCCCAGAAAAGCTTGGCTCTCGCTCGACACGTCTTGAAGTCACATGTTTCCTGGAACGCTCATTGGAAGGCAGCTGCTCTCACCCAATTGCGGGGCGTGGTGGAAGCCGAGAGCTGGGAGCAGATGCACCTGCAGGATTTTAAAATACGGAAGCGTTTCCGCCGGCTGCCGAGCCGTCCATCTACAGGCCGCGCTAACCCAGGAACTATTGTGTCCACCTGCACAGTGGTCAGCCAACAGCAGGTCCTCCTGGTGCCCTGCGCCCTCCCACGAGCCCCACGCTGAGGCCCGCCCTGACGAGAGCCAGGCCACCGGAGTTAGCTCAGGAGTTTACGGAAAACCAGAGGTTAAATTCAGTTTTTAAGAAGTCGTTTAGGTTTGAGTCCCGACCCGGTGTCGACCTGGACCGCTTTCTCAGCTTGCCTGGGCTTTTCCCAAGACACTGCTGCCAGTTTGTGCTGCACTTGAGATGTGCCGAGCCCGGGCAGATCAGCACACGCTGGTGATGACTCTGTGGCTGCAGCAGATGGGCCCGGGGCTGGACCCACCGTACACATCGGTCACGCCCCTGTGTAGACATGGACCGAGAGGAGGGAGGCCCACCGAGACCCTCGGGAGCGGGGCTCACCAGCGCACTGTCAGCAAGGGTGGGAGCATCAGCAACGGCCTCCAGGCCCCGCCCAGATGACTTAACGCCTTGTTAAAAAAATGCCCTCACGTGCCTGCAATTTTTATAATTCCAACCGTGAAGCATCTCATTTTTGCAACGCTTCCCTTTTGTAGTTTTTTAAGACTTTTGTAAATATTGTTGGAGAGTCTGTCCCATCATCATGATAAAATTGGGATTTTTTTTTTATTCCTGCAAGTATGGAAGAGTTCTCTTGCTATGTAGAATAAAACAGTCAGGAAAAAATATCTAGAGCGTGTGGGGTGCACCTGGCCTGGAGCCTCCTGCTCAGCTCTTCCTCTGCTGCCTGCTCTGGGAGGGCGGGAGCCGCGGCTTCCTGTCTCTGAAGGAGGCAGTGCTGCCCTGGGTGGGGGATCTCCAGGTGGGGTGCAGTGTAAAATGGTGTCATCACCCAGGTTCTGGACACAGTCTTGGTCGCCTGAGTCTGGCGACTGCCCCGGGGCACAAATTACAGAGGGTTCAGAGATGAATCCAGTGACAGTTTCAAAAAGGGAGGCTCACCCAAAAGGGACAATGAGGTCGGCATTGTGATCCCACGGATCTCTGCGAGGCCAGCCTTCATTCCCATGAAATAAGACCCCCAAGCTCTGCTGACTGAGGCTCTGCAAGGACACCCAGTCCTTGCAGAAGGGACGTCAGAATAGAGCAGCCATGTGGAGGGCGAATCCGAGGCTGCGGCACTTTGAGACGCACCTGTGTGAAATACTAAGTGTCTTTCTAGAATTGCTCAGAGCAGAAAGAACAGGGACCCCGAGACCCCTGGCTCAGGCTGGTGGCGTCGTAGTAACCGATAGAGCAAAATCCCTCCTGGGGGGGATGGTGGCCAGGTGAGAGCGCAGGCCGGCCTGTGGCTCTCCCACCTGCTCTGGTCATGAAAAATTAGATCCCCTGGAGCAGCAGGACTGAGAGGTCGACCTCAAAATGGCTGCAGACTCCAGGTGCTGTGGGGAGCAGGAGAGGACTCCGTGCCTGGAGGGAGGCAGGCCTTCTGTTTTCAAGACAAGACAAAGGTACTTTTTCCTCTATAGGCCAGTGGACTTGTTCCCAGGGCCATGCTGGACAGAATAGTTCAGAGACTTGTTCAAAGGGATTGTCTGCCCCGGTGCCTGCTCGCTGACAGCAAGTTCTGCCAGGGAGATGTTGGCAGCTCTGGAAGTGGGCTGTGGTGAACGAGAAACATGTTGCTGTGTTCAGGATTTCAAGAAGGCATTTGCGAAGTGGCTTGAAATTTCTTTATGGAAAGGGCAGGGAAGTTGGTCCTGACTGGCAGCCTGGCTGGCTTGGCTGCACACTCCCACCCCAAGTGCTGAGTTGCAGACCAGTGTCCGCCCAGAGGAGGGCGTGCAGGGTGGACTCAGGATCCCCATCTCACTGGGGCAACGGGGAGGCTCTCCTGAGCCTTCCTGCAGAGTGGAAACCTCAACTGGTCCGGGTCGGAGGGAAAAGGCGCTACCAGGGAAATGAGCAAGTTCTTGCGGGAGAACCTGACCGTGGGGGGTGGGGGGCCCTGCAGGCCCCACTGCAGCTCTCAGCTTCCTGGTGGGCCAGGCCCAGCCCGTTCTTACAGGTTAAAGTGAACAGCATTTAAAAAATTGCTTTTTAAAAAAAGGTTCTTTTTTTTTTTCCCAGCTAGGCGGGTTGTTAAAGACAGACTTTTTAATATATTTTAAATTCCTAAAAATCCTTTCGTGCATTGTAAATATACTAGGCAGTGTCCTCCTGGGAACTTCAGGTGCCCAGCAAAGGCGCCGTGTCATTAACTGTGACTAGTAAACCCCAGCGAGGCTCCTGGGTCTGTGGGTTCCAGGGTCTGTGACCCTAGCCCAGAGCAGGTGTTCGTCCTGGACCTGGTGACCTGGGGGGCCTTCAGGAGCCAGAGAGGCTTTACTTCCAGCACGTTCCCAGCTGGAAGCAGCAGTCAGGGGTGTCGGGGAGTGACCCTCACTGGTCGCCTGCTGCACCCACCCTCTGTGGCTGGGCCTTCGGAAAGCCCTGGTCCCAGGGGAGCCTTCTCAGCACCAACTGGAAGACACTGACTGTGGACTTCCCACAAATCCCGGGCCGGCCAGTGCGGATGGGGAGTCGTCTTCCCCGCAGGCTGCTGGTGTGCGGCTGGGCGCCGGGGCTCTGTGTCCTGCCTGGAGGGCTCCCGAGGCTGCTTCAAGGGTGTCGGAGGCCACCTCACCCCGCACCGCTCCACCCTCCTCCACCCTGCACTGGGCTCTATTTAGAGAAAGCCCGTGGAGCGCCCTAGCCCCGTGGCCCCTCCCCGGCCCAGTTTCCCCGGGGAGACCTGGGGGTCTCCGCTCGCCTGTCTCTCTCTGCTGGCACGTGAGCCCTGACGACAGAGGCCGTGCTTTGTTCACTCTGTCCCGGCCCCGGGACAGTGCCAGGCACAGGGTGAGCGCGCAGTAAGGGCTGATGGAGAGAAGGCGGAGAGCGGGAGAAGGGAGCCCTGTCGCGGTCAGGGATGAGAGCACAGGACCAGCCTCTTCTCTTGCAGAGCTGCCCGTCTCGCTGCAGAAATGACCACCACCCAGGGTGCCTCTCAGTGACCCCGAGATCCCCCCAGGCCCACGCCCCGGTGGGGTGCTGGATAAAAGGCAGGATGTTGGAGTAAGCTGAATTTCAGACATACCAAGTAACTCTCAGTGTTTCAGTCCCATGCCGTTTCTGGGACATGCTCATTCTGAAAGCTATTTCCTGCCTGTTTTCATCCGCTAATCTGGCGGCTTCCACCCCAGCCCCCTGACATAGATTGACTTGCCATCTGCTGGGGTCCTCAGTGTTCTTTAGTTTTCCTGAGAGAAAACTGGGCTCTCGTGTCCGCCTCTCCCCGCTGGTCCGAGTGATTCTAAGCTTCTCGGCCGGAAGTACACAGGCCGAGTGAGACTCCCCAGCGCGGGGTCCCCCCACCCCGCCCTCCCCTTCCAGAAACGTCAAGCATTCTGGGAGATGCGCCAAAGAGCGCGCTCGCGAAGTGAAAAACTCAGTAGCTTGTCGTAATTTCAGAGGAAAGAAAGCCAGAGGTTTGGGCAAAATCCTTGGCAAGTAGGCCCACTGGAGACGACTTCCTCACAGCCCATGGGGGGTCAGGGTCACAGAGGGAGGAGCGCCGGTGGGCCTCTGCTCACCTCGTGGCCTGGCAAGGGTCGCCTCCCTCCCGGTGAGGAACGCAGCGAGCAGGAGGGCCTGGTTGGGCTGGTTGGGCTGGACTGTGTCCCTGAGAGGGAATGTCACATAGAAGAGGGTGGGCTTGGGCCCCAGCACCGGCCCCTCTCGGCAGGTCCAGGCCCAGCCAGGGGCCTCCCGGCTCAGGAAACCAGCCTCGCTGCCTCCCTGCTCACCCTGTGACCCTGGACAGCCCCACCTTGGCCCCCTGGCCAGGATGTGCGAAGGCTCCTCTTGTCCATGCAGGCTTCAGGAAAAGGATAAATAGTCAAGGAAAAGTCCAGAGGCAGAAGCATCATGTTCGAAATCGCCAGGAGGATGCACGTTTGGGATGTGCCTAGTGGCAGGGGCTGGGGACGAGGTGCAGTGTCTTTCCAAGATCCGATCACCCACGTCTGTCCACTGGCCGCGTCTCCACACGCAGCCCCCTTTACTGTGTCAGCAACACCACGCTGACAAACGGAGCAGTGGAGCAGGCTATGCCATGCAGGACGCTGCTGAAAGAGCAAGATCCTGGCCTTTTTAGTCTCAGAATAATCGTGCAGCATCAGCTGTGTGGGGAAGGGCGACAAAGAGAAACTAGAAAATGTGCTATGTCACCTGCAGTACCAGGGGTCATGAGTCTGCCCCCCCCCCTGGCACTTTCACCCCCTTGCCGACTCAGTATTGAGATTGAAATCAAGCCCTAGATCCCCAGCCATGGTTGCAGTCTTATCAACAAGGCGGTCCACTGATCTGCTTCTGGGGTCCCTTGTTATGCATCAGTCAACAGCCCCCCAGGCGTTCCCGGTTGTACCTGGGGATGCACACCCTCCCCAGGCAATCAAGATTTCTGCTCTTGATTGATTTGAAAGGCACCTTGTAGGGTTGGGCTCCTATAACCAACTGACAGGGCAGTTCTGACCTTGGATAGGAATGCAGAACCATAGGTAAAAAAAATGGCGGCCGAGCAGGCCTCTTAGGATTAGCAGACCCACACCCTTTCTTGTGTGTGATGCTTTTCTAGTAAGTATTTATGGCCACAACTTTGCTGTCCTCCTGGAACCTGCTGGATTTTATTTTCTTACTTTCTGTCTCCCAGCCAAGCCACTTACAACAAAAACACCAGGGCCCTTTTGCTTCCGACCAGATTAGCCCCAGCTCGGCCATAGTTTAGTATCGATCCTTCACAGAAAGTCAATGTACTCCCGGCTCAGAGATTTGGTGACATTCTCCGTGTGTGTGTGACTGGGGGAGGAAGGACAGACATACTTAGAAAAAGTGATTATGTAGAATCAGCTTGCATTCCTCATATTTTTATTTAGAACACTTACCCCTGATTGGAAGAGGTTCTTTGCTCTTGAATGTTATTGGTAGAGAGGACCAAGCCTTCCTTCAATGTACATGAAAAAAAAAAAAAACATTTCAGTTTCCCAAAATTTGGTTTGATGTTGACAGGGATCTCGCTCCTAAGAAGCCACGTGGAATCCTGAGGATGTTAGATGTCAGTGAAGAAAGCAGCTCCCGTGTTCCCACGGAGAGAGTTTAGCCCACGGAGTCTCTGGCGTTATTGTGGGGGGTGGGGCTGGGCCCCTCATCCGACCTGACTCACTGCTGCCCTGTCGTTTTAGAGTAAGTGTTTCCAAGCAGAAGTTGTGTGTGTTTGTGGCTCGCAAGCCTCCTTCAGAGTCCGCAGGTTGTTGCATCAGGGACGGGGCGCAAACCGGCTTCTCCCCAAGTTGCCCCGTGGACCCTCGCAGCTGGAAATCGGGAAATCACCCGCTGAGGCTGGCGGCCCTTGGCAGTCCTGTCGTGTGCCCCGCCCGCTGAGTGTGTAACGGTTGGCGATTGTGCCAGAGCACAAAGATGAGCAGCCTCGGCCACAGGCGGTGGGCGGCCACGTGTCCCATAGCAGGGGTCCTTGACTGGTGTCACCCGCGCCTCCTCTTGGCCTTTGCCGCTTGTCCTTGCATACCCATCTTTGGGGGACATGGCACTCTGGGGTGGCTATGTAATCTGGGGGGTGGGGTGACTAACATCTGAGATGTGCCCCTTGTGAAAAGTGAAAAAAATTTAGTAGTTCATTTTGTTACAGGGCAGGGAGGGAGCACCCCAGAACCCCCAAACCTGCCTGCTCTAAATAGGTTTTGCCATTAGCCGCATTGAGACAAAACATAGAGCCTTCATGGAAAGGAACTTTAATGTAATCAGTGTGCAATACAGAAAAGGGGAAGAACACAGTTTCCAACACAAGCACCCACAGTTACCCCTGCCCTTGTGGGTAAAAGTCCACAGAGCAAGGCCTGAAAGCGGCCACAGTCTAAAGCACCTTCCAGTGGGGATCCACAGAAGAGGGTCAGAAACAGACAAGGCTGGAAGGAAAAGAGCAAAATCAAGATAAAAGCTGCCATTGTCACCTCCCCACGGGTCTCTCACCCACGTCTGTTTCAGCCAGTCCAAGGCCAAGAAGCAAGCGCAGCTTCTTCAGGTGTCTCTCTGCTCCATGTGCCTCCTCCAGGCCTCCTTCTGGCTCCATCCTGCTTCCAGTCTCCTCTCCAGCTTTTCCTCTCTGCTCAGCTCTACCCTCCCTCGGGTGGGACAGGGAACCTGGAACCTCCCCTTTTCCTGGGGAGCCCCCCTTACAGTTGCAATTCCAGGGCAAAGGAAGCCAGAGGTTTGGGCAAAATTCTTAGCAACTAGGCCCCCTGGAGACGACGTCCTCACAGCCCGTGGTGGGTTGTGGTCACCGGGGTTGCTGGCTGAGGTGTTCTGTGCAAAGACAGGGAAACCGAGAGCTGGATGGAAGGCGGGTGGGGGTGGTCCTGGCCAGCTGGGATCTTCCTCCCCGCGTGACCGGTGAGCTCTGGAGGGAATTCCGGTGGGCTGTGAGAGCACAGCTCGTCGCTGCTGCTGCTGAGAAGAGGCTCGTAGGCCCAGTTCTGGCCTCTATGACCGGAAGGACACCCACCTAAAAACAACCTGTCCCGGTCTAGTCTGCGCTTTCAAATCTGCCCAATACAGTCGTTACTGAGATTGCTGGAAAATAGATCTCTTAGTAGCTCATTAACTTGCACCAAGTGTGGCGTTTTCTGTGAGCTTATTAAGATAGGGACCTGTGCCTTCCTGAACACCATTGCTCCGTTGCACAGTTTACGCATGTATATATATATATAGAGAGAGAGAGAGAGCGCGCGCTGTCGTTCAAGTCGTGTTCTTCTGTCCTCAGAGCCATCACATGGGGTGCAGAGGACTCCCCTGGAGCACAGGCCCTGTGCTGGGCGTGGGGTTGCTGGAGGGGATCTGAGAGTAGCCCCCTCTGCTCTGTGGACTTCAGCGTCAGGGCGGTGCACTCGCTGAAGCCGCGCTGTGCCCACACTGCCTGGGGAGCCCTCCTTGCTGTCGTGGTCATTCTGTGAGCGCGGGAGCAAAAGGTGCTGTGGAAGAGACGTGGGCAACTCAGCCGCCTCTCCAAGGGGGCGGGAAAGCGTGTCCCGCTGGTCCCTCCAGGGCACACACAGAGAGAGCCACTCTCTTTTCTTCTCTTCATTTCACTCACCTTCCTGGAGGTTCTCCAAATCGCCAGTCCCCCACTTTAATACCTGTTCTTGGGAAAGAGGGTAAAGCCCACGCGAGCCAAGTAAAGGTCGCCAGGGCAGCGGGCAGCGAGGCCAAGCCCTGGGCTGCGTCTTGTGGTGCCCCCCGGCCTGGGCCACCTCTGCCCTGCACGGCCTGCGCCAAGGGTCTGCGTCTGCAGGGGCGTGTTCCCGTCCCCAGAATAGCAGGTCCCCTCTCCCAGGGTTGTATTTTCTGCCATCCGTGAAAAGTGAGTGACCTGTCATTTCGTTGGCCGAGTCATGTCAGTTCCCTGCCACTAGTGCGGCAAATCCATTTCTGTAGCTGTTTAAGAGAAAAAAGAAAGAAGGCATCTGCCCCCCTGGGTGGCCGTACAGTCTTTCCAGTTGAGTCATGAAAGACAGATTGAATTTGCTTTCAGCAAACTGGATATACCAACGGAAGAAGTTTCAGAAAAAACAAAACAAAACAGATGATTGTTCACTTTTTAAAAGGTTCCGTTACTTACAAAAAAGATTAACAATGGGCTTTCTGTAAACACCACCTTCTTCCGGTACTCTAAAAAGATTTAATGGACATGCTGTGGCTCCTAGGCCGTGCTTTGTGCATAAGGGTCACGCCTTCTGCTGCAGCCTCAGGGGGAGACCACCCCGATGTCCTTGATGTTGCATTCTGTGGGCATGAAGTCTCTTCCTTGGGAAATCTTAAAGATTGTGCGTGCGATGTTGTGCAGGCACAAAGCAGCAAAGGAAGCATGATCTCAGGGTACTAGAGGGGTCCTGGGGATCCCCCAACAGAGGAATGCTCTTCTCTAACAGGCAGCGATTGCCTTTATTTTAATGCTTTTTATGCTTGGTCTTTGGGAAGACCTGACTTCATACTGTTCCAGTCTAACGGGGCATCGTGCCGCACATTTTAAGTAGGTTTTTAACTACAGAACAACAAACGATTTCTCAAATTATGCTAGAACGTGTCTGCTCACCCTGATCCTTTCAGATCTGCGCCAGCCATCCTGCTCCCATCTGGGCTGGCCGAGTGCACCAGCGGGAAAGGCAGATTGGGGTCTGGCATCCAGAAATAACTCTGGCACCTTCCTTTCAGCATGGCAGGACCGGCTGGCTGGGGCCTGGATCTGAAATCTGTCTGAAAGGACCTACTTTTCTTGGTATTGCTCCATCACCTCCTTATTTAGCTCACTGGGGATTAATCCAGCATCATTAGCGCGGGAGCAGATCACCTCCTGGGCAGGGTTTCTGTGCCCTGGCTGCTTCACCACAGCCTCCTCTGGGGGGTAGGGGGGGGGGCTGTACGAACACCTAGCAGCGAGCCTGGCAGCTCTGATAGAGGCTCACGGGAGAGGAAATAAGGAGATTGACTGGAAAGGGGTCCGAGGCTTTGTGCAGCTTCTCTCCAGATGTCCTTCTACCTGCCCTCTCGCTTACATCTGCAGCCTAGAAGGGATTCTGTAGACGAGGCTGTTTCCAGCCTGTTAATAGATCATTTGGAAACCCCAGAAGCCTTCACGTTGGAGCTGGAGTTGGTTGGTTTCTCCGGGGTCTATAAGGTCACACTGCTTGGTCCTCACGCCCTGTCCTTGGTGGCCCCTTAGAACTGACGAGCTGGCCTCTGTGTGCAGAGCGGGGTTCCCGCGAGCAGGACGGACTCAGTGTTGTGGGAGCAGTGGGGCCACTCAGCGGCCAGGTCTCGGCTCGCATGTGGGGTGCCCTCCCGGCCAGTAGCTTGGGCCCCTGGGGGCAGAGCCTCCACCTGGGAGGAGCAAGGCGCAGAATTGGGGCCCGGCTCTCTCTGGGTCTCCTGCTTGACGTGCAGGTCCTGCCACTTTCTCACCGTGTCATCTGGCTTTGGGCATGGAACCCCTCTGAAACTTCTCTTTCTCACTTGCCGTGAGGGGTTGATGAATCCACTCTGCAGGGCAGTTTGCGGCACAAGCATGTCGGGTGCCTGCAGCCAGCAGACCCCAGCGAGTGACAGTTGGAGGAGCAGCTCACTGAAAAGTGGGACTTCGCGCCTCCACTTTTATTTACTGTGACATGACAGTGTTCTGGGATCGCGAGACACGCTGGTGTCTGCTCACCAAGCGTGACCCCCCGATAAGTGAGAACACTCAGAACTTCATGGCTATTTAAGGAGTTTGCAATAAGCCCCCTGCCCTGGAACAGCGGGGTTCCTTTAGGGGGGTGCTGGGCTCACCGAGTTGGCACCTGAAGGCGCTGCTCCATAGCAGACGCCAAAACCACACCACGTGGAAGAGGCAGGCAGGGCTGTGGAATTAAAGCCCCCTGACTGGAGTTCCAGCCCTACTGTGCGCCTTGGGATCTGGGGCAGGGAGCTTCTCCAAACTTGCATTTCTTTGTGGAGACAGTTATAACTATTTTGCAGGGTGTTCTTTAGAAGACACTGGGTATAGGAGAGCTCCTTCCTAGTGATAGCAGAAAAACTGTGCAGAAGAATGAATAGTAACCAGCAATAATCAGTGTTCCTGGCCAGAGCAGTTAGTAGAGAAGAAGCAAGTGCCTGGTTCTTACACCCATTGGCCACCTGGCCCCATGATGACCCACAGAATGCTGGGTCACCTGCCTACGCCCTCAAATCTCGGCTACCCTTTGAGTGAGCTGGTCCTGTTATAAAGACCAGAGAGTCCACCAATGTGAAAGGACTTGAAAGTCTTCTCCAAACAGGCCACGCGAGCCTCATCTCCCTCTTTCCGCCACGTGTGCTCACCTGGCACTGATGTTCACTTTTTAACTTCCACCCTCTTTAGTGATGGGGCATTGGACTTACCTAGACAGATCAGATCCCAGAAAGCCACCATCCAAATGTTCGTCAGAACGCCACGATGAGTTGTATTCACTGTGTATTTCAAGTCCATTTGCCCAAACAGAAATACTTATTTTTCTCTTGCTTTGGCAGCAAAGGAACATGGAAATTTTGTCTGTTGGTGTCCATGCAGGTGTGACTAGATTGTCTCTTTGCGCCCCCACCCCAGTTGGAATAAATCTGGGTCATTCTCCTTTTGGGCACCCAAGGTGGCCCCGGAGCTCCAGACCACACAAATGTGATTTGCTCTGGGCAGCAGCCCCGTCCTGTCACCACCTGGCAGAAGTCGTGGTCTAGGAGGAAGGCTCAGGAACTGCGCAGCTCTTGAGAGTCAAATGACTAGGCTTAAGTTGTCATTGTCTTTTTCTTTCTTGAGTAGCTTCGAAATCAGCCTTGAAGAATAAGCTCAGTCCCAAAACGCTTTGAATCCTCCAAAGGAACAGATGACATCTAGGTATCAGTTTTGTTTCACTTGGCTGCTCCCCATGTTTCACAAAGTCGTACCTCTCTCCCCTCATGCCAAAACCACAGCAACGGTTGAAACAACTCTGCAGCCCTGTTCATTGTCAGACGCAGGATGGCGTCGGGCTGCGGGAAGCCACAGACGGTGGCGAGGGTCGGGCAGCATCCGCTTCTCACCAGCCACAGAGGCATAAGGAGCAAATCAGCATTGCTCAGAGCAATCTTTCCAAAGAGTGAGGCTTGTAATTTTGTTAATAATAAGAACTAATTCTCAAAATTTCCAACGTGCAATCTAATTCCTGGTGTTACCTTTGGCAGCTGTGAAAAGAACTTTCTAGCCCAGTTTGTTATCCTCTTAAGAATACCTGGGCAGGTGGTTTGCGTGGTGGTTCAAGTCACCAGTTTTAGGGCCATGCTTGCTATGTTTCGACCCCACCCGCTTATTTCCAGATGTGTGTCTTGATAAGGCCACTTGACATACTGACTTAAACTAGTCCAGCGAGTTGGAGTCTAGGGCTACATATGTGCTTTTCCAGAATGCTTCTGCGTTGTAATTACTCATGTACTTTCCGGCTTTCATGTAATTATTTCTTAAATTAAGAAAAGCAGCAGGTTCTCCCAGAAGACACATCTTAGACTCTAAGACAGCCAAAAATGTGCAACATGTGGAAATGTGTGTTTTCAGAATTTTACACCCACATAGCTTAAATCATATTATTATTTAAGAAGATTTTACTACTCTAGATGCTAGTAGATATTTTGAGACTTCTGGAAGCTCTGTGGGTCTTAAGGCAAAGCTGCGCCAAGACCATAGACCCCAGCATGGGTGTCCTGTAAGTCTCACCTTCACCACAGCCGAGTTGGTCTTACCTGGGCGTGCTCTTCAGGAGCCGTGAGTTAGCACCATGTGCACTCATTAAAAGTGAGTCGTGCAACCTTCTTTTGAGACCCTATCCATTATTAGCTCCTCAGAGTCTGCACAGGAAGTAACAGGACTGGTTAGTGGCTGGTGGAATTGCTTCTGGGCCAGGTGTCCTGAGCTCCAGAAGGGGGTTTTCCCCTAAATCATTCCAGGACAAGGGGCGCAATGATGACTGCATACGCTGGTTCTTCCTGCAATCCTGGAAGGAGAAAGACGTGGCATTTTAAAGCACAGAAATTCATCAAACATTGAAACGTGTTTGTATTGACACCATCTCTTCTTTAGGAATTATCTTGGGGGAAAAAAAAAAACAACTAGGAAAAGTTATTCCATTAACCAGTGATGACCAGTTATTGTTCCTTTTGTCAACAGGCAAGATGATGAATGAAGTCCTGGCAGTTCCTGTGTCCCAGGCCTTGTAGAAATAAATGAGACGTGCTTCAAGGTTCTAATGTGCATCACATCGGATCTTGGTTAAGGAAGCGTTTAAAGGAACCCGCCGTTACCTATTGTGAAAGCTCTGTGCTCTCAGGCATTGTTTCTGATTGAATCCAGAGGTTGCAAGCATGCCTCCCTGTATTACCTGTTGGAGCAGGTTTAATTTTATAAATTTTAAACACAAACTCTATGAGTTTCTAGTTCATAATTGTTCTTTTTGAGGATCCACTCAGATGAACAGTATTGCATCTGTCAGAGATATGCACTGCCACGGGACCAGAACTGATTGGAATGTAAATGGCAACCAGCTCCATCCGTAGCATCACCCAGTACCAGTGCCAGTGATGGGAAGGACGGATGGCAAGGAAACCCTGCAGAGGAAAGAAGTCAAGTTGTGTTGGAACTGCAGATGACTAGAACCCTAGCTTTAGTAAACCAAGGGTTTTTTTCCCCCTGAACATAACATGCATAGCTCTTGACTGCTGATGTCAGCCCATTAGAATTAGTCATCTCCTGGATACTCTCAAACACTGAAAGTCTTAAGCTTTCATTTAAAAAAAAAAAATGCAGCTTTGAAAAAAGCCAGGGTTCAATGTAATCTTCGGGTATTTCACTCCCCCCTTTGGTCTCCTGTTATTACAAACGGCAGGTGCCCAGGGCAGGTGAGAAGCCTGTGGGAGAGGAAGGAAATGACAATGAACGGGAATATTACATTGTATCGTAAACATACTTTATAAGTACATTTCTTATTCGCTTCTTATTCAGGCAGAGATTATAAAAGTCTGTTGCAAGGATCCACACCAGGATTTGTGTTTTGGAAATAATCAGTGTTCACAATACCTGCAGGGAGAAAAAATTACGAAACTCAAAGATGAGCACTCTCTACACCGAAAAGAATATTTTTATCATTCTTTTAATTGTTTTGGCTCTGTCACAAATTAAAGTGTTGGAATGCTGTCATCTGTGGTCTCTTGAAATTTAATCATGAGAACCTCACATTTTCACAGTATGCTGTCACTTGGGACATTCATAATAAAAATTGAAACTCATTTTGGTCGCTAGTCCTTTATTTGGCTTTGTAACTTAGCACATCTTTGTACCACTGAGTTTGTATAGCGAAGCATCTAGACAGGGAGCGACATACAGAGTTCAGCCTTCCAGTCTCGTGCACTGGATCACTGTCATTTTCTATATTAGAAGACTCATTCCTTTCTATTTGTTGAAGGACTGAGAGAGGATTAAATGTCAAGGCCCTATTGATTGTGCATTTTACCATGTGGGTTAAAAGTAGTTCCTGGGACTCATACCTTAGCTTTCTGCAGTTACTGATTATACAACATTTTCTCTTTTTTTAAAGATTTATTTATTTTTTTATTTATGCATACAAGAACTGGGGTGTAGGACAGAGGTGCACAGGTGCGGGGGAAGCATGAGCAGATTCACCAGAGACAGAGTGGGGAGCATAACAGGTGGAGCTACTGAAATACACTGCTGAGGGGAGCAGCGGGAAGACAGGAGAGGTCTGCTGCGCCATGTGGGTCACCTCCTTGGACTCAGTGACCCACATGCCGCAGTGACTGGTGATAGCTTGGCAGCACTGAGGTTTTAACCCCTGCACCACCAGGGAGGCCCCCATCATACAACATTTTCTGTAAAGTTAATTGTAATTATATCACTTTGATTATAATATTTTCTATTAAATAAGGAGAATATTGGAGAAGACTGGGTAAAAGAGTCACAGCTCTAAGCCATTCAATCCAATCTTTGTGTTTGACCCTGTCCAGCGAGGTGGGAATATATTTTTTGTACTTCACAGTATTGCAGTAAGAAAAAACTCCAAGAAACCCAAACGTGGGAACCTATGGGGGAAACATAACCTTCCTTGACTCTCTTACTAAATTTCGTATAGAAATAACAAAAGTCCTTTTCCCTCTACTCTTTTGAAACTCAGTGTGCAATCCATGCGTTTTGCCATCGGTACCTCATTCTCACCGCCCCACGCCTTCCTCCTACCCCCTGAAAAAAAGGAGCAGCATGGTTTTGGGGGTGAATGTGGACATTCTAGAGCACATAAGAGCGTATGATTTTGGCTCTTTATTAGAAAGAAATAGGAAGGGTGGAGTGCTCTTCAGCAGATAGGGTGGGAGGAGAAAGAATAGCAAGCAAACAAAAGTGAGGTTGTCCCCGCAGCACTGAACGCTCTTAGCACTTACTGCGACGTGCATTTCTGATGAAAGATGTACAACCAGCTCCCTCCCACCTGTTAGGAGCATAATCTTTTAAATCCCAAGGCACTATGTCTAAGGGCAGAGGCAAGTGCTTTGTCCACTGCAAGAATTCCCTCTTCGGAAGCCTCCTTACCCTCCCCTGAAAACTGGGCAAGCCTCCTTGTGAAGCAGTGTGAATATTTAATAGCCACAGTCCATCCCTGCCTTTCGTCTGTGGCAAAGGAAAGCTTTCAAGAGTCACGTTCTCCGAGGACAGAAATCATTTTGAGCTGGTTTTAAATAGTGTTAGGTGACTGACAAACCAAAGTTGCTTGGTATTTACACAATTACTACCCTTGATGGGGGTTTGGTTTTACCAGTATACCCTCACCTAGTGCTGGAATTCCAATACCAAGGTCTCATGCAGATGAGGTGGGTGGCCTTAAAGAATTTCTTTGTGGTTAATAAATTCTTCATAGAGGGTGAAAAATGGCCCAAATAGCTGTTTTATAATGGCCTCTGCACAGATAATTGCACATAGGTGATCACTTTTACCCAAAGCAATTTGTGTCTTAAGCAAATTATTTTAATTAGAAAATTGTATTTTTTTTTAATTTTTATTTTATTTATTTATACAAGCACTGGGTACAGTCAGAAGCGCGGGAGGGTGAGAGAATCCACCAGAGCCAGAGCGGGGAGCAGAGCAGGCAGAAGGACCGAAGTACACTGCTGAGGGGAGCAGCGGGCGGCAGGAGAGGTCTGCGCGCCATGTGGGACCCTCCTCCGGTGGCCGGGGAGCAGCCGGGGATCAAACCGGTGCTGCAGAGGCTGCAGGCAGCTTCACAGCCCAGCGCTCAACCGCTGCGCCACCAGGGGAGGCCCCAGAAAATTGTATTGTTGATAGCATTCAGAATGTCAACAAAACAGCTGCAACTATTTTTTTTTTTTTTAAGATTTATTTATTTATTTATACAAGCACTGGGTACAGTCAGAAGCGCGGGAGGGTGAGAGGATTCACCAGAGCCAGAGCAGGGAGCAGAACAGGCAGACTGACGAAATACACTGCTGAGGGGAGCAGCGGGCGGCAGGAGAGGTCTGCGCGCCATGTGGGACCCTCGCCGGCGGCCGGGGATCGAACCGGCGCTGCAGAGGCTGCTGGCAGCTTTGCAACCCAGCGCTCAACCGCTGCACCACCGGGGAGGTCCTGCAACTATTTTTTTTGCAATTAGAGAGTGATACTCAGCAGAACAACAGTTATTTCATAGAAATTGCATCAGAGAGAACTGAAGATGAAAAACTACCTTCCCCACGTACAACTAATGTGTGATGTGGACCAGTAAGAACCTGCTTAGATTTCGGGCCAGCTTACAATTCCCGCCTGTCCTGGGCAAGGTTAGTGGCTGCTGGAAATACCACCAGGACAGGGCTGTCTCCCGGCACATCTGTTGTGTGTTAACCATATAAAAAAGACACTACCGTTGAGAAGATAATCTTACACACCCTCACATTTCACTTTTCTTCTTATTTTTTTAAGATTCATTTATTTATGCATACAAGACCTGGGGTACAGGCCAGAGATGAGGGGGGTGAGAGGATTCACCAGAGACAGTGGGGAGCAGAACAGGCGGATTGACTGAACTACTCTGCTGAGGGGAGCAGCGGGTGAGACAGGAGAGGTCTGCTGTGCCATGTGGGTAGCTCCCTGGCCGGTGGGGACTGCACTCGTGCTGCAGAGGCTGCGGACAGCTTCATAGTGTGGTGCTTAACTCCTTGCGCCACCAAGGAGGCCCTCAATTTTCTTCTTTGAAAGGAATGCACAGGGGGCTTAAATGCTTTCTAGGCAAGAAAAAAACCCTGCAGCCGCCTCATTCATCATCACGAGCCTCCTCTTCCTGCTTTTTCTTTCTTTTTCCCTGCCTTTCTCCCACCTTTTTGGGCTGTGTCAGGCTTTCCTTTGGCCTGCTAAGCAGCAAAGTTCTTTCTGCATTTTCCTTCAGCTTGGCGGCCTCCTCACAAGGCTGCTGTCACCTGCAGCGCGTGAGTCTCTGCCGGTCTCTCTGCAACGGCACCAAGGGACAGACCAGGATGGTCTCGTGTGCTGTGGGAGCGATACTCAGAACACAACAAGGGCAAGGCTGAGGGAGGCCTCTTGGACGCCCTGGGGTCCTTGAACTCTTGTTTCCCCTTTGTGGGAATGTAAGTTTCCATTTCTCTTTCTTAGCGGCCCTTGTCCGCCTTCGCATGTCCTCACACTTTCCTTTCTCCTTAGCACAGTCTCCACCCCGTGGCGCTTCTTAGAAAACTCTGGGGAGTTGGCGGAAGCTTCTGGGTGCTGCTTCTTGTGCCTCTCCGGCAAGTCTGGCAAGAAATGCAGAGGATGACCTTGTGTCTCTCCCTCATCCTGTTCAATTGTTTTTCCTCCACGAGGCGGGAGTCGCCAGTGTGCGCCGGCCCTCACTTGCCGGGCGCTGTCTCTGGGGCTTGGTGTGCTGCCGTGACTGTGGGTTTTAAGCAACTGAAGAACACAAGCAGTAAGAGGGTGGTCAGGTTTGATGCTTTAGGAGAAAACCTCTTTGCATTCATTATTAGAAACTTCCCCAAATCCACTTTTCCCATCTCCCTTTATTCAAATTTAGGAATGTTCCACAGTCCTGTGGCTGGCATCAGATGACATTTCTTTTTTTTTTTTTTCCTTAAGATTTATTTATGCATACAAGAGCTGGGGTACAGGCCAGAGGTGTGGGGGGTGAGAGGATTCACGAGAGACAGAGTGGGGAACAGAACAGGCAGACTGACTGAAATCTACTGCTGAGGGGAGCAGCGGGGAGACAGGAGAGGTCTGCTGCGCCGTGTGGGTAGCTCCCTGGCTGGCCGGGGATGGAACCCATGCTGCAGAGGCTGTGGACAGATTCACAGTGCTGTGCTTATCCCCCTGCGCCAGCAGGGAGACCCCAGATCACATTTCTATAGCTTTTTCTCTTGGAGGACTGTTCAAAGACAGCAGGGAGAGCAGCTCAGTGTTTAAGCCGGGACGTTTATTGTTTCACAGGTACTCACTGTCCCTGTTAGAGTCTGAGAAATATTAGGGTTCCTTCTCTCATTCTCCTCAGGCACGCATCTCTTTCAGGGCATTTTTTTTTTTTTTAAGTGATGGTATGTTACTTTTTTTTTTTTAAGATTTAGTTATTTATTTGTTTGTTTATTTTTACAAGCACTGGGTACAGTCAGAAGCACGGGAGGGTGAGAGGATTCACCAGAGCCAGAGCGGGGAGCAGAGCAGGCAGAAGGACCGAAGTCCACTGCTGAGGGGAGCAGCGGGCGGCAGGAGAGGTCTGCGCGCCATGTGGGACCCTCCTCTGGTGGCCGGAGAGCAGCCGGGGATCGAACCGGCGCTGCAGAGGCCGCGGGCAGTTTCGCAACCCAGCGCTCAACCGCTGCGCCACCGGGGAGGCCCTCTTTCAGGACATTTTTAAACATAGAAAAAGACTCTCCCCGTGGGCAATCAAATGAAGCTCATTTCACATATTGCAAAAATAAATCATTTCTTAACCCAAAGATATCCAAACAGATCAAATGGCTGTTATTATTTAGACAGTTTAAGAAAGGTCGTAAACTAGAAAAATATACGTGTGCATTTTATTGTCCACACTTAATATTCAAGTCCCTTTCCTATTCATGTTCCAGGGCTGTACCTAAATATATTTTCTAGAAAGTTACCACCATTCGTAATGTTAATACAGATGTAAAAATCCACCAAAGGGTCCATCATCCTAGAAATAAATGTGCTTGTCAGGCGATGAAGGCAGTCAGCTGGCCAGGGGAAAAAGCACCTTTTATGAATCTTCCTGGGTAGTCGTAAGAAGACTATGACTGAATAGAAGCAATTGTTATTCAAAAGACTTTTAAAAAAAAAAATTGTGAAAACTGGGCCAGATTCTTATTTACATCCTCTGAGAGGACCTTTCCTGAAGATCTGCACTAACATGTGACGCTCCCCCCACAAGGTCCAGCAACCACAGCAAAGGGCACCAAATGGCCTCTTCCCTCTTCATCGTGCTGTTTTACTGACAGGAGGGGGAGAAAGCGAATGAGGGAAAGGGAGTAATTTTTGCTGGCAATGTCCCTGCCATGCACAGTCTTATTTTGCCCGTGTAGACTTGTCAGGCCCACGTGCCTGTCCCTTCAGGGGCCAGGATGCTGCAGCAGTGTGACCGCGTCCTCTTAGGTCACAGAGGAGGACTCCCCGGGTGGGGCCTGCTGGGGACATACCATCCCCACCCCGTGATCAGGCCCCAGGAGAGCAGAGGAACCTGGGGTTCTGCCCAAGAGTCGGGGCTTGGCTCTCCCAGAAAGTGACCACGCTAGGCCCCTCCCAGGGCTCACCCCGCCCACCAGTTTGGCTTCTGGTCAGACTGTTGTCCTTTTGTCTGTCCCTTTGTTGCCCCACAGCCTGATGCAGGGCTTGCGAGAGCCGAGAGGAGGCGGGAGCTGCGGGATAAACGGTGCCCTTTGTGTCCTTAGATGCGCAGGCCTGTCTCTGCCGCGGAAGGTGTCCGTCTCAGAAGTGCAGGGACTCACTTAGCTGCAACAGGAGACGTGATGTGTAGGTTCGCTTTGGAAATCCAGCGTTTCCTTTCAGAGCTGAATGGAAACCCATGTCTCTCACCATACATAAAGCAAAGGATGAACTCCAGTGAGTGTGAACATGGTCAAGTCATTCATTTTCCTTCTTGGACTTCATCAAAGACACAGCAGCCATGTTCCACTCAACTAAAATTCTGCTTACGGTGCAACTGCAGCAGTTACTCCTCTCTGTGCTTAACGGGACCATCAAATTTTTCAAACTGAGGTTCCACAAATAACTCACAACAAACTCCTGCTTCCTAGTGTATGTAGTAGGGGGCGGAGGTTTTCCCAGCGAACCTTCTTGAAGATGTTTGAACATATGTCTCAAATGCACCAACACAGATGCTCGCCTGGATATAATTCCACCGCTTGTTGTAAATGGCCATCAGAGCTCTCTCCGTGCTAGACACCCCCAGGCTCTAGGGGTACATAGGGCATCATGGAGCTCCTAGCACGGATAGACCTACACCCACAGCCCCGCCCTCCCAAGAGCAGGACAAAAGGGCCCCCACTTAATAGATGCAAAGTGCTCTGTGTTTCAGTTCACCCCTTCAGCAGCCTCCCGTTCAACTATCCCATGTTGGCGTCAGGGAACTTTTCTCTCGTATCAAATTTCTTCCATTGCCCACAGCGAAAATTCCTTCCCTTATTCCTACGTCCCTCTGTAGCTACTCTTTGCTCAGTCTTCAATTTTCTCTTCTTTTTATATGTGGGTTATTTGGCAAAAGCTTGTAGCTAACATGATGCTTCAAAAATACTCACACTTATGTACCCTCCCCCCAGTGACTGATTTCTAGGCTGTGTCCTGGGTGTTGGGTGTTTTAAAAGATCCCCAGGAAATTCTTAAAAGGCAGGGGAGTTTGGGGACCCCAAACCTGAGCTAGAGAGAAGACCACAAAGGTGTAGTCCGCAGCCCGAGGCCCGGCTCTGCCTCCTGCTCACGTGTGATTCAGGGAAAGTTATTTAACTCCCAGCCCTGGTTTCCTCGTCTGTAGTGTGGAGATAGTGATGCCAGAGGTTTCCTCATCTGCACAGTGGACATACCGTCCCCACCCCGTGATCAGCAGCCGGCCATGTACTTACTGCTTTGGCACAGGGGCTGCCAGCATTGATCCCTAGGGTGAAATAGAGATAAATCCATTCCAAAGACCAGGAAACACTGGGATGATGGCGTGATGTCAGCTTAATGAAAGTGAAGCAAGTGGGGTGATGATTGGGCTCGTGGACGGCCCCCCTCCCCTGCACCTCCCTCTTCTTCCCCATTGAATCATTCATCTACTGTTAGCTTGTTGGGAAAGGTGAGACGGCCTTTCACTCAGAGATACGACTGTTGTGTTCCTCTCTTTTCCCAGGATGGAGTGAGTCTGCTCAGGGCTTTGTGAGCAGGATCCACTTGGGGATCAATCCAGGAAAACTGGAAAGTGGATGTTTTTGAAAAAGCCAGCTTGACCTCATGAGTTTGGGGGGTGGTTGCTAATCACACCTGGCGGGAGCCCCAGGCTCTCCCCTAAGGACCGATGGGAAGGGAAGTGCGGGGGGCTGTGATGGGCTCCTCACGCCAAGCCCTCCTCCCCCAGGCCCGGTCCCGCCAGAGTCCGACTCACAGTTGTACTTTTAACCTAGTAAGTCTCTTCTCCTCCAATCTTTATTTACTAGTTTGCGTTCATCTCAAATAAGGAAAAACTTAGAAACAAAGAAGGAATCGCCATCATCAGCCTGTGATTCCTGCACACAGATGCGGGGGGGTGGGGGGGGGTGGGGAGCCCATTTCCTTTGGCCTCCTGTCGCCCTGGGGGAGCGGCCTTTTGTGGAGGGGGAGGAGGGGAGTGGCGTGTGTTCCCCGTGACAGGATCACAGAGAGGTAGAATGTCAGCCCTGAAGGGACCTGAGCAATCACCTGAACCCCTGGAGCTCTCACTGTGAACACTGAAATTACAGGCAACATGGGAGGCTTCTTGAAATGTTTTTTTTTTTTTTAAAGATTTATTTATTTGTGCATACAAGAGCTGGGGTACAGGCCAGAGATGCGGGGGTGAGAAGATTCACCAGAGACAGAGTGGGGAGCAGAACCGGCAGACTGACTGAAATACACTGCTGAGGGGAGCAGCGGGTGAGACAGGAGAGGTCTGCTGCGCCATGTGGGTTGCTCCCTGGCCAGCCAGGGATCGAACTCATTCTGCCAAGGCTGCAGAGTGCTTCATAGTGCAGTGCTTTAACCCCTTGCGCCACCAGGGAGGCCCTTGAAATGTTGCTTTGAGGTGGCCCGAGCTTCTCAGCGGACTTGCAGACAGCTTGGTTACCCCGTGATGCCCAAGGACCCATCTTATCAATAAGGAGATGGAGACAAGGATACTCTTCAGGGGCAGTTCCCAGGCAGTTAGGAGCAAAAGGGGAAGTCAGGCCACGCTCTTCTCCAGCATCCCCCGCACCCCCTAGGTCCAAAGCAACTCATAGCATCAGTGGTGAGGACGGACTAAACCCCAGTTCAACTCATTCAGCAAAATCCAACCCAAGTCCGAGAGCGCTGACGTGACACCAGAGAGGAGTCCACTTCCCTGTAACAGGAGCCGTGGCCCCCGCTGGGAAGAGGCAGGGCTGGTGTGGCTGTCGAAAACCTCAACCGTAACCTGCCAGGAAAAGTGAGTGGCCCTGGGCCTGGGGAGGCCTGATGGAAGCCAGGCTGTAGACTGTGATGAGCAGAAGAGTCTTAGGATGGGAAAGAGCTGACCCTATAGATTTTCTTCAAATGCAGTGGGATGCTCGTGCCTAAATCCTAACAACAAGGCTGACAGTGTCTTTTGTCTCAGTTACAGCTTATGAAACAGTCATTTGTGTTTTACGCAGTTCAGAATAGGGAGGCCATGTTCTTTCAGGTCTTGCATCTTTTCCCATCTCGGCCCCAACTTTGCCCGCTCTGTGCATTCTTCTGACCTCCCTTCCTGTCATCTCTGGGCCAGCTGTCCCTGGCCCCGCCGCTCCTGGCTCACACGTGCTCCCGGGCCGTCTGTGCAGCCAGCTCTGCTCAGATCCTCTCTAGCGTCTGACAGGCTGGGGGTGCCTGAGGGCAGAGACCGTGGTGGGCACAGGGCCCCCTGTGCCCCACCAGGCAGCACCAACCAGGGAGACTCAAGACAGTGTCAGCATTGCTCTTGTGATCATAGCCCACGCGCCTCTTTGACCTTGTGAACCTTTTCTTATATTAAAACAGAACCTGGCGTCACCCACAATTGTCTGTAGTGACTTAAAATGATCTGATCAGCTCCCGGCTTGAGAGCGTAAACCAGGAACGTGTGTGCCCTGGAACCTCAGCTGGCGGGACACGGACACTTCGTGAACAGCCGTGTTCCCAGTCCGGGCACATTTGTCACCATGTCATCACCCTGTCCTCACCCTCTGCTCCGACGTGCTGTGCTCTCCCCTTTGCTGCTGGGAACAAAGCTGGGAGGCGGGGAGGAAGTGGCCATGCCCGAGGCCGTGTGCAGAGCAGCCTGCCGGCCCCGGGGCAGGAAGGGCCCTGTCCTTTGCAGCTGTTGTTCCTGTCAGGGAGTCAGGGCCCGAGGTGCTGGGGACAGTGGGTCAGTCAGGGGCGGGGGTGGGGGTGGGGGGGAGCCTGGCATCCGGTCCCAGGGGTGCTCATCTCACTTGGTACCCCCAGGCCTGTGTGGCTCAGGCAGCACCGGTTCAGCCCCCAATTTGTAACCTGGACTCCCATCCCATAAAAAACACTGCTTGTCATCGGCCAAATGGACGGGTCATGTTGGCTGTTTCCACAAAAAAGACAAGATGTAAAAGCCATTTGCTTAAGCGACAGCCTCACTGCTCTCTGGACGTTGCCTCGACCCCCTGAGCTCTGCCTGTCGCCTCCTCCCCGGCTCCTCCCCGGCCCTCCCCCTGCGGAAGCTGGCCCGCTCTCCCCATGTCTCGCTCCTTCTAGACACGGTTAGCAAGTTCCCACTAAGCAAAGCAGTCTGTTTGCTGTGTGGGAGAATAAAATGCTGCCTGCGGCACGGGGGGCTCGTCCGGAGCTGGCGGGAGGGTCGCCGTAGACCTGCGGGAGGCAAGAGCCTCGGTGTCGCTGAGGAGCGGGAGGCGCTGGGCTGCAGAGAGGGCGCTGTGTCTGTCACGGCAACCTCCCGCAGAGTCAGACGGGAGAATCCACCCAGGCAGGCGGAGAGTTTCACGGGTCACACCGGCGGGCTCAGGGGGAGAGCTCCCAAAGGGCCGAGCACCCAAGAGTGCTCGACTTGTGTGAGGAAACGTGTCATCCCCTCCACTCCAGCATAAGCATTCTTTGCTGTTCGGGAAGGGGGTCAAGGTAGCCAAGGCCCTGCTTCAGGTCCATCTGTAGGAGACGGGGCAGTCTGGGCCTCGACATGCCTGGAGAGGATCAGGCATCCCGCGAGCAAAGGTAGGGAGGTGGGAAACGCACAGCAGAGAACAGGAGGTGCTCGAGGTGCGACAGCAGAGCCTGTGTCTGGCTGGAGAATAGCTGAAGGGCATGAGAGGCGGCCCGGGCCCAGGGACTGGCACTGCCTCTTCTGTGCCCACGCCTGGAGGGCAGCGTTTTGTGCATTTTAAGGTTTCAGCATAAGGAATCCACTCACTGGATTGCATCCAGGATGCACCATCTAGTCCTAGGACCACAACAACGTGCAGGAAAAGTCCCTGATTTCATTACACATTTAATCTCATGGGAGGAGCCAACGTTAATTTACTCTCTCGGGTTGTTACAGGTGCTGCATAAAGAATGGGGCAGCGTATGGAGGACAGAGTGCAAAGGAGGCAGGGAGCTTGAGGTGGGAAGCCAGGGAAGACCTCGCTGATGAGGTGACTTGTGTCTGAGTGGACGGCAGAGGCGCTGGAAGCAATGCCTTCTGCTTGATGCGTGGGAAATTCATGGCAACATGAGCGAAGCCTGATGGTCTATATGACTGAGTCCGTGTCGGTGGCTTCCAGGGCACCGATTTTCCTCCCCATTGTCAAGGGCATTGGAACATGGCTTAGCCTAGAACCTGGTGAGGAGACTGAGCTGGGAGGGGAGACGAGATCCTGAGCTACGTGTGCTTCTGGGGGGCTGTGGCTGAGGCATGTATTTGTGAGATTAGAAGTGGGGTGCTGGCTTAGGAGTCACCCAGGCGGGGTGTCCCTGCCACCTCTGCCACCAGCTCGCTCTGTACGGGGCCCCTCGGTTGAGAGTCTTGAGCCTATTTTCATATCTGAAGTGCAGGTGTGCACGATCCACGCAGACAGAGCGCTGGCAGGGCCGAGACAAAGGAGGATTCCCGTGAATGTGGGTCGTGAGGCGTCTCTGTGACCTGCTGGCGGCAACCTGCCGCCCCAGAGCCCGGCCTGGGCGCTCCCCACCGCGCTCTTTGCAGTGAGGGCTGACAGTGACTGATGGAGAAGCGAGTCATTGGTGGTCAGTCGACTGGGAAGTGGCCCCGGCGAAGAGCATTTGTCAGTAGAGGAAAACGTTGCACCCAAATCTTGGGAAATGTAATTTTTTTCTTTGTGGGCCCCTCGCCGGCGGCCGGGGATCGAACCGGCGCTGCAGAGGCCGCGGGCAGCCTCGCAGCCCAGCGCTCAACCGCTGCGCCACCAGGGAGGCTGGGAAATGCATTTCTTTTTATCAAATCGGTTCCCCTAAAATAGTCATCAGATTCCATTTTATCATAATTAGAGTTGCATTCGAAAGAAGAATCCAGAAGAATCTTTTTCTTTTTTCATGGTAGCTCTAGCGTTCCATGGCAAGGGATACCTAGCGTGTGGTTCCTACATATTTAACCAAAATACACGTGGGGACAGACCAACTGTTCTTTCTGACAACTGTCACCTCTCTGGCCACAGGCCGGTCAGGCAACTTTGGGGACAGAACCTCCACTTTGAGAGTTTTACAATATCCCCCTCCCCACAAGGAACTTGGAGCTGAGGTACCCCATGATGGCAGAGGCCCTAGGGCCCACTCAGCAGGCAGGGGCGGAAGGGGACAGACGACGCCTGGCATTTCAAGGACCCCACTTGACGCAGGGCGGAGAGATGTCACAGGCAGGCCAGGCCCACCAGGGCCTCTTGAGGGACGGTTTCAAGTCTGAGTATCTCAGGATCTTGCCAACAAGAGGCGGTGACGAGATTGTCCTCAGGGCCGGGCGACCGTCCGCCGCGGGTGGCGGGGTTCTGGCTGAGGCGGGGGAGCTCTGGCTGGTTTTGAACCAGCTGCCAGAATGTCGATAGGAAATGCGGAGCAAAGCCGGCCTGCCGCTCCTGCTGGTGCTGTTTCTCCGCGGCCCTGAGGAGAGCCGGCATCTGAGGCGCCTGCCCTCCCGCCCTTGTCTCTGGCCACGCCTGGCGGTGGGGGCTGAGCAGGAAGGGGGTGGTTTGGAGTCCCTGGAGGACGGGAACTCCTGCCTCTCTGTCACAGTTTTAAAATCTCCAAGTCCCACTTCCTCTGTTTCTGCTCCTCCCAGTGAGCAGAGCTGCGCTTGGGCTGCGGGCAGGGACAGGAGAGAGGAGGCCTGGGGGGCACGCGTGGCCTCTGCCAGCCTCCAGGATGCGCCCGCCCTGGGAGAGGAGCTGCGGGCCCTGGCCGAGGCTGCGCCTCACAGCCTTGATGTAAGCTGCTCCCTCGTCTCTGTGACTCAGCGCTGCGGGGAGGGTGGGAGTCCTTTCCAACACAGACCACACATCGCGGTGCTAACCCAGGCAACATTATTTTTATGGAGCCGAAAGCGTCACAGGAGCCAAACCTGCTCGTCCTCTCTCTCTCTCTCTCTCTCTCTCTCTCTCTCTCTCTCCCCTCTCTTCCCCCCTCCGCCCCAGTGATCTAGGTGCTCTAGGCTCATCAGATGCTGTGGGACTGGGACTGAGTGGCATGTCTCACCCTCCAGAAGACCTCGCCAGTCCCTAGTCTATAACACATTCCTACAAAACCAGAATTCCTTGGGTTAAGTGCTAGAGGGTTGGCCCCACCCAGGGGGGAGAACAGGGCACAAGTCTGTGAGAAGGGGGTTGGTGGGTCCTTAGGGTGACCTCAACAGAGACCAGCCATTGGTAGTAGCCTGTGTAGTAGCCTCGGAAGTAGGCTCAGGGCTGCTGGTCACCAGCATCAGAGAGTCTCCTGAAAGGGGGCACCCACACCCCCCCCACCTACCCAGCTAGTGACACACACGAGGAACAGCTCTTATTTGTGGGGTGCTTTCCACGTGCCAGCCACCACACCAAGCACTTTAGATATATTTTCTCATCAAATCCTCACAACAGAGCTACAAAACACTTTCTCTCATTTGTGTGATAGTTTATTCTTTTTAAGATTTATTTATTTATTCATACAAGAACTGGGGTACAGGCCTGAGGTGTGGGGGTGGGGGTGTGTGAGAGAGAGAGAGAGAGGACTCACCAGAGACAGAGTGGGGAACAGAACAGGCAGACTGACTGAAGTACACTGCTGAGGGGAGCAGCGGGTGAGTCAGGAGAGGTCTGCTGTGCCATGTGGGTCTCTACCCTGGCTGGCCGGGAATCGAACTCTTGCTTCAGTGGCTGCGGATAGCTTCATAGGCTGCATCTCAACCCCTTGCGCCACCAGGGAGGCCCTGCGTGATAGTTTAAAAGGGAGGGTAACTTGCCCACACTCAGCTAGTCAAGTGGCAGGGCTGGAGTGGAGCCCCACGTGGGTCTACCTCCCTCCCTCCCTGCCATAATCACCCAACCGAGATGGAGCGGACAGGTGACCACACAGGGGTCAGGCGCCCTTGCTCAGAGCCAAGTGTGTCAGAAGGGCTGGTTTCCCCAGCAAGTCCCCAGCCAGGAGCAGCCCCACTTCCTTCCCTGAGCGGCCACGTATTTCCCCAGCCTGGTAAATGAAGGGATGAATGAATTGCTGGGGGGGAAGTGGTCACACCCAGAAGCTCGTTGGCAGCCCCTTATGATTCCGGACCACCTTACCCAGGACTGCTGATGCCTTGTCTTCCCTCTGGATGCTGCCCTGACTAGACCCAGGGTAGTCCACAGCCCCACTCTAGCTGAGGGAGTTGGAACCCCCAGGAGGTCTGAGCTCCATCCTCTGGTGAGATGGCTTCTGGTGGGAGTCACCCCCTAAGACCAAGAGAGTTGAGGTGGGAGTTGGAGGAGGAGGTGGGGTAGGGTGAAGGAGCAGGTCCAAGCCTGAGCGTCAGAGAGTGGGTCACTCAGTAACTACTCGCCACAGGGCCTCCCTGGTGGCACAAGGGTTAAGTCTCAGCGCTGTGAAACTATCCGCAGCCTCTGCAGCACGAGTTCAATCCTCGGCCAGCCAGGGAGCAATCCACATGGCGCAGCAGACCTCTCCTGTCTCCCCACTGCTCCCCTCAGCAGTGTGTTTCAGTAGATCCTCCTGTTCTGTTCCCCCCTCTGTCTCTTTGAATCCTCTCACCCCCCCCCACACCTCTGGTCTGCACCCCAGTTCCTGTATGCATAAACAAATAAAAATAAACCTTTACAGAAATAGCTACTTACTGGGGTAGAGAGATATAGGGGTGAACACGAGCCCCACACATGGGTCGTGGTTCTAATGTACCGGTGCTGTGTGTGGTCTGTGTGTCTGGAGACAGAGAGCAAGGAGGAAGTGGCTAAAATCTTTTCAGTTGTTACAAGTGCCGTGAGGCAAATAAGAGTCTGAAGGGAAAATACTGCAGCAAGGGCTGGAGGGAGGGACAGGAAAGGTTGGCAAGGAACACGTCTTCCTAGAGAGGCGCGTCCCGTGAGCCCCGGAGCCTGCATCCATCTGTGGTGTGATGGCAGCCCCTGAGGAGCGTGAGGTGGAGAATTTCATCCTAACCGGGTCCCTCCTGCCGCCCCGGCCACATGGAGGGAGGAGGGCCAAGGGCCAAGGGTGGAGGGAGGCCCAGAGAGCTGCCCTGAAGCGCGTCCTCCTGGGTCAGGGGAGCAGAGAAGAGGGAAGAGGGTGTGTCTTTGGAGGGAACCCCAGGACTTCCCAGAGGGCTGGGTGTGTGGGCGCGGGGGAGGGTGGAGGCAGGACCACGCAGGGACTTCTGACTGAGTGGATGTGGCGCCATTTCCCGGGACAGAGAAGGAAGCTGCCCAAGCCGGCGGCCTTGTGTGGTGCCTGGAGGGTCTGCACCAACCAGAGGATGAGGGGCCAGGGGACAGGAACGGGTGTGCAGGCCGGGGGTGCAGGCGAGGAGCGGAGCGGGAGTCCCCGTGAGGGTGAGTCAGGGGAGGCTGAGGGATGAAGACGCGGTGTCGGGAGAGCCTGACGAGGGGGTGGGAGCTGTTACTCCATCGGGAGCTGGCCGGGACGGAGCACACGGACAGGACGGGACAGGAGTGAGCGTGCTGGGCAAGGCTGGGTAGACCCCACAAACACTGTCCTTTCAGGGGCGATGGGGGCCTCCCTGGTGGCCTAGGGGTTCAGTCTCAGCGTTAACACTGCTGTGGCCTGAGTCCGAGTTCAATCCCCGGCCAGGGAGCTACCCACACGGCACAGCAGACCTCTCCTGTCTCGCCAGCTGCTCCCTCAGCAGTGTATATCTGGCCTACACCCAGTTTTTCTACGCAAAAAATAAATAAATCTTTAAAAAAGAAAAAAGGAAAAAAGGAGGGGGTGGGTTTCCATCCCTGAAAATGAAATCACACAGAGACAGCTGTTGGCCCTGGAGGTTCATGCGTCTCCAAACTCAGGCATGGACTGGAAGCTTCTAGATGTCTGATTCTTGAGTGCAGCTCCAGCCGCAGTGGACCCGGGGCCCGGTGCAGCCAGGCACAGCGAGCCAGGAAGCAGTTGCCTGTACTGTGTTCCTTCTTCCCTGGAGGAGCAGATTCCCTTCCGCTCGTGGGCACCCAGGCCGTCCTCCGGGTGGTCCAGTCCAGCCCGGCCCTTCGGGACTGAGACCCAGGGGCCTGAGAACCCACCCTGCGAGCTGACAGACAAATGAGAACCGGGGACCCACGTTTCTCTGGGATCCCATTTACTATACAAGGATCTGTCGACGTATTTCGTAGGATGTGTCTGCAGTTGTTGAGAATTAATGTCTTTACAAGCAGAACTTGAAGTTTCTCTGCAGCTGCTTTTGACCTGCAGACTGTTGCCCCTTTTACCAGCACATGGGCGCCCACCCTCGCCTCTTCTCCTCGAGGGATCCCAGGCGGCTTTTCCACCAGCCGTCCCCGTGGAGGCTGCTCCCGGCTGAGCGGATGCAGAAACGAAGGCCAGAGCTGCAGGCTCCCAGCCCTCTGTCCCCGATTTTCAAAGCTCCTCGCATCCCCTCCCTTTTGAGTTTTGCATTTAATGGGCTGGTCGAGATCTGACAAGATGTCACGGCGAGACTGTGGGGAAACCCACTCTGTGCCCTCACTTTTCTCCTCTGGGACCTTCCCAGACTGTCTGTGTCCCGAGAGGAGGGTGGGACGGAGGGTCCTGTCGCAGCCCCCCCACTTGTCACTGCGGCCCTGACCCCCCCACCCCGACCTTGCCTCCCTGCTGTGTGTCACATCACCCCCCTGCAAGCCCGGAGCCACACTGGGCGGGGAGCCAGCATCGATGGAGTCCCGCTGGGGGCGACCTCTGTGCCCTCGGGAAGGTTCTGCTTGTCACCCGAGCTCCGGGGAAGCCTGCAGAGAGAGGCTCGCTGAACAGCAAGGGGGCAAACCCTCACCCTGGCCGTCGTTTCCTCGCTCATCGTTTCCTCCCGGGGGTTCCTAGCGGCCAAGTAGAAACTGGAAATCCCCATCCTCTGGGCCGAGGGCACAGCAGTGGTGTGTCACGGCAAGAAATACCTTGTTTTATCACAACGCCTGTGTGAGCTTCAGCGCATGCGAAACTCGCCACTGTTCGGCCCGAGGTGTTAGAGCCGGCAAGTCGCAGCGTGAGCTGTGCCAACCTACCCGATTCTCAGGCTGCGCCTCCTCCCAGGCTTTAGAGGGAACTGAGGCTCGGGGAGGATACTGGGTTTGTCTCAAGGCGGGGTGTGCCCTGCGTGAGGTTGTGGCCTGAGCTCTCTGACAGTTGGGGGCGGCCTGAGAAAGTCCCTGGGCTCAGAGCAAAGTTGG
This sequence comes from Talpa occidentalis, assembly GCF_014898055.3. NCBI lineage: Eukaryota > Metazoa > Chordata > Mammalia > Eulipotyphla > Talpidae > Talpa > Talpa occidentalis. The sequence continues at coordinate 145,280,956 of NW_023602073.1, read as the reverse complement.
TTTTTGTTTGTTATAAAGATTTTGTTTATTTTTGCATAGAAATGGGGTGCAGGCCCGGGGTGTGCGGGGGATGAGAGGATTTGCCAGACAAAGTGGGGAGCAGAATAGGCAGATTTAGGGAAATACACTGCTAAGGGGGACAGCAGGCAAGACAGGAGAGGTCTGCTGTGCCATGTGGGTCAGCTCCCTGGCCAGGGATTGAACTCAGGCCTTCATGGTGGTAGCGCTGAGACTTAACTCCTAGGCCACCAGGGAGGCCCCCCTGATAGCAAGGTTGTTTTCCTACTGTTCCTCTGGGTCTTCCAGGTTCCTCACGCCCAGACCTTGTCTCCCTGGGCAGGCAGGTAGTCCTTCTCATCTTATCACTATCGTGTTCACCGAGGCGGGTGCTTCCCCAGCACCCACTATTGAATCTGCTGGAAGCCAATCATTATTTCCCTGCCTTTGTCTTTCTTATTTCTCTAAGATTGTTCAATAGCACACTTTCCTGCTGGATTCCCAGCTCTGTGTGCTGTTTGAATATGTGGGCAGAGGTGAGGTCCTAAAATAAACAAGTAATCAAAAACCCATAGGAGACTCGGAGCTGATAAAGAAGGTCCCAAGATGTATCCCCTTGGAGGCTGCATTAACATAAGAGTGGGCACCTCTGTTCCCATGCCAGGCTGGAGCCAGAGGGATCGGGAGCAAGGCCGCAGAGCCGGATAGGAAATGTTCCTCCCACGTCTCCACTGTCAGGTCAGGAAGCTCCTGGAGCTTAAGGAGGTGACGCAGCCTAATCCGTGTGCCAAATGTTTGGCTGATCTAGGAAAATCAGCCAAGTGATTTAACTGACTTCCTCCAAGTTGTCCATGCTGGCTCAAGCAGCTCTGTCCACCACCTTAGAGAACTTCATCGGCATTCGTGTTTCAGCCCAGATGATGTTCCAAAAGGGCGGTGAAAATCGAGAGAAAAATTTGTTTTCTTACTAACCCTAAAAGTAGAAAGTGTGCAATAATGAGGAATGACAGAAGGTGATTTGGTGATATTTTCTTTTAAATATGGGCATTGTGCTCCCCGCTCCATCCCCTAAATATAGGTAGTCCCAGGAACACTTAGTAGTCAAAGTAGTTTCTGTGCTAAGGGCCTTCTACTACTCAGTCCTCTTCACACCCTCAGAGGTGGGGTCTCATCACCTTCCCTCCTTTTGCAACGGATTAAGAGAATTTTCAAATATGCCCAAGAGCACACAACTGTGGAGTGACTGTCAATGTCCTAACCTTGATTCCTCTGACTCAGAAGTCCGCTGGGTGACACACCAAAGCCACACTCACCGCCAATCTCCCTGCCTTTTTCCAAGGTCAAGAGTGATATCGCAAACCAACAAGAGCACCAGAGCTGTGGAGTCATGTTTACCTTTCTGGTCATTAGTGCATTTCCAGCTTTTTATTATTTTATATTTAGGGAGTACATTTTGTGAGACACTCTGTTTATTTTTCTACTGAAATGGTCTTTTAGGAGTTAGAATCATTTTTAGTAATAAGATATTTACATCCATAATTGAGCCACTCTATCTTCCGCATGAATTTTATTAGCTTCTATGCTGGATCTGTCATAACAATTTATACCAATGCACACTTTCAGCATCTTGCAAAAATTCCCTCAAGAGGGAGCTCCTTGCAAGCTTTAGATTTCTTCAGTCTTCTCAGGTCTGAAACTCATTTTTAAGATGTATTTTCAGAGAAAGGATTACAATCCTTTATTAGTAGAAATGTCATTTATGGAAGAAGCATGAGAAAACAAAATAGAAGTGCAGGCATTTGAATTCTTAAGAAGGAGGTTATGAAGATCTAGGGATTAGAGTCTATATAAATTACTGTATGAGAAATTAAAGAAAAATTCTGTAATTATTTTAATATGAGGAAACATAACACTAGGCAGGATCTCAAGAGATAGCGAGAACTGCTTTTCCCTATTGTTGTGGACTTTGGGGAGACATGGAGGGACTGGGGGGGGGACATGCGGGATTCTCAGTTCTGCTTGGATGCCAATTATATAATTCATTATATTCATGTAGTTACTGGAGGCAGAGCTTATTAAGGTGGTTGTTTTTGTTATTTATCAAAAGATATTAGAAATGAAGAAAATGCAGAGAGACATGGCTAAAAAGACAAAAGGGAAGTAAAAATGGAATTCTAAAAATAATTAATTATTACAGAATATGTTAAAAGAGGAGGAGCAAAGGAGTGGAAAACAACAACAACAAACCCAGATGGGACAAACAGAAAATGAATTAGACTAGCAGACTTAAATACAGCACATCAATAATTAACATTAAATGTAAATAGTTGAAACACTCCAATTTAAAGGCATAGATTCTATAAAAATTACCATAAGGAGAACTTAAACATATCTATAATTCTTTTAGTATGTAGAATCACATGGAATTAGATGGAATCTTAAGGAGACAGGGAAAATTTCCTTTCTCTACTGTTAAGAAGTTTGTGGGGACACAGTGGGAAGGTGGGGACTGGAGAAAAAGGAAAACCCCAGGATAAGCTGCTTTTAATGTAAATATGTACAGGTTGAAGGTAAAAAGATGGAGTAAATATGTCATATAAATGGTATGCACTGGAAAGCTTGAGTGACCACATTAATAAAAGATAAAATAGACTTCTGGATGATCAAAATTACCAGAAATAAAAGGGGTGATCTCAAGAAACACATAAAGTCAGAAATCTGCACACACCTAATGAAGAGCTTAAAATGCATGGAGAAAATAATGACAATGTAAGGTCATAATAGACAAATGTGTTCTTAGAGTTGGGCATTTTAGCATCCCCCTGTCAGTTAATTGATAGAACATCTAGACAAAAATGCACAGCCATTCACTGAGGTTGGCCATCCACTGGGAGACTGAGCTGGTGTCGGCCAATGGGTGCTCCGCTCATGATAGGTTTCTATTTAATTTTCTCCCTAATGAAGAAGCAGCTGTCTCAGCAGCCTTTGTAACCCAAAGGACATCTTGAGATTGATTATAATTGCTATGAAAGTGAACTTGAGGTCTTAGCTTGGCAAGTGAGCTACAGAGGATTTCCTCTTCACTCCCACACTTGAGAGCAGCCCTGTGATCTAGACAGGATGAGTTTCTAGTGAGCAGAGCAAATTGCCTCTGCCCAATTAGAATCAGACGTCTTTCTCCAAGGAGTGTCTTACAACCTCTGGAACCCCAGGCTGTCAGAATGGGTTCCTCCAGGGCTCTCCAGCCTCAATGTTTGATTATGCTGATGAGTCTTTGAGGTTGAGATTCAAGTTTTACCTATACAACTAAGTGACACTTGAAGCAGAGACCTGTTCATTATCTTCCAGCCACCCACTTCACCACCAGATGGTGTTGTGCAAGGCTTATTGCAACACTCAGAGGGCCTCCTGGTGCTGCAGGCAGATTCACCCCCACCCTCACCAGCTTCTCAGCCTAACCAGCTTCTCAGAAGAGAATTTTTCAATTTCCTGCAGTGACAGGAGCTAACAATCCTCTCAGCCTGCAGAAATAACAGATTTCAAAATTGTGTACACTCTGCTAAGATTATACAACAGTAGTTGTTTGGTTCAAGCATCTTATGTTCCTTATCAGTTAAGCTGTGTGTGCTTGTGGAGACTGGACTGGTCTGAAAGTATTCTTATTTCTATGTTAATGTTTTCTTAGTTTAATTTGAGACTTCTTGCCTTCTTTTCTAATTCACAAGGAGCTAGAAAACAGAAGATCTTCTATTATCCACTCTGTGTAATAGTTGGGAATAGGAGCATACAAGCTTAAATTGAGCCAGGTAGCCAAATTAAAAAGAACTGAACACATTTGGTGGTTGGGAAGAAATCTCCAAGATGAAAATACTACACTTTCATTAGGTAAGAGGAAGAAGTCTGAAAATGTATTAAATAGAGCAGGATGTTGATTTCCAATGGGCTTTCATCTTTTCATGAAATGTAATGTAAATTGGATTGAGAAAAAGAGCAGGAGAAAGTCAGGAAAACATTAGAGACTAATCTGTGGAAAAAAGATAAGACTTCGTACTCAGACTAGTATATAGAATCATCTAACCTATCCCACCCAGAGACACTTGGGTTCCCAAGTGAATTCTTTTATTTTTAGAATCAAGATTGTGATAAACGCAATAGTGTTTCTTTCACAGAGTACATCTCGCATCTATTGTTCTTCCCGTCTGTTTTCCTCAGATAGGTTAGTAACGCTCCCTGATGCCAAAGAAAGCCTTTGTGCGTCCACTAAATCCATGCTGGTCCCAGTGGCAGGTCCCCAAATTGAATGTGGCTTTTTTCCACTTTGTTTTTAGCTGAAAAAAAATAGAACATGAGAAAAGGCCTTTGCTCTCCCGTCCCATGAAAGGCCCTGCCATTTCCCCTCAACTTCTATTACTGCGGAAGGCTGGGGGAGGGCGGCTTAAGGTATCACTTCAGAATAATCTGATGCATCATCTAAATTTGTCACTTCTCTTGCTGTGATTTAATCACATCTCAAAGGGGAGAAAGACATTTGGAGTCCATTAATTTTTCTCTACTAGCTGTAAGAAAGGGGGAAACGTGGAAAAACTTCTTTCCTGCTTTTTCCTTCACATGTGAGCGAGTCAGGAATCACAGCACTTTAATGAAAAGATAAGAACAAAGAGGCCACAAGTTGTTAGTATTGTGTCCGGGGGTCTCTTCTGAGACTGGATCGCTGCAGGTATGCCTGTCCCGCCTGCCCGCTGCAGTCCTGTGTGGCGGGCACACCCCGCGGCTTGCTGGTCAACCCAGCCCTTCATTCCCTGGCTCAGTTACTGTCTGGCCTTTTCTTTCCTGCTGGTTCTCCCTTCCCGTTGCCTGTTCTTCTGACCCTTACTTTTCAGCACATGATTCCTGTGATAAGATCTCCCTATGTTCCTTTTTTCTATTTGCTTGTTCACTTGACCTTCAACTCTCCTGTTTGCCATGACGCACTGGGCCCCTGAGCTGAGCACATGACCTCGGCGGTTCCAGAGCCGCAGCACCTTCCTGCACGAGCCGCTCATCCCTCTGGCTCATTTGCTGCCTTCTGCTCTGTTGAGGAGCTTTGCATTGGGAGTGAGAACCCAGGATCTGAGTTCTGGCTTGGGAACCGATGAGTGAAGCGAGGACCCTGGTACGGGGGAGCCAGGTATCCTGCCTGCATCACAGACCAACCCTGCAGGCTCCCAAAACTCTTGTTTTTAGCCCCACACGAAAGTCCCTTTTTAAGGAACCTTAACGGATTTGTTGTAAGAGATGAGACTAGAAAGCTTCATCCTGCACGCCCTGATGCTCTTGCGTTGGAGGGTAGGAGTCTTCTTTTGAGACATGTCTTGTTGATGTAATTCTACAACAATTTTAAACCCACAGATTAAGAACATGTGTTTCTTTGTGTCACATGTTTAGAGAGACCTCAACTCATTCTGAAATCTATATTGAAGAATGTCTTCAAGCAAGCAAAATTGCGACTTTGTAGCTCTTTATACTTCACAGCTACAGAGGGAATCTGAGCAGAGCCACCCCCCCCAACCCCAACCTCCCCACCCCCAGCCCCCCAACCCCCAGTCCAACCTGGGACTCCTCTGACCAGGCCCTGGGCTTTTATTGTTGCGCAGGAAGGGGGGTGTGATAAGGTGGGAAGGTTTCCCTTTTCTGGTCTCAGTCTCAGAATGCCAGGAATGTTCTCAAAGATGGCTCTGTCTGCAGGACCTCGCTAACTCCTCCTTGATTCTGTTTCCATTGTATCAGCTGCCTCTTGGGACTGAGGTTTCATAGTTTGATTATCTGCGGTCGTACAGTCCTTCCTCTTTTTGTCCTAAAATTACCTCTTTCAAGCTTCAAGGAGTGCTCCCTGCCTTTAGGACTCAAGGCAAGACCCCACCTGCCTTTCTTCCACTCGCTGCCCTCGGAGGCTTTGATGGTATCTGCTCAGGCTTGGTCAAGGCTGAGCAAGCTGATTTGGGTTCTGAAAATGGAAATTTTTCCATGAGCCAAATAGTTTTTGAGTGAAAGCACAGTGGTCCTCACTGTTGGAATGTAGGAACACCTCGTAGGGACCGCCGACAAGGGGTTAATTAAGCATCCTGCGCTGTTAATAGAAGGGAGAAGCAGAACCGATCCAAAATATATAATGTATACTCCAAAATAAGCCAGGCTCGCCCCTCTTAATGGGTTGGCTAGGGACATGCCAAGTTCTACAGCTAGTGAATTGTACATATGGTACAACTTTTCATACCAGTCAACATTTGCTCCAATATGATTTTAATTATGGCCAGATTGGGGAGCTGGAAGAAAGCACTGGCATTAAATGGAAAAGTTAAACACAAGCCCTTTGCTCGGTGGCTGAGGTTTAAGTTAGGGTGTATGCAGATGGACAGGTCAGGACAGTAAGCCGGGTGTAGTGTGGGGGGACTTGGGGGTAGGGTGTGTCTCCCCTTTAACCCTATTCATCCGCAGGGCAGAATGGGAGTTGAGACTTGACTGATGTTTGCACCTTGATACTCACATTCCTGCTGTCCTCTCTGGGGCTGTCTGGCAAGACAGTGCCATACTCCGGACTAAGCTGGCCTTCAGTCTGAGGGGCTGGATATGGCAGATGGGTGGCTTTGAAATTTCTTCCTAGCCAGACTTCATGAGCTGTGCCCTATTGTTTCTCTGAAGTTAGTTTTACATGAAGAATTCAAAAGTGATGTTGTTTTCGTCTTTTAAGAAGAGAAACGGGCAGCAAATTTTGCTCCGGCAAGACTTGGCTGCACCAAGGGGAAAACCACCCCCTGGAATGTGCTTTTCTCCAACATGAACAGCCTGTCTTTGGTTTCCTTTAGAACTTACCAGAAAGGCTTCTCCTGACTGAATATCTTCTGGGTAAGCACTCTGAATTCCAGCTTTCTCTTCTGTGGCTTGAAGCTATAATCCTGGAGTTGACTTACGAGGTTTACCTAGAGGCTTCAGCACACAAACGGCAGGCTGCTGTCGTCTTCTGGACAAAAGGAGCTGGAGTTAGTGTGAGGAGGGGCCCTTTGGAGAGGGGCCAAGTCCATCAACTGTGCTTTTGCCAAAAAAGTGGGAGGCGTGCCCCCTCTGTCTCCATGGAAAGGGAGGCAAAGCAACTTGGAACCCCCAGGGTCACAGGGAGATGAGCCAGGGATCCCAGATATTTGAGAAGAAACTGTATCCTCATCGCTGCTGCCTTTGGCCTGGTAAAGCAGCAGTGTCCAGCTGCCCTGCAGCCCATGGGTAGTCTGGCAGGTGAATGCCCATGACCAAGTCCACCTGACCTTTTCTGTGAGTCCTGGTGACTATTGACATACAGACGCTTACTCTGTGTGCACACACACTAGCCTACGTTTACTATTGTTTGGGTTTTGGCTCAGTAAGTTTTCTTGGGATCATCACCAATTTCAACCAGAGAGAGATGCGGATTAATTTTTTTTAAAGATTTATTTGTTTATACATACAAGAGCTGGGGTACAGGCCAGAGGTGTGGGGGAGGAGGGGGGTGAGAGGATTCACCAGAGACAGAGTGGGGAACGGAACAGGCAGGCTGACTGAAATACACTGCTGAGGGGAGCAGCGGGAGAGACAGGAGAGGTCTGCTTCGCCATGTGGGTTTCTCTTTGGCCGGCCGGGGATCAAACTTGTGCTGCAGAGGCTGTGGATTGCTTCATAGTGCGGTGCTTAACCCCTTGCACCACCAGGGAGGCCCAAGTTGTGGATTAATTAATGAAAGTTCATCTGTAATAAATATCAATGGCTTGAAATGTCTCACTTTGGGAGACATTTCTTTGGGGCAACTTCCTCTTCCGTGGGATAAGCAAAAATGAAATGAATGACTAAAATTAATTTCACCTAGTTGAATTGGGTTTTTTAAAAATGGACTTTGTTTTTAAAGATTTATTTATGTATGCATACAAGAGCTGGGGTATAGGCCAGAGGTGTGGTGGGTGAGACGATTCACCAGAGACAGAGTGGGGAACAGAACAGGCAGATGGACTGAAGTACACTGCTGAGGGGAGCAGCGGGAAAGACAGGAGAGGTCTGCTGCACCATGTGGGTTGCTCCCTGGCCAGCGGGGGATCGAACTCATGCTGCAGAGGTTGTGGACAGCTTCATAGTGCTGTATCTTAACCCCTTACACCACCAGGGAGGCCATAAAAATGGAATTTTTAATAATATTCTATGTTCAGAGATATTAAAATGAAAACTTACCAGCTATACAAATTATTTTCCCACATTTGGGAAGGAGAGAAGAAAGGAAGGGAGGGAAATCATTCGTACTTTATATCATATATAAACCCCTCATTTCTTCTTCCATATTTATTTCCATGGCCTTAACATATTGGCTTCAGTCAAGGTTCACCACTTCTGGAAAGTGCTTGCATGGAACCCAGGTTCTTAATCACCAGTCTCAAAAGGAGCAGGAGATACTGGCGTTAGCTATAGCGGCGTCTACTGTCAGGGAAGCCCAAAGACTCAACTGCATCCATAGGTGCCCATCCTTAGATATTCAGTCCTCCCTCCGATGCTACCCCAGCACCATGGAGACCAAAGCCATTGGGGGCCTGGCCTAGGTTCAGTCACAAAGAGATTATCTTTCCCCCAATTGGGTAGGGACAGGCTCCTGGGGGCTTAGGTAGCACAAAGGATGGCTGCTTTAGGTGGGATGTCTTTATGCCCCTTGTTCTGAGGATCTGGTGTCCTCTGCTGACCTTCACCACTCTACATCTGATTGCTGACCCACTTGTATGTTAAGTAGTAGGGAAGGAGCCGGTGAAGCCACCGTTCCTTAAAATACAGGGCCTGCCCTTAATGTAGCAGAAAGCACAGTCATTTAAACTCATGATTGCAATACAACCAGAATTTGCTGCAAGTAGGGATATTAACTGAAAGTGGGCAACCCTACAAAAGGAGCAAACTGTTATGCTTCATGGCATTAAGGAAGTCTTTACAGGGCTGGAGTGATTGGGCCGAGTCTTGAAGGAAAGGTCAGGCTTTTCTGGGCAGAGACTGAGAGAGGGCATTCATCTCCATATCTTTACTGGGGAAGAAGCAAAGATGTGCAGGTACCAAAGAACCTGGCACATTTCTGGATAGAAAAAAATTCAACATCTTGGAAACAGGAAATGTGAATGATTGGGAATCCTCTGGCTGGGAGACTGGTACACCAGATCAGGGCCAGATTGCACTCACTGGGATCAATTACAATAACTTATGCATATGTCGATATCTGCTGCCAAAACGTTTGCACCCTAAGATGTGGGAATGAATTTTACTGACTTTCATCAGTTTTCCTGAATCCCACTGTGTTTTAAGAGCATCCGGATTTTCACTGACTAGATGCATTGGTTGGTATTTGATGTCATTTCCGTCCAGATGAGCTGATTGAACTGTAGCTTATGATATATGCTGTAGCTTATGATATATATATAATATATCAGAACTGCACATAAAACCTGTAGCTCATGATATATATATTCACATATGTCTCACACACACACACACACACACACACGCGTGCGCGCACACACACCACGGTCATTTGCTCATTTGTTTAGACTTTGCCTCTTGGGCAATATGAGCCATTCCAGAGAAGGGAGAGGAGCCTTGTTGAGGTCTGGGCAGCCCAGACAACGTCATGATGTCCCCAACTGTGGTCCCCAACTGTGGTCGGGAGTGGGGCCTGGCACCATGCAGGCGGATCCAGAGACACGGCATGCGCACCTGATGTGGTGGGCTTCCTCACCGAGGGGAAGCCATGAGGCTGCCTCCTCCAGGCCTGGGCATTAATTTTAAGGAATGTTGCAAAGGAAATATATCACTTACCGTCTTCCTCCCTCCTTGGGCGTGTTTGTTGTGATTGGAAATCATTCTGGTCCACATGCTTGTGGCTTCCCCACTCTTTGTGCTCCTCTGTCAGGCAGCCCTCTGTGAAAATAAACTGAAAGGGCCAAGTGTTTTATTCCGCTCCAGGAAAAGGAGCGGAGTCAGACTCTGGAGAGCTGGACCCACGGCCGGCAGCTGGTGTTCTTCACGGCTGCCTTCTTTTCTAGCCAGTGGCCGAGTCGGGGTGCAGTAGGGGTGCTGCCAGGGCTGGTGGGGAGCCCAAGAGCAGGTATTCTCAGTAAATGGGCCTGCTGGTCCTGGTGTGCTGTTCGGTAGAATTCACCTGGGGTTAATCTTGACCCTTTCTGTCAGGAGAGGAAATTTTGAGCTGCTCTAAACTTGCTTAAAACCTAAAAGATGACCTCCCTGGTGGCGCAGGCGGTTGAGTGCCACACTGTGAAGCTGTCCGCAGCCTCTTCAGTGCGGGTTCGATCCCCGCCAGCCGGCGAGAATCCCACATGGCACAGCAGACCTCTCCTGTCTCACCCGCTGCTCCCCTCAGCAGTGTATTTCAGTCAGTCTGCCTGTTCTGTTCCCTGCTCTGTCTCTGGTGGATCCTCTCACCCTCCCGCACATCTGGCCTGTATCCCTGTTCTTGTATAAATAAATAAATCTTGAAAAAAAAAAACCTAAAAGAAAAGAGGGCCTCCCTGGTGGTGCAAGGGGTTAAGACTCAGCACAATGAAGCTGTTGGCAGCTACTGCAGCATGAGTTTGATCCCCGGCCAGAGAGCTACCCACATGGTGCAGCAGACCTCTCCTGTCTCGCCCTCTGCTCTCCTCAGCAGAATATTTCAGTAAATCTACCTGTTCTGCTCCCCACTCTGTCTCTGATGAGTCCTCTCACTGCCCCCCCACACCTCTGCTCTACATCCCAGCTCTTTCATGCATAAATAAATAAAAATAAATCTTAAAAAAAAAACCTAAAACAATAAAATAAGAATCTGTGCATTTTGGATTTCCAACCTTTTATAATTTAGTTCTATATCTAATAACATCTCCAGGTGCTGGCACAACAAAGGCTCATGAATATGTCCCCAGCAAGTGGGGTCACACCACCTGCTGTCCCACAGTGACTGATGACGGTCCCGGGAAAGCCAGCCTCTGGGGCAGGGAACATGGGCTTTCGTGATCATTATTTTTGTCTGACTGGACCTGGAATGAACAAGGAAATGATCGTTCTACTTTGGTTCCCTGTTGCAAACATATGATTTCTTAATGGAAATCCCTTTCATTTAAGAGGAAAAACTCCAGATACAGAGCCACACAAATCAAGTGTATGGTTACTGAATTACTGTAAGAGGACCCCACCCAAGTCAAGCCAAAAAAGAGTACTTAATACTCCAGGGGCCCCTTCATATATGCCCACCCAATGTCAGGACCCTCACCAGCCCCACCAGTACCACTCTGCTAACTTCTATGCTTATCACTAAACTCAGAGCTGATCACTGAAGTCCTATGGTAATCACTGAGCTCTTATGCTAATCATCAAACTCCTATGCTAATCATTGACTTCTATGCTAATGCACCCAAATATGCATGCCTAGATTTAAAAGTTTAATCTTGCCCATCTGAAAATAGTGAATAGGGCCTCCTCTGGTGGCGCAGGTGGTTGAGCGCAGCTCTGTGAAGCTCTGCAGCGCTGGTTCAATTCCCGGCTGGCCTGGGAGAATCCCACATGGTGCAACAGACCTCTCCTGTCTCTCCTGCTGCTCCTCTCAGCAGTGTGTTTCGGTCGGTCTGCCTGTTCTGTTCCCTGCTCTGTCTCTGGTGAATCCTCTCACCCTCCCACACATCTGGCCTGTACCCCTGTTCTTGTATGCATGAATAAATACATCTTTAAAAAAATAAATAAATAAAAATAGTGAATATATCTTTAATATTTTTAAACTGTGGCTACTTCCTCTATCCTCTTACAGTTTACCCATGGAAACTTTAAGTAGAACTTAAAATGTTTAAGTTAAATTCTACCAGCAAACATACTCACTCTAGTTACATTGTGTTGCATCTTATCTTGAGGCTTCTTTTCCCCTCAAGACATCATGGTATACCTACTTGTAACTGTGTGTGCATTAATATGCAGAACCCTATTTATATGAAATGGGGGGAGGCTAGAAAGAGACGGCCTGTATGTTTGTAAACATGACAACTGTGAGACTCTACATGCCCGGCATCGTTGATGGGGGGATGCGGCCTTGTCTCTAATGGGACCAAGGTTGAGGCCTCCAGAGGTGATGTTGGGGATCATAGCTTTGGACTCAGGGATGTACCCTGGGTCTGCCATGACCCCACTCTCCAGCCCGCCGTCTTCTGTTGTTTTCTTTGAGTTAATCCTATTCTGTTATTGGAATAATCTATTGTTTTTGCTCGAAGTCAACAACCAAAACACGCTGAGACCTAAAAATAAATATAATTTGAAAGCTTAGAAAGCAGGGCCTCCTTGGTGGCCCAAAGGGTTAAGCACTGCAGTATGAAGCAATCCGCAGTCTCTGCAGCACAAGTTCGATTCCCGGCCAGGGAGCTACCCACATGGCGCAGCAGACCTCTCCTGACTCGCCCGCTGCTCCCCTCAGCAGTGTATTTCAGTCAGTCTGCCTGTTCTGTTCCCTGCTCTGTCTCTGGTGACTTCTCTTACCCCCCAAATCTCTGGTCTGTACCCCAGCTCTTGTATGCATAAATAAATAAATCTTTAAAAAAATGTTTAAATAAATCTTAGTAAGCAAAATAACGTCATTGGAATGTAGATTAACAATAGAAAAGATGAGGTGGTTTTGCCACTGTATTTGTGAAAGGTGTGAGATATGTGTATATATATAATCATTATTTTATAATGTAACAGATATAATATATAATCATTGTAATAGATACAATCATTATTTTACACACACTCATGTATGTGTTAGACAAAACAGCCCATGACTCTAAGGACAAGCCAGCCAACAACCAACGGTCATGCGTGAGGCTAGGAGTTAAAATGCCAGGCCTCTGGGGTCACAGGGCCCTGATTTTCCACTCTGGTTGTGCCACCACTTGAGCCTTTGGGAGTTATTCAGCTTCTCCACTCCTGCTTCTTCGCCCACATCACAGAGATAATAGGACCCATTTAAAAACCAACATCCATCGCTCTCCTGCTACAAAGAACAATTATTCATTAAACTCCCTCCCTAATGAACATTGATCCTTGAAAATATGAGTTAAACCTCAGTCCTCGCCTTAAATATAAAGAAGTGTGAAAACACGTCAAGTGTTTTCTTTCACTTGTGGCCACCAGCACTTTCATTTCTTACTTGATTGCTCATTAGCCTCATAATAATAATTAAAATGGTGAGTGCTTGAAGAATACCTTAGAATTCAAGTGATCTAGCTCGTTTGTTTCTTTTTTTTTAAGATTTATTTATTTATGCATACAAGAACTGGGGTACAAGCCGGAGTTGTGGGGGTGGGGTGAGAGTTTTCACCAGAGACAGAGTGGGAAACAGAACAGACAGACTGACTGAAATACACTGCTGAGGGGAGCAGCGGGCAAGACAGGAGAGGTCTGCTGCGTCATGTGGGTCACCTCCCTGGCCGGGGATTGAACTCGTGCTGCAGTGGCTGCGGATAGCTTCATAGGTTGCGTCTTAACCCACCACCTTGTGCCACCAGGGAGGCCCTCGTTTGTTTTTTAATAGAGAAAAAACTCTTACCCTAATTACCTCTCCTGCCAGTGTCCTCACTGTAACCTATAGTTAAGGGAGTCTGCTGAAGACCCTGTTATTTGAACATTTCTGTTAACATGTGGGGGGTGAGGAAACACAAAACGGAAACCTCTAGTCATTACTTTTTCATGCATTTGGGGGGATGTTTATTCTGGGATTGTTATAGGACCCAATTCTTGACTTATCATCATAAATCTATGAAAAAAAAGAATGGATGCAGTAACAGGCAATTTTGACATTGTCTCATGTCATGGCTTGTTAAAAAGATAAATGTGCAATAACAAAGTCTCCAAAATAACAATGAATTTGACTGCACACCGACCTGCTTCTTATAGTCACTTAAACCCACATCAGAGAGGCTTAAACTCAAACAGCCAGGTGACTTCAGAGGGAGAACTTTTTTCTCTTGCCCGGAATCCACGCTCAGAAACCTGAGCCAGCATCTCCACGTGGCCGCCCAGTGTCACAAACCCTCCGCTTGTAAACATGGCAGTGAGAATATGCCTGAAGGAAGTTTAATTAAAAGGACAGAAAATTTAATAACTGTTATGTCTGGGTAAGGGCCAGCGCAGCAACCCGCCACCCCAAGGGGATGCTGCCCTTTGCTGCTCTAGGATTGAGATCTGAAAGGGCTTGGGGCTGACTGGCACTTCTCCGGGCCTCTGGGGCTCCTGGGAGGCCCTGGTCTCTCTCCGCAACAGGACTCTGGGAACCCGTCCAGACCTGGCCGGTGCTGGTCGACCCTCCAGCATGTCCCATAGTTCTGGCACCCAAGGCTAGATTTGGGCTCCTCCTCTGGGGTGGCTCTATGTGCCAGTTCTGATCCTGCGTCTGCAGGCCCCTCCCTGCTGGTCTCACTGTGTGCAGCGGTGAGCGTGGCCACTGCACCAAGGTGCCTGGCTTGCAGCGGAGGCTCGGGTGATGGTAGTTGAGAAAAAGAACTTGGCTTCTCTGAGTCTCTGTGCCCTCCGTGCCCATGCTACCTGTGGGGCCATTGTGAGAACTGAATGGGGACTCTGCGCCAACAGATGCTCCATGAACCCATCTCAGGTTTTCTAGATCTAGCTCTCCCTTTAATTGACCACCTCATCGCACTGCAGTTTCTTTAAGTTGTAATGAAAGGTTTGAACTCCATTGACTTAAGACCTTCACCAGCTCAAATGCGCTAAGATTTTCTAAGATTCCAGCAACCGGGGACCAAGACTCTTTGGGGGCAGCGATTTCTTTCTGGAGTGTAGCAAGGTCAGGCGTTGGCTGAAAATATGGGAAGGTCATTAGGGAGAGCTTTTTACCACACCCTGGTGGGAATCATTTCAGACAACTTTCAGATTGGAATTTCTCTGCAAAAGTGAAATTACTTCCACATTTGAAAACACTATAAGACAAAAATTTTTTTTTAAAAGAGTGTAAGGTAACTTTGAGATTGATGTGAAATTTAGACTGTTTGGTGATTTGAAAGACTTTGTAAGCGCAGTTATTTCAGAACTGTGACGCCTAAATTAAGTCTGCTGGAGCAGAGAGAGCCTGGCTGGGGAGCCTCTGCTGGGGAGCTTCTGACTCAACTGGTCACCGGCTGCTGGGCCACCCATCAGAGGGACCTCATTTCTTCATCTCTGAAAAGAGAATACCATTCACTCCCCAAATTCTGTGACCCCAGAACTGTGGAGTCCTTCATTGTATGTGCCCTAGAACATAGTAACACTGACGAGACATCTTTCCTATAAAAACAGATCTCAGCTTTGGCGTCTGAATCAAGTCCACTGCCAAACACCTTTTCTCTCTGTGACCTTGCGTGTCTCCCCACGGGACGCTTTAGTTGACCTGATCGTAAAAGTGGAAAGTCAGGTCCTCCGTTACCTGGATGAATCAAGCCTCAAAAACCAAGTTGTTGCTTTTATTTTGTTTTGTTTTGTTGTTTTGCAGGACGTAAGCCAGGAGTAGTTTGTTCTGAGTTGTACTTCCTCTTGTCCGTGGAAAGTGAGATTGTTCATTTCATGTGGTGTGAATTACTAATTCCCAGATGAGTAACTTAATGAGCCTACTACTGTTTTCTTCTAGGACGGGATGACTCAGGAGGTGATGGCGCTGCTCAGTCTCGCAGAAGACCGAGGCTTTCCTCTTCGGCCATCTGGTTTGAACGTAAGTTCGTTCGTGAGTTCCGTTTGCTCCCAGCGGGTGCCTGCAGGTCTTCACAAGCTCTTAATGAGCAGCTGTCCTGGAGTTAGCAGGGTGATTAGGCTTGGCTCACCTGCCTGGGACCCGTAATTACCTTGGCTTTAGATGCTGGATTTTTTCAGATGTCTGGGAAAAGCAAAATGCTGGTGTGGCAAGGTTTTCCGCGCAGCCATCTGCGCCTGTTCCTTAAAACAGAACCAAGATAAGGAACACATCGGGGACTTCCCACCACCGCCCCCATGGACATTCTGAGGGGAAGAACCCCAGATAATAAGTGCTTCAGCTCCAACCACTTCCCCAAATCAGCTAAAAGAACCGTCCAAGTTGTGCCGTTTTCAAAATGAACACACAGTCAGCATCTGGCCAACAAGGGCCCAATGCCTGGGCTGGCACAGACAGAGAAGAACCGCCCAGTGTGAACGGGCAACCTCATGCCCTGCTTCTCGTGGCCCTCTTCTGCCTGGGGCTCACCTCTGCTCAGTCTCCAGGCCCCACTCTAGCTGCCCCACTCGACACCTGAACCCACATGCGGGTCCAGCATGTGGCGCCCCTGGGGAGGCCCAGAGTGGCTGGTGTCTCCCGCAGGATTGGACACCACTGCCCAGCTAGACTTTCAAGGGCCCTGTGGCCGGCTCCCCACCGCCCGCCGCAGCCTCAGCTCTTAACGCCCCTTCCTCATGCTGCGGCTGCCACCTGCTGGGGCCTGCGGTCTTTGCTCTTGCTGCACTGTGGCCTCGTCTGTCCAGGCCCTTCTTCCCTCGTGGGATGGTCCCTCCAGCAGCCTTGCTGGCCCCTGTGGGGTGGCCTCATTCCTCCCCCTCGTGTCCAGGCCACTGCACATGCCCCCATCCCTACACCCTCCACATCAGGTCCATGTTACACTTTTCCTTTTTGCCTCTCCTGCTAGGCCGGGTCCCTGTCTGGATCGGGATGTCCGCATTCCTGACGATGTGTATATAGGACAGGGGCAAAGGGCACATCGCTGGAGCCTCACACCAGGCTCCAATCCTTGTTCGGTCACTTAGTCACCGTATTCCTTGGACTCCAACTCTTCCTACCTCCCTCCTCTGCAAAACAGGCCTAGGATGCGAGGGACTCTGGGTTGTGCACGTCAGGGGGGTAGATGTGCAAGAGGCCGGGCAGTGCCAGGGGTGGTGGTGCGTGTGAGTGCTGTCTGTGGTCAGTGCCCTCACACCAGGGACTGAACTCAGTGAAGCTGCACTTTCCGCCTTGACAATCAGTCATGCCAGCTGCAGCAATGATGTATATAGCTGGTGGATCTTTTCTAGAAACTTTAGAATGTTTTGCTAAAAACCATTGAATGCAACTGTAATGCTTCATGTACTCTTAAGGTTTCTTCAGTTATTCTTGACTAAACGGTAGGATCTCCCAGCATCCCCACTGCTTTGATTCCAGATGCTTCTAAGTAGATAGATCTTTCAGAGGCTTCTAAAGATCCAGCTACCTTATAAGGTCCTTTATGGCCTATCTTTATTCTGTTCAGACTGCTCTGACAAAAACCCCACGGCTTGGGTGGCTTATAAGAAACAGACATTTATTTCTCGCTGTTTCAGAGCCTAAGAAGTCCAAGGTCAGCAGATTCAGCATTTGGCAAGGTTCTGCTTCCTCTTAGACACTGCCTTCTAGCTGTGTCCCCACATGGTGGGGAGGATGGGGCGAGGGGAAGGAGGGGGTTCCTGTGGTCTCTTTTTTAAAGTACTAATCCCAATCAGGAGGGACTGGCCCTCTGGACCCGATCACCTCCAGAGAGCCCCGCCTCCTAACACATCAACTTGGGGGGCAGGATTTCAGCCAGTGAGTGAGGAGCATGCACTTCCAGACCACAGCACCACCCTCCCCGCCCCCTCTAGCATCCATGCCACATGGAGATGTGGGGGGAGCAGCAGCTCCATCCAGACTGTGCAGGATGTGCCGGGAGGGAGGTGGAGAACCTGCATCCCCTCTAAGTGAGATGTCAGAACCTGCATTCCTTGGCCGGCTGCCCAGTCTTCTCCTCAAAGTGCTCAGATTGGGTTGGACGGTCTCCCATCTCAAAAGCCCCCTCACTGCTTCCTATAGGACCCTCCACAGATAAATGCAGGCTGTACCCCCTGTGAACTCCCACTTGAAGAGCTTGTGTCCAGAGAACTCCATTTCTGTGGATTCTCACAGCCTGCGCCGTGAGGTCTGGCATTCCTGAGAATCTGTTGTGTTTGGATGAGAAGAAAAATGCTCTGTGACCTTGAGCCTCTTGCTCTGGATGGGTCCTCCTCCCATTATTCCCTCATTGTGCTCCTGGCTGCCTGCGGGTCCAAGATAAACCATTTTCCCATGCCTGCTGAGAGACTGCAGCTCCAACATTTGATGTTTTATTGCCATGTTATGAGGACCAGCCTCCTAGTTGGCACTGTAAAATTCTAGAGGGCAAACATTTGGGCCTATGTTTTCATGTGTGTCAGACTCATACTGTGGGCACACACACCTTCTGCTACCTCTTTGAACTCTGGATGAGATGTCAGGGGTGGACCCCTCCAGGATGAACCCCACCTCTGCCTTGGGTGCCCACCCTAGGCAGCCCACCTGTGCTTTCTCCCCTTACCTGGACATCTGCACCATGAGAGAACAAGCAAGCAAGTGCACAGCTGCTCCAGCCAGCAGGCGCACACACACACACACACACACACACACACACACACACACGCACGCACGCGCGCGCACTCATTTGCAAACCGCTGCCTCCAGAGTAGTTACTCAAAGGTTTGCACAAGGCGCTCCTGAGACACATATCAACTACCCACATGGAACGTCCAAGTGTGGGTAGAGACCACCCAAAGGTCCCCCCTGAGTAAGGTCCCCCTTTATCTTTGTACTTTGCCCACTCTCCTCCCCCGAGGCAGTTTCCCAGGGGGCCGATTTCTCCTGGCTCCTATCTTCCTTTCTGTCATTGTCTTTCCTCCCCGGCAGAGTTCCAGCCCGAGGTCTCTCCTGCAGAGACCGTGACGTGATTATTCTGAGCCATCCACGCTCACTGCTTCCCTGCCTTCCCAAACCTGCCAGTGGTCCTGGCAAATTCATAGGACCATCCTGACTGGAGGGTGCTGTGGCCTGAGTGGGGGGCCAGCCCTGACCCCCACCATTACTGTACTCTAGCCAGCCATGCTCACGGTGCTGGGAGTTCATCATCGGGCCCGGGAGCCATGGCTGGAGTGGACCCTGCGCTGGTGGGCAATTGACCTCTCTGAGCAGGCAGAGCAGCAAGACCCACCGGGAGGCACTCCAGGTTTGAGTTTCAGCACAAAATCTGGACCTCCACCACTGGGGTCAGAAGTTAAAAGGATGTGCAAAAAGATACAAAGGAAAGAGCATAAGCAAGGACGAACGCGAGAAGAGACAGAAGACAGCAAGAGCATGAAATGGGGCAAAGGGTCAACAAGGACGCCCCAAAGTGTCCTCTACACAGAAGTGGGGGGCAGCACGTTTCCTGCGAGAGAAATCGGGTACAGGGTGGCCGATGGCCTAGACACCACAGAGAGAATTGAATGACCCGGGTGGGGGGTGTGTGTCTGTAGAGGTTGATGATTCTATGAGACAGATCTTGACATTCGGTACCAGGTCCACAGAGGTGTCAGGAAGGCAGTCGGTGAGATGTTCTAGAAACAGAAAGGTTGGCTGGAAGAGTGATCGGTGGGCATTGCTTTCCACTGAAGAGATTTAGTGCAGCTTCCAAAATGACCGAACCTATTTCCAGGACATGGCTTGTGCTCTGGGAGAATCTGATCTGTTCAGGGTGCTCCATCATTAGAGGAAAACACAGCCCTTCAATAGTCCTTTCATCTGTGGATATCAAAGAATTTTATAAGCATTAATTAGTTCTCACATGTGACTATAAATTTATCTTGTGAAATGGGGTAGTAAAAATTTTACACCTGGGCAAAACCCAAATACTGAGCTGCTGCTCCTGGGTGTCCGGAGGGCCGGTGGAGGAGTGGCGACCTCGGCACCCACCTGGCAGAGCCCGGCGGCCGGCGGCTGGGGGGGTGAGACCCCGAAACTGGAGCCCAGAGGAATTCCAGCCTCCTCCTGCCATCTGGCCCCATTCAGATTGTCTGACATTAAATTATCGAATAAGATGTGAAATTTGGGAGAAGTTTCTAGACTTTTAATCAATCATGGAATTGAAAATTATGCATCCTTTCTGGCTTTACAAAAAAGGTCTTTGTAGTCGGTGACACACACACGCTCGTGCGGTGTGGGAGCTTCTGAGACAGGGTCGAACACGGTACTGTGGCCTCCAAGCCCAGCCCGTGTCCCAGCGCTCCAGCCCCAGTAAAGCTCTAGTAAAACGCGCCGCACCTGGGGGAGAGGGAAGTTCTCCAGGGCTGTCGTGTCCCACCCCACAGCTCTGACTTTGGCTCTCACATTTTAGTCGTGAAATCTGAACATCGTCCTTCTTAACCCCCTGCTGTGCAGGTTCCTGTCCTGTCCCCTCATTGACATGACATTCTTTGAGGTCTTCAGTGAACTCCTCCTAGAACCCCCAAGGTCATTTTCAAGGTCTTTGCTCAAGGTCACTCCACACTCCTTGACTCTCTGACCCACTCCCCTCCAGTCTCTCTTCCTTGGACCTCAATGACCCCTGAGCGCCCTTCTCACTTTCTCTTCTCTGGCAATTTCTTTTTTTTTTCTTCAAGATTTATTTATTTATAAAAGAACTGGGGGTACAGGCCAGAGGCATGGGAGGGTGAAAGGACTCACCAGAGAGAGTGGGGAACAGAACAGGTGATTGACTCAGACACACTGCTGAGGGGAGCAGCAGGGAGACAGGAGAGGTCTGCTGCGCCATGTGGGTTGCTCCCTGGCCGGCCAGGGATTGAACTCCTGCAGAGGCTGCGGATTGCTTCATAGTGGGGTGCTTAACCCCTTGCACCACCAGGGAGGCCCCTGCTTTTTTCTTTTGATTGAGGCAATGTCAGCTGACGACACCGAGCAGCCGTCAGGTGTTAGTGCAATGTCTTCCCCTGGTGGCCGCGTGTCTCCCCACGCCCACCACCAAGTGTCCAGTCACCGCCCGCCTGCCTGCCAGCCAGCCTCCCCCCCTTCTCCTCTGGTCACCACCGTTCTGTTGTCACAGTCTAATAGGTTGCTTTTTATTTAAAATGTAATCGTATTTTGTTTCTTTGTATTTAACAAGTGAGTGAAACCCTTCTGACTTATTTCACTTAGCATAATCCCTTCAAGGTCCACCCTTGAAAATGGTGAGATTTCCTTTCTATTTCCTATTTTATTTTATTTTTTAAACATTTATTTTATTTATTTATGCATACAAGAACCGGGGTACAGGCCAGAGATGTGGGGGTGGGGGTGAGAAGATTCATCAGAGACAGAGTGGGGAGCAGAACAGGTAGATTGCTGAAATACACTGCTGAGGGGAGCAGTGGGATAAGACAGGAGAGGTCTGCTGCACCATGTGGGTAGCTCCCTGGCCGGGGATGGAACTCAGGCTGCATTGGCTGTGGACAGCTTCATAGTGCTGAGACTTAACCCCTTGTGCCACCAGGGAAGCCCATTTAATTTAATATTTTACTGAGCAGTATTGCACTGTGGACATATACTGCAGCTTCTTAATCCACTCATTCCTCAGTGGGCCCTTGGGCACTGCCCTATCTGTTGAGCATAGAAGTGCATAGATCTTTTGGAATTAGTGTTTTCATGTTCTTCATGTAATACCCAGAAATGGGATTCCTAGATCATATAGTAGGTTCTATTTCCATTTTTAAGGACCCTCCATACTGTTTTCTGTGGTGGCGCCATCAATTATGCATTCCCAGCAACAGTGCACAAGAGCTTCTCTTTCTCCTCCCCTGGCCAGCACTTCCTGATGACGGCCTTTCTAACCGGGGTGAGGTGACATCCCCTTTATTGCTCCCACATTCTTGATCACGCACATTAATATGTTTGTACATGCGCCTCAATTTTTTTTAATGGAGATATAATTCACTTCCAATTTTTGTTTACATGTTATATCCTGCATTTAGTCTGTGAAGATTGCCACAGACTGGCAAGCTTCAAGAGCGCAAACTGACTTCTCACAGTTCTGTAAGCTGGAAGTCCAAGATCAAGCTGCCTTTAGCTTGGTTTGGGGTGAGGGCTCTTGACCTCTATTCAAGCCCTGCCTCCCATGCCTCTCTGGGGTCCCCCTTCCTCCCTCTCTGTGGGTCTGGGCCTCAGCCCACCCTCCTCACTGCCCTCACCTGGCTGCTTCGCTTCGTGTGGAGAGAGAGATGGAGAGAGGGGAGAAAGAGCAAGAGAGAGGAGCAGGAGGAGAGAGAGTTTTGGTGTCTCCGCTTTTTATAAGGATGTCAGTCCTATGAAAACAAGGCTCCACCCTGGGCCTCCCCGGTGGTGCAGCCGTTGAGCGCTGGGCTGCAAGGCTGCCCACAGCCTCTACAGTGCCGGTTCGATCCCTGGCCACTGGCGAGGGTCCCACATGGGGCGCAGACCTCTCTGCCATGCCCGCTGCTCCCCTCAGCAGTGTACTTCAGTCCTTCTGCCTGCTCTGCTCCCCGCTCTGGCTCTGGTGAATTCTCTCACCCTCCCGCGCTTCTGACTGTACCCAGTGCTTGTATAAATAAATAAATAAATAAATCTTTAAAAAAAAAAATTAAGGCTCCACCCTTCTGACCCTATTTGGCATTGTCTGACTCTGTCCAGGCCAAGCCGGGTCCCATTGTGGTTAGGGTTTTGTTCTGTACATTTGAGGGAGGGACACCATTCAATCCCTGTTATTTCCATTTTTTTGTTAAAGATTTATTTATTTATGCATACAAGAACTCGGGTACAGGCCAGAGGGGCTGGGGGTGAGAGGACTCATCAGAGACAGATTGGGGAACAGAACAGGCAGACTGACTGAAATACTCTGCTGAGGGGAGCAACGGGGCATCTTCATTTCATATCCTCTTTTGTCCCGAACATGCCATCTGAGCCTCAGACACCTGGGTCCTCCTTCAGGCCAGTTGGAGCCTACTCAGGGGTGATGGGTGAGAGCCCATCCTGGGGTTTGGGGCGCCCCAGCAGTGTGAGCTGCCGACTCCATGGGTACACAGCAGACCAAATGTGTTTGGGGAAGGCAGAACCCCTAAGTTCCTAAACCTGCTTCAACTCAGATTCTTGCAAACAATATTTCCCTGAAGTTGGCAACATATTCTCCTAAAGATTTGCTAGAAAAAAAGCTGGCTGCCTACTGAAAAGCACTCTTTGGACTGCCAGCTTGGATTCCTTCAAATGAATGTCAACAAATCCGAGATTTATTAGCAAACCATCTGTCCCTTTACTGTGGGGTGGGGCGCAGAACAAGCACCCAAGTCATCCAGGTGACGTTTTCGGGCTCCACGTGCTTGGCATTTCCCCACCTCGGCCACTGCCCCGTTCACAGGGGCAGGTCTCAAGGTCAAGGGTGAGTTAAGATGAGGCTCCCAGAGACAGGATGACTTTGAAACACCGAGAAGGCAGCAGGCCTGGAGCTGCTTCTAAATCTTCTTAAAGTCCCTTTTAAAACCCAGAAGCACTGGGCCTCCCCGGTGGCGCAGCGGTTGAGCACTGGGTTGCGAAGCTGCCCGCAGCCTCTGCAGCGCCGGTTCAATCCCTGGCTGCTCCCGGCCACTGGAGGAGGGTCCCGCATGGCGCGCAGACCCCTCCTGCCGCAGGCTGCTCCCCTCAGCAGTGTACTTCGGTCCTTCTGCCTGCTCTGCTCCCCGCTCTGGCTCTGGTGAATTCTCTCACCCTCCCGCGCTTCTGACTGTACCCAGTGCTTGTATAAACAAAACAAACAAATAAATAAATAAAAACATGCCTCTATTAAAAAAAAAAAAACAAAACTCAGAAGCACTGACCTGGGAACTTGAAAACTGAGGGCTTGGTGGAGACAGAGACTCCATCCCTGCCCTGTCATTTAGGGGCCTGTGTCTGGGGTGCAGACAGCGGCCCCCGGATGGCGTCTGGGGACCATGGCATCAGTGGGGTAGATGGCCTTGGAGACGCTTCCCTGAAACCATTCTTCCTTGGGAAATCCAGGTGTGCAGACTGCACCTTAGTTTCTTGGTCCCCATAAGGAGGGAATTGTCCAAGATAGTGAGTTGTTTAATATTTAAACTACCTGGTTTTTTTCTTATTTGCGCAATGTCAACTTGCCCGTAAAGTCATCATTGTGTCCAGAGTCCGAAAGTCCCTCTGCTGCATCGTGTGGCTCAGCGTCCCGGCCCAGGCTCCCTGGCCAGGCTGGCCAGGTGTTGTGCCCGTTTCCAGGGAGACCGCCCAGTCCCCTGGGGACCGCCGCCTAATGGCACAGATTATGCAGGTTACACCAGGTGCGGTTTTTCCGACTCCAGTGTCACCGCAGCTATCCTGGGGGGCTCATCACAGAATTTTCTCTTTGTTTCGCCTGTTTTCATAACAACCGCTTAGGTGCGTTTTACTGAAAGTGCAGGGCTGAGTCAGAGAGTGACCGACTTGGGGGGCGGCCAGTGCTGCTCACGGAGAAGTCTGCTCGCTGAATATTTCCTTGACATTTTGGATCCTTTTATTTTTACAAGCCTCCCAGGGAAGGACGGGAAGAGGCAGGGAGGGGAGTGGAGGGAAGAGAAGGAGAAAGGAAGGAGGAAAGAACGAGAAAGAAGGGGAGGCAGGGAAGAGGATGGGGGAAGAACTCAGGCAGGCGGGGTGTGGGGGTGGGAGGCAGGAAGCCGCCCAGTCCCTGCCCCACGGCCTCTCCCCGGGACACGCCCTGCCCTTGAGCCCCCTCCCTGGGTGACTGCTGGCAGTGATCGGGGACCCTCGCAGATGGTGCTGGGAGGGAGGCGGGCGCCTCTCGCTGTGCTGGACTTCTGCTGAGGCCCGCGTGGGGTACACCCACACTGTGCCAAGTTAAGCATTTTCATAGCCTGAGTCACATAGACAGAGCTTTTCTTTTTTTTGTTTTTTAAAGATTTATTCATTTATACAAGAGCCGGGGTACAGGCCAGAGAGGCAGGGGGTGAGTGGACTCACCAGAGACAGAGTGGGGAGCAGAACAGGCAGACTGACTGAAATGCACTGCTGAGGGGAGCAGCGGGCATGACAGGAGAGGTCCGCCGCGCCATGTGGGTATCTCTCTGGCCGGCCGGGAATTGAACCTGCGCTGCAGAGGCTGTGGACAGCTTCACAGTGCTGCGCTCACCCCGCTGCGCCTCCAGGGAGGCCCCAACAGAGCTTTTCTTTATGGACCAAAACAGGCAACTTAAGAACAAAGTGCCAAAGTCGGAAGGCCAGGATGTGGCCGTGGTTCAGGGCCGTCGACGCGCCCAGAATAATCCTTCACGGCGCTGTTAGAGGTTCTGCTTGTGGGAGGGCAGCGCAGCCTCCCAATGAGCCTCCCAATGAGCTGAATATCACCCCCGCTTCACTGTTTCCTTCAGGCCCTGCTGTGAAGCAGAAGGGGACAAACCAGCAGGAAGTTGGGAAAGTCTGTGTTCATCATCAGAGTTTAATTAAAACCCACAGAGCCTTGCAGAAATGTGTGGTCTAGAGTAATGGAAAATGTAGGGAACCAGAAAGGGAGACTGATCCTTGGGAAGACAGGTCCAATTTCCTCCAGAGCACTGGATTTCTTGCCTTTCATTTCCTGCCAGACTTGTAGTTTTCTCATTCTTAAACATACGAATGATCATTTTTCTAATAAAAGATTCATCGATTTTATAGTGACAAAAATTTGGCATTGACCTCTACAGAGGTGTTGTCCACATGTTCGTACTATTTCATATTCCTCTGTAGTGGACCCATCAGTAACCATAAACTCGTGCACTGACTGTGTAGGGAGCAATGCGGCCAGGGGTGCAAATGCGAGGGACGTCAGAAGTTCGTCACTGAGCCTCTTAAACCTTCGCAGCACCCCTTGGTCTGTCCATCCTGCTGAGCAGGGCATTTAGCTGATTTGGCTTTTACAAAGTGTGAAATAGGAAAGAACATGATTTTGAATACACCCTTGTCAGCAGCACACAATGACACACAATTGCATGTTCATCTCTCTTGGTGCTGATACGCTGTAGTCTTCGGAGCATGATGGACACACGCCCGCAGCCAGACTCCATCTCCCCAATTCTGTAAAGGCACATGGTCCTTCCTACGCGAGTTCCTGAACTGTGGGCCTTTAGACCAACCTGGTTTCTGCTCCAAGTCACCTGTGCTTGTAAAAGTTCTGATCCTTCAGCCTCACTCCAGAACCACAGAAGTAGAATCTCAGGAATTAGCATCAGAAACATACTTATCTCTCTCTTTTTTTTTTTTACAATCCATTTTTGTTTATTCAGCTCATCCATTTGTCTGAATTCTTTATACCTGCAAGTGAATTCATACTGTATTCATCGTTTTCCACCTGACTTATTGCACTAACCATGATTCCCTCTAAATCCATCCATGTTATTGCAAGTGGCAGGCTTTCATCTTTCTTGGACTGAGTTGTAATCCACTGCACACTTACCACATCTTCTTTGTCCACTCATCTGTTGTTGAGCACCAAAGTTGTTTCCAATGCATGACTATTGTAAATAGCACTGCAGTAAATACGAGGGTGCATAGATCTTTGAATTAGTGTTTTGTATTTTGGGGTGAAATACCCAGAAGTGGGATAACTGAATGATAATAGAATTTGTATTTTCAATTCTTGAGGGGTGTCCATCCTGCCCTGCAAAGGAGAGCTGTCTGCATTCCCTCCTCTCTCCACACCCTCCTCAACAATTGTTGTTCCTTGTCTTTTGGAGAATAGCCTTTCTCGCGGGAATGAGGCGTTACTGCATTATTGAAGAAATAGGCACTTCTAACGGGCACTCCCAGTCAATTTTGTGCAAAATAAAATTAAGATCATTATTTGGGGGACATTCTTGTCAAAAATTATTGCAAAATCACTCAAACAATTGGTCAAAGCAAAGAAGCCACACCCATGTCTGGGCATGGGGCTTGATAACAGGCAGGTGGGTGATAAGGTTTGTTTGCCCTCACAGGGCCTCTCCCTCCAAAAGCAATAAATAATGAATGACACCACCTACATTCAGTTGGCTGTGCCAGGGCCTTAGTCAAGGCATTTGATTTCTCACTTCCCTCATCTGCAGGGTGTGGGCTTGGATGATCTATAGGCATCTTTTTTTTTTTTTTTTTTTTTTAAACCTTTGCCTCCAAGAACTGGGATATAGGCCAGAGGTGCAGGGGGTGAGAGGATTCACCGGAGACAGAGTGGGGAGCAGAACAGGCAGACTGACTGAAACACACTGCTGAGGGGAGCAGCAGGCGAGACAGGAGAGGTCTGCTGCGCCATGTGGGTTAGCTCCTGGTCCCAGATCCAACTCAGGGCGCAGCGGTGATAGTGCTGAGACTTAACACCTAGGCCAGCAGGGAGGCCCAATATTGTGCAGTGCAATTTTTTAAAGCTAGTTCAGACCAACTTATTTTTCTATCAGAAAAGATCCCCTCCTTTAAAACCCTTGAAAATTCTCAAAATCCTATTTCTATAATAAATTACATATACTATCAAATATTAGAATTATGGAAATTTGATATTTAAGCATTAATGATGTGAACAATAAAAAAAAAAAAGTGCTGTCACAGGCTGGGGGAGTGCGCTAATAAACACCACACATGACTCCTCACAATAGACCCAAAGGTAGAACTGTCCCTGCTGGACTCATGAGGAAACTGAGGCCAGGAGAAGATGACGCAATTGTCCAAAGTTAAGCAGCAAGAAGTAATGGAAGTAGATGCCCCCTCAGACACATTTGCCCGCAAAGCTCGTGCTCTTATTGTCAGTGACACATGACTTTAGTTAATGATTGACTACACAGTGAGGACAGCTTTCACCTTGCAGAGTCCACGTGTTTATTTTTATAAGCACTTTTATGGTCCCGAACCCAGTGCCCCTGTGGGAGCCTTAGCAAGGTCGTGCACAGGGCAGCAAAGGCAGGCTGTCTGCGTATCCTCTTATCATCTGGAATAGTTTCTACTTCTCACGTCTCATTTCCTTGCCACTGTCTTTCCACAAGCACTGAATCAACTGCCACACCTGTCCCTCTCATTGAAATAATGTCTCTGTATACTTGGAGTAATCAGAAAACAAAGCCAGGTGAGGACTGTCTTGCAGAATTTAGCTTTGAAAGGCAACATAATTTGCTGCCTGCCTTTGACGAAGTTGTGATGAAGGTGATGCTTTACCACAATGTCCCCATAATGTCCACTCAAGCAGATGTTGGAGAAAGAGACACAACCTTGGGCTGCAGCCCCCCCGAGGGCTGCTGGAGAAGGGGCCTGCCCACACCAGGCTGGGCTTGTTCGCTCTTCTTTGGGACGATAGGATGCCAGGAGTTAGTTTCAGCTGCTCCCCAGCCCAGCCCCCAAAATGGCCTGCAGTGGGGTCAGCCTCACCAGAGTCTTAGCTTCCTCTAGCTTGGAACTTGCTCAAGGGTGGGGACCAGGTCTCTGGGGCAGGCCTTGTGTTTTCCTGGCACAGAGCACACACCCATTAGCTGATGGATGAAGGAGCAAATGAATGTGACCGTTCCAGCAAATGGGAGACATTGCAGTGGAGAAACGTTTCAACTCAGAAGTTAGAGACCTAAGGGCCAGACTTTGCAAAGAGGCCTCAATGAAAGAATTAGAAACTTGGAAGTTTTGCAGAAAGATCACTCTTCACAAAGAAATTGAAAATATGCTTGAATAGAAGTATTTTTCATGTTTCCCTTACTGCCAAATTCTCGGTCCATTAAGCTATTCTTAAATTGGGTAGCCCTTGCTCTGAAACTTAGAAGTCCCAAGCAAGAGCCATGTGCTAGGGTGTGTCCAAATTAAATAAAGCACACGACAGTAGTGGGGTCTCCCTGGTGGTTAAGGGGTTAAAGTCTTAGAACTATCAAGCTTTCGCCAGCCACCACTGCAGCACGAGTTCCATTCCCGGCCAGGGAGCTACCCACATGGCGCAGCGGACCTCTCCTGTCTCCCTGCTGCTCCCCTCAGCAGTGGATTTCAGTAGATCTGCCTGTGCTGCTCCCCACTCTGTCTCTGGTGAATCCTCTCACCCCCTACACCTCTGGCCCACACCCCAATCTTGTAGCATAAATAACTAAAAATAAATATTAAAAAAGTAAACAGTAGTGCCTGAATGTAAATAATGAAGTTGGGGGGGGGGGGCTTGTAACAACCTCAACAAACACGGCAGGACAGCAGCGATGAGATGAAGCCCTTTTTCCTGCAGATAACAACGTACCCCAGAATTATTTGCCAAGGTGGACTTTCCTATTTTGCTTTTCTTGCGAACAGGTCAATGGAATGATTTGTACTTTGGACATTGTCAACATCACGATAAAAGTTCATGGAAACACCATGGCCCGAATAACTGTAATAAAGAAAAAATCAAAATCAACAAGCAAATGTAAAGCAGAGACACACTATGGCGGGGGTGGCGGGGAGAGGAAGGATCAGCGTCAAAATAAGAGGGGTGCAACTGTATGGGGAATATAAAAAAAAATAAATCTTAAAAAAAAAGCTTAGGAAATCTGAAAAAAAAGAAAAAAGAAATGCCATGGCCCATGAGGTATTTTAAAAGTCCCCAAGCACGTCCCTCCCAGAGACTCTGGGGTCTTTTCAGATTTACCAGCTGTGAATCTGGTGCCTGGAGAGGCCTGGCAGAGGTGTGGCCCACGGAGGGCCTTCCTAGAGCCGGCTCTCACTTCGACATTACATTTCATTGACTAGATCCAAGATCTTCCCTATCCCAGGAGGAAGAATTCTGCAAGTGCCCACTCTCCGTCGGCTCTGCCTGGTCACTACGGACAAGCTCGCCAATTTGAAAATTCAAGCTGATTTTCCTAATATGGTAGCACAGACAGGAGAGCCCCCCTCATCTTAGTCCACTGATGGGACACCCCGCAGCCGGAAACGAGCCTTCCACCCTCCGCACTCTCTTCCCCTGGCACCTGTCATGGTTTGGTGAGGGGGCTGTGAAACTCCACCTTATCTCAGACTGTTTCCCATTGTCTCTGTACACATTTTCTTTAGCCCTTGTTTGGGAGATCAGGAGACTTGAGTTTGAATGCTGGCTTGACGACCACAGCATTTGGGGACCCCAAAGTCTGGGTTTGGTCCTCAGAGACTTTGGGCCTCTTTGAGAAGCCCCATCCAGGAGGCGAAGGAAGAAGCCAGCACTAGACTGAGCCAGAAACCACACTCAAGTCCGTGCCCCTGGCACCCCAAGGCTTGGGAGGGAACTTCTGAAACCACTCTGTCTCCAAAGCAAGGCCCAGAGCTCAGCTGAAAAGGCCCAGCAGAACAGCACAGGAGCTCAGGGAGCCCTCCCGATGGAGCCAGCCTGGGATGCGGGTGGCAGCATTTGCTCTCAGGACCGCTGGGTGCGCTCTGTTCATGGCAGGATGGACTCGGGCAACATGGGCAGCTCTGCCCATTAGGCCCCCTCACGCCAGGCCAGCCTTGCGCTGCTTCTGGAGAACTCCCCAGCCCTCCCTCCCTGGAATTACTTTGCATCCAGAAAGAAGAAAAGGATCAGGGACTGAGAGCAAGAGTCCTGAATCCACAAAGCCAGTATCAACCAGAGAACAAAATTTTAAACTGGAAGGGGCTGAGTGGCCTGTGAGGTTGGCAGGCACTTTACTGCTAGTTGAGTGGTGTCTCCTACGCTGCAACTCTTGCTTCTGGTACCTGTGACTGTGACCTTATTTGGAAATAGGGCCTTTGGAGGTGTAACTGGGTTAAGATGGGGTCGGGGGGCGTGCCTCAGTGCAGTGTGACGGTGGGGGGGGGCTATAAGGAGGGAAGAGCCGTGGAGAGACCTGCAAGGAGACAGCAGGGCAGAGGTCACAGGCAACCTGCAGGGGAGTGTGAAAGGAGCCAGCCCCCCTCCACCCACAGGCCTCCAAGGAGGGCATGCCCCATGGACACCCTGTCGCAGATCCTGGCCTCCAGAACAGCTAGACAATAAAATTCTCTGGTTAAAGCCACCCACTGTGTGATTATTTGGCACGGCAGCCCCAGGACACTCATGCAAGTATGAGCTGGAAGGGAGCGGGGAGGAGCAAACTCAGCGGAGAGCAATCCTGGAAAAGGAGAGACCATCAGATGTGTGTGCCTGGTCTCCCTTCTCACGTTCAACTCGGCCTTTGAGCTGGGACTTTCCTGAGGCTGTCAACCTCACCTCTCACGTCAGCTTGGGCACACATCTGCCTCTCTCCCCGGAGGGATCCCCTGAATAGCAATCGCCTTAGGGATGAGGTTGCAGCCACTGCCGGGGGCCCTGGCTTTCCTGAAGCAGCCTAAAGTGGCGAGTGTCAGCATTTACCTGAAACGAGGAAACAGATATGGTTTATAACCCTGTGCCCTTTGCAGTGAATAATAGCTGGGGCCAAGGTCTCCCTGTTGGGAAGAATGGATGCCCTGAACGGCCCCCACAAACAGACCACCCCCACTCCAGACCAAAGAGATCGAAGACCCCAAGGGCTACAAATCCCATAATGTCCTCACCACCGGAGGGAGGCTGCTGGGAGCTGAGGAGGCAGCCAGGTGTGGTGTGTAAGCAGATGTGCGGGCCGCGGGGGTGTCTCAGCTCATAGTTGTCACCGGCTACAGCGGTGCTGTTGGGGTTTCAGCTCAGCGGAACTGGTAGGACGCATCCATGAATTTAGCTCCCTCTCTGTCCCCCTGAGTTATTCATGTCTTCATGTCCCCTTCTTTTGTAAATAAACCCTTTATTAACCTTTTTGCGTGTGCCTGTAGTTGAGTCTTATTATAAGGCCAATTTAAGCACACAGGTGAGGGCACACTCAGGCGGCCCATTTCACATCAGGGTTGCCCTGTAACATCCCCAGGAAGGGAAAGACCACAATTACCCAGCCAATTACAACAGCCCCTCCCATGAGCATGTCCCATGGGGTCCATCTGCCCCGCGATTGTGGGGCTCCTGGGAAGCCTCCTCCATCAAATCACCCTCGTTGCTTGCAAGCGTGTCTGAGATTCCAGCACGCAGCATCGCTCCTGCCTCCACAAAGGCATCATCGCTTTTTCAATTAAGCACAGATATCCCCTGAGAAAGTTCACAGCTTACGCTCTTAGCAACAGCCAACAGTTGTTGAGGCCGTGAAGTCCCAGGGTGGCTCGGGCTCTGTGTTCATAGCCAGCGACCGTCGTGACATGTCAATTCACGTGGAATTCTTGAGCTGTATTTTCAAACCTGAACCGTGTTTGTGAATGACACACGGGCCTTCCCTTAGGATAGGTGGTCAGGCCTGTGCACGTGGGGCCAGCTGGTCACTGGCTCTGTGATCCCCAGGGGGCACTTCTTGGACCTCTGCTGATTCATCATCTGTGAAGTGGGGTCATGCCACCTACTTATTACAAGATGCAGATGAAATAAATCATCGTAAGCACTGAGCCCCCTGTTTACAACTCCATAGTCTCCCATCAGTCCATGACTTCTCTCTCCCTGGTTTCTTTTTTTTTTTTTTTTAAAGATTTATTTATTTATTTATACAAGCACTGGGTACAGTCAGAAGCACGGGAGGGTGAGAAAATTCACCAGAGCCAGAGTGGGGAACAGAACAGGCAGATGGACGGAAATACACTGATGAGGGGAGCAGCGGGCGGCAGGAGAGGTCTGCGCGCCATGTGGGACCCTCCTCCAGTGGCCGGGGAGCAGCCGGGGATCGAACCGGTGCTGTAGAGGCTGCGGGCAGCTTCGCAACCCAGCGCTCAACCGCTGCGCCACCGGGGAGGCCTGGTTTCTTAGTATAGATGAGTCCCTTAATATAGTGCCGACTTGCTGTTGCAGTCACGTGTTATTTCACTGAGCAGTCTGGGCTGTGTTATGAATGCAGGTTCAGAGATCGTCCAAGAGCAGTGAAGACCCCCTCAGGGGGCAGCGTGGGTCCAAGAGCTGTTAGACCCCGCAGGGGTCGCAGATAGGAACTCGCTCAACCCCCACACAACTCCATCAGGTCATTTCTGTCATTATCCCCATCTGTGCGTGAGGAAACTGAGGCACAGAGGGTGAAGTCATTTCCTGAGATCACAAAGCCAGTGTAGGAAGTAGAGCCAGGATTTAAGCCAGACATTCTGACTCCAGAGTAAGGCTGCTAAGGATTATGCTGTGCCGCAAGCATCTCACACACACACCACACACACACATACCACACACACCACAGACATACCACCCCCCTCACATACATACCCACACGCACACATAGTCACACACACACATGCTGCTCCTCACTGTGTGTATTCACTTTCCTCAGCAGTTTATACTGGTCGGAGCTCTGGAGACATTTCTTAGTGTAATCATGTCTGGGATGGTGAGGAGTGATGAGGTCAAGAAGGACAGGAGGTGTGTTTTGAATAAAGAGGCACCTTTGCTAACAGGGTACCCTTTTCTGGGAGGCAGCGTGGGTCAGTGAGGTGCTGTCATCTTTAAACTGCTCTGACAACACCCCCTATCTCTACCCTCAGGGACGATGCTGAGCAACAAGAGACGGGGAATAGGAGCCATCAGAGGCCTGTCCCAGATAAAAAAGGAAAAAGGTGATTTTCAGAATCCTGTTGTTGTAAACATGGTAAGAGGAGCCTAAAGTGACAGAGGAAATAAAAAAAAAAATAGAAGATTCTTTTGAGGGGAGAGTGGCAGTTGCCCATCACATGGCAAATCTGTGTGCTCCAATGGGCGACTTGCTGGGCAGGGCTCTGACTCACCTGGGATGCTCCCAGCTCCAGCCACACGGGCTCAGGCCTACAGTAGTTGGGGAAGGCCATGGCGAGGGAGCAGCTGGTGCAGGGCCCCTGGAGGCACAAAGCTGTGGTTCTTGGACATAGGAAGTGTGAGCCGGAGCTCCTGTAGCTATTTGGGTGGAGCTGGGGGAATGGTGGAGAGCAAGTGCTCTGTAAATTCTTTTTTTTTAATTTAAGATTTTATTTATTTATGCATACAAGAACTGGGGTACAGGCCAGAGGTGCAGGGGGTGAGAGGATTCACCAGAGACTGAAATGCACTGCTGAGGGGAGCAGCAGGGAGACAGGAGAGGTCTGCTGTGCCATGTGGGTAGCTCCTGGCCAGCCAGGGATGGAACTCGTGCTGCAGAGGCTTCAGACAGCTTCACAGTGCTGTGCTTAGCCCCTTGCGTCACCAGGGAGGCCCAGCTCTGGAAATTCTTTAGGAGAGAACCAGACAAGACCAGAAAGCTGTGGGGGTGGTGGTCTGGGAGGTCACACGTGGCTCTGAGCGCTTGGGACACAGGCATACTCCGCTCTTAGGTGGGAAAGAGAAGCGAGGAGAAGCCTCAAGAATGTGGGTAGAGACCAGGGCTGCCCTCAGCAGCTGGGGACAGGGCCCATATGCTCTTGGAATATTATTTTTGGTTTTCTCCCACTACTACATGTTTTTGTACTGATGAAATTGTGTTGGATTGGACATGAAATTGTAGCAAAATGTAACTTTCTGTGAAGGGTAGTGGACCTGGTGGAGGAGGATCCGGTGAGGCTGTGTGTCACTTGGGTGACCCTGAGACTTATTGCTTGTTCATTTACTTATGTTCAGCAGGAGCTGGCAGAGTCGGGCTAACATAACAGCAGGAATCCACCAGCTGTCAATCACCCCTCTGATCCCTCTGCCCTTGGGGCAGTGTTGGGGAGACACAGAAGCACCCCTAGTTTTTTCTCATGACTTCATCCCAGTGGAAAGAAGGTGGATTTCCCAACCACCCACTTCCTTCTCCAGCAGGTAAACTTGGAATGCCCTTAGCATTTCTGATGCGAGCAGGTAGGAACAGGAGCTCTGCTGATTCATCATCATCATCATCATCATCATCATCATCATCGTCATCATCGGGGTGGGTGCATTCCTCAGTTAAATTTCAAATTGGGGTGGGACTCACTGCAAATGAAGACTATCCTCTTGTTAGAGAAAACTGTGCATTCACAAAGACATTTTCTAAACTGTGTGACACATTGGGTGAACCTATTTCGAAGGATCTTAAATTGCTTTGTAAACTGTACTGTGGCCTTGGTGGCCAGGAGGACACATTTGCAGATGGTGGATAGAGATAGTGGGGTGGAGGGGAGGAGCAGAGCTGCTCCTTGCACTGAGGTTCTGTTTCGTCTCCTGTTCTCAGAGCTGCTTGTTTCAAACCCATGTCTGCTTTTAGCAGGGAATTCCACCAGAGAAAGTGCGTTTGCTGAGATTCTCATTCCAAGGGCATAAAATAATGAAGCATGTAAACACAGTTCCCATCCCCTTCTTGGGAGAAGGGGTAGAAACTGGGGGTGGGGGGAACCCATATTCCAGAGGCATAAAGAGTGGCCAACAATTGTTTTTTTTCCCTTTTTAAACAATGATAAAATATAAATGTAAAACTATGCCAATAGCAGGGGGAAATTGTGGACAGAATGATTTCATGAATCCCGTAACTCTGGGGATCCTCTGTGCCTGTGAATAGCAGATTTCTAATAATCTAGAAGAGGACATGGCAATGTCAAAATGATTTTTAAATGATGTTTGTATGGAAATCTGTTTTGTACAGTGGAATGAGGTAAATGTAGCCTAATGTGGAAATGATATATATGCAGAAAGGAAATTATATTTAATGTAAAAGCCTGTCATTTGGGCTTTTAAGCTTATGGCTGATTTAACACGCTTGTAATTAGAAAGTCTGGGTAAGAAACAAACAAAACCCACCAGTTCAAGGTATTATTCCTCCAGTTGCGGACAACAAAATTGTATTAACTCACGTTTGTTAATTTAACAAATATCTATATTATGTGTTGGACACAAAAATAGCAAAGCAGATTTTCTTTCTGCATGACTTCATTTTTCCATTCTGTCACTAAAGTTTTTAAATTCCCTCAAGAAAAAAAATGCAACAGTATGGAACTGTTCAAAGAGCCAAGGGAGCGTCTGGTTCTAACATCCGACTGCGCCCTTTCTCTAGGTGATTAATTTCCAAAGCTCCTTCCCCTTCGGCCAGTCTCACCAGCTTCAGGTGAGTCTTCAAAATGACCGACAGGAAGGGACACAGGAGAGGCCCCGCTGGTGTTCTCTGGGCCTCTTAGAAAACCTGGCGGTGCCCCTTTCGTTACAGGGCAGGGAGAGGGGCAGCCCAGGCCCCGCAAACCTGCCTGCTCTAAATAGCAGATGCCATCCGGCGCATCTGCACAAAACGTAGGAGACTTTCATGAAAAGTAACTTTAATACCATGAGTGAACAATGCAGGAAAGGCAAAGAAGAAAGAAGTTTCTAAATCAAGCACCCAGACAAGTCTGGAAGGAAAAGAGCAAAATCAAAATCAAGATAAAAGCTGTCATTGTCACCTCCCCACGGGTCTCACCCACATCTGTGTCACCCCGTCCACGACCAAAAGGCAAGCACAGTTTCTTCACGTGTCTCTCGGCTCCATGTGCCTTCTCCAGGCCTCCTTCTGGCTCCATCCTGCTTCCTTCCTTCCTCCGTCCCTTCTGCAGCCTCTTCTCCTCCCTGCTCAGCTCCACCCTCCCTTGGGTGGGGCAGGAAACCTGGAACCTCCCTCCCCCTTTCCTGGGGACCCCCCTGTTACACTTTGACCACACACATGTGACTCTACAAGAAAGGTGACATGGTCGACATCCAGGGCGTGGGTGCTGATCAAGAAGGAAGGCCCCCCACATGTTACTCTGGCAACATTGGAAGCGGCTGCCCTGTCACCCAGCATGCAGTTAGCATTGCTGTAAACACACAAGCCAAGGGCAAGATTCTGGCCAAGAGAATTCAGGTTCCTCCTGAGCTAGCTTCTGGAAACACGTGAAAGGAACTGCGTCTGGAGGTGTCTCCTTGTGAGTTACCCAGGACCCAACTAGCCACTTGGCTGCTCCATGGAAAACTCATGAACTTGAGAGTGGCCAGGTCCCCTGGGAGCACTGAGGCCTCAGTTTCCCTTTTGGGGATAGCTGAGTGCTTTCTAGCTTGGGATGGAGGACTGACCTTGACCAAGGATTAATCAAAGTTTTATTTAAAATCTGGAATCTTGAGGCATCTTCTAAATAACTAAAGGCCTTTCATCATGGCCTGTGGGGTTGTCACCCTATCGGGAAGCCTTCTGTCTTTCAGGATTAGACAGATATAGAAAGATACAGAAAGAAGACTCTAGAAACGTAGCAATGGGAAGGAAAAACTGGTCAAATAAATATGAGAGAAAAAAGATTCTGTGTTCAGTTATACACCTCCCCCCGACCCCGAATCTACTGCTCAGCCACACACCACACGCGTGCAGGTGACTGAAGACACTGGAGCGGGGAACCAGAGTGTGGTGATGGACGCAGCTTCTTGGAGTTGTGGTGGAGCCCCCCTTGAGGCTTTCAAGAGTCTTAAACAAGCCCCTCAGCTGTCTGCGGAAAGGCTCCTTTGAGTTTGGTGAGGGATCTTCAGAAAGGAGGGAGTGCCTTCCTTGAAAAGCTGGCCCCTGGGGCAAGATTCTGAAAAGCTGGCTGCTGGCATAACTGCCTGCCTGTGCTGGGGGTGAGGAGGGGGGACAGAATTTGAGTCACTGTGCTCTTTGCTGCCTGGAAGATCCTGGGGTGCTGGGAGGGAGACTGTGCTAATGGGTTAGGCAGCTCTGGGGCACTAAGTCCTAGGAAAGCCCTTTGTGGAGAGAGCCATTGCTGGAATCCTCATTTTCTCCTGCAAATGGCCCATAAAACTGCACTTGAGCTCCGTGGACATAGGTGTTAAAGGCTGTCCTTATTTCCTGGTGTTGCCCTGGGGTTGGGCTGTTTGTTTAACATCCTTTGTAGCTGGCTGGCTGAGGTCGAGAGTTCAAGGAGCAGGAAGGCGCTTCTCTCTGGTCCCCAAAGAAAGAAAAGAGTGCAGATGCCACAACATAAAAACAAGGAATCTTGGGCCTCCCTGGTGGCGCAAAGGGTTAAGATGAAGCAGTATGAAGCTATCCGCAGCCTCTAAGGCATGAGTTCGATCCCTGGCCAGGGAGCTACCTACACGGCGCAGCAGACCTCTCCTCTCTCCCTGCTGCTCCCCTCAGCAGTGTATTTCAGTCAATCTGCCTGTTCTGCTCCCCACTCTGTCTTTAGTGAAGCCTCTCACCCCCTGCACCTCTGGCCTGCATCCCAGTTCTTGTATGCATAAATAAATGAATCTTAAAAAAAATAAAAACAGGGCCTTCCCGGTGGTGCAGCGGGTAGAGCGCCGCGCTGTGAAGCTGTCTGCAGCCTCGGCAGCGGGGGTTCGATCCCTGCCAGCCGGCGAGAATCCCACATGGTGTGGCAGACCTCCCCGGTCGCTCCCGCTGCTCCCCTCAGCAGTGTATTTCTGTTGTCTGCCTGTTCTGCTCCCTGCTCTGTCTCTGGTGAATCTTCTCACCCTTCTGCACCTCTGGCCTGTACCCCAGCTCTTGTATAAAAATAAATAAATCTTAAAAAAAATAAAGACATAAAAACAAGCAATCTTTCAGAGAGAGGTGTCTTAAGGGGACCCTTTGGGAGTAGAACTCGGGGAGGATGACTTGTTGGTTGAAGCCATTGGTTCTGTGTCCTGCTATCAATTTTCCATTGAAATATTACACAGTGCTGGGAGGACTTGGGAAGCAATTCAGCTCTGCAAATGCTGTAAGCACCATTATGAGCCAGAAAATATACTAAGGTACTGGAGATGAAGACATCAACTAAGGGGGTGGCATTTGCCAACTCTTAGTATGTTCACCCCCAATCGCTCTTCCCCACCTCAGAGCCTCAGAGTCACCATTCCCTTTACCAGGAATGATGCAGCCCAGCATCCTTCAGAACTGAAGCTAACACGTCGCTTTCTCCAGGAGGCCCCTCTTGCTGCTGACAGCTAGGTTAAGCTGTTACAGGCTCTGCATCTTCAGCCGAGACCTTGCAAAAGCATTTGTTCGCTATCATCTCCCTCAGGTTGTAAATGTAAATTACATAGTTTATATCCCTTTATTTAAAAATTATACCCCTGTATACACAGATCACTATAGATACAGGTTATATCTCTAGACATACAGATTATAGCACTAGAGATACAGGTTATATTTCTGTATACATAGATTATATCACTATAGACACAGATGATGTCCCTATAAACACAGATTCGACCCCTACTGCCCAATACAGAGAAGAGGACAATTAGCAACAATATGGCCAACAGATGGGACAAGTGCCAGGAGGGTGAGATCTGTGTAAATGACAGTGTTCATCTGGAATGTGCAGGAATGTTCTGGGAGGGGAAACTGCATGTAGGGTGAGGTAAAAGTATCAGGCTTTTCTGCCCTCCCGCCATTAGGATAGATGACGGAACCCTGTGGTCCTGAATGCATGCCTGATGGCGGGCACCTGGAGTAGGGTGTGGGCCTATGTAGATGGGATTCACCTGGGCTGAGACTGCGCTTTTAAGGGTGGCGTCACACCAGCAGAAGCTGAGGAAGAAGCAGAGAAGCAAAAGAAGAACCACGAGAAGAAGCAGAGAGAACCAGAGATCACCGGAGAGCCCAGACAGAGTGAAGACTTGCCGGGGGCTGGGGGGCCTCCCAGCCCCCCAGCACCCCTGCCTGCCGTGTACCTGGTAAATCCCAATAAAAGCCTGAAAAGCCACTGAGGGCTCCAGGCCTCTCTCCTCCTTTACCCCGTCTGCTGGATCAGAAAACCTGCTCAGTGGCCTGTCCTGCCCCTGCACTGCACAATTCCTGGACATAGTGTGCCCATGATCTACTGATGGCTCTCCAACTGCAAATTCATCCTTGTTGCCTTCACTGTAAAAGTGGATCTGGGCCCTTTTAAGTAATTTCCTTCACTGGCTGGTTGTTCTCATTATACTTTACCAGTGGCAGGCCTTAGGGAGACTTCACCATGGCCAGCCTCCTACAGTTTGGGTCCTTTTTTTTTTTTTCAGCTCCAGGGTCAGGCAGTACAGGTCACCCACAGCCCCCAGAAGCACGGGCTTCTCCTGGGCACCCTACTCCCCATGTGGTTTTGTAGTGAAATGTTTCTGCAAGGCACTCTCTGGGGAACAGCTTTCCCCATACCCCCGAGGGCAGATTATCATCAGCTTTCAGCTGGGTTTCCAGCAAGTTCCATGTTCATAATACCAGTTACTTCACTGCCATTTAGTGAGCCAAGGAGCCACCGTCCCCAGTTGGGTGTGGCAGCAGTGGCTGCTCCTTAAATCCTTAACATCTTTAGGCCTATTTTCTTTTGGGTTCTTTTTATTTCTCATTAGTCAATCCCTCCATAGCCCGGATCCTGCCGTAGTTAAGAATTCTGTATATTAAACTCTCACTGGCTACTGCTGTGTGGTGTCCACCTCCTGATAGGATGTAGCTTGATGCCCATGGATGGGGATTCAGTCACTGAGTACTTGGCTCTCAAGGGAAGGTGTTTCTAGAAGACTAAGGGAATTGGGGCTCTTGGGCATTTTTCCAAGTTTGTGCAATGTACATATTATTTGTGTAGTTGGAGGGGGGATAATTCTAAATGTGAAAAACGCAATACAAGAAGCAAGGGGAGCCTCGCCCGCTGCTCCCCTCAGCAGTGTATTTCATCAGTCTGCCTGTTCTGCTCCCCGCTCTGTCTCTGGTGAATCCTCTCACCCTCCTGCTCATCTGGCCTGTACCCAGGTTCTCGTATAAATAAAATTAAAACAAAAAAAGAAGCAAAGGGAATAAACATACAAAAGGATCCCAGTGGTTGGTAGGTTTGTGGCAGAAATAAGTAACACACTCAGGGAAAAATACCTTGGAGGAGGTGATTTTGAGTTGAGTATAAAAGGTGAATGGAGGGCCTCCCCTGGTGGCGCAGTGGTTGAGCGCTGGGCTGAGAAGCTTCCCGCAGGCTCTGCACTGCAGTGCCGGTTCGATCCCCGGCCACCAGTGAGGGTCCCGCATGGCGCGCAGACCTCTCCTGCCGCCCGCTGCTCCCCTCAGCAGTGTACCTCATCATTCTGCCTGTTCTGCTCTCATCCTCCCCTGCTTCTGACTGTACCCAGTGCTTGTATAAATAAATTAATTAATTAATTAAAAAAAAAAAAGGTGAGTGGAATGGGAGGGTTTTTTTCCAGGCAGATCCAGGTGTGCAGTGGGAAGGGCCTGCTTGCCAGCTCAGTGTGGACAGACGCTATGGTGGTAGCAGGTCTGTCTGATCACAGCAACCCTCTGGGGCTTCATTTAAAGGCCGTGGGTGTGTGTGGGAAAGTTAATTCCCTGTCTTTTGTGTTGTGGGCAGCTGCGAGAATGTGAGGTGACTCCGGCCATCATCTCCAGCTGCCTTGGAGCTAAACTGGGTCCTGACTATTGTGCCCTGAAATTCAGTTCCCCTCTGGTGCCTGAGGCCACAGTTGCTGCTTCCACCAAGTATTGGTAAAGGTGAATGCTAAGACAGGGAATTCCAGGGAGCACTGGGGCACTATGGTAACTTTTTTTTAAAAAAAGATTTATTTATTTGTTTATGCACACAAGAACTGGGGTAAAGGCCAGAGGTGTGGGGGTGAGAGGATTCACCAGAAACAGAGCGGGGAGCAGAACAGGCAGACTGAGTGAAAACACTGCTGAGGGGAGCCGCGGGCGAAACAGGAGGGGTCTGCTGCACCATGTGGGTAGCTCCCTGGCCGGGGATCGAACTCGTGCAGCAGTGGCTGCGGCTAGCTTCACAGCGCTGCGTCTTAACCCCAGGCAGGCCCCGGTGGTCACTGCGGTGTAGCCCGCACCCACGACCTTGCTGAGCCTCCCTGAGACTGTGGGGCGCTTGGGATGGTCTCTCCTGTCTCCGCCGCTCGCCGTCTGGCTTGCTCTCCCGCAGGCTCTCCTCGCCCGGCTCCCGCTTACTGCCACCGCCCTCTCCCCTCAGCAAAGCCTCCCACATCCAGACGGGCTCGGCGCCGGCTTCTTCGGAGGACCCCCCCTCCGCTCCCGGCCCGCTCCTCTCCGGGGAGCGCCCCGCAGGGGCGAGTGCTGCGGCTGGGGCGCCCCGCCCGCGCCTCCGGAGCCCCCTCCCTCCGCCCTCCCCGGCCCGGGCGCGCCCAGGTGCCTCCAATCCGCCCCGCAGCTTCCCGGCTGGCGCCGCGGCCTCGGGTCTCCCGGGCCTCCCCCAGTCGCCCTCTCGCCCCCCGCGGGGAGACGCGCCGCCGCTCCGGCCCGACCTCGGGTCCCGCTTCCGTCCGGGGAGGCCCCGGGCAGCGCCGCCGCCCGCCGGCTCCGCGGGAAGGTCTGGATCTCCCGCGCCCCTCACGGTAGGCGCCCGGGCGCGCGGGGCTCCTGCTCCCCCTGGCTCTGGGGTCCCCGGGGCGTGCGCCGGGGCTCCCGTCGGGGCGGCGGGGCCGGGGGCGCGCGGAGGCCGGGGCGGGGGGCGGGCGGGCCGGCGGGGGGGCGCGGCGCCGGGGCGCACTCGGCGCCGCGCGGGGCTGGGAGGGGGGCCCGTGGAGGCTCGAGCCCGGGCGGCGGCGCGCGTGGCGACCCCAGAAACTTCAGCTCGGCCCGGGCGGCGCGGGTGTGCCCGGGAGGCCCCGCGCGGGGCGCGAGCGGATCTTCCCCGACGCGGCAGCGGGCGCCCCGCGCTGCAGCCAAGGTAAGGGGCGCGGGCGGCGAGTTCGGGGCGGGGGGCCGGGCGGGCGGCGGAACCCGGCGGCGGCTCCCTGGCCCCGGGCGCGCCTTTCCGGGCCGGCGCCCCCGGCCCGACCCCTCCTCTGCGCCCCGCGCGCGGCCCCTTCGGCGCTGGGGGGGCGCGGACCCCGCACCCGCCAGCCCAGGGTGGCGGCGCCCCGGGCGCTGCCATTTCCCCCCGCGCGGTCAGGCTGGGCCGAGGAAACAAGTTCCGGAAGCGCCCGGGCCCCCGCGGGGCGCGAGGGGCTCCCCCGCAGCCCTGCCCCGCCCCGCGCCCCCGAGCCAGCCGCGGCGGGCGTGGACAGGAGCGCGCGGGGCCGGCGGCGCCCCCCAGCCTGGAGCCGCTCGCGAAGTCGGGGCGCAGGGGAACCCCGCCGCGCGCCCGGCTCCGCACCCGGCCCGGGTGCCCCGTTTCTGGGGAAGCCGGCGCGTCGTGTCCCAAGGGGATCAGGTTTTCCAAAAACAGTCCCGAGAGAAGGGCCCTGCGTCCACCCCCCGGCCGCGCCGCCGGGGCCCGGCCGCGGGTCTTTAAGAGACGGTGAGACTGAGGTTGATGAGCTTCCTTGCCCGGGGTTCCCTTAAAAGGAGCAAAATCGGGTAACTTTGCGGTGGGGTTGGGAGGAAAAATAACTCGGGAAAATAATTCCGTGCCCGGGGAGGTGTCCCCGCATCTGGGGGGGCGGCGGGAGGGGCTGCTGGTGACTCTGGCAGCCTCGACTGGCGAGGGGGCCTTGGGGGTCACCTCTCACGGTTTTCCACCCATCTACCTCCTGGTCCCCAAACGCTGACACTTATTTTAACGACTGGCACCTGGCGCGCTCCGGGCCCTTTCTGATAGCTTTAAGCTGGGTTGCCTCTAAAAGTGGTTAAAACCCCTCCCAGTCTTACAGGTGCAGGCCGTGTGCTGTAGGCGCTTCGGCCTAGGCCGGGTAAAAGGTGTGTGAATGACTGTTTATAATTTGAGTGTAACCATCGCACGTGTGCGTGTGCGCACTTAAAATAGTTCCCGTTAGTCAGAGTTTTTTTGTTCTAAAAATGTAGGTGGAGCAGCTCTAAAAAGCAGGTGTCTTTGCTATCAGGTTTTCCTGGCTGGGCTGGTAGGATATGACTTGTTGCTTTAGTCTTGGAGAGATTTTTGTGACTGGTAAATGTAAAAAATATGGCCAGATGTCATTGAAGAAGGGTTTAGTTTATGATATGCAGTGGCAAAACCAGCCCCCAGTGAGCTCAGAGGTGGTTTAAGCACCGAACAGCTAAAAAAAAAAAAAAAAAAAAACAGCTAAATGAAATGCTTGGTAATCTGGCCCCAGCCTGCCTTTCTGGTCTCCCCTAACTAGTCCCCAGGTCTCCCCTCTCTCTTCAGCTCACACTCTTGGCCATGCACACTCCGCGCCGGACGCATCCCGCTACTTCCAAAGTGTCATTCTCGGACCACTGTCTGGAAGGAAAGAACATTCTGCTTACACTCTTCTTACTCCACCTGCCCATCTGTTGATTACCCACCCTTGCGTCTGTCACGTGCCAAACACTTTCTCTGGAAGACTCTCCTTCCCCATTGATTACAGTCAGTTAAGCTCTCTCTGGTAGTCAGTGCTTCTAGAACTTGATTGTTTTTGCACATCTGTCCATGCTGCCCGTGTGCAGTGCAGGCAAGTGCCTTCCCTTTGCCTGGTGCTTCTCCACTGGGGATGGAGAGAGGCCCTTTTGGTAATTCACCCAAAGGCACGGTCTGGGCTGATGGTGACCCTGCTCAGCCTCTCCCCTGCAGACTCCGCGGCCATTACAGTGACGAAAGAGCAGGAGCTCAATTAGGGTCCCTCGAATGAGTGAGAACTTAGTCTTTACAGAATTCTAGAAAAAAGCAAGATTTGGGGGACATATGTAAATTTTGTGCTTCAGTTTGCCTGTCTGGCAGTTCATGCAATTCTTAGGGACATGTCTTCTCGATTATTGGGAAGAATCTGGAGTGTGGATTCATGAGTGAGCGTCAGGGCTGTTTTTGGCATGGGTGCATCTTCAAGGCAGTAAGATTCACACCTCTGATCATGCATGGCTGACAGGTAAGGTGGCAAAATTCCTGGAAGTGAGACTTTAAAGAATTTTCCCACGTTAACACATGCCAATAAATCGAAGCGCTGTTTCAAATGCAAGAATGGAACTCATCCTAAGACCGGCCTCAG
Organism: Talpa occidentalis; assembly: GCF_014898055.3. Taxonomy (NCBI): domain Eukaryota; kingdom Metazoa; phylum Chordata; class Mammalia; order Eulipotyphla; family Talpidae; genus Talpa; species Talpa occidentalis. The sequence goes on along the minus strand of NW_023602073.1, from coordinate 145,236,362 downwards.
GATGAAACCCAGAAAGTGACAGAAGTAGGCCTTGAGTCTGATCCCCTTTTGCTCTCCAATGAGGTCAGCACTTAAGATCCCAATTTCCACATGGAAATGCACTTTTCATGTTCGGGTAATGTGCAAGCTCAGTTGGCTGCAAGAGTCTTAAAATGCTCTCAATTAGTATGAAATTTGTATGAACAAGTGTTGAACAACTTTGGGGGTAATCTGGAGATATTTTTCAATCTATGGTCAATCTATAGACCACACAAAAATATATAACATTCAGACATAAAAACATACTTGTAAGTGTCAAAAGAACTTGCTAGTTATAGAAGATCCTGGGACTCAAGAATTTCTAGCATAGAATTATTCTAGAGAATAATGACCAAATTCTTCTGAGGAAATAGTAAGAGGGAGGTGTCCAGGGTCACAGAGCTTATGCAGGGCCAGAGCCAGGATGAGTCTCAGATTTCCTGGCTCTCGGGACATGGCTCTTTTTACTCAAGTCCCTATACAAACAGCCGTCTATAGCTGCCAGTAACAACTTCGGTTGGGAAATCTCGACTGTACAGTCTAATCATAATATCTCAGAGAAAGGGAAGCTTCCCAGCACTAAACAGAATCTTGTATGACGTAGGCAGGTGACAAATACTTGCTGAAGGAATGAACAGTTGATACTTAACATAAATAATTCATGCAGCGCCAGCTAAAGTCCTTTGGGGTCCATGATGGTGGCATTTGGCTTACGTGCTTACATTTCTTAAATGAAATGAACAATATTGGATAAACCTTGTGGAAGAGATGGTAGAAATTGTGTTCCTTATAAAGAAGCCAGACCCCTTGATAGAAAGGCATCAGAGAAAAACCGGCAATTTGGAATTGGTGTGTCTGTCCAAACCCGAGCCTTGATTCTGCAAGCATAAGACGTTACCAGCCTCGGTCTCTTCATATAACCTCACACGTCTCAGCTGACAGAAGAATGGAGTAGGCTCACATGCGTGAAAGCTCCTGGCAAACATTGGAGACTAAATAGTAGCAGGATGAGAGTGTCTGTGGCAGGGAGTGCCTGCCAGGCACCAAGCTAGGCTCTCTGGAGTAAGCATAGAATAATTCCACTTATTCTTCTAGAGGGAGCTTTTGGGAATGAGGAAGAAACTCAAGCCCGAACAACTGCCCCTCAACATTGAACAGGTATTTAAGGAGCCCTTCTAATGTATTAAGTACCTTTAATCTCTGACTCTTAGAGAACTTGGTAGAGAAAAAAAGGCAAGTGACTGTAAGTGACAGAGAAGCAAATCACTTTCGTTTTAGGCCGAGGGAGGCGTGATTTGCATTTCAGGCCAGTCCCCCTTTAGATTGTGATGAGTGAATTTGGGGAAGCGAGTCTGGCAGAAAGATGACAATTGTAATAGTGCAGATGATCAAAGGCAGTGGGGTGGTGGAATGGGCTTGGCGACAGAATGTGGAGGACAGGCAGGATTGTCTCCAGCGACGGATGTCCCTGAACTCGGCCACACAGAGGGAGAAGGGTGGGGACCTCGGGGCCCCAAACCTCAGTTCACACAATTATGAAGTTGCACAACTGAGATTTGACCCAGGTCTGTCTGATTACATGTTCCTTCTACTTTTCCAACTGGTATCAACTGTTCGCATGCCTGTAATTGTGAGTGAGTCAGGATTTTAATAAAAGCAGTCAAGAATTTGAAAGCTTTTATTTTTATGAGTTAGTTTATGATTTTAGAAAGAACAAAGAATGCTCCATCTGAAGGCTCCTCCCACCCCCACCCCCCGCCTCGACTGTACAAGCAGTAGACACAGGCTGGTGCCCCAAGAAGCTCCCCCACCAGGAGTGTGTAATGGGTTTCCTCTCTTGGACTCGGTCCTCCTGGGAGCTGCTCCTCTCCAGGCATTGCATCCAGCTGGAAATGGGCCGCTTTGTTTCCATTTAGGAGATCTGTGGATGGAGTAACAGAATCTGGACTGCAGCTTTCATTGTGTTTTCCTGGTGTTGTATTACAAAGCTGCTTTTCAATCGATGGTTGGATTTCTGCTGCGTCCCTTGGACATGGTTCTTCAGAGTTCCCATCACTACCTAATTCTTTTGCACTGGGAACAGGGTGTGCACTAGGATTTTGAAGATTTTCTCCTCGTTAATAGTTCGGGAAATGGCGTAGTAAATAAACTTGCAAGTCTTCGCTTAAACTTATTAAAGTTGAGGGTTCCCATTGCCTTTAAAATGCAGTGATGTGTTTTAGTGGAATATTTTAAAGTTCACGGTGTTTTTTTGTCTGCAAGAGTATTCTGTGTCTCAGGATTTTCATCTCTAAAAGGAGAATGACAGCAGAGCTTTCCCCATAGAAGGTTGTTTTGAGAGTAGAGGAATTAATAAATTAATATACATAGAACCTTACCAGCCACGATGGAGGAGTTCAAGGAATATTAATTCTACCTCCTGCCCTGTAGATGTGATTTGATTTTCTGAAATGACGTCGAATAAGCGTGTCCAGGAGGGTGGGGCAGTGGGTGGGGCTGCGGAGCCTGGGGCACAGCTCTTCTGCATCCGCTCTGCTGGGTCCTTGCCTTTCACGCTTCCTTGCTTGGTGAATGACTCTTCTTCATCCACTGAGCCTCAGGGATGCCTTCTCTCGCAGCTGTGACGCGCTTTCTCGTGATTCTAGACGTGTTGTTCAGATGTGACTGTATCCACCGTTGTGTGCATCATTGGTGGTGCCTGTGCCATCACTCGGATGCTTCACTTGCTTTATGAGCCCTTTCAGGCCCAGCGTGGTGCTCTAAGCAGCACTTTTATTTATTTTTATTTTTTATTTATTTTTTTTTTTTTAAACTTTTTTTTTTTTTATAGAGGCATGTTTTTATTTATTTATTATTTATTTGTTTGTTTGTTTTCGTTTATACATGCACTGGGTACAGTCAGAAGCACGGGAGGGTGAGAGAATTCACCAGAGCCAGAGCGGGCAGCAGAGCAGGCAGAAGGACCGAAGTACACTGCTGAGGGGAGCAGCGGGCGGCAGGAGAGGTCTGCGCGCCATGTGGGACCCTCCTCCGGTGGCCGGGGAGCAGCCGGGGATCGAACCGGCGCCGCAGAGGCCGCGGGCAGCTTCGCAACCCAGCGCTCAACCGCTGCGCCACCGGGGAGGCCCCACTTTTATTTATTTTTAAATAAAATATATTTATTTATTAATGCTATTTTATATAAATTGAGTTTTATTATCTGCTAGGCCAGGCTTTTACCTGTTTTCTTATTAATCAAAGCGTTTTTGCAAAGTCTCATATTTTCATTCTCCTATAAAGATAAAATTAAAATATGATTTTTCTTTTTTTTTAATTTCTTTTACTTTAACATTTATCATTTACAATTTTTTAAGACAATATTTGCTTCCCCCCACCCCCTTAGATTGAGTCCCCATAGAGTTTTCTTCCCCAAGGTACCTGTGCACCATCACCACAGTCTAGGGGACACTTTTAAATGAACATGTCATGTCTTCATTAATGTTGTCTTAAAGGCATTGCCATGATCATGAAATTGACTGACCCTTTATCAAATATTTGACTATTTGGACTTTACCAAGCATCAGATACTAAAAAATAAAGTCAATTAGGGTTTCTCCATCATTCTGAAATGTGGAATAGCAGCAAAGTCATCATACTGGGCACTAATAGATCTAGATTCTGGTCTGGAATACAGACCATAGGTTCCTCAGGGAGAAAATAAAATTGTCCTATAATGATTTCAATGTCTCCTGTAGCAAATCCTTCTCCTTAACCTTCCTCTTTAAGCTTTGTGCTAGGGTGGTGGTTGATGGAATAATATTCAGATTTATCCTTACCATTCTGGATGACCATGAAGCTGGCTTAAAATGGATTTTGTTGCACTTTCAAAGGAGGGCATTTATACATATGAAAAGATACTGAGGAAGAACACATCTGGAATACATTAACCAGAATTAAGTTATCATTTGTGCTGGTGACATTTGAAACTTCTGGCATCAAAACCTACTGTATGAAGACATGAAGCCTCAGTGAAACTTTGCCAAATCAGAAACCAAAATGTTTTCCCATTTAACTTGTCTGTTTTGAACTTGGCCTGTGGAAAATCCTAAACATTCTGTGAAGCCTACTTATCTATAATAATTCTCCCCTGACGACTGTCTATTGAACTTCTTGCTGGGAAGTTCACTGCCTATCGTGGGCAAATGCTGCCTTCACCTAAGAGTTAAAAGAAAATCCAAAACCCACCCATCCTATACACACCCAACCCCTGCAAGCAAGCTGCCTTTTCAGCTTCTTCAGTAGCAGGATTTTGTGATAACTGGAGGGCACTGCTTTTCTCAACACTCTAGGCTCATTCAGATGTTCCCTTCTGACATTTTTTTACCCCTCATTTTCTCTTGAAAAGTTATGCTTCCTTCCCCCACCCCACCTTAGGGTCCATCTTCCGAGTGGCTGCACTGCCAGCTCAGTGATGTCTGCCCACGCCCTCCCCTCACTTGGCGGGATTCCTAATTGACTCTGTAGAACTGATGACTCCATAGGGTTTGCTATTTGTGACCTTCTAGGAAACAGATGATGTTTCTCAGCCCCTTCACTTTCTCTCTTCTGATGGGCAGTAAAGGATGAGCTATTTGAAAGATACTTTTAGGTGTTTAAATTATTCTTGGTGTTTGTCCAGTCAGAGATAATAATCCAGTAATCTGCATGCTATGCCGAAAAAAGATGAACTCTGGGTTTTGGATAGATGTAAAAACCCTGGGTTTTGGGTAGTTTTGCTAAAAGTATCTGTGTGATCTTGAGTAAACATGACATCTGAGCTCCATGTCTTGCAAGTTTGGTGGGCAGCGGAGCCCCACTGGACACAGTGATTTTTAAATTGGAGTTAGAGTTGACTTAGGAGGACAGGTGCATACACTTCACACCTCGCCCACCTTGAAGGGCCAGTCCATACTGGCCCTCGCTATTTTGGGATGGTTTCAGCTCTCAGCCTCAGTTATTCTATCTAGCAAGAGAGTCATAAGAAAGCAGAACAAAACTTATAAAAATCTAACAGTATTGTATTTGGCACATGCTCCTGTGCTCTGTGGTGCTTGAACCTGGCTAGATGACCGATGCCACCACCCAAAGCCTGTGTGGGGCAAGCCTCGTAGGCAAGCAGGGTCTTGCTAAGACCAGATGGGGTGACTGGACATTGTGAGGCAGTTACGCTCTGTGATCTTGGGGGCTGTGGAGAATATGAATTTCAAGTCCTCTGGAATTGGGGGAAGGGGAACTCAGGGTTGAATTGTAACTGTTGAGGAAGGACACTGAAAGGTTCGTGCTTTCAGGGAAGCGGTGCAGGTGGCGGTATGGAGAGCAGGCAGGTCTCGAATGCATATAAAGCTACAGCCACGGAGGGTCTTAGAACAAAGTAGCTCGTTGGACTGAAGGTAAAGCTACTTGGAGAATGTTGGCAAGTGATGGATGGTGCTGCTGAGTCTTACACTGACAGCTTGTAAAGATGTGCCAGAAGAAAATTTAAAGTTAAAGGTCAAGTCTTTTGAGTATCTCTTACTGGTGGAGAAACTGAAACTTGGGATTGTGTAAAAATCACTTTAGGAATCTGGGCCTGCCTGGTGGTGCAGGGGCTAAAGTCTCAGCACTATCAAGCTATCTCCAGCCACTGCTACATGAGTTCGATCCCCAGCCAGAGAGCTAATCTACATGGCACAGCAGACCTCTCCTGTCTTGACCACTGCTCCCCTTAGCAGTGTATTTTAGTAGATCCGCCTGTTCTGCTCCCCACTCTGTCTCTGGTGAATCCTCTCACCGCCCCCCCCCCCTGCACTTCTGGCCTACACCCCAGTTCTTCTATGCATAAATAAATAAAATCCTAAAAAAATCACTTTAGGAATCTGTTAAAACTACATGTTCCTGGAGCCCACTCAGATTTGAGCCTGGAGGTCGGGGTGCAGTTTATCAAGCTCACAGGTGTTGCTACTGAGTGTCTGATCTCAAACACTGAGTGAGAAACTCCGGCCTAACGGAGCGGGGATTGCCTTTGGGGACACTCAGCTTGCAGAGGTAGTGTTCAGAGCCCAACCCTTTTCTCAGTCTTTCTCCTTCAAGCTGCCTATGTGAAATGGCTCCTGTAGTATCATGAGGACCTAACCTGGTTGGTTAATTGGGCAGAGATGGGCAAGAGACCTGTAGGTCACCCACATTTGTGTGTGTGGCTTGACAGGCACTATTTTTAAAAAGAAGCATCTGGTCTAAATAAAAGATTTAATAGTATTTATAATTAAGTTAATTAATTAGAAGCATATTAGTTGAGAAAACGAGTAGGGAAAATTTCAACTTTGACCCATTGTGTAATATTCGTGAGACGCATTTGTACCTTCAGGAAAGATGGTTTTGTAAGGATTACCAACAGGGAGTGATTTCTTCCATGTCAGCTTTCCGTGTCGTTGGACTTTTCAAATGGTCTCTCCAACAATTTAGAGATGTCAGGACACCTGACATCCCACCTGGTATTCTAAAGGTTGGGAACTCGAGCACTTGGGGAGACTGACAGCCAGAGTGTGTTGAGAAAAAAATGTCACCGCGGTGTGGTGGTCTCTGAAAAGCTGTCACTGGGGCTGAGTTTTGATGCCTTGATAAATCCTCGAAAATTTATGAAAACTTGTGTAAACAGTGGGCAGCCAGAGCTTGGAATTTTCAGCAAATCAATGGGGAGTAGTGGCGCTTACATCTGTCATTGCCCACGTTCACTAACACCTCATGTAATTTCCTCCTGTATCAAAGAGCCTTGAGACATTTATAGTGTGCATTAAAGCTAGAATAATTTCAGTGTGTAAAAGGACATGGGTATTTCTTTGTGCGTTAGCAAATATGACCAACTTTTAAAAACAGCGAGGATTTCGATTCTCACGTGCATGTTCAAAATGCTGCCTTCCCCAGTCGCAGCCCACATGCAGTGCCTTTTGAAATCATCCTTTTCAACCCATTTTTTCGAGGGAAAGCTTAATGTTTCAGGGGATGCTTTTACCCCTCTGTCCTAAGAGGGGACAGAGATAGGCCTGGTTCCCAGATTATTGACTTTTGTGAACTTTTGGAATCTGTGGAGCAATGATGACTCCTTAGCCTGTGCACATTGCAGCCTCCCCATAAGAACATGCATCTTTGCACAGAGTCTGCAAATGGGGTGCACCACATTGGTTAAAACAGATGGTGTCACCCGCACGAAACAAATAGGCCTTTCCCAGTCAGGTGTGAGTGGGGGACTAAGGCTATCATGCACATTATTTGAGCAGAAAGGAATCTTAGACACAATCTAGGCGCCACTTTATTTTGTGCAAGAAGAAACAGTCTTGTCCTGCCTTTGTGTTGTAAATAACAATGACGTTTTTATTAATACCTGTTAAAAGAAACACATGACATCTTCAAAGTCCACCCACCCACATTCATCATCAACAAAGTAATTCTAAAATAGCTGTCTGTGAAATTCAAAATATGTTTTTTGTTAAAAACTATCCAAATATGTGGATAGTTAGCAATGTGTCTATAAAGATGATCACTGGGGGCCACAGTGCTTTCTCCTGCAAGGCCGGTGGTAGCTCCATGGTCAGGACAGCGTCACAGAGATGGGGAGAGTCCAGGAAAGGAATCTTACTGCCCCTCCAAAGAGAAGCCACCTTGAAATTGTGGTCTAAAGACTGGTGTTGAGCCTCATGTCTTTGTTAGTGAGTTATTATGGAGACTTTTGCAGGTAGATGCAAACAGGTAGGGGCTTGTTGGGGTGAGGCCAGGAGAACATGGCTGGGAGAGGAGGCAGACGTTACTCTCAGGTTGCCCCCTATGCTATTAGATATCAAAAACTGTGCAGAGGCTACTGCAACTTTAATGTTCTTCGTGAGCCCCCCACACTGTTCACGTGATTCCATTCTAGAAATTAGCTGAAGGTCCTTCCTGACCCTGCCCTCCCCCACCCCAGAGCCATCCTCTTCGTGTTTGTGTATTTTGACTTTTCAAGCTGAAAGTTCATCTGGGGTGTCTCTAATAGGGAACTAATTTAACAGATTTTACATAAAGGCAATGAGAAGCAGGTGCAGCGATGTTGAGGATCACAGTGATGCCCCATGGTTTTAGATGTTGAAGCTTCATGCTGTCATTTCTCATTGGTGTTCTTTGAAATCCGTGCAAGAAGCATGAGGTCATGTGACTTACCACTGCAGCGTGTCTCTTGTTTACTTTGCAGGTCAGCAAATCTACCTGTGATGATGGCTGATGCATACCTCAAACCTTGTAAACCCCAAGGGCTGATGGAATTAGTCACTGATGACTGTGAGAAACGGTTGTGTCCCTACCTATTTCCAGGTGTCTGAGCCAGGTTTTCCCCGAGGAAGCTGTTTCCTACTGGAATTGTCTTCTTGTGCTCTGTCTCTGCTCTGTTCAGGGCCCTGAGTGTTGCTCATTGACCATCGAGGGAACCATGGCCTGGAGTTTCTGGAAATAAAGTTTCTAACATTGCCCCTTTCTGATTTTGAGTCTCTGAAGTAGCAGTATATTCTGCCCTTCTGAATTGTTCTTTGAAAACTTTGCAACTTTGATTTGACCATTTGAATGTGAGCGATCTTTTGTGAAGAAAGAAAAAAAATGTGTCAGCCACACGGCAGCAGCAGCCTCTGTGTGTCTTCCATGGCTTCTTCACTCTGCAGCCAGTGAACCCCTACAGTTAAAGTATTTTGGGGCAGTTGCTCAATGGAATACTGCCGTGCGGATGTGGGATAGGAAGGGAGCCCAAGAGAATGACAGAAGGCACAATGGGGATGCCCTGGAGCAGGGGTCTCTGTTAGGGCATCAGAAGCGGGTGGAGGGCTTGTTAAGATACTCTAGGGTAGATCATCACACCCGTGCTAGTTTCTGACTCGGTGGACCTGGAGTCAGCCTGGGTGTTTTCATTTCCAACATACTTTCCAGGGGCTGCTGTTGGTTGGGGGCCACTTTTAAAGATCTTCTGCCTTGAATGCTCAGACCTGGTCTGTGGTCCCTGGGCTACAGGTCAGTGGGGTGCCATCTCCTGCTTCTCTGGATCTGTTCCCATCCCCCTGTGAAATGGGATGATCTTAGTTGTTACCAAACCTTTGAAATCAGAAGAATGCTGTTCCATGCTGCATCACGTGTGAAGCTCCAAACTGTGGAAAAGATGAACAGGAATGCGGTTAATTACAGCAGGGATGGAGGACAAGGATCCCTCAGGTGGAAATGGGGGAGGTACCTGAGGCCCCTCTAAAGGACCTACTACCCACGGGGATCCAGTAGGGGAGATGATTTCTCAGGCCCCGAGATGTGTAGCTTTCTCTGATTCGGTGCACTCTTGAAACTCTAGTTATTACAATAGTTGTAAGAATTTGCCCAAAAGAATTTGCCCAATATCACATGTGATATTGTGTTTAGTGTCTTTGCATAAATAGGAAGTTACTATATCAAACAGTGTAATAAAAGATTTCTAGCTCATTTCAGGTAGAAATGGGGATATTCTAACAAGAAAAGCGGGGGTACAATTTGGGTAACAAAGGTGTACCTTCCTGCCTTTGTGCTCAGCAGGTATGTGGAATCAAGTTGAAATAATTTTTTTAAAGATTTATTTATTTATGCACACAAGAGCTCTGGGGTACAGGCCAGAGATGCGGGGTGGGGGGGGTGAGAGGATTCACCGGAGACAGTGGGGAGCAGAACAGGCTGATTGATATACACTGCTGAGGGGAGCAGCGGGGAGAGAGGAGAGGTCTGCTGTGCCACGTGGGTAGCTCCCTGGCCTGGGAGAGAACTTGTGCTGCAGAGGCTGGGATTGCTTCATAGTTCGGTGCATAACCCCTTGCACCACCCCGGAGGCCCAGAGTTGAAATAATTTAACCTGTGTGCTGGCAATTCTGAGGGTCAAACCTGAAATTGAGTTTCCTAATCTTTACTGGAATCTCAGCTGGCAAACAGAGAGGAGGCAGAGCGGCAGCACCCACAGTTCAATAACAGGAGGGAAAACTCGTGGATCACACAAACCAGGGAAGGCGGCTGCCTGTGCTCCTGCGGGGAGGTGACGGGTTAGTCTAACCTGGACTCTGGTGCTTGGTGAGTGTGTTCTGGGGCCTTGGAAAGCCAGATATTCACTCTTCTTCCTTAGCGCACTCTCCTTGTAAGAAGAGACCTGAGTAGAAATGAATGTCCATCAATCTGGAACTATCTTTGTGGTCTGTCAGGTGAGGAAACCCAGGGGCACTGAAGATGGTCTGTCTGCAACCTTCTAAATAAAAGTGGTTTTCAAACTATGAGTCGTGGGTAGTGACATTAGTTTCAGGGGTGAGGAGTGTGTGTGTGTCCATGTGTGTATTCTAAAGGCAGAATCTTTTTTTATTCCAGCGTCTTTCTGATTGTTGTTTGCTGGAGACCCCTACCCAGGCAGACATGAGGTGGAATAACAAAGTATAACATGAACTAGAAAGTGTCGAAATATGTTGCCTGCTCTGAGGCTAGCTATTGCTTCTTGCAACTTTTGTTTTACTCCGTGTAAATAAATAGATACATATGTATCCTATAAGATACATGGCGGTTCCGTCAGGCTCCTCCAGAGAAACAGAACCAGTAAGATGTGTAAAGATGCAGCAGAGTTTTACTTCGGAGGACCGGCTCCCGTGCCCACAGAGGCTGCGTGTGGCGGGCAGGCTGCAGCCCCCGAGGGCCGTGGCGCGTGGGTCCTGTCATGGGTCCTGCCGGCACTCTGCGGGAGGGATGCCTTGTGCTGGACGGGCCTGATTAGTTTATTCGGCTTTCAACTGATTGCATGAGGCCCACCTGCGTTATCAGCACCCTCCGTTCTGCTGAGTGTCCATGATCGACATGTTAATGTTGCCCCTGCACATCCTTCAGGCTGGCAAAATTAACCCATGTGGCATCCTAAGTTACACATGTGTCACACACGTGGCTTGCGCAGTTCTGGCTGCGTTGCGCATTGCAGCTGCAGACCGCACGTGCGGTGCTGTCCCTGTGTATGATCTGGATGTGCAGACGGCTGGGCCAGCAGGTCTGTGTGATGATGCTCTGTGACATTCCCGTGGTGACCAGTCACCCATGAAAATGGTCTCAGAGTGTGTCCTTGTCATTCAGTGACACGTGACTGCAGGTGTGTAGATGGTGGTATCTGGAACTGTATGTGGGGTCACGTATATGGGGATCGCTCCATAGCTGTATGTCTGCATACCTCTGGGACAGATGGACAGATACCCAGATATATCCAGGGACGGTGGATCACCAGCTAGCTACATAGCCTGGAGCATCTCCGCAGGATGCACGGACTATGTCAGAGGCTTAGCTCGAGCCGAGGTCCTCAGTCTGGAGAGAGTGTTTAATCCCGGGCAGCCCCTCTTTCCTGCTCACCTTTAAGAATGGATTTTAAATTGGGATGAGGGAGGAGAGAGAAAGCAGCAAAATACTGTTAGAAGAAGCTTGGTGGACTGAAGCAAGGAAAACACTGAGGCTCTGAGAGCGGGAGTTTGAGCTCTTGGGGCAGTTGGCCCTGCTGAGTCCTCGGAATTTTGGTGCTCTGAGCACCCGCCAAATGCCCCATGCTCCTCTGTGGTCACCAACACGATGTTTGCCCTGTTGTTGCTATGGAAGCCAGCGCTGGCTCAAGCACCACACACGTCCATGCGCAGCCCTGGGAGTGTGGGGGCTGATATGCTTGTGGTTTGTAGAATCCTCAGCCCCCCCATGACCATCTTTCAGCTTTCACAACTGAGATATTGTAGCACATCTTTAACATAATTGTAGGCCTACCCTTTGAGTCCCTGGTCACCAGCTTTGTTTTGGGGGACGTTTCCCTGGAGATGAGGGCCTGGGAGGTCCCTGAGCTCCTGCTTTGTATGAAAGTCAACAAGTTGTTCCCTTTCTCAGCCTGGGGAGGAGGTAAACAGACTAAATCCAGGGGCTGTTCGCTCCCTGCCTTGTTAGTCAGGGACAACTCCATGAGGAGGAGTGACGTAAAAAAAGATTCCTGAGATATCGGGATATCTAAGGATGCCTCGGTTTATTAGGCGTAATTGTCATTAAGGGGTGGGCGTGCTGTTCTGGGCTCGCCATTGATCAGGAGATCTCTTGCGCCGCCATCATTCAGCTGAGTGAGCAGCTCGCTCTCTCGGACCTGACCTTGACATGCAGACCGGCTGCACTGAGACTGTGTGGCTTCTCGGATGTTTCCCTTCACAAGAAGACAGTCGGGTGGGAGCTATTTATCTTGACCGACGTAGATGATCGCTTGGGTCCGTCTCCGTCCTGAGCTGGGAGCGGCTTCTGCACGCCCACTGCCTTCGGAGGTGCCGCCCGCTTCCTCCTGCGAGGCGCGGCTGAGGGTGCTTTGCCGATGACTCGGATGAAATTTAAACATGTGCTAAGCATCATTTTAGTCCTGCTGGGATCACCCTCTGTTTTCAGACCTTATCTGACTCTCAGAAATCCATTTCATCGCAGCTATTTTGATGTTTGGCCAAGTCACTCAAACCAGGGAGCTCTCCCCGGGGAGACAGTAAACTTTTGATGGGCAAACCCGCAAAATGGAATTCGTGTGCAAACAGATGCTTTTCCACGATTATTCTTGTAAGTGCCTGGAGAAGTTGGCAGCCTTGGGGGACTTTTGGAGGGGCGCTGGCGGGTGCCACATGGTGCACAGCTACTGTCTGCTTGGAAAATGTTAACAAGGGGCTCAGCTTTCCTGCGTGTGTGCTTTGGCTTTTGGAGCTCGCTCCATCCAGGACGAGCCTGCCTTTAAAGCCAAATGGAGTCTCTGGACCTTCTCCAAGCAAAGTACTGGGAATACATCAAAGCTGATACTGTACTGAGTTTCTTTATAGAAAAGGGGAAAAGGGGTGGTTAATACATAACAGAGTGCTTGAGTAGAGCCCACAATTTGAAGAGATCATCTTTCCTTCTGGCCAGTTTATTACAAACATTTTGTGTACAGGATTTTCTCTGCCCTACCCCAAACCCCCCCCCCAATGTCCTAGTCCATTTTACACCGAGCAGCTCTTCACCTTTGGGCCATGTTCTCATCTGTTCTTTAGCCCGAGAGTTCACTAAGAAAAAGGAGGTTGACAGAGCAGGAAGAGAAAGATAGTCCTTACGCCTCTTAATCCACTCCCCCCACCCCCCAAGCTTTTGACTGAATGTAGTCTAAAATATATTTTCTATCTTTGCTGAGTAGGTGGTTGGAAAAAAGCAAACCCCCCAATCAAACCTCTTTAAGTCATGAGCCTGCACTATACAGATTGTAGCATTGACCGTAAGACGATGATGCTGTTGTAGAAATACCCCTCAAATGTCCACCCCCCACCCCCCAGCCAACCTGAGCCCTCAATGGATCCAAGTCATGAGTCCAGGAGAGGCTTTAGAGTGAGCCTTCCCAGTGAGGCCAGACTCGCTAAGACAACAGAGTGACTTGCCCAGTTTCTCCCACCTGCTCAGGGTGGACGCTGCGCCGGGGCTTCTGGTCTCCTCACACCAGCTGCTGTCCCTTGCAGACTGGAGGCCCCAGCTGTCCCTGGCGAGAGGTGTTTCTGGCTCCAAGTGCCACTGAAGGGGTGTACGCAGGTCACCCAGAAAGCCGGCAGTAAAATACCTCTCTGCTTATTTATGTACGAGATAGTCTGTAAATCCCCCATCTTCAGAATTTGGCGTAGAGTTTTGTCTCTGTCGCTTTACAGTTGTTGCTTTGGAGAACTCTGCGTTTTGGAAATGCTTGCAGTGACCAGCTCCAGAGGTGAGGCGGGTGTGGCCACGGACATTTACTAAATAATCTCTCTCTGCACCGGTTTCTCGGCGCTTTCGTGAATGCCCCCTTGCTACATGGGAAGGATTCTGGCACCCATATTGGAGATGAGGACTCTGCAGCCCCAGCTGGGATCGGATCCCAGCTTGTCTCACTTCCTTGCCTTCCTCCTGCCTCTTTCTGGAGCAGGGGCCCGTGCGAGCACATGTGCCTTTTACAAGCCATATGGAACGCCGAGGAGCGGCTCCTCTCTGGCAGTTGTTTAAGTTATCGGTGACACCCATCCCGCCATTAGCATGGATGATGGATTGTTGACAGTTCCCATCAGAAGGGCCGGAGCTCAGGGTGCTGGGGGAGCGAGCTAAGTGTGATTGCGACTTGGAAGCTCATTGCTGTTGCAACGTGTAAGATGCGCTACGAGCCAGGCATCTTTTCTCCTCCTTTCTCCCTCCCTCCCTTCTCTCCACCTCCCCTGCCTTCTTTTGCTTTTTGACAGCTCAGGTGGAGCAATTATTATTCTGTTTGCTTTGACACAAGAAGCTGGGCACCTTTTCCAGGTCTCAGCGGTCAGAGACCTTGCAACCGCGTTCGCATGGCATTCCACCTGGATTGACTTTGCCCTTGAAAATGTCTCTCCCTCCTGTCATTGCTAGCGGTTTCGTCTCTTGAGTGAGTGTTTCTGCTCTTGGAAGTCATTGGGTTTCTCTTATTTCCTTATTATCTTTCCTCAAGTGTTCAGGACAAAGTTTAACTTACGGGCCGACTCAGCGCCTGCTGAGTTGTTTCCTTTGCAGGCGACACATATTGTTTGGGTTTTGTGCCTTCAAGTTTTGTGTCATGAGTTGTGTCCAGCCCAGTGGACTTGCTGCCCTCCCAGGGACTCCCCCGCTGGGCTTTCATGCAGCCCGTGTGAATGTCTGGTTCATGGACCCGACTAGGGACAGGATGTGCTTGCAAATGAGTCTCCGCTGTCTGTACAATGCAGGGGCTGGTGGATGGTCTTCCCAGTCTGTCTTTAGTTTTTGGTCACTGCGGAGCATACACGTGCACCCTGTTTTAGTCTCCTATCAGTGTATAGAACATGATTTACTTACTTCTCCAGTTTCCACTACCATGTATTTCCTCTTTAAAGCTAAGAGAGATGGACATTTCCTTGGCAAGCCCAGAGCTGCAGGGGGAAATGCCCCAAAGCATCTGTTTATCCTTTTTGATCCTTCTCTGCAAATTATCTTCTGTGAAAATAGTCTTCCCTGTCCTGCCAGAGAAAACAGGGGCGCTCACATTAAATTTGGAGGAGGAGGCTGTCAGTGGAACAGGTTGGGAGCATTTTGAAGGTGTGATGAAGGTGTCTGGCTGCAGTCGGGGAGATGTCATGGTGCGGACTGCAGGGCCGGGATGTGAACTGGGGCTAGGGGTGCAGCCAGCTCGGGTGGGGGTCCTGGTGATCTGTGGGGACGGTCACATGGGATGGGCAAGAGGACAGAGAACTGCGCAGAGATGGGCATCTGGCTGGAAGTGGGGGAGGTGCAAGCAGGAGAATGAGACGCTGGCTTTTCAAGCCTGAGGACCTTTGGTAAAATGGGTGCCACTCAGAGGCCTGAGGGAGGACTTGGTTTAGAGCAGATCAAGGGGAGTTTGGGTTCCGTCCTGCTGATGAGAAATGTCCCCAGAGCACTTAGACACCGGAGCTCCAGCGAGAGGTCTCGGCTGGATGCGTAGGTTTGAATTCAGCCCCAGAGATGAGTAAACCCCATAAACAGTGACCTTGTTAACGAAGAACATGCCGAGAGGGAGGAGAGAAGAACAGGACACAGCCTGGACCCCTTTCATTTTGGAGGTAAACTACAGCAGTAGGCAGTGAGCTGGCTCAGAAGGAACTGTCCGAGGGGAAAGTCATTTCCTGCATGTACTGGAGCAGGGTGGCAGGTCAGGGAGGGGTTTTCAGCTGTAAATCAGGTCGCAGGCTGGCCAAATTGAAGTGCCCGCCCTCCTCCTGCAGGCTGCTGCGAAAGGCCACCTTCCTGCTCGCTGGTGGCAATGGCCCCGCGAACAGAGTTTCTGGCGGAGTCTATTAAAATTTCAAATGCACATCACCTTTGACCCAGTGATTCCTCCCCCGGGTCTGGCCCATAGAATAAAAGCCGCTGTATGTAATTTGTTTGTACAAGAGCACGGATTGCAGCATTGTTTGTAGTAGCAGAAGCGGAGACTAAGTGGGCGCATGCCACGGGACACTGGGCAAAGGTGGTGATTCTGTGCCGCTTGGAGGGATTCCCATGAGAAAAGAGGCAGAGGACCATGTGTAATGGGATCTGTTTTTGTAGACTATAAGTTGATAAAAACAGTTCTTTGTTAATACTGCTGGGAGGGGAGAGGCTGGCACCACCGGAGATGGGCAGGAGGGAAATAAAAGCAAGACTGCTTACAGAATGTCTAGCACGCGACGCCATGGAAAACTGGCTGTGTGGGCATGTGCACGCATGCGTGGTGTGTGCATGTGTGGTGTGCATGTGTGCAAGTGTGGTATGTGCATGTGGGGGTGTGTGTGTGTACGTGCGCACACAAATGGGGCAAGGATGTCACCAGAATGTCATGGGGCCATCTCTGGTGTGCATTTGCAGCTGAGTTTTACTTTCTTCCTTGTGCTGTCTGTGTTGGTTGCCAGTGGAGAGAAGAGCCCATGGCATTTAGAGCTCAGCAATCAGTGGAATCTTGCAGAGATTAACAGGGAGCAGGAGTCCCATTTCTTGCTGTCAGGAATGGGAATACAATAGATGCAGTGAGTGAAGGCAAATTTTTTAAAGATTTATTTATACATAGTAGGACTGGCATATAGACCAGAGGTACGAGGGGGGTGTGTGAGAGGATTCACCAGAGACAGTGGGGAGCAGAGCAGGCAGATGGACTAAAATACACTGCTGAGGGGAGCAGCGGGGAGACAGGAGAGGTCTGCTGCACAATGTGGGTGGCTCCCTGGCCGAGAATCAAACTGGTGCTGCAGTGGCTGCCTATAGCTTCATAGTGCTGTGCTTAACTTCTTGCGCCACCAGGGAGGCCCAAGGCATTAAAATAAAAAGATTTTGAGGGAAAATATTTGGTAACAAAAAAAAAAAGAGCCAAATAGTGCCTGAGGAAAGGCTTTTTGATCAGAGGTGGTGCCAGGAAGCACCTTCTTCATCAGCAGCACGGGGGTGCCTGGGCAGTGAGGCCTTGTCACCTGGGCAGGAAGGCCAAGTGGGGAGAGAGAAATATTTTGAGGTTTAGAGAAAGAAGGCAAAGGGCAAGGATTTATGAAATTAACATGGGAGGCAGGATTACTGGCTGAAAACCAGGAGCTCTGTTTAGGTTGACTCTGGATTAGGTTGACTCTGTTTAGGTTGACTCTTGAGTGGAGGCGGAAGGTTGGGAGGTCTCGGTAGGGGTGACAGAGAACTAACAGGTGAGTAAGAGTGGGAAGCTGCAGAGAGGGCACTGGGGAGGTTCCGGAACTGGAATTCATCGTCCCCCTTTTACCTGTCCCCAGTGCAGTAACACCTAAAAGCAATCTCTAGGCAGACTGGACAGTCCAGGACAGGGGTGGACTTTGGGACTTAGTTCCAGCTTATTCTGAAATTAAGGGGCCGAGGGACTTACGGTGGGTCAATAGTGTCCAACTGATAGAGGGAGACGAGGTCACAAGGGGCCCTGGGAAGGGGACTGGATAGATTGGGGGACATTTCGGTTCCTGAGTGTCTGAGACCTGCGGGATGGAGCAACAGCTTTAGTGCCTGACACGAGGCCTTCCTTCATGTCATCTAGTCTACAACCATCAACTTCCTTTGTCCCTGTGTGGATAAACCCCAAACTCTGCCTTTTCAAGCATTCCCTTTAGGGTTTCTCACAAAGTCTCAACTTTGGTCTAATATTGCCCCTCAAAAATATGAAAATAAAAGGTAAAACCACTTCTGGCCACTTTGTCTCTAGACCCACATGGTCCCATGTGGCTGCTGAGCGCTTGAAATGTGGCCACTGCAACTAAAATCTGCAGTAAATGCAAAATGCACATTGGATTTGGATGATCTAACATGAAAAAAATGTAAAATACTTCAATAGGTTGGTTGCTGTTGTTGCTAGAATATTAGAATGATATTTGGGTATATTTTTGGTTAAAATATAAAAACCTCACCTGCTCCTTTTCATGTTCTCAACATTGTTGCTGGAAAATCTATTTATCTGCGTGGCTCAAATCTTCTTTCTCTCTGCGAGACGCCTTTGCAGCTTGTCCTTTAGCCACATCTTGTCCTGTGTCCAGGGACAGCATCCTCTCGCCCTGTCTGTCACTCTTCTGTCACGCCTCATCTCTGATTCCTACTTTATGCTGAGATGTCAGAAGTTTTCTGTCTTGTATCTTTGTTTGAAATCTGTTTGCAGCGTTTATTATCTCCCTCACTCTAAGGTTGGCGTACCCTTTAGATTGTAATCCTCAGGAAAGCAAAACTGATAAAATAGGTGTTTTTTTTTTCTCTTCAGGAAATGTCTCTAATACCGGGTTCTGTGCCCAAGAGGTATTTGCTGAATGACTAAACAGATGATTTGCTTGGATTTATACTAGTCCGAACTAAATGCACATAGCAATCCAAATTAGCAGTGTTTTACTGCCTATGTGTTTTCTGCTTCCTACGCATCACTGATTATTAGGTTGAGCATAGAATTTGAAATTGAGCAGACCTAAGATCGGATCTAAAATGATCTGTTAAAAAACAAACTTTATAAATGTAGAGACCTGATGGCCACGTCATGATCCAGGCAACCACCTTCTCTGAGGTGAAGGTTGGGGGGTGGGGTGTTGTCACACAGATGACCTCATGGTGCAGATTAGGAAACATATTGATTTTGGGGAGAGGTTGAAACTGCTCTAGACAAAGTGTCTGATCTGGCAGGACGGACACGAAGGACTCCATCTTGGGCCTGTTTTTTCTATTTTAAACATTTTTCTGTACACCTTTGCATCTTTGTTCGTAACTGAGATCCTGATATTTACCTTACAAGGTCACTGAGAAGAAGCCCTGGTGCTGTGCTCAGTACGTGTTCAGTCCCTCTTGAGACTGGCAAGGCCGTTTGGCATAGCCAGACTGTGAGTGGAGGCCAAGTGAGTTCACGTGGCGCTCGGTCTCGTCTAGACAGCTGGGAAGCTTATCGATGGTGCCTTGCATTTTGGCCCTTGGTTGTATCTGGATGGCATTTTTTGGTGTGATTACTTAGCAGTCATTCCAGAGAGTATAGTGTTGAGGATGCTGTGATGTCTCTGTTCAAACAACCCCTGAAGAAACACATGTTAGGAGCAGCTCCATTCATAGGCAATTAATCCATTCTTGCTGGCTGAATAATGAGTAGGTAGCTGTAAGGGAGAATGTGTGTCCAGAGAATACTTTTTAGAGAAAATTTAAGTTTTTTATAAAGGATTGGCTGAATGAACGATTCAATGAAAAAATAAGAATAAAGCACATCAAATTAAATGAAGAAGTGGCTGGTAAAATGAGAGTTGTTTGTGTCGGGGGGAAGGTTGAAAATGGTGGGGGTGGATTTTCTTGGGAATCTCAGCGGGACACTTCCTCCCTCAGTACGGTTCTCTGTGGTATGTTGAGAAGAACACTAGCCAGTAACGGGTTATACAGTCGGGCCGGCCCAGGGGAGGAGGGGAAGCTGTGGTTTGTCAGTCCTCACCTGCGTGCTGAGGAATACAGGGCAGCACCCAAAGGTAGATTTCCACTAGGGGCGAGAGAAAGAGGAGAAGCAGATTTGGCGGCCAGCGCCGGGCAGGATGCTGTCTGTCCCGCTAGCAGATTGTGTCAGCGGAGCAGAGACCAGGGTGTGAATGGAGAAGTCAGAAAGAAAGGGAGAGCGTGCATTCCACCTGTTTTTCAGTCTTTTTTTTTTTTTAAAGAGGCATGTTTTATTTATTTGTTTGTTTGTTCTGTTTATACAAGCACTGGGCACAGTCAGAAGCGCGGGAGGGTGAGAGAATTCACCAGAGCCAGAGCGGGGAGCAGAGCAGGCAGAAGGACCGAAGGACACTGCTGAGGGGAGCAGCGGGCGGCAGGAGAGGTCTGCGCGCCATGCGGCAGGAGAGGTCTGCGCGCCATGTGGGACCCTCCTCCAGTGGCCGGGGAGCAGTCGGGGATTGAACCGGCACTGCAGAGGCTGCAGGCAGCTTCGCAACCCAGAGCTCAAACGCTGCACCACTGGGGAGGCCCTGTTTTTCAGTCTTTTTAAGGCCATGGGGTGGTTGCACTCCACCCCTAGTTCCTAGTAGTCTCCACCCCTTCCAGGGAGTCTGGAAAGCTCCGCCTTCAAACATCAAGTTGTGCAGGAGCACCCCCATTGCCTTGGAGGCTGCTCCTCACGGTTCCCCTGCAGCTGAGCTGACTTCTTGCCTTAGCCACTGGCCAGATGTGTATTCTCAAGGGATTTAACCTTCCTTAGCCTCGGCTTCCTCATCTGCAGGGGAGCAAGGGCTCCTCAGAAGAGACAGTGAAGTGGCAGGACTCGGCCGGGAGCCAGACTGCCTTCTCCTTGCTGGCTTCCCCTTCTGGGTGGTGAGACTTGCCCACGTTCCTCCGCTTTCACACTCTTCAAAGAGTGCGAGCGGACCTGTCTTCCCTGCCGCTGCTTGAGGAGCCCCTGCAGAAGCGCCTGCAGAAGCCCGTGGAAATCAGCAGCAGTGACTGGGTGGTTGGTGAATATTTGTTAACTTGAAGAATGAAAGGTAAATGTGAGGTGAATTTTTGACAATGTTTTTATTTCAAAATGGGGCATATTGGTATATAATTTATGTGCCTTAAACATTATCCTTCTCTGAAACCTTGACTTTAAAAATTAATTGCAGAGAAATACAGATGCCATCAAGTTTGCCATTTGAGCCATTTTTCAGTGTGCAGTTGAGTCCCATAAAGCGTTTCACACGCGGGGCCGCCACCCCCTGGAGCGAGCTCCTGGGCTGGTCTCACCTTACAAAACTGAAGCTGTATCCATGACACTTATCTCCCGCCCTGCTCCCACCCAGCCTCTCCAACCCCTTCTACTTCCTGTCTCTATGAATTTGATTTCTTCAGATATCTCCTGTCCATGGAATTGTTCAGTGTTTGTCTTCTGTGACTGGCTCATTTCACTGAGTGTAATGTCTTCCTGGGCCCAGTAGTGTCGGGTGCAGAGGGAATCATCCCTACCCCTCTGGCTTCTTCTGGGCTGGCAAGTAATCAAAAAACATCAGACAGATGAGGAAAAAAAATCAGAATGGAGTTTAATAGTAGCATGCATACCTCCTGTATACTTGGGAGAGACCCAGCAGCTTGAGAAACTCACTTGGCTTCAGAGACCATCATCAATAGCTTAGCCAAGACAGGGGTGATTGGGGGAAGAAAGGCAGCATTCAGTTAGGAGCTTATCAGAAAAACAGGAATACAGATTTAAGTTCTACCTTCTCCCTTGAAAAGAGATGAAGAGGCCTCCCTGGTGGCACAGAGGTTCAAGACAGCACAGCACTATCAAGCTAGGGCCAGCCACTGTGGCATGAATTTGATCCCCGGCCTGGGAGCTGACCCACAGGGTGCAGCGGACCTCTCCTGTCTCACTGCTCAGGGAGCAGTGGATTTCAGTAGATCTGCCTGTTCTGCCTGGTGAATCCTCTCACCCGCCCCCCCCCACACACACCTCTGGCCTACACCCCAGTTCTTGTATGCATAAATAAATAAATCTTTAAAAAAGCAGATGAAGAGATTAGTTCTGGAAGAGGCCCTCACAGATGATAAATATTAAGAACAACTTCCATCCAGCCTTCAGAACCCCTCCCACGAAATAAACCTTTTGCCAAAGACGTTTTGGGGTGTCAGATTTTTCCTCCCCTACAGTAGCATGTGTCAGAATTTCTTTTTCAAATGGAATAGTATTCCTTTGTGCGTCTGTGCCATATTATGTCCATCCACCATCTGTCCATGGGGAGCTGGTATCCCCCATGTTTTGGCTGCGTGACTAATGCTGCTGTGATCATGGGTGTACAAATCTTTTTGAATCTCTGCTTTCAGTTTCTTTGATTTAATCCCAGAAGCAGAAGTGCTAGGTCATAGCATAATTTATTTTTAATTTTTGGGGTACCCGCCATACTGTATTCCATGCTCACTGCCCCATTTTACATCCCTAGCAACAGTGCACAAAGATTCTAAGTTCTTTACAACCTCACCAACATTTATCTTTTTTAATAGTACCTGTCAGTTATATTTTTAAATAATTAAAAATGTACAGGATCTAAGAACTAGAAGAACATTTTGAAATCATCCACCTAATAGTGTCATTTAAATAGATAAGGGCATTTAATTCTTCATGGAGTGACAACCATGTATCTTGTCATATGACTTATCACAGTAAAGAAAGGACTAAAATCCAGCTCTCTCAATCCTGCTGTTGCATGGACGGGCAGGCTGCCCCTATTCAGCACACCATGTGTAGTCAGCCCTGTGTGAGGTGCAGGAGTTGACGAAGGGGGTTCAGAGACCCACCGCTGATCTCCTGTCCTGGTGCTGTTTCACCCAAAACTGCCTGCTCAGTGCTGTTCAGCTGCCAGTTTATTGCAGAATCACTCTTGATAACACTTGATAACTTCCATTATTGTATCATTTTTTAAAAAGATTTATTTATACATACAAGAACAGGCCAGAGGTGCAGGGGGTGAGAGGATTTGTCAGAGATGAGTGGGGAACAGAACAGGCAGATCTACTGAAATACACTGCTGCAGGGAGCAGGAGAGGTCTGCTGCATCTTGTGGGTCAGCTCCCTGGAGGGGATCGAACTCAAGCCGCAGTGGCTGTCAATAGCTTGATGGCTCTGAGACTTTTAACCCCTGCGCGACCAGGGAGACCCCCTTACTGTATCATTGATCCAATAGAGCTTATGAAAATGAACTCGCTGGTCATGATGCAGCTCTCAAAACCTGATCATTTCA
Organism: Talpa occidentalis; assembly: GCF_014898055.3. Classification (NCBI taxonomy): domain Eukaryota; kingdom Metazoa; phylum Chordata; class Mammalia; order Eulipotyphla; family Talpidae; genus Talpa; species Talpa occidentalis. The sequence goes on along the minus strand of NW_023602073.1, from coordinate 145,213,599 downwards.
CACAAAATCATTTGAGAAGATTTTAGCACTTGACTGAAGGGGACCCCTATATCCCCAAACTTGCACATTTTAAAGGGGCCTGGCCATCTGTGGGCACAGAGATAAAGCATACTTTTCTTGTTATAAAAGAACCTTAAGGGGGCCTCCCCTGGTAGCTCAGCGGTTGAGCACTGGGTTGCAAGGCTGCCCGCAGCCTCTGCAGCGCCGGTTCGATCCCTGGCTGCTCCCCGGCCACTGGAGGAGGGTCCCACATGACGCGCAGACCTCTCCTGCCGCCCGCTGCTCCCCTCAGCAGTGTACTTCGGTCCTTCTGCCTGCTCTGCTCCCCGCTCTGGCTCTGGCGAATTCTCTCACCCTCCCGCGCTTCTGACTGTACCCAGTGCTTGTATAAATAAATAAATAAATAAATAAATAAATCTTAAAAAAAAAAAAAGAAAAAAAATGTGATTAAGCAGCATGGGGCCTGCTGGGTGCACCTCGTGCACACACCCTGCTCTGAAGTGGTCCTTCACCACCTCTGATGTGCTTGGTGTTGAGGGCTCCTCAGTGCCAGGACCCCCCGAGCTGTGTGAGGGGAGCTCGCCTTGTAGGGAAGTTGCCCTGGGCATGCTGCAGATGCAGTGTGGTGTTTGTTGTCACCCCCCTTTGAGTTACGAGCAGTTAGTGTGCGGTCACCACTTAAACGTGGCTCCCTTTGGCGCATGCAAGGCTGGTGATGGCTTTTAGCACCCAGCTGGGCTTCCTGTGCCTCCATCCGGCCGCCGTGGCTGCGTGGAAAGTAAATTCCTTTTCATGTCCATCGTAGGTTTCCTCCTTTCTGGCTTCTGTTTTGAAGAAGTGGTTTTTCAAACTAGATTTTGAGAGCGAAGGAGTAAACCCCCCCCCTTTTTTTTTTGGTCTGTGCACATATTCTCATTTTTATTTGGGACTTCTTTTTTTTTTTAAAGATTTATTTACTTATGCATACAAGAGCTGGGGTACAGGCCAGAGGTGCGGGAGGGTGATAGGATTCATTAGAGACAGAGCAGGGAACAGACAGGCAGACTGACTGA